>NC_074674.1:29389546-30047046 GCF_029448725.1 Salvelinus fontinalis | reverse complement strand
AGTGTTTCCCTGTGAAAAAGGAAGATCTGTTAGGAAATCCACTGACAGATGTGACCAAGGTCGTTGTGGAACGGGTAAGGGATGTAACTTACCTCTGGGCAGGTGTCTCGGAGCATTACACTGGGCACACACCGAGCAGGAGGAGACATAAACCCTCACGTCCTTAGCCAAAGTGGGCCACCAGTACTTCCCAGTCAGACAGCGCACCGTCCGACCGATCCCCGGATGACCAGAGGAGGGAGACGTGTGGGCCCAATAGATCAACTGGTCACGGACAGCAGACGGAACATACATATGCCCAACGGGACACTGGGGGGGAGCGGGCTCTGTACGCAACTCCTGCTCAATGTCCGCATCCAGCTCCCACACGACCGGCGCTACCAGGCAGGAGGCCGGGAGTATGGGAGTCTGATCCATGGGCTGCTCATCTGTGTCATACAGCCGGGACAGTGCGTCTGCCTTCTTATTCTGGGAACCTGGTCTGTAGGATAGAGTAAACACAAAACGGGTAAAGAACATGGCCCACCTTGCCTGACGAGGATTCAGTCTCCTCACTGCCCGGATGTACTCCAGGTTGCGGTGGTCAGTCCAGATGAGGAAAGGGTGTTTAGCCCCCTCAAGCCAAAGTCTCCACGCCTTCAACGCTTTAACCACAGCCAACAACTCCCAGTCCCCCACATCAAAGTTACGCCCGAATAAGGAGAGGAGCTGACTTCGGTGGAAGTCGTGACAGGGTATTAACAATAAACTGGTCTTAAATACATCTAAAACCAAAAGCATTGTATCTGATTCAAAGCCTTCTCTTAGACCTAAACCTCAACTGGAGTTGTGCATAAAAGGTGTGACCATTGAACAAGCTGAACCCCAGGGAGTAACATTGGATGGTCCGTTATCATGGTCAAGTCATATTGGCAAAGTTGCTGTGAAGATGGGGAGAGGTATGTCTGTTATAAAAATATGTTCTGTGTCTTTAACATAGATCAACTGTACTAGTTGTTCAGGTTCTGGTCTTCTTGTCCCATCTTGATTACTGTCTGGTAATATGGTCAGGTGCAGCAAAGAAAGACCTAGCAGCTGGCTCAAACAAAGCAGTATGCCTTGCCCTTAACTGCACATACAGAACTAACATCATGATAGTCTTTCATGGTTGGGGGTTGAGGAGAACTGACTACTTCTCTTCTAGTCTTTTTAAGAAACATGTGTGTGTTAAATGCCTAACCACTGTATAATTTATTTGCATACACTTCAAACAGACATACATACCCCACCAGACACGCCACTATGGGTTTCTTCACGGTACCCAAACCAAAAACAGATTCAATGCATCACTCCGTTATGTATAGAGCCATGTCATCATGGAATGCTCTGCCACCAGAGGTTACTCAGGCAAAAAGCAAGTTTAGCTTTAAAAAACAGACCAAAAACATATTGTATCACAGCGCCTCTCCTCTGTTTAAAGATCTAATTTAACTGTACTGTATATAAGAATATGAATATGTATACAGGAATAGTGTGTAAATATTATTTTTGTTGTCTCTTGGTGTCTCTCCAATATAACTCTTATTTGTATTTTTATTTTAAATGTAATGTAATATCTTATATTGTTCTTGTCTATAACTGCTCTGTACTTTAACATGTATTTGTACGTTTTATGTGGACCCCAGGAACAGTAGCTGTTGCATGTGCAGTAGCTAATGGGGACCCCAATAAACTAATCTTAACCCAACTGAAAACAATGTTCTTGTTTTCAATTTGGGAGGCACTGAGGAGAAATCAAGACTACTACGCATAAAACTCACCAAGAGATGAACTCTTCTGTAGGTAAAGGTAACAGAGCTCCTGAGGTGCCGAGGGCTGAAAGGGTGCTTGATTTGAAGGCTTCTACAGAGAAAAACAACAGATACATAACCACCATGAGCCGTGCAAGCACTAGGCTCACAAGAGCGGATTGTGCTTGCTGGGAGGGAGGGAGGCAGTCTGTCTGCCCGACAGCCACAGAACATAACCACATGCTGGACACCCTTAAATAGAGTGCCAGCTTCCATGGCTGTGGCCTGTGGCCTATGATACACTGTGCATCCTCAGTCCAGGCATCTGCCTGCCTACAGCCCAGAAAGACAAAGCGGGAGGAAGGCGAGGGCAGAATGGTCCTTTATGCGTGTTATCTACTGCTTGGAGACTGCTGAGGTTGTAAAGCCTAAATGACACATAAAAGAGCAAGCAATACTTGACTGCAATGGACTGTAGGCTAAAGTAACATTACAATAAATAACAGAGGAGAAAGATGTTGATAAACCATAGAAAATGTCCTGACTTTCTGCTATTGCAAGAGAGTTTACCAATTTTTTAACTCTCATTAGCTGCCCAAGTCAGACTCAGGATTCAGTTCAATTAAACAGATAATTTCCTCTGTTGGTGACGTTGTTACCTGAGGCGTGTTTGTGTAAATCCAGGCCTGTGTGGGAGACAGATAAACACTATGATAATAGCTAACCTTAATAGCCACTTGTCACAAGGTCAGTTCACATTGACTTCTTTTCACTGAAATAATATTAATCTAAACAGAATATTCAAAGCAAAGAAGTCACTATCCAGACCATCAGGATTAGTGGATGTTTTTAATTGTTATGAATAAACAAAATAATAGAGGAAATTAATGTCTTGACAGACTTCATTAGATAGTAGAATGGTGATGCCTCCTTTTGAATTAATGTGCAATGCCATGGTGGCCCCTATTGCGATTACAATAGGAGAGTAACTGGGGAAATCTATGATAACTTTGTCGTCCAGACCATTCCCATGTGAGGAATGCACTACTCTGGAGGAGAGACATATCATAGGAAGGAACTAATCATTTCTGTCTCTCTCTCTACGGGCTTGTTCTTTGTAAATTTACTTTTAATGAAGACCCAAGGTTTGAATTGTTGTTGCCAATAAAACACAGGGAAACATACAGATTAGGATCTTAATTTGAGCCAGTTAGCTATGGCAGGAAAATAATCCTGCAACAGAGTGACAAAATTAAGATCATACATCTGTAGATTGCAGTGTGCAGACTGCAGAGTCTCTCTTTTTACCTTTTATTTTGAGTCTGTTTTGTCAGGGTCCCTCAGACTGTAAACTGGCTTTACTACTTTAGGACTTTGTTGCATTGATATATTTCAAAACAGAATAATCAATAACCTATCAAAATAGGCCTTCACATCTTTGAAAACTGCCCCACACTAGAGACAACCCGGGTACTGTTTGTATCCCTGGCAATGTGAATCCTTTCATTAATAAACAATTCCATGTCAGGATTTGATAATAAACATTCTGACATACGATTCAGCCCTTGAGTGATCATGCTCTCCTAGAGTGATCATGCTCTCCTTGAGTGATCATGCTCTCCTAGAGTGATCATGCTCTCCTTGAGTGATCATGCTCTCCTAGAGTGATCATGCTCTCCTAGAGTGATCATGCTCTCCTAGAGTGATCATGCTCTCCTAGAGTGCCGTTTCCTCCAACTGGGATCAACACATGCACGAAGACTTGCGTTAACTAAGGCAGGAACACGTCAGGAACAATCAGATACACTACAATCAGGTTAAGAGTCAACCTTGCGTGTTGGATACAGCATAATATACAATACCAGTCAAAAGTTTGGACACACCTACTCGTTATTTGAACTATTTTCTACATTGTAGAATAATAGTGAAGACATCAAAACTATGAAAGAACACATATGGAATTATATAGTAACCAAAACAGTGTTAAACAAATCAAAATATATTTTATATTTGAGATTCTTCAAAGTAGCCACCCTTTGCCTTGATGACAGCTTTGCACACTCTTATTTTATTTTCCACCACCCCCCTTTGGAGAACAAATATCTTTTAGTTTTTTTGCTACATATACATACATCTTACATATACATTTTACATTTACATTTTACATAAACATTTTACATATACTTTTTATATTTTACATAAACATTTTGCAAACACATTTTACATACATGGTACTTTTATATAAAGCAGTCACATAAAAATAATACTTTACCAAACATAAACTCTTTAATCCCACCCCTCAGCCACTCTCAGCCCATCCCACCTATCACCATAGACCACCCTCGTTTGATTTCCATGTGCCATATATTTTTCAATTGTGCTGTGATGTTTTACATACTTTTCTAACCTTTCTAATTGTATAGTATCCACAGATTGTGAGCTAAAGATGAAAACCTTTCCTACGAATATTATTATTTTATTTATTGACTGACTATTGCTTTCCAAATTGCCCTACACTGCTATTTGTAAGGTTAATTTTAAGTGCATATTGTGATTTTTTAACCATTCCTGAACCTGTGACCAGAAACAAGCTACATAGGGGCAACACCAGAATAAATTATCTATTGATTCTGTCTCTTCGCAGCAAAATCTACAGAGCTGAGATTGTGGTATGCCCCATATAAAATCAGCAAAAAAAGAAACGTCCTCTCACTGTCAACTGCGTTGATTTTCAGCAAACTTAACATGTGTAAATATTTGTATGAACATAACAAGATTCAACAACTGAGACATAAACTGAACAAGTTCCACAGACATGTGACTAACAGAAATGGAATAATGTGTCCCTGAACAAAGGGGGGGTCAAAACCAAAAGTAACAGCCAGTATCTGGTGTGGCCACCAGCTGCATTAAGTACTGCAGTGCATCTCCACATGGACTGCACCAGATTTGCCAGTTCTTGCTGTGAGATGTTACCCCACTCTTCCACCAAGGCACCTGCAAGTTCCCGGACATTTCTGGGGGGAATGGCCCTAGTCTCACCCTCCGATCCAACAGGTCCCAGACGTGCTCAATGGGATTGAAATCTGGGCTCTTCGCTGGCCATGGCAGAACACTGACATTCCTGTCTTGCAGGATATCACACACAGAACCAGCATTATGGCTGGTGGCATTGTCATGCTGGAGGGTCATGTCAGGATGAGCCTGCAGGAAGGGTACCACATGAGGGAGGATGATGTCTTTCCTGTAACGTACAGCATTGAGATTGCCTGCAATGACAACAAGCTCAGTCCGATGATGCTGTGACACACCGCCCCAGATCATGACGGACCCTCCACCGCCAAATCGATCCCGCTCCAGAGTATAGGCCTCGGTGTAACGCTCATTCCTTCGACGATAAACGCGAATCCGACCATCACCCCTGGTGAGACAAAACCGTGACTCGTCAATGAAGAGCACTTTTTGCCAGTCCTGTCTAGTCCAGCGACGGTGGGTTTTTGCCCATAGGCGACATTGTTGCCGGTGATGTCTGGTGAGGACCTGCCTTACAACAGGCCTACAAGCACTCAGTCCAGCCTCTCTCAGCCTATTGCGGACAGTCTGAGCACTGGTGGGGGGATTGTGCGTTACTAGTGTAACTCGGGCAGTTGTTGTTGCCATCCTGTACCTGTCCCGCAGGTGTGATGTTCGGATGTACCGATCCTGTGCAGGTGTTGTTACACGTGGTCTGCCACTGCGAGGACGATCAGCTGTCTGTGCTGTCTCCCTGTAGCGCTGTCTTAGGCGTCTCACAGTACGGACATTGCCATTTATTGCCCTGGCCACATCTGCAGTCCTCATGCCTTCTTGCAGCAGACCAGCAACCCTGGGCATCTTTCTTTTGGTGTTTTTCAGAGTCAGTAGAAAGGCCTCTTAAGTGTACTAAGATTTCATAACTGTGACCTTAATTGCCGACTGTTAGTGTCTTAACGACCGTTCCACAGGTGCATGTTTATTAATTGTTTATGGTTCAATGAACAAGCATGGGAAACAGTGTTTAAACCCTTTATAATGAAGATCTGTGAAGTTATTTGGATTTTACAAATTATCTTTGAAAGACAAGGTCCTGAAAAAGGGACATTTATTTTTAGTTTATATAGCATTCTGTTGATGGCAAGAATTTTATATAATAATTTAAATTGAACAACTCAGTGTTGAATCAAGTGTAGTGTTTTGGTACATTGAAAATCTCTTCCCATTTATTTTGCAACCTACTGTATATGGAGCAGTTGTTAAAAAAAATTGTCCTCAAATGAAACTGGTATATTTTTATATTTATGCCAGTTCCTTTCAGCCAATTTGTATCTTTAATACATGGCAGGAAAACATGTTCCCTACCTTCTCCCTTTTTCACTTGCCACCTCCATTTTTGTGGTAGTGCTACAATCAGTTGGTTGTAAGTTTGGATTGAGCAGAAATCCCCATATATTTTTGATAACTGCATATGTGACATAACTCCTCCATTTCTATTCATAATATCATTAAAAAATAAGAAAAATGTAAAATAAATCCATAAAGAATGTTTTTTTTATTAATCAGTATATTTGAGTTTAACCATAACATTTGTTCTATCTTTTCTGGAGGATAAAACTGAAATCGTTTGTTTGGCCAGATTTGTTTAGCTTGTTTAAGAAAGGGTGATACTTTAAACAAAATGTCATTATCAATTAGTCGGAAATGACAAGTTGTAATCAGTATAAAGGCAAAAAGGCAATTTTTGAACAAAGGATGAGCCTTTCTTAGTAATCTACCATTTTGGGTTTATGTATAACTTATGTATGAGTGAAGCTTTTAGGGAGAGGTTAAAAGCTTTAATATTTAATCATTTTAGCCCCTCAAACTCATATTCATTATATAAATAGGCACATTTAATTTTGTCTGGCTTAGCATTACAAATAAAGTGAAATATTTTTTGCTCATATGATTTTTAAAAATGAGTCATCTGGAGTAGGCAGTGCCATTAGTAAGTAAGTAAACTGTGATAGGACCAATGAGTTAATCAATGTGATTTTTCCATAAATAGACAAGTATTTACCTCTCCATGTAATGAATACTCAGGGAGAAAAAGGTGTAAATTTACGCGCTGAGTGCAGCAGATGTTTATTAAGCCTTCGCAGAAGGAAGGAATCGTGGACACAGGCAGACAATAGTCAAACACAGGTAGGCAGTCAAAAACAAACAATACCTCACAACCATACAAACAGAAAGAACTGAACTAAATAGGGAGGTGATGAGACCAGGTGAGAAACGACCGCAGGTGAAATCAAGAACAAAAATGAAAGACAGGGCTACGTTCTAGAACACAAAGAAACAGGGCTACGTTCAAGAACACAAAGAAAAAGAACACAAGGTTGACTAAGAAAAGAAAAGCAGAACCTTACACTCCATGGTTGCAGAATATTATCTATTTTTGCTAACTATCTATTGAAATTAATTGTGTTAAGTTCATTTATATTTTTTGACATGTGAATACCAAGTATGTCTACTTCACCATCCGCCCATTTTATTGGTAAACTACAAGGTAGTGTAAACATAGTATTTTTTTTACGATCCAATATGTAATATGGTACACTTGTCATAATTAGGTTTTAATCCAGAGAAGCTAGAAAAGTGATCAATATCTTCAATGAGACTGTGCAGGGATCCAGATTGCGGACTTAAGAAAAAAGTCATCAGCATGCATCAACACTTTTGTTTTTATCCCCAGGATTTCTAACCCCTTAATATTCTTGTTGTATCTAATTTTAATAGCTAGCATTTGAATGGCCATAATAAATAGATATGGAGACAACAGACAGCCTTGTTTTACTCTTCTTAAAAGCTCAATACTTTCTGAGAAGTAACCATTATTTAATATTTTACATCTGAGGATGCTGTAAATAACTTTAACCCATTGTATAAGAGATTCACCAAAATTAAAGTAATCCAGGCATTTGTACATAAATTCTAGTTGTACTTTATCAAACGCCTTTTCAAAATCTGCTATGAAGACCAGGTCTGGTATCTTCAATGTTTCATAATTTTCAATTGTTTCAAGTAATTGTCGTATATTATCTGCAATATATTGTCCATGTAAAAACCTGTCTGATCAGGATGAACAATATCTGGTAAAACCTTTATTTATTCTATGTGCTATGCATTTCGCCAGGATTTTCACATCACAACATTGAAATTTTAGAGGCCTCCAGTTTTTTTAAATGGACTGGATCTTTATACTTACCACCTGGGTCCTGTTTTAGTAGTAATGAAATCAGACCTTCTTGTTGAGTACCTGAAAGTCTACCGTTTGTATAAGAGTAATTAAAACATGTTAATAATGGATCTTTGAGTACATCAAAAAAGGTCTGATATACCTCTACCATAAAGCTCTGGTGTTTTTCCAGACTGAAAATGTTTTATTGCCTCAAAAAGTTCCTCTTCTGTAAGTTGGCCTTCACACAGGTCTTTCTGTAAATTTGTTAATTTTACATCATTATTATTAGGAAAGAAATTCTTAAAGTTAATCCTTACAGTTAATTTCCATTCAGTGGAAATGGAGGGCAATGAAAGAAAACATATGCTTAAAATATTTTGCTTCCTCTTTCAAAATATAATTTGGTGAAACATGGATTTGCACACTCTTGGCATTCTCTCAACCAGCTTCACCTGGAATGCTTTTCCAACAGTCTTGAAGGAGTTTCCACATATCCTGAGCACTTGTTGGCTGCTTTTCCTTTACTCTGCGGTCCAACTCATCCCAAACCATCTCAATTGGGTTCGGGTCGGGTGATTGTGGAGGCCAGATCATCTGATGCAGCACTCCATCACTCTCCGTCTTGGTCAAATAGCCTTTACACAGTCTGAAGGTGTGTTGGGTCATTGTCCTGTTGAAAAACAAAAGATAGTCCCACTAAGTGCAAACCAGATGACATGGTTGGTCGCTGCAGAATGCTGTGGTAGCCATGCTGTTTAAATGTGCCTTGAATTCTAAATAAATCCCTGACAGTGTCACCAGCAAGGCACCATCACACCATCACACCTCCTCCTCCATGCTTCACGGTGGGAACCACATATGCAGAGATCACCTATTTTGCGTCTCACAAAGACACGGTGGTTGGAACCAAAATTGCGAATTTGGAATCGTCAGACCAAAGGACATATTTCCACCGATCGAATGTCCATTGCTCGTGTTTCTTGGCCCAAACAAGTCTTTTCTTCTAATTAGTGTCCTTTAGTAGTGGTATTTCTGAGGCTGGTAACTCTAATGAACTTATCCTCTGCAGCAGAGGTTAATCTGGGTCTTCCTTTCCTGTGGCTGTCCTCATGAGAGCCAGTTTCATCATAGCGCTTGATGGTTTTTGCAACTGCACTTGAAGAAACTTGAAAAGTTCTTGCCATTTTCCGGATTGACTGACCTTTATGTCTTAAAGTAATGATGGACTGTTGTTTCTCTTTGCTTATTTGAGCTGTTCTTGTCATAATATCGACTTGGTCTTTTACCAAATAGGGCTATCTTCTGGATACAATTCCTACTTTGTCACAGCACAACTGATTGGCTCAAACTCATTAAGAAGGTAAGAAATTCCATAAATTAACTTTTATTAGCAAGGCACACCTGTTAATTGAAATGCATTCCAGGTGACTACCTCATGAAGCTGGTTGAGAGAATGCCAAGAGTGTGCAAAGCTGTCATCAAGGCAAAGGGTGGCTACTTTGAAGAATCTCAAATATAAAATATATTTAGATTTGTTTAAATTTTTTGGGGTTACTACATGATTCCACATGTGTTATTTCATAGTGTTGATGTCTTTGCGATCATTTAAGCTAGGGCTAGAGTGAAGATTGAACTGTAAGGTGTCAGGGTTGAAAGTCAAGTGAATCATTTAAGGCACTTAAGAGCATTGGCTGAAAGTCAGGCACAGCTGTACAGACATTTCAATCCCTAATGGTTGGTTATGTTTTGTCTCAGCCTCAGTGTTTCTTCCTCAGATGCAGCCTTGGAATCCCTAACTTGACCATATTGTACCAGGATGGTGCCGTTTGGGAACCAGGCTATGGAAGTGGGAGACTGAGTGGCACCTCCTGGAGTTGGCACCACACACCAGGGCCTGCCCTCTCCTGATCTTTTGGTTCCTTCTACACACATGTTAAGAATTAAATCCCAAACCCCCTTGGGAGGAGGAGGAGGAGGAGGAGGAGGAGGAGGAGGAGGAGGAGGAGGAGGAGGAGGAGGAGAGAAACTAGGCTCTTCTTTGTGTCGTCTTCTTTCCCTTGTGTCTGTGGATCTCCCTTCTCTCCCACTGGTGGGATGTTTTTTATGTTTGTGTTTTCTCTCTGTACTCTGTTGATGAGAAATCAATCACTCCCTCCCTGGAGGAGCACCAGCTGCTCTTTGTATCGGCTGTGCCACTTGGCCTTGTGTAGATTGGCTCTGCCCTTTTTCCCCCTAATTATTTTTATCTTCAAAATGAATCCCCCACTTTGACTCAGTAGCCTATCCAGGCCTAAAAGGAAAACAAAGAAATTATATATTGGCCCAAGCCAAACACAACTGGGCTATGTGTATTTATCACATTGGGATTCTTCCTGGATTCTGTTGGGGGCAAGGGGGAAATGTGGAGAGTGTTGGGGTTTCACTGAAAATGCTTGGCACAAAAAAGGTGGTCCGACATGACTAGAAGGAATCCTTGTAGTTTCTCAGTCAGTGGAGCAGGAGCAACACTTCTACAGTAGGTCAGAAAAGGCCACAATGCTCTAAAGTCACCAAGAGGTTGCTTGCTCTCGCTCTCTCTCTCTCTCTGTTGTCTCTCTCTCTCTCTCTCTCTCTCTCTCTAACTTCACATTTCCCAGCCCCACCTATTACATCTGTATACTCACTCTGTCTTCATATATCTTTTTCTGTAAGTGGGGAAAGTGCTTTGGTGTTTCCACTGGGTTTCTACTTCATAATTAACACCCTCCATGTGATATAATTAACACAGTTGAATGACTTAAAGGGGATTAACTAAATTCTTAAAGGAGACAGAAAAAAAACTGATAGAAGAGAGGGAATAGCTAGCAGAGAGCTGCAGAGAAATGGCAATTAAAACCGGGAAAAGACTAAACACAAGGGGGAGTGGGGGAAGAAGAGAAGGGACTTGAACATTCACACTAGAACACAAGCCATGCTTTAATCAGACATACTGTAGTGTTCCCTCTGTTTGTGCTTTCAAGGTTTTTTATATTCTCTGTTCCTTTGAAATAATAGAATTACTGGTGTGACTTGGCACAGAAACAGGAGTTCAAAGAGTGAGATTCGAGAACTGTAAAAGTACAGTATAGAACTGCGCAATACGTGTGGGTCTTTGACTCTGTCTGTCTGTCTGTCTGTCTGTCTGTCTGTCTGTCTGTCTGTCTGTCTGTCTGTCTGTCTGTCTGTATGTCTGTCTGTCTGTGTTCTGTTCTAGCTGTATTATTTGTAAGGGAAGTTGTAGTGGGGAGCTGTGTTTGATAAGAGATAACAGGCCATAATGGTGGAGCTGATTGAAAGATACTGTAGATGTAAATTATTTTGATGAGAGTTGTGCCGTCGCTTTTCATGGTGCACAGAAGCATTCCGATTATTCAGCTCCAACACATTGTTAAAGGGAGATGACTGAAAGAACAATCCATTTTTTTCTCTTTCTCATAGACTTTGAGTTGAATCAAAGTAGGAATCTAATTATATTTGACTTGCATTAAGCACAGACCATTTCTTGAGGTGCTGAAAAAAAGTGAAGATCCCGGGGCTGGGAAAAATTGAATCAATCGGCTACTTTCCACACCAAAAGCTTCTCATCTGCTTGTGTTTCTTTTCTGTCGGTTTTGCATATCAGGGAGTTGTTTTCTCTTATGTGAACATGTTCATTGCTACTGAAGGTTGATGGGTGGGATGAATAAAGATGTGACTCTAACTGATCTTTAGCTTCAGCAAGGAAGGAAATAGAAAGGGTTTGTGTTTTAACTCAATACGTCTATCCTGCCTCTTTCTCCACATCGAGAGAGGCGACAGATACCTTTGTCATTTTGTTTGTGTGTTTGTTTCTTGGTACAGTATGTACTCTGTATAGCTGCAAGTGTTTTGGTAGACAGAATTAGCCCATTTTATAGGGTTTAATCCTCAATCTGTCATCTTCAATTAGCATTTTCCAGACTATGAGTAATCACAGCCTCACATTCTTCTGTCTCTTACATCTGTTTACGGGACATGCTGATCCTGATCTCTCCCTCAAGCTAAGGTACTTTAGGAGTGGAGTGTATGCCTCCTCCTCTCTTCTGTTCTGCCCCCCTTCTCTCTCTGCCCCCCTTCTCTCTCCTGAAATTTGCTCATTCTTTATCTCTCACACACACACACACACACACACACACACACACACACACACACACACACACACACACACACACACACACACACACACACACACACACACACACACACACACACACACACACACACACACACACACACACACACACACACACACACACATTGAGTAGAAGATGAAAGATTTTAGCTCGAGGAAGCTGAGCAAGCTGGTCTTATTCCTCATGCTAAGCCTCACCATGGCATATAGCTCAACAAAATATAAACAATACATAATCTATGCACATGTGAGGCAAGGGGCCTGTCTAAATCAGCCATTTTGAGCTAGATTACACACTGTCACTGTAGAGACATCTCTGTTTTTGTACAATATGTCAGCAATCAATGCTTCAGTATGAAGGATAAAAACAATGGAATGTATCCTGAAGAATTTATAAAATGCATTTTGAAAATAGGTCATTTTATACATGAAGCAAATGTTTGTGCACACAGTGATTATTCAACAAACAGCTGAAGTTAGGGGGATGTTAGACGTCTGTAGCCAGATGGCAGACAACATATGATGCATTTTTTAGCACTAGGCCTACCTATTTAGTTTTTTTATATGGGCGCGATACGATTCATGTGCCCATAAATCAGCACAATCTATAATTTCCAGCGTCTTGGATCTTATTGGGATTGTGTTTTCTGTGCTAATGCAGATACAAAAAAGATTAACGAAGAGCAAGCTACAATACGGCAAACTCAGCAAACATGGTATTTGAGGTAAATGCATGATCATCCGCCAATGGCTTTGGTTTTGGGTGCACCAATCATTTGTTTGTTGCTCCGCTAGTTTCACTTTGTTAGTCAGGCTTTTTGTGTATTACGAGCTTAGTTTCCATCCAACTGGCGACAGACAGAGTCTGGTTAATGCAGGGGCTTATCGGGGCTGAAAAACTAAAAGTAAAAAAAAGAAATGCATGTATACAGTATATATTATACAGTATATGCTAGATATGTAATATTAATATTTTTTACTGCAACCTCCAACCCCAGGAGGATTCAGGAGCCCGCTCTCAATGTGTGTAGACAGCCTGCTGCTGCCGCTCTGCTAGTCGTCAGATGAGAGGAGGTAGGCCCACCTGGGTAACTGGGGGGCCATGCCTTGATTTGGTAACTGATTATTAAAAAATGCAAAAATAAACTGCATAATAAATATAAATGTGACTGGTCAATGGCGTGAGTCAGGGGCTGGGCCCAAGCCCATAGGGGGCACAAGAGGCCAAAACCACACATCAAAAAAACTATTACGTTATAAAAACGTTAATGAAAAAAAGGAATATCAAACCCCAGGAGCCCGCTCTCAATGTTCAAAATACACTGGCGAGCATAAATAAGTCACAGAGGATCACTAGTTTCAACAAAAAAAAACTGTGGACCACATTTTTAGCATACAGGTAACTGCCAAAATAAAGGAAACACCAATATAAAATGTCTTAAAAACGGTGTTGGGCCACCACGAGCTGCAAGAACAGCTTCAATGTGCCTTGGCATAGATTCTACTAGTGGACCTAAACCATGCCAGGAAAATGCCTCGCACACACCATAACATAAACTTTGTATCCCTCGTTTACTCAAGTGTTTCCTTTATTTTTGGCAGTTACCGGTTACCTACAGTCTGGAAGTTTGCAATTTGGACACCATGTGCGCCAAATATACAGCTTGTTGCATTGTGTCCATAGAAGAAGCCTCTGCTCAACTGGCTTTATTATAAAGGGTATTTTTCTTCAACAGTAAATTTACCAAGCTAGTTGTGGATAAAAGGCTGTGCATATTGATATAGCAGACATAAAAATTACTTTTGAGGTTAAATTCCCATGTACCGAATAAAAAATGCAAGTTAAATGGGTCTCCATCGCATTTTCAACTCTACTGGTTTTGTCCCCCCAAAAAATGAAATATTTTGTTATATAGTAAATGTGCCCCCTCTGGTCATGGCATAATGTGCTCTAGCCAACAGTGCAGATACAGTGTGGGTGGCCTTCTACATGAAGAGATTATAATGGATAAGAGCAAGTTTATTTTTGATTGTTAAACAGCAGCCAAGCATCAATTATCATGTCACCAGAATAAGACCCTCGGTATTTATTGGAAAGCAGCATCAAGCTCATCACAGTGCACTTTCATCACCCTGTGAAGTTCATCGTAACTTACATTTACATTTACGTCATTTAGCAGACGCTCTTATCCAGAGCGACTTACAGTAGTAGTGAGTGCATACATTTTTTATACTAGTCCCCCGTGGGAATCGAACCCACAACCGTGGCGCTGCAAGTGCCATGCTCTACCAACTGAGCTACACGGGACTAACTTATTTTATTTGTGACCTAATAAACTCCATGCTTTTGTATTTTATATTTGTACCTATTAAGGATCCTCATTAACTGTTGCCTTTGCAGCAGGTGTTTAAATGCAATTAAAAGTATTACATGACATAATATTTCATAACACTTTTCACAACAGATTAAGTGTGACCACACGACTGAAGGACCTGCCTTGTTGATAGTGTTGGTAAGAAGGAAGAGCAGCTCTTTATTATGGACAAACTTCCCCCCATTTTAGCTACTTATTCAAAGCCAGTGGCATATCATTAGTAAAGATTGAAAAAAGTAAGGGACCTAGACAGCTGCCGTGGGGAATGCCTGATTCTACCTGGATTATGTTGGCGAGGCTTCCATTAAAGAACACCCTCTGTGTTCAGGTAACTCTTTATTCACAATATAGCAGGGAATGTAAAGCCATAACACATATGTTTCTTTCAGCAGCAAACTATGATCGATATTGTCTAAAGCTGCACTGAAGTCTAACAAAACAGCTCCCACAATCTTTCTGTCATCAATTTCTGTCAGCCAATCATCAGTCATTTGTGTGAGTGCTGTGTATGTTGAATGCCCTGCGCTTCCCAACAAGCGTGCCTAAAGTCTGTTGTTTACTGTAAAATACCATTATATCTGGTCAAACACAATTTTTTCCAAAAGTTTACTAAGGGTTGTTAACAGGCTGATTGGTTGGCTATTTGATCCAGTAACGGGGGCTTTACTGTTCTTGGGTAGAGGAATTACTTTAGCTTCTCTCCAGACCTGAGGGCACACACTGTCTTGTAGTCTTAGATTGAAGATATGAAAATTGGAGTGGCAATATCATCCGCTAGTATCCTTAGTAATTTTCCATCCAAGTTGTAAGACCCAGGTGGCTTGTCATTGTTGATAGACAACAATAATTTGTTCACCTCTTCCACACTTACTTTATGGAATTCAAAATTACAATGCTTGTCTTTCATAATTTTTCCAGTTATACTTGGATTTGTTGCTGGTATGTCATGCTTAAGTTTGCTACTCTTGCCAAGGAAACAAGGCAATATCAGTGGCTTTTGTGATGAATGAGCCTTCTGAGTCAATGAATGATGGAGCTGAGTTTGCCTTTTCTCCAAAATGTCATATAAGGTGCTCCAAAGCTTTTAAGTATCATTCTTTATATAATTTATCTTTGTTTCATATTGTAGTTTCTTCTTCTTTTTATTCAGTTGTCACATGATTTCTCAATTTGCAGTACTTTTGCCAATCGGTTGTACAGACAGACTTATTTGCCATTCCTTTTGCCTGATTCCCGCTCAACCATTACATTTTTCAATTCCTCATCAATCCAGTTTTAACAGTTTTTATAGTCATTTTCTTAATGGTAAATGCTTATTAGTAACTGGAATAACCAATTTCATGAATGTGTCAAGTTCAGCGTCTGGTTGCTCCTCAATACACACCACAGACCAGCAAATATTATTTACATAATCAACATAGGAATCACTACAAAACATATTGTATGACCTCTTATGCCCAGCCTTTGGAACTTTGGTTTTTCTAGAAATGGCTACTACATTGTGATCACTACATCTGATGGATTTGGATACTGCTTTAAAGCAGATTTCTGCAGCATTAGTAAAGATGTGATCAATACATGTTGATGATTTCATTCCTGTGCTGTTTGTAACTACCCTGGTAGGTTGACTGATAACCTGAACCAGGTTGCAGGCGCTGGTTACAGTTTGAAGCTTTTTCTTGAGTTGGCATCTTGATGAAAGCCAGTCAATATTTTGGACACCCAGAAAATATAACTCTCTGTTGATATCACATACATTATCAAGCATTTCACACATATTATCCAGATACTGACTGTTAGCACTTGGTGGTCTATAGCATCTTCCCACAAGAATGGAATTTAGGTGAGGCAAGTGAACCTGTAGCCATATTACTTCAACAGTATTTAACATGAGATCCTCTCTAAGGATTACAGGAATGTGGCTCTGAATAGAGACCGCAACATCACCCCCATTGGCATTTCTGTAGATGTTATAACCATGTATTGCAACCACTGTATCATTAAAGGTATTATCTAAGTGAGTTTCAAAGATATGAATATGAATATGATCTGTTACTAGCAAGTTATCGATTTCATGAACCTTGTTTCTTAGGCTAGATATGTTAATGTGGGCTATTTTTTTGCGCTTTTCTGGGATGCTTGATTATTTTACTTTACTGGGAAGCTCATCAGAAGTAGACATGACAATGTTATTTATGTTTGAGATGATAGTACAGGGTGAGCTGCACACAGTGAACTTCCTACACGCGTACACCGCCTCAGTGCTAACAGTATAACTCTGGTTCATAGGCACATGATTACTGCCTACAATAGCTGTACGACCGACAGAGACATTCAGGGGAGTTAGAGGGACATCAATTAAGTTACTTACATTGTGACTACCAACACCCCTGGGATAATGTACATTTGCTGCAGCATTACGACAACTCAGCGACACAATGGTAGGGATTATCTGAGCTGGGCTTGGGTCATTGATAAGTCATTGTCTCAACGCAGCCTTGAAATGTGTGGACAGAGTCCAGGAGCCAAGATGATTTGGATGGACTCATTCCTGTGGAGCATCTTCTGTTTCCAGAACGTGTCAAAGTTATCTATAAAAGTTATTCCAACAGAGCTACAGTAGTCTTTTAGCCAGGTGTGTAATGCCAGTAGCCTGCTGAATCTTTCACATCCTTGACCCAACGATGGTACCATACCTGAAATAATTGGCTGCTTTTTGGAATCTTTCAGGGCTAGAATCAGTTCTTTAAAATACATTTTCAGCATTTCCGAGCTAGCCCTCCTAATGTTATTTGACCACACATGTCGTAGTACTTTCCCAAGTCGTAGTGGGAGGACACACGACATATCATCGCGTCACTCCAAGTTTACTTTGATATGAAGGTTATTATATAAATATTTGCCATAAAGATGGTTCCACCGCCATTTATTGCATAATAAAATTTACCAACACAAAAAGATCTCACCTTGTCTAGCATCATTTTGTTTTGTCGACATTTGGAAAGTTACTGACAAATTAGCTGTTTCCATCAGGCTTGTCTTGACCTTTTTATCCGACGTACTTTACTCCAAAAAAAGGTTGGATAGAAACCTGGTTAATATAGCCACTACGAAGTGTCATGTTTTGGTAAAAATATGGCTATTTCTGTAATAAAGGCCCAGTGCAGTCAAAAATGTGATCTTTCTGTGTTTTATATATATTTCCACATCATGAAATTGTGAAAATTATGATAATTTTTGTGTAAATGCTGTTTGAAAGGACCACCTGAAATTTCACCCTGGTTTGGTGGGATGGAGTTTTGGCTTGCCTGGTGACATCACCAGGTGTTAAATTAGTTAATAGACCAATAAGAAAGAGAGTTCTAAACCTCTCTGCCAATAACAGCTAGTTTTCAGTTTCCACCTTCCCCCTCAGACCACTCCCAGTGTAACGCTCGTCGTTGGAATGAGGTGAGGACCAAAGCGCTGCGTGGTAAGTGTTCATCATTATATTTATTAAACATAGAACACTAAACAAAATAACAAAGGAGAACGAAACGCAACAGTTCAGTAAGGTGACATCCACTACACAGAAAATACAATAGACAACAGGCTACCTAAATATGGCTCCCAATCAGAGACAACGACTAACACCTGCCTCTGATTGAGCGCCATACTAGGCCAAACACATAGAAATAGAACAACAGAACAAAACATAGAAAAAACAACATAGAATGCCCACCCCAACTCACGCCCTGACCAAACTAAAATAACGACATAAAAAAGGAACTAAGGTCAGAACGTGACAGTACCCCCCCATCCCCAAAGGTGCGGACTTCGGCCGCGAAACCTGAAACTATAGGGGAGGGTCTGGGTGGGCATTTACTGCGGTGGCAGCTCTGGAGCGGGACAAGGACCCCACTCCACCATAGTCTCGGCCCACTTCTGTGATACCTTAGGAGCGGCGACTCTCGTCACCAACCCTGGATTTGAGAGGGCACCACTGGACTGAGGAGCGCCTCTGGACTGAGGGGCGCCTCTGGACTGAGGGGCAGCTCCGGACAGGAGGGCGACTCTGGCAGCTCCGGACTGGAGGGAGACTGGCAGATCCAGACTGGAGGGAGACTCTGGCAGATCCAGACTGGAGGGAGACTCTGGCAGATCCAGACTGGAGGGAGACTCTGGCAGATCCAGACTGGAGGGAGACTCTGGCAGATCCAGACTGGAGGGAGACTCTGGCAGATCCAGACTGGAGGGAGACTCTGGCAGATCCAGACTGGAGGGAGACTCTGGCAGATCCAGACTGGAGGGAGACTCTGGCGCCTCAGGCAGCTCCTGGCTGACGGGCGGCTCAGGCGGCTCCTGACTGACGGGCGGCTCAGGACAGACGGGCGGCTCCGGCGGATCAGGACAGACGGGCGGCTCAGGTGGCTCAGGACAGACGGGCGGCACAGGCGGCTCAGGACAGACGGGCGGTCAGGACAGACGGACGGCTCAGGCGGCTCAGGCGGCTCAGGACAGACGGGCGGCTCAGGACAGACGGGCGGCTCAGGCGGCTCAGGACAGACGGGCGGCTCAGGCGGATCAGGACAGACGGGCGGCTCAGGACAGACGGACGGCTCAGGCAGCTCAGGACAGATGGGCGGCTCAGGCGGCTCAGGACAGACGGGCGGCTCTGGAGGGTCCGGACTGGAGGAAGCCTCTGGAGCGTCCGGACTGGAGGGACACACAGGAGACTTGGTTCTTAGAACAGGCACAGTACTCACCAGGCTGAAGAGATCTACTAGAGGCCTGGTCCTTGGAAGAGGCACAGGAAAAACCGGTCCGTGGAGGCGCACTGGAGGTCTCGAACTAAGGGCCTGAACAACCCGCCCTGGCTGGATGTTGATTTTAGCCCGGCACTTGCGGGGCGCAGGCACAGGACGCACTGGGCTGTGCAGACCCACGGGAGACAGTGCGTAGGGCTGGTGCCATATAACACGGACCGAGGAGACGCACTGGAGACCAGATGCGCTGAGCAGGCTTCATCGCACCTGTCTCGATGCCCACTCTAGCCCGGCCGATACGAGGAGCGGCAATGCAATCTAACAAAGGAGAACGAAACGCAACAGTTCTGTAAGGTGACATCCACTACACAGAAAATACAATAGACAACAGGCTACCTAAATATGGCTCCCAATCAGAGACAACGACTAACACCTGCCTCTGATTGAGAACCATACTAGGCCCAACACGTAGAAATAGAACAACAGTACAAAACATTGAAAAAACAACATAGAATGCCCACCCCAACTCACGCCCTGACCAAACTAAAATAAAGACATAAAAAAGAAACTAAGGTCAGAACGTGACACCCAGACAGTCCTAGCAAAATTCTTACTTGAGAAATGTATATTTGCTAAGAAGCTATTTTGTTTATTTTTTACCATTTCAGTTGAAAACAATCACAGTAACATATTTAATTAATATTTAATTGTCACCCAGAAATAATTTTATATTGAAATAAAAATGGCTGCGTTGGACCTTTAGGTAATGGTAAGATCTGACATTGGACATATTTCCTCATAATTGAATAGGTGAAATGTTTGCTCTTTCTGCCTTGCTTAGGTAGGGGGAGTGACAATTATCCTGTTTTTTGGGGTAACGCATGTTGCTAAATCCCAAGGGGAAGAGCAATGTTTACCACGGTATAACATCATTGTTGAAGTCTAAAGTTTACATACACTTAGGTTGGAGTCATTAAAACTCGTTTTTCAACCACTCCACAAATTTCTTGTTAACAAACTATAGTTTTGGCAAGTCGGTTAGGACTTTAATTACGGTTAGTAATTAGTAATTAGTAACGGTTAGTAATTTTTCCAACAATTGTTTACAGACAGATTATTTCACTTATAATTCACTGTATCACAATTCCAGTGGGTCAGAAGTTGTAACGGCGTTCCTCCTCCTCTTCATCCGAAGAGGAGGAGCAGGGATTGAACCAAACTGCAGCGTTGTAATTAGACATAATGAATTTATTTAAGTGTAGACGAAAAACACGAACTTCACTTGAATACTTACAAAATAACAAAACGAATGTAGACAAACCTGAACATACGAACTTACATAAAACACGAAGAACGCACAACAGGAAAAATGACTACATAAAACGAAGAACGAACGAAACAGTCCCGTATGGTGCAACAAACACTGACACAGGAAACAACCACCCACAACAAACAGTGTGAAAACACCTACCTTAATATGACTCTCAATCAGAGGAAATGAAAACCACCTGCCTCTAATTGAGAGCCATATTAGGTCACCCTTAAACAAACATAGAAACAGAAAACATAGACTTCCCACCCAAACTCACGTCCTGACCAACTAACACATACAAAAACTAACAGAAACAGGTCAGGAACGTGACAGAAGTTTACATACACTAAGTTGGCTGTGCCTTTAAACAGCTTGGAAAATTCCAGAAAATGATGTCATGGCTTTAGAAGCTTCTGTTGGGCTAATTTACATCATTTGAGTCAATTGGAGGTGTACCTGTGGATGTATTTCAAGGCCTACCTTCAAACTCAGTGCCTCTTTGCTTGACATCATGGAAAAATCAAAAGAAATCAGCCAAGACATCAGAAAAAAATTGCGTACCTCCACAAGTCTGGCTCGTCCTGAGGAGCTATTTCCAAACGCCTGAAGGTACCACGTTCATCTGTACAAACAATAGTACGCAAGTATAAACACCATGGGACAACGCAGCCATCATACCGCTCAGGAAGGAGACACCTTCTGTCTCCTAGAGATGAACGTACTTTGATGAACCGTACTCCAAAACCGCCATAAAAAAGCCAGACTACGGTTTGCAACTGCACATGGGGACAAAGATCGTACTTTTTGGAGTAATGTCCTATGGTCTGATGAAACAAAAATAGAGCTGTTTGGCCATACTGACCATCGTTATGTTTGGAGGAAAAAGGGAGAGGCTTGCAAGCCGAAGAACACCATCCCAACCGTGAAGCACGGGGGTGGCAGCATCATGTTGTGGGGGTTCTTTGCTGCAGGAGGGACTGGTGCACTTCACAAAATAGATGGCATCATGAGGATGGGAAGTTATGTGGATATATTGAAGCAACATCTCAAGACATCAGTCAAGAAGTTAAAGCTTGGTCTCAAATGGGTCTTCCAAATGGATAATGACCCCAAGCATACTTCCAAAGTTGTGGCAAAATGGCTTAAGGACAACAATGTCAAGTGTCCCATACCTTGACTTTGTTGTCCTTAAGCCATTTTGCCACAATTTTGCAGAACTGAAAAAGTGTGTGCAAGCAAGGAGGCCTACCAACCTGACTCAATTACACCAGCTCTGTCAGGAGGAATGGGCCAAATTCACCCAACCTATTGTGGGAAGCTTGTGGAAGGCTACCAGAAATATTTGACCCAAGTTAAACAATTTAAAGGCAATGCTACCAAATACTAATTGACTGTATGTAAACTTCTGACCCACTGGGAATGTGATGAAAGAAATAAAATGATGAAAGAAATAAAAGCTGAAATAAATAATTCTCTCTATCTCTACTATTATCCTGACATTTCACATTCTTAAAATAAAGTGGTGATCCTAACTGACCTAAGACATGGAATTTTTACTTGGATTAAATGTCAGGAATTGTGAAAACTGAGTTTAAATGTATTTGGCTAAGGTGTATGTAAACCTCCGACTTCAACTGTATGTATTTAGTTATGTAATGACTATTACCTGAATCTGTGCATTTCATGCATTTATTTTGTGCCATTAATTGTTGATTCGTGCATAATATTTTTTTCCAAAGTGAGGCCTTGATGTAAATGTACAGTATAAAACGTCTGCCATTCCTGTAGTGACCAGACACAGGACAGGTTGCTACATTGTTGCTAACAGGCATTATTGAGACGTGTTGGTGTGGACTTTATTGCTGTTATTTGATATCTGTCCATTTGATGTTCCTGTTAGTTCATCGTCGTGTTCATTATGACATTATTTTACAATATTAATGACACACAGAATCATGACACCATTCATTCTAAAAAATACTGGTGACCATTTTTTAAACAGCCACAAATAAATCTAACTGAATTTATAGCTGATTAGTGTATTTTAACGTTTTAATACCTATGGAAAATCTTGTCAGAATGGAAGAAGTGTCTGATAAAAATAAGTGTGAGGCCACTCCCCCACTTCAGCATCAGCAACTAACGGCTGGCGATTTCTCTCTGAACTTAGAGAGGTTTTTCAGGGACACTGTTCCTTGTTACGTGTTTGGCAATATGGTCAGAGAGATAACTCTTGGAAAAGGCATGTTTTATCCCGCCGGCGACAGCTGTGAAAACGCAATCATTGGTGTATGAACTCTGAAGGATGCCTTGAGGATCCCACATTGACAAGGCTGTTTTCCCCCTCAAATAAAATGCATGATGCATTATTGACGTGTGTGTGTGTGTGTGTGTGTGTGTGTGTGTGTGTGTGTGTGTGTGTGTGTGTGTGTGTGTGTGTGTGTGTGTGTGTGTGTGTGTGTGTGTGTGTGTGTGTGTGAGAGAGAGAGGCTGTGAACAAAACTCAACTCTGCTAGTCAAGGCCACAACTGACAATATACAGGACAGAGAACTGAGTTTGCAACTCTTACGGGAGATGGTAAATATTAGATGATAATGTAATTGTGAAGTGATACCTTGGAGACTTACTTATTCTCTCCGTCTTTTCCCAGGAGTACACCATTGATGTGTTCTTCCGTCAGAGCTGGAGGGATGAGAGGCTGAAGTTCGACGGGCCCATGCAGGTCCTGCCTCTTAACAACCTCCTGGCCAGTAAGATCTGGACTCCAGACACCTTCTTCCACAACGGGAAGAAATCTGTGGCCCACAACATGACCACGCCCAACAAACTGCTACGACTGGTGGACAACGGTACCCTGCTTTACACTATGAGGTGAGCCACCTGACATTTCTCAAATTAATAGAACATTACCCTTTATTCACCTATAGCACCCAGATTGAATACTTTCAAAGTGATGTTGATCCATTGTATACTCCACTGCCACCTGCCACTGTTGCCTCCCCAAACACCACCACCACCACCAAAATCATCTCATTACTCAATTGCCAATTACTTCTACCCCAAAAGTCTCCTGACAATGCACATTTGGTAGTTTGCTGGTTAGCAGTTAGGGCATGTTCTCCATCCTGTGAAATGTTAGCTGGCAGAGGGTTAGCAGAGTCTGAGGTGGGCGAGTAGGCCTGAGGCCAGCTAGTGGACTGACAGGGGGTTAGCAAAGGTGGGTCAGTAGGCCTGAGACCAGCTAGTGGACTGACCTGCACTCAGAGGTACTTTGATGAATGAAGGTGGTAATTGATGTCTGGGCACAGAGCTATCCAAAGCAATGTGTCTGACTGCCAGGGGACTGAGTGGTCTTTCTCTGCAACCAGTCTGACACAGCACATGCTTGATGGGGCAAGATATAGTGTAACTATGCTCCTCTATCCACCCTCTCTTGTTCAGAGGATGATAACTATGATGTACCTAAAGGACTGTATGTCCTGAGAAGAAAATGTTACTGCGAGGAGAAACCACTCAGCCAGTGTACACTCTTAGAAAAAAAGGATCCACAAGGGCTCTTCGGATGTCCCCATAGGATAGCAATTTTTGGTTCCAGGAAGCCACTGTAGAAATAGTTCTACATGGAACTCGAAAGGGTTTTACCAAGAACCAAAAGGGTTCTACCTGCAACCAAAAAGGGTTCCTCAAATGGTTCTCCTATGGGGCCAACCAAATAACCCTTTAAGGTTCTAGATAGCACCTTTTTTGTAAGAGTGTACTATGTAGCTGCTTAGACATCCTCAGCAAGCTTGAGTAAAATTGTGTTGCTTATTTAACAAACCTGTAGCAGCAAGAACTATTTAATCACTTAGCTACAGCGAGAACCTGTCCACCACTCTCAATCTCCTCATCAAGTATTGCTTTTGAATTGCTTGACATATAACCCTTAACCAAAATCTGAATCTAAGTAGGGCTCTTCATTTGATAATGGTTTGTCCACAGGGACTGATAATTACGGTTGCTCTGGGTAGAGTTAATTTGCCTGTGAATTTCATGCTGCAGTTTTCACGTAGAAAGAGGGAGGAACTCCATTCTTTTCCAGGCTGGGTTTCTTATGAGTTCATTTGATGTGGCTCTGATTCTCCTGAGGCTACGAATAACATTTGAATTTGGATAGATTATTAAAAGGCCTGTCACTTTTTCATTTGTGAGCAAAGATAGTGTGTTGCAAGGCGAGTTGCTATCAAAGGCTTTTTGGCTATTCTAGACACTGCATTAAGGCAAACAAGATACACAAATAGTCAAACTAGTTTATAAATAGTTTTTAAATAGTGTATATAGTAACTTTGGACATTAGTAAACTGTATTAATTATATTTGATTATTCATTCCATTATGAGTATTAATTTCATTAATTTCCAATATTCTAGGAAATGCCAAGAGCAGGCAATTTAGGAATGGTTACATGTTCTGGCCTAGTTCACCTCAATGAAATTGATGATTATGATTGCATTTCTTTTTGCCAGTTTCAGTTTCCATCCTGCATTCTTGCTACGTATATTATTACAGCATTCAAGCACGATTTTCCCTGAAATTGTTCAATGTGTCATCATCCTCATCACCTTCAACATCCGTGTCGGTGACACTTGCCTGAATGCACACTATCTCAGCAGACGCTGTCATGTGATCTGGGGCCACAACCAAATCAGAACCGTTACACTTTACAATATAATAAAACACTTAGGTTGCGTAATATGTTTACTTAGTGGGTGGAAAGTGTAGGTCTGACAAATGAGATCTTTCAGAAAGCCTGCTAAAGCGTGTTACAGATGTCGGATCTTAATTTGAACCCTTTTGCCCCAGGAGGAAAGTAATCCTACAGCAGGAGGATTTGAATATCTGAAGAAATATTTAGGGTGCAGCTGGAAGCGGTGTTTGTATACAACACACGCTGCACTTACATTTTACCTTATGAGGCTACGTGCAGGCTACAGCGCGTCTCATGTTAATTCTTATGTGGATTATAATAAATTGACATATTTGTAGGGGGAAGATGTATTTTTCGTTAGGGATTTTTTACATTTTTAGATCAATTGTTTTATATGTTGAAGGCAAGCAGACTAAATTATTGATTTCCTCAGTGCCTGTGTGGTCCAGCGGTTACAGACGCTAACAGAGTTGTCATGGGTTCGATTCCAGCTCACTGTTCATGGATGAGTGTCTATTTTTGCCCATAAATTCTGCATGGTTACAACGTTAATTCTGCATGGTTACAGGGTTAATTCTGCGTGGTTACAGGGTTAAAACAGAAACAACTCAAAGTTTAATGCCTCGATCACACCGACAGTGTCATTGCATTTTGGTGCACCAGAAGTACATACATTTCCAATAGAACGCTGCGTTTGCCTTGCAGCACTGCGTTGCAGAGGCAGTTGCAGTGCTTTCTGTGTTGTGCATACGTTGGATTTATTGAAAGTATGCATGAACTTGTATGCATAAATGGCTTGACAGAAATGGTAGCAGAAGGTGAATGTTGAACTTTTCTTGCACACATATCCAAATGATGCTGCAAACCATTTTGCGCAATAACTCCGTAGTGGTGTAACAGTTTAGGCATTAATTCCCAAGCATTTATTTTTGCCAGTTTCAGTTTCCATCCTGCATTCTTGGTTAGGGCTATGGTTTGGCATTGTGAACTGCCTGAGCAAAGTGGCGAACCCGGCTCCAAAAGGGGATAAAGGGGGTTTAGCCACCTCAGTTCAAACCAGTGCCCCTCAGTTTTAGTTTTATGTCCCTATATAAAAATAGCTAAAAGGTTCAAATGATTGAATCTCAGATTGGCACAAAACAATCTGTATCTTCGCTGCACTGTGTCAGCACAATGGACAGAGCGTGCCATGGTGTGTGTAGTGGGGCTATGGTAAACCACTTGGGCGGTTAGGTATGACTCTTTTGGGCTTCTATAAAAAGCAGGGGAAAAACACTTCTCATCTCTGTAGTAGACTAAGTGAATAACCTGATATTCCACCTGTAATATTTGATTTTAAAATAATAAGGGCAGGGTCAGGTTTACCAATCTGACCATGGTGAGGACGTTGTGTCTTTTACACACAAATAATAATCTTCAAGACTATCACCTCACTTCCTGTTGAACACGCATCACAGAACATGGGAGAGCTCGGTTTGTTGTTTTGGAAAGTTTGTTGTTTTGTAAAGTTTGAAAGTCTATTGAAAACAATTGGTTACTAACTAGCTACCTTTTGAGTTCGGATCCCACGACGTGGTTGGCATCAGTTGCTGGGACCGCTACTATCTGTCCAGTGATCCTGCCGACCAAGGCCGGGTCTGAGGAGCTGCTCAGCTTGATGAGTTTAAACAGGAGAACGGCAAGATGACAGCAATCTGTAAGTCATTGAGAGAGGACATCCGTTCTGTATGTGAATCTATGATAACAATGACGGAGAAATCAGACTCGAAGGACAGGTTGTGGACTGAATTGCAGAATCTCCACATGAGACCTGGACGGAGTCTGAGGACAAAGTGAGGGAAATGATCTTGGAGAAACTGAAGATGGACCACAGGTAGATTTAGGTGGATCGCGCCCACAGGACTGGAAAACCCACCACTGGCCCAGGTGACAGGCCCAGGCGAATAGTGGTTAAGTTGCTGAGGTTCAAGGACAAGGTAGCTGTTCTGGAAAGAGCCAAGAACTTGAGAGGAACGTACATCATCCTCAATGAGGACTATCCTGAAGCTGTGTGCCAGAAGAGGAAAGCACTTATCCCAGCCATGAAAGCTGCCAGAGCACGTGGGGACATTGCTTACATCCTCTTTGACAGGCTCATTGTCCACCCTCCCCCCCAAAAGCCTGGAAGGGATAAGAGAACCACGCCTATGGGTTTGTAGCTTCAACCCCACAGCACACGCACACACTTGCACACACCAAATGATTAATGGGCTGCTGGATGTATATTTTTTCTCTTGCTTTTTTCTATTGCTCTTTTGCATATTATGGCTATCTGATAAGCTACCCAGGAAAAGGCTAAAAATATCCCATATTAATATACACTACATGAAAAAAAGTATGTGGACACCTGCAAGTCGAACATCTCATTCCAAAATCATGGGCATTAATATCGAGTTGCTCCCCCCTTTGCTGCTATAACAGTCTCCACTTTTCTGGGAAGGCTTTCCACTAGATCACAGGTGTCAAACTCATTCCACGGAGGGCCGAGTGTCTGCGGGTTTTCGTTCCTCCCTTGTACTTGATTGATGAATTAACATCACTAATTAGTTAGGAACTCCCCACACCTGGTTGTCTAGGGCTTTATTGAAAGGAAAAACCAAAAACCTGCAGACACAAGGCCCTCCGTGGAATGAGTTTGACACCCCTGCACTAGATGTTGGAACATTGCTGTGGACTTTTACAGCTTCCATTCAGTGGACATTTACAGCTTCCATTTACATTGTGGACATTTACAGCTTCCATTCAGCCACAAAAGCATTAGTGAGGTCAGGCACTGATGTTGGGTGATCAGGCCTGGCTCGCAGTCGGTGTTCCAAATCATCCCAAAGGTGTTCAATGGAGTTGAGGTCAGGTCTCTGTACAGGCCAGTCAAGTTCTTCCACACCAATCTTGACAAACGATTTCTGTATGGACCTCGCTGTATGGACCTCGCTTTGTGCACGGGAGCATTGTCATGCTGAAACAGGAAAGGGCCTTCCACAAGCTGTTGCCACAAAGTTGGAAGCACAGAATCGTCTAGAATGTCATTGTATGCTGTAGCGTTAACATTTGCCTTGACTGGAACTAAAGGGACTAACCCGAACCGTGAAAAACAGTCCCAGACCATTATTCCTCCTCCACCAAACTTGACAGGGCTATGCATTCGAGCAGGTGGAGTTCTCCTGGCATCTGCCAAACCCTGATTCGTCCATCGAACTGCCAGATGGTGAAGCATGATTCATCACTACAGAGAACGAGTTTCTACTGCTCCCGAGTCCAATGACAGCGAGCTTTACATCCCTCCAGCCGACGCTTGGCATTGCGCATGGTGATCTTAGGCTTGTGTGTGGCATGTGTGTGACCATGGAAACCCACTTCATAAAGCTCCCAACGAACAGTTCTTGTGCTGAAGTTGCTTCCAGAGGCAGTTTGGAACTTGCAACCAAGGCCAGACGATTTTCACGTGCTGCACGCTTCAGCACTCGGTGGTCCCGTTCTGTGAGCTTGTGTGGCCTACCACTTTGAGGCTGAGCCGTTGTTGCTCCTAGACGTTTCCACTTCACAATGATAGCACTTACAGTTGACCAGAGCAGCTCTAGCAGGGCAGAAATTTCACGAACTGACTTGTTGGAAATGTGGCATCCAATGACGGTGCCATGTTGAAAGTCACTGAGCTCTTCTGTAAGGCCATTCTACTGCCAATGTTTGTCTATGTCAGCAACGGGTGTGACTGAAATAGCTGAATCCACTCATTTGAAATGGTGCTCACATACTTTTGTATATATAGTGTATGTAGTCTTAGCAATAAGATTCATGAAATCAACAACTTGCTAACATCAGATAACATTCATGTGTTAGCCATTTCTGAGACTCACTTAGATAATTCATTTGATGATACAGCAGTAGCAATGCAAGGATATAACATCTATAGAAGAGACAGGAATGCTTATCGGGGAGGTGTTGTTCAGAGCCATATCCCTGTAATGCATAGAGAAGATCGTATGTCAAGTGATATTGAAGTGCTGTGGTTGCAGGTTCACCTGGCATATCTAAAACATGTTATCTAAAACATGTTATCTAAAACATGTTATCTAAAACATGTTATCTAAAACATGTTATCTAAAACATGTTATCTAAAACATGTTATCTAAAACATGTTATCTAAAACATGTTATCTAAAACATGTTATCTAAAACATGTTATCTAAAACATGTTTGCTATCGACAAACCAAGTGCTAACAGTCAGTATCTAAATAATATGTGTGAAATGCTTGATAGTATACTGTATGTGATGTAAAAAGAGAGGTCTACTTTCTTGGGGACCTAAATATTGACTGGTTTTCATCAAGCTGTCCACTCAAGAGGAAGCTTCTCACTGTAACCAGTTCCTGTAATCTGGTTCAGGTTATTAATCAACCTACCAAGGTGTTTACAAACACTACAGGAACAAGATCATGCACATGTATTGATGACATTTTCACTAATACTGTAGAACTGTTTTCATGCTTGCATCTGGGAAACTTGAGGAGTAAAATAACACCCCCCCATGCAGATAAACGACAGGATGAACCCAGGGTGGTTTATCCTCCCAATCTGTATGGGGGTGGAGCCAGCCATGGTTGACGCATTTCTGAGGTCTGCTATATGAAGACCCTGTATACTATGTATGATTTTAAGCACTCGGCAACACACACTTCGGAGTGTGGTGTCAACGGTTTCATTATTGCAATAATTAATCGATATTAAATAAAGATGATTGTTTGGAGAAATAACAAAGTCTCTCTCACTTGAATAGAATTTCCACCACACTCTTTAGCCACTCCTATCTGTCATATCCTTAATCTGAGCCTAGCGGAAAGTCTTTGTCCTCAGGCCTGGAGCGAAGCCAAAGTCATTCCGCTACCGGAGAGTGGTCAGGCGGCTCTAACAGCAGACTTATCAGCTTGCTGCCAGCTCTTAGCAAACTATTGTAAAAAATGGTGTTTGACCAAATACAATGCTATTTCTCTGTAAACAAGTTAATCAATCAATCAATCAAATGTATTTATAAAGCCCTTCTTACATCAGCGGATGTCACAAAGTGCTGTACAGAAACCCAGCCTAAAACCCCAATCAGCAAGCAATGCAGGTGTAGAAGCACGGTGGCTAGGAAAATCTCCCTAGAAAGGCCGGAACATAGGAAGAACCCTAGAGACGAACCAGGCTATGAGGGGGGGCCTCTTCTGGCTGTGCCGGGTGGAGATTATAACAGAACATGGCCAAGATGTTAAAATGTTCATAGATGACCAGCAGGGTCAGATAATAATAATCACAGTGGTTGTAGAGGGAGCAACAGGTCAGCACCTCAGGAGTAAATGTCAGTTGGCTTTTCATAACCGATCATTCAGAGTATCTCTACTGCACCTGCTGTCCCGAGAGAGTTGAAAACAGCAGGTCTGGGAGAGGTAGCATGTCCGGTGAACAGGTCAGGGTTCCATAGCCGCAGGCAGAACAGTTGAAATTGGAGCAGCAGCACGACCAGGTGGACTGGGGACAGCAAGGAGTCATCAGGCCAGGTAGTCCTGAGGCATGGTCCTAGGGCTCAGGTCCTCCGAGAGAAAGTGAGAGACAGAGAGGGAAAGAGAGAGAGAGAGAGAGAGAGAGAGAGAAAGAGAGAAAAAACGAGAGATAATTAGAGAGAGCATACTTAAATTCACACAGGGCACCGGATAAGACAGGAGAAATACTCCAGATATAACAGACTGACCCCTGACACAAACATTGCAGCATAAATACTAGAGGCTGAGACAGGAGGGGTCAGGAGACACTGAAGCCCCGTCCGACAATACCCCCAGACATGGCCAAACTGGCAGGTTATAACCCCACCCACTTTGCCAAAGCACAGCCCCCACACCACGAGAGGGATATCTTCAACCACCAACTTACTATCCTGAGACAAGGCCGAGTATAGCCCACAAAGATCTCCCCCATGGCACGAACCCGAGGGGGCTGCCAACCCGGACAGGAAGATCACGTCAGTGACTCAACCTACTGAAGTGGTTGCGCACCCCTCCTAAGGATGGCATGGAAGAGCACCAGCACCAAGCCAGTGACTCAGCCCTCGTAATAGGGTTTGAGGCAGAGAATCCCAGTGGAGAGAGTGGAACCGGCCAGGCAGAGACAGCAAGGGCGGTTTGTTGCTCCAGTGCCTTTCCGTTCACCTTCACACTCCTGGGCCAGACTACACTCAATCATAGGACCTACTGAAGAGATGAGTCTTCAATAAAGACTTAAAGGTCAAGACCGAGTCTGTGTCTCTCACATGGATAGGCAGACCATTCCATAAAAATGGAGCTCTATAGGAGAAAGCCCTGCCTCCAGCTGTTTGCTTTGAAATTTTAGGGACAGTAAGGAGGCCTGCGTCTTGTGACCGTAGCGTACGTGTAGGTATGTACGGCAGGACCAAATCAGAAAGATAGGTAGGAGCAAGCCCATGTAATGCTTTGTAGGTTAGCAGTAAAACCTTGAAATCAGCCATAGCCTTAACAGGAAGCCAATGTAGAGAGGCTAGCACTGGAGTAATATGATACAATTTTGGGGTTCTAGTCAAGATTCTAGCAGCCATGTTGTCAGATTCTCCCTAGAAGAGGTGGGTGTGGAGTCAGGCGCAGGAGAGTAAGAATTGCAAGAAGGCCGTTTTATTACAAGTCCATCAAAAGAACAGGCACAGGACCACAACAGCAGCCACTATAAAACAGGAACGCAGTCCAGTCGAACACGGAGGAAACCACTCCTCTGACGAAACTAATGTGTGGGAAAACAGTCCTGTGAAAACACCTGTTCAACAGAACAGACAAAACGCAACCCAAACCAACGACAGATACACAAACAATCCCGCACAAAATCTAGCGGGTAGGGCGAGATTAAATACCCCACTGATTAACCTAAACTAGACTCAGGTGAAGAACAAGACAGACAAAACCAAACAAAAAAGAATAGGGATCGGTGGCAGCTAGTAGACCCGGTGACGATGACCGCCGAGCGCCGCCCGAACAGGGAGAGGAGCCACCTTCGGTGGAAGTCGTGACACATGTTTAGTACTAACTGAAGTTTATTTAGTGCTTTATCCAGGTAGCCGGAAAGTAGAGCATTGCAGTAGTCTAATTAATCTAGAAGTGACAAAAGCATGGATACATTTTTCTGCATCATTTTTGGACAGAAAGTTTCAGATTTTTGCAATGTTACGTAGATGGAAAAAAGCTGTCCTTGAAACAGTCTTGATATGTTTGTCAAAAGAGAGATCAGGGTCCAGAGTAACGCCGAGGTCCTTCACAGTTTTATTTGAGACGACTGTACAACCATCAAGGTTAACCTCTACCGAGCACCTACCCCGGGTCCGGGAGCACCCCCCACCCCCCCCCCCACACTGATTAGCATCGCTAGCATAGCGTCACAATTAAATAGTAGCATCTAAATATCATTAAATCACAAGTCCAAGACACCTAATGAAAGATACAGATCCTGTGAATAAAGCCACCATTTCAGATTTTTATAATGTTTTACAGGGAAGACACAATATGTAAATCTATTAGCTAAACACGTTAGCAAAAGACACAATTTTTTTACTCCAACAGTTTTTTCCTGCGTCAGTAGCTATCACTAATTCGACTAAATAAAAAGATATATAGCCACTAACCAAGAAACAACTTCATAAGATGACAGTCTGATAACATATTTATGGTATAGCATAGTTTTTATTTTTTTTATTTGCATTTTTCAGGTATAAATCACAGTTCTACATTGCAGCTGCAATCTGAAATAGTGCCGACGCAGCCAGAACAATTACAGAGACCAACGTCATATAACTAATTACTTGTCTTAAAACATTTCAGAAAAAATACACAGCGTACAGATATTGAAAGCCCAACATCTGGTGAATCCAAACAATATTTCAGATTTATTAAATGTTTTATAGCGAAAACAAAATGTAGTGCTAAATTAGCATAGCCACGCCAGCCAGAACCAGCTGGGCGCCCCCGACCAGTTCACATGCACGACAGATATATGAAATAACATCGTAAATTGGGTTTTACTATTGCTGATCTTTCATCAGAATGTTGATCAAGGTGTCCTTAGTCCTGATGAGTCGTTCAATCCATTCATAATGGCAACTTTCCCTCTTCATTTAGCATAGGTACTGGTCGACTGGCCAAAGTAAAAAAACTCACAGAACGGAACACGGCAAAACTCCCGAAAAAATTCAAACAATCTGATTAAACTATATTGAAAAAACATACCATAAGATGATATGGTCACATGTATCAAACAAACTTCGAGACGGAGATAGTTTTCATCCGTAACGGCAGCAAAACAAAAGACAATCGCACCTCCAAAACGTGCGATTCAGAGAACCGGAAGTTGTCGGTCACGCCAAAGAAATAGGTCTTATTTCACGTCAGTACAAGATAAACAAAAAATTTCTCCTCTGACGTCCTCTTGACACCCAGAGGAAGACGAATGAAGTGTGTTTCGGGTCATAGGTGGCGTGACCACATATAGGCAGAGCGTTGAAGCGAGCATACACATCTTGCATTCTTCTTCTTGGTCAGGGAAAGTGCTGTCAAATGACTTCTGTTTCACTCAGAGACAAAATTGAAACGGTTTTAGAAACTATAGATTGTTTTCTATCCAATGGTATTAATTATATGCATATAGTAAGAGCAATAATTGAATAAGAGGCAGTTTAATCTGTAGAGGAAATTATGCTAATGCGAAAACAGCACCCCCTGTATTCTCAATAAGTTAATTGTCAGATTCAACAGAAGATCTCTTTGTTTCTTGGGACCTAGAACTAGCATCTCCGTTTTGTCCGAGTTTTAAAGTAGTAAATTTGCTGCCATACACTTCCTTATGTCTGAAACACAGGCTTCCAGGGAGGGCAATTTTGGGGCTTCACCATGTTTCATTGAAATGTACAGCTGTGTGTCGTCCGCATAGCAGTGAAAGTTAACATTATGTTTCCGAATGACATCACCAAGAGGTCAAATATATAGTGAAAACAATAGTGGTCCTAAAACGGAGCCTTGAGGAACACCGACATTTACAGTTGATTTGTCAGAGGACAAACCATCTACAGAGACAAACTGATATATTTCCAACAGATAAGCTCTAAACCAGGCCAGAACTTGTCCGTGTAGACCAATTTGGGTTTCCAATCTCTCCAAAAGAATGTGGTGATCGATGGTATCAAAAGCAGCACTAAAGTCTAGGAGCACGAGGACAGATGCAGCGCCTCGGTCTGACGCCATTAAAAGGTAATTTACCACCTTCACAAGTGCAGTTTCAGTGCTATGATGGGGTCTAAAACCAGACTGAAGCATTTCGTATACATTGTTTGTCTTCAGGAAGGCAGTGAGTTGCTGCACAACAGCTTTTTCAAAAGAAATTGAGAGGAATGGGAGATTCGATATAGGCCGATTTTTTATATTTTCTGGGTCAAGGTTTGGCTTTTTCAAGAGAGGCTTTATTACTGCCACTTTTAGTGGGTTTGGTACACATCTGGTGGATTGGGAGATGTTTTTTTATGTTCAACATAGGAGGGCCAAGCACAGGAAGCAGCTCTTTCAGTAGTTTAGTTGGAACAGGGTCCAGTATGCAGCTTGAAGGTTTAGAGGCCATGACTATTTTCATCAATGTGTTAAGAGATATAGTATTAAAAAACGTAAGTGTCTCCCTTGATCCTAGGTCCTGGCAGTGTTGTGCAGACTCAAAACAACTGAGCTTTGGAGAAATACGCAGATTTAAAAAGGAGTCCGTTATTTTCTTTCTAATGATCATGATAATGATTCTTAATGATTCTTAGATAGACAGCTCTGAATCCACGATATGGCTGAGGTTGAAAAGCCATAACACATACTTTTCTCATAACAGGTTATGGCCAATGTCAAAGGCACGACACACAGCTGTACATTTCAATGAAACATGGTGAAGCCCCAAAATTGCCCTCCCTGGAAGCCTGTGTTTCAGACATAAGGAAGTGTATGGCAGCAAATTTACTACTTTAAAACTCGGACAAAACGGAGATGCTAGTTCTAGGTCCCAAGAAACAAAGAGATCTTCTGTTGAATCTGACAATTAACTTATTGAGAATACAGGGGGTGCTAATGATTCTTTTCGTCAAAGAAGTTCATGAATTTATTACTGCTGAAGTGAAAGCCATCCTCACTTGGGGAATGCTGCTTTTTAGTTAGCTTTGCGACAGTATAAAATAATACTTTTTGGATTGTTGTTATTTTCCTCAATTAAGTTGGAAAAATAGGATGATCTAGCAGCAGTGAGGGCTCTTCGATACTACTGTATTTCCAAGCTAGTCGGAAGACTTCCAGTTTGGTGTAGCGCCATTTCCGTTCCAATTTTCTGGAAGCTTGCTTCAGGGCTCGGGTGTTTTCTGTATACCAGGGAGCTTGTTTCTTATGACAAATGTTTTTAGTTTTTAGGGGTGCGACTGAATCTAGGGTATTACGCAAGGTTAAATTGAGTTCCTTAGTTAGGTGGTTAACGGATTTTTGTACTTTTTGTCCTTGGGTAGTTGGAGGGAGTCTGGAAGGGCATCTAGGGATCTTTGGGTTGCCTGAGAATTTATAGCACAGCTTTTGATGATCTTTGGTTGGGGTCTGAGCAGAAAATTTGTTTGCGATTGCAAACGTAATAAAATGGTGGTCCGATAGTCCAAGATCATGAGGAAAAACATTGAGATCCACAACATTTATTCCACAGGACAAAACTAGGTCCAGAGTATGACTGTGGCAGTGAGTAGGTCCGGAAACATGTTGGACAAAACCCACTGAGTCGATGATGGCTCCAAAAGCCTTTTGGAATGGGTCGGTGGACTTTACCATGTGAATATCAAAGTCACCAAAAATTACAATATTATCTGCCATGACTACAAGATCAGATAGTAATTCAGGGAACTCAGTGAGGAACACTGTATACGGCCCAGGAGGCCTGTAAACAGTACCTATAAAAAGTGATTGAGTAAGCTGCATAGATTTCATGACTAGAAGCTTAAAAGATGAGAACGCAGTTGTTTTTTTGTAAATTTAAATTTGCTATCGTAAATGTTAGCAACACCTCTGCCTTTGCGGGATGCGCGGGGGATATGGTCACTAGTGTAACCAAGAGGTGAGGCCTCATTTAACACAGTAAATTCATCAGGCTTAAGCCATGTTTCAGTCAGGCCAATCACATCAAGATTAGGATCAGTGATTAGTTCATTGACTATAACTGCCTTGGAAGTGAGGGATCTAACATTAAGTAGCCCTATTTTAAGATATCACAATCTCTTTCAATAATGACAGGAATGGAGGTCTTTATTCCAGTGAGATTGCTAAGGCGAATACCGCCATGTTTAGTTTTGCCCAACCTAGATCGAGCACAGTCTCAATGGGGATGGCTGAGCTGACTACACTGATTGTGCTAGTGGCAGACTCCACTAAGCTGGCAGGATGGCTAACAGCCTGCTGCCTGGCCTGCACCCTATCTCATTGTGGAGATAGGGGAGTTAGAGCCCTGTCTATGTTCGTAGATAAGATGAGAGCACCCCTCCACACCTCTTGGTCCTGTTTGTAGGTGAGTCCCAGAAAGCGGGCCAGTTATCTACAAATTCTATCTTTTGGGAGGGGCAGAAAGCAGTTTTCAACCAGTGATTGAGTTGTGAGACTCTGCTGTAGAGCTCATCACTCCCCCTAACTGGGAGGGGGCCAGAGACAATTACTCGATGCCGACACATCTTTCCAGCTGATTTACACGCTGAAGCTATGTTGCGCTTGGTGACCTCTGACTGTTTCATCCTAACATCGTTGGTGCCGACGTGGATAACAATATCCCTATACTCTCTACAATCACCAGTTTTAGCCTTAGCCAGCACCATCTTCAGATTAGCCTTAGCGTTGGTAACCCTGTCCCCTGGTAAACAGTGTATGATCGCTGGATGATTCGTTTTAAGTCTAATATTACGGGTAATGGAGTTGCCAATGACTAGGGTTTTCAATTTGTCCGAGCTAATGGTGGGAGGCTTCGGCGTCTCAGACACCGTAACGGGAGGAGGAGAGACCAGAGAAGACTCGGCCTCTGACTCCGACCCGTTGCTTAATGGGGCGAAAACCGGTTGAAAGTTTCTGTCGCATGAATGAGCGACACCGGTTGAGCATTCCTACAGCATTCCCTTCCAGAAGCCATGAGAAAATTGTCCGGCTGCGGGGACTGTGCGGGGGGATTTATACTAACGTTACTATCGGTACTAACTGGTGGCACAGACACTATTTCACCCTTTCCTACACTTAAAATCCCCTTGCCTAACGATTGCGTCTGAAGCTGGGCTTTCAGCACAGCTATCCTGGCCATAAGGCGATCATTCTCCTGTAAATTATGAGTACAGCGACTGCAATTAGAAAGCATAATGTTAATGTTACTACTTAGCTTCGGCTGGTGGAGGTCCTGACGAACCACGTCCAGATAAAGCGTCTGGGGTGAAAAAGTTGAATGAAAAAAGTTGAGCGAGGGAATAAAAAAATAAAAAAAACGGTAATTTAAAAAGTAAAAACCGTAAAATTGGCAGTTAGCAAAGTAAAGTTATCAACAAACCGCACAGCAGCACATTAACAAGTCTTTCAGCATGCTTATAGAGAGGGGCACTCGACATATACTGCACTGAAACATTTGACTGATGATCGGTTGAAAGAAATTGATAAGAAGATTGTGGGAACTGTACTGTTAGATTTCATAGCAGCCTTTGACATTGGCCATAACCTGTTATGAGAAAAGTATGTGTTATGGCTTTTCAACCTTAGCCATATCGTGGATTCAGAGCTGTCTATCTAATAGATCTCAGAGCGTTTTCTTTTAATGGAAGCTTCTCAAATGTCAAACATGTAAAGTGTGGTGTACCGCATGGCAGCTCTCTATGCCCTCTACTCTTTTTTTTATTAATGACTTGCCACTGGCATTTAACCAAGCATGTGTGTCCATGTATGCTGATGATTCAACCATATACGCATCAGCAACCACAGCTAAAATGTTTGCACCTGGGGCCTGTGAAAAGACCCCTGGTGGCATGTCTGGTGGAGTAGGTGTGTGCGTCAGTGCTGTATGTAAGTTGACTATGCAAACAATTTGGAATTTCCAACACATGAATGTTTCTTATAAAACAAGAAGTGACGCAGACAGTCTTTCCTCAACTCTTAGCCAACTCTTAACCCTCTGATTAAAATGAACGGTAGATCTATGTGGGCACACTGAAAGCAGCAGCCCCAACCACTAGACCACCCCAGGCCACAATTGAACTCCATTTTGACCTTAGGATGCACTTGACACTTGTATGTCATAAGCCTATTGGAGACCAATATCTTGTGTTGTTAAGTTATATAAAATGACGGTTGTTGACGTGTATGGCTTCATTTCAGATACATTTTTGTACATTTGAATGTTTCAGTAATAGGACCTAGGCCTAGCATTTGAGCGAGCAAGAGAGTCAATTATTTTGATAGCAAGCCCTGATCCCAATGACTCGACTGTCTCCGCATGGAGAGAACGAGAACTGCTCTTTTTCAGGGACTCACCGGGCTCATTTGAATTTACTGATGCAGCAGGAAAATTCTTAGTGACAAAATAGTGATCAAGTTTAAGATCTAACATATCTGTATGTCACCTTTTGTCCCTCTATTGCAGTGTATTGTAGCTGTTTGGTGGTGGCATTTTGAGAGCAGAGTGAGGGAGTGGGGTTAAATAATAGATCCAGTACTGGATGTTTATTGCTGTTTTATCACTGTCTCTTCACAAAGTGCCTTGCCCTTCACAGTTCTACCAGTTGTGTCTTAAAGACAGGCTGCAGTTGTCTCCAACAGTATTTTATGGAGAGTGCATTATGTTTTCATGAATAAAAGAGTACTATGTGCACAAACTGCCTGCGGTAAATGTGACTGATACAAAAGATAGATTACACTTCCATAGCACCCAGCGCTCCGAGGTCAGCTGTCTCAAAGGCAGCCTCTAAGCTATGACAGAAAACTAAGAGATGCCTTCCTCTCTTTACATAAGACCCTGGTGAAATGAGAAATACAGTCATGTAAACAGTTATTCCTTTCCATCTGGGGTCGTTGCCAAACTTCAGTCCTTTAGAGTGGCTGGTTTATATACTCTCAGATCTTCTGTCATGATGACATAGTGTGGCAATTTGTCATTCATTAAACTAGTATAGCAGGTCAAGCGTAGCCTGAGTGCCAGTCTGTTTCTGTTTGTGCCAAGTCCTGGCACTCAGGATAGGTCAGGTCAGAGCCATATATAGAGAGAGTTCAGCCAACTTTGACACACAACGCCATGTTAGTGTCCTTTGACTTTTTTATGATGCACATATGACACATTGTTGAACCATTGCAAATAGTTGCCAATATTACTACAGCTTGAAGATTGTCATATTGCAATCGGTGTAGTGAATGTCCCAAACATTTCTGAATCCTACTATGGTTTCTACTTGTACAGTATTTTGTATTTCCATAGTAGCATTTCATGAAACACATTTATTGTCCTGTCACAAACCGCACCAGAGCCCAGCAGATGGAAAGGTCCAAGTAATATGTTGCAGATTCAATCAGCAAGTCACAACAGGATTTCTTCTAGAACTAAACAGGTGGATTCTGCAGCAGTAAGCATTTCTGCACTACAGGCAGAAGCAGGCATCATGCCGAGAGAGGAGGGAGGGGGGGATCAACATTCCAAGACACAAGAAGAACAAGAGAGACACGGATTGTGGTTTTGTTTGGTGAAACGGACTTCGTGGTGCGGTCTAATCAAAGGCCGGCCAAAGTCACAGTGCTTATTATGAGGCTGGCTGCAGCCCTCATTCCTCCCACACAGCCAGGCCGTCACTGACCTGATTCAGCCCTGATTTGCTCAACAAGGAAAGTTATTGGCTGGAGGCAATCAGCACTGCCTTTATACACAGTCTGTCTATATGCTGTCTGTTGGGGATGGGATGGTGCACTGCAGATTGCTCTGTAAAACTACAGTAAATATGGGAGCTCTGGCCCTCCCACTATCCAGCAGCTGAGAGGAGATTCTCCAGGTCTGTTGAAACTGTGTCTCCATTTAGGCCATCTCTCGCCCATCCATTATCCCCTTCTTCCTCCAGTACTCTGTGTCTCTTGCCCATCCATTATCCCCTTCTTCCTCCAGTACTCTGTGTCTCTCGCCCATCCATTATCCTCTTCTTCCTTCAGTACTCTGTGTCTCTCTGCATCTCTCCATTATCCTCTTCTTCCTTCAATACTCTGTGTCTCTCTGCATCTCTCCAATATCCTCTTCTTCCTTCAGTACTCTCTGTCTCTCGCCCATCCATTATCCTCTTCTTCCTTCAATACTCTGTGTCTCTCTGCATCTCTCCATTACCCTCTTCTTCCTTCAGTACTCTGTGTCTCTCTGCATCTCTCCATTATCCTCTTCTTCCTTCAATACTGTGTGTCTCTCTGCATCCCTCCATTATCCTCTTCTTCCTTCAGTACTCTGTGTCTCTCTGCATCTCTCCATTACCCTCTTCTTCATCCAGTACTCTCTGTGTTTCTGCATCTCTCCATTACCCACTTCTTCCTTCAGTACTCTCTGTGTTCCGCATCTCTCCATTACCCTCTTCTTCCTTCAGTACTCTCTGTGTTCCGCATCTCTCCATTACCCACTTCTTCCACTAGTACTCTCTGTGTGTCTGCATCTGTCCATTACCCTCTTCTTCCTCCAGTACTCTCTGTGTCTCTGCATCTCTCCCTCACCCTCTCTGATTGCCCCAGACACCTCATTGTTCCAATTTGTAATCATGTAGTGACGCAATGTCTGTGTCCATAACTACAATTAAGGTACATCCATCTATTTTGATCATCAGTCCAGTGCCCTTGTCATTTTTGCCAAGGATAATGTCCATTTTAATGATGATGATGTTGATGATGATGATGGTTTTGATAGGGATGAAATACGTGTCAGTTCATTCTTGTAATTTATCACTACCTTGCATACTTTCTTTTGTTGTTCAAACCTACAAAAAGTTATAGACAAGACGATAACGATGCAGCAGCAGCAGCCTGTCGACGTTGTCACATGTAATGGATGTGCTTGAGGGAGCTCCATCCATTATGGGGGATAGGCTGGGCTGACAGCATGGGAAACACAGGCGGTATTGTGAATAGCGCTCCAAACTTACAGCGCACATGCTGCAGCCAGGTATCACACACATCTGTTCCATGTTGACTGGATGGATGATGCTCCCTCTGGGGGACTGACACTTCATTTAGGCTCTTTTTCTTAGGAGTTTCTAGACGTGTGCAGCTTGAGTTCAGTGGATTTCATTCTAAATGAAAAAGTACAGTCACTCACTCAGTCATCTTTTTTCCTTCAAAGTATTACATGAACATAGTCAATATATTCTGATTTAAAACATTAAAGGATAGAACCTTCTGAGAGTATGATGCAGTTTTATTTTATTTTTGCTTTTAATTGTAGCTCAATATTTTACCGGGGGAAAAAACGTATGATGAAGATATTATACAGTACATTATAGAGCACTATCAGCCGTTAATGGAAACATTACATGAGATTCGTACAGCCCTTCTCTATGTTACTTGGCAAGGTATAAAAGGTATTTTCCCCCTCCCTCCCTCTCCAGGTTCTTTTAAGTTTCCCTTGACCTCTTGGTGACATTCCCATCCATCTCGGGCAGCCAGCCGCAGCAGTTTGTTAGCCTGGGATTAGCCCTGTGGTGGAGCCCCATTCAGCATGACTTTTACTCCCTGTCCCTGGCTGTCCCTGTCTCTGTCCTCTCCACAGCCCTTCAGCCCTCCCCTGGCCTCGCCCCAGCACTCGATATGGGGGCGGCAGGGGTTAGGATTTAATTGCACGTTCAGCGCTATAACAGGCACTCTCTTTGGGTGCCTATAGGCAAAGCCCTGTCACAGAGCCAATAGTGATGTCTCCACCTTGTGAGGGGGATGAGAGTCACCGACCAGGCAGAGGTGGGAGGAGATGGGATGGGGGTGTTAAAACAACCATGGGGGCAGATGAGGTGTTAGATAGTTTAAGGGCAGGCATGGATTTCAAGTCATTTAGCTCGCTGACGTAATACACGGAGGGGGATGGCTATTAATGTCTGCCTGTGAGTGATTGTTGCACATGGAGGTCTTAAGGTTACCTCTACAGTGCTGCTTTGGGATTTCAGATGGAATTGGAGAGCGGATGCTCTTTGTTTCCTCTCTCAGTGCGTGCCAGCTCCACTCTCTGCAGTTGTCCCTGTTGATTTAGCCACCTGCAAATGACACCTCACCAGGGTCAGCAGTATGAAGTGGCAGCCAGGCACTGAGATCTATAGTGAGGGGAGGGGGTTTGGAACAGGCTGAGGTGCCTTTTATCACTCCAGCCATCTTTCTGCAAACCTCTTCTCCTTCTCTACTGCGTAGAAGGGTTCAGTAAGGGTGAGTCATTAAAAGTTAAAGTACAAAGATTCAGAGTGTGGTTTAAATAATGTACAGAAATGTGCATGTTCACAAAGGTAGGGAATAAAGCGGTGATTAATCAGAGAATGGGGCTTACAGCATGGCGTGGGGCCTACAGCATGGGGCCTACAGCATAGCTCACAGCATAGCTGGTAGCCTAGTGGTTAGAGTGTTGGACTAGTAACCAAAAGGTTACAAGATCAAACCCCCAAGCTGACTAGGTAAAAATCTGTCATTCTGCCCCTGAACAAGGCAGTTAACCTACTGTTCCTAGGCCATCATTGAAAATAAGAATTTGTTCTTAACTGACTTGCCTAGTAAAATAAAGAGTATTTTAAACAATACATTCTGCTGTATGTGGAATATAAAACCTGGTTGCCATTTTACATCATAAGGAACGACGGTAGTACTTGCGTCTGTGTAACGGTTGTCCTCCTCCTCTTCGGAAGAAGAAGAGGAGGAGTAGGGATTGGACCAAAGCGCAGCGTGGAATGTGGACATAATGAAGTTTATTAAAGTAAAGACGAAAACCGAAAACACTTCAACAAACTACAAAATAACAAACAAACGTAGACAGACCTGAACTATGAGAACTTACATATAACACGAAGAACGCACGAACAGGTACAGACTACAGCAAACGAATGAACAAACCGAAACAGTCCCGTATGGTGCAACATACACAGACACGGAAGACAACCACCCACAAACAAACAGTGTGAACAGCCTACCTTTATATGGTTATCAATCAGAGGAAACGTCAAACACCTGTCTCTGATTGAGAACCATATAAGGCTAATTCCCAATGACCTAAACATAGAAACACAAAACATAGAATGCCCACCCCAACTCACGTCCTGACCAACTAAACACATACAAAAATAACAGAAAACAGGTCAGGAACGTGACAGTCTGACCCTGGATTCATGCTTAAACTAATGAAATCTTTAATACTTTCTGCTCCTATACTGATGAGTATATCATATGAGATGAGAGAGAAAAAATATATAAGAAAACAAAATTGCCTCTAGCTAAACAAACAATTTTGGAATTGAAATACAAACACTGCTGATAATTGTGACATGTTTTCTCCTCTGGAACATCATCATTGATAGTGATGTGTGGGTTGGTGTGCATCCTTGTGAAGGACTGACAACCCAATCATACAGTGACAGATAGCACTAAGTCAGCTGACCTCCTAGTAATGATATCTGGATGTACTCTTGTCCCAGGGGAGTCAAGTGTTTAATAGACATTTAAAGTGCCTTTTGGCTGAAGTCTTAATAATAGTCCACTAGGCTAATAGAATTCTCCTTTTAACACTTCCAATAATAAGCAGACATATGCCGAGGAGAAAGAAAGTACAATATTGAATTCAGCATTGGGTTTAGGGCCGTCCAAATAAAAACTTTATTTTCTGTCTGACCTTCTCTCTGTGTTTGCTGCATGTTATTGGATTAGGAGTCTTTGTGCTGGGTAAATACGGGTAGTTTGTTTTCACACAGATTCAGGTTTAATTACTTTCTCGTACTCTAACTGATGTCAAGCATCTCTGGGTCCATAAAACAGATTCTCAGTGGCATTTTCAGTGGTGAAAATAATACTAAACACTGCTGCCATCCTCCTCCTAGGGGTGTTGTCTAATTGGAGCCAAGGGGTCCATTTTAATGATGTTTGTACACTGAAACACTAACTGTTTGTAAACCTGCACAAGGGCACGTTTATTGAGACATGTGACGAGACAATGGCAGCCAAAGAGCCAGCTAGAGCATGTTAAATAGACAGCAACAGTGACAGGAGACTTTGGCTTGGCTGTCAGGTGCATTACAGATTTGCTGTGTGAATGTGTAACCTTGACACAGATGGAAATAAAGTCAAACTCAGTCAGGGATCTGTCTCTACTGTCTTTCAGCCTGCGTTCTGATTGACACACCTACGGGCGTTTAGCAGGATGTTGGTGGGCTCCTGAGATCATGCAGGGGGAGGAGTGCTGGGCATGGAGGACATGGGATGGGGAGGGTTGGTTCCCACGTCGCCACTCATTTGGCCACAGCTGTGACTGACACATATTGTAACTGGGCATTTCACGCCCTGTTAGCTGCTCAGCCACCTCATAATTAGGGTGGTGTGTGTGTGCTCGAGCTCGGCTGATTTTAGAAGAACAAAAGAATAGTTGGAGGAGGTTTACAAGTATAAACTTGGGAGTTTTTTAACTGGGGAGTTACAGTATATCCTGGAAGAGGCAGGTGGGATGTTTTCTCTGCTCTTAATGTCTTCTTGTTACCTCACAGGGTGCGAGGAAACATACCTGCTGAGCCAATGATACTTGCGAAGCTTAGTCTTCATGCCATCCAGACTCTACTCAAATCAAATGTTATTGGTCACATACACACGGTCTACTGCAGTTCAATCACCAGAATAATGTGACTCTCACCTCTGGTTTGAATCTCTGGTTTGATTCTCTTTTTGAAACACTCATTCGGGGAGCCATTTTGGGTGACCTTTCATTCTGGTCATTTGCTCCTGTTCAGAAGTTGTCTGTTGTGAAGGAGGCAGATGTGAACTCATGTCCTACACCTGCAGTTCACCAGAGCTGACAAAAGTTAGAGAATAGACTCATTCATTCAGGGCAACCTATCCCTGCTAGTCATGTCAGCATGAGTATGTTATACCACTGGCCAGAGGAAAATGGTTTCCTCTTTTAGACCACTGGTTTCCTTGTATAAAAAAATGTTCTTCAGTGTACAACATGTGCAAGAACATGAACTGCAATGACATCTCCTGATCATTTAGGTTTCAATGGGTTAATAAAGTTTTATTAGCCAATGATACTTGCAATAAAGTTTTATTAACCCATTCCTCCTCTGGTCTCCTTTACAGAGGAGACCAGAGGGCTCCCGAGTGACGCAGCGGTCTAAGGCACTGCATCGCAGTGCTAGAGTTGTCACTACAGACCCTGGTTTGATTCCAGGCTGTATCACAACCGGCTGTGATTGGGAGACCCATAGGGCGGCGCACAATTGGCCCAGCGTCGTTAGGGTTTGGTCGGGGTAGGCCGTCATCGTAAATATGAATTTGTTCTTAAATGACTTGCCTAGTTAAATAAAGGTTAATTAAAAAAACAGAGGGGAAGTCATGGCACAGAGAGCAGAGCATTTTTGTTTTGAATGAAGCCCCATAGTAAAGAACAGTCATGTTCCTCAAGTGGACAAAACATACAGCCCTATCCAAGGTTTCTAAGCAACCAGCCCCTGACATATATTAGCACAATGCATAGAACCACTCTGAGAAGGCCTACTTACCCTACCCTCGCTGAGACTGGATTGTGTGTTTGCAGTCAAGGATTGTGTGTTACCACCATAATTACCACTGTAGTTAGTTACTACCATTTTTACAGCTACCTCTCATTTCAATATGCATATTCCACAATAGGATTTAGCCTAATGTAGCAGTAAATTAATTGTGTGGTGCGAGAGCAGTACTGTGCGTTTCACAGCGTTTCCGCAAGTCATTGTTGATAACGGTAATTACGGAGATCTTCTCTCGAGCTAATTGCCGTACGTTGTTATAACTGTGAGAGCCAGGCATCAGAACCTAAGGAATAACACTGTGGGAAAAAACCTTGGTTGGATAGTAATATGGATAGTAATATTGTAAGCCTTCATTAGGGCTTAAAAGCCAAGGGCAGAGCTGTACAAATATAATGGCTTACCTGATCTTATGACCTATGAGCTCACCACTCGCATAGTCAGACAAAAGCAGAAAGGACACTCTTGTGATGTATACTCTGGTGTGCAGGATATCTGGGATAAGGGTTGCAAAGCTACCGCTAATTTACCAAAGTTACCGGAATATTCAGTAATTTGGGTAATTAACAGCTAATCTATGGCGCAGGATATGGTAACTTTGGTAACTTATACTTCAACATCTTAATTTTTTTAAATTCATATATAGTATCCATTTTTTATATCTGTCCATATTGTCAATGAGTTTCTAGTGAATAGACCATATGGTTCAATAGAAAAGTGCCTAATTAAAAAGAATCTAATCAATAATAGTATTATTTTCCATTAACTCTGCAACTCTTCCAACTATTGACTTTTTCAAAACTGCCACCAGTTGGTGCCAACACATTTACAACAAAGACATATTGACGTACAGTAGTAAAATAAATACAAGTGTGTGAAACATGCTGAAATCCTCATATTAAACACCAATGGTACTTACAAAGTTGATTGTTTATATTTAGGATAATGTTTTGCAGTTTTGTCATAATTTGTTGATGTTATTCACATTTTTAAATCCTCTTATTTGATTAGTTTATGTATTTTACATGTGATAAGGACACGGAGGGCTAGAGATAATTTACAGACACCTGTGATAATCTAAAGTAGCCATAAGTACCCATTAGAAAGTTTCCAGTAATATACTTTAACTTTGCAACCCTATCTAGGAAATGTTATGTTGACCTTGTGGAAAGGTAAATTCTCCATTCTGCTGCATTTGACTGATTGAATGTCTGCTTGGCAGATGCAGCGATCATTCACTAGCCTTCCATAAAATGTACAGCTCTGTTGTAAATGTACAGCTCCCACCCCCTCCTCCTCTCCCAGGGGTGTTTTCCTTCGGAGGAGGTGGAGTAGGTGGAGTACGGTGTCATCATTACAGTAGCGTATGGTCTCACCAGGAATTTCTGTCTTGGAGAGGGAGAGTGAGACTCATTGATCATGATCCAGAGTCCCCAGCAATGATGATAAGTATGATGATGAACGATCCGCCCTGGACCTGAGAGTAGATTTTTCACTCATCACACCGAGGAGGAGGAGGAGGAGGAAGAGGAGGAGGAGGAGGAGGAGGAGGAGGAGGAGGAGGAAGAGGAGAAGGGGGTATATGTGGCTGGCTCTAGCCTTTTGGTGTCCCTAAGCAAAAAAATAAAATGTGGGCCCCCCCCCCCCCCCCCCAATTGATGGTGGATAGAAACATTTGTTTTAAAGTAAATTTCCTGCAATTTTATAACAAATGTCATGGAATTCTACTTACGGTATTTTGCCATCGGGCAGAGAGACATCTTTTCAGTTTTAAAGCTAATTTCCTGCAATTCTACACATTTTGCCATGACTTATGCCATGTTAATGATAACTGAATGATAATGACTAACAAAGTCAATTGAGGCACCCTGGAGGTTTAGATAACTGGCTAGACTAAATTTACCAATCTAAAAATTGTTAGCAGGCACGAGTAAATGAGTGACTGTCAGTGAATGACAAAACGAGAAAAACTGCTGATGCACAACCACATTTCTAACTTACATCTTGTGTATTGTACTATTCTAACTCCAACAGTAATTTGAAACCCAACTGAGTATCTTTTTTTGTTCGTCGCTTATGCCTGGAGCCGACCCTGGGTGTGTGTCTCAGCACCAGACAAAAGTCCAGTGTCAGCTTGTGACGTGACCATTTGTTCTCTGTGAAGTGTATATGTCAAGTTGAAAGCTTATTACAACAAAGAGAGCAGAAGTGATAGATTGGCAGGCAGACTCTGAAAGTCCTCCAGAAGCTGTGAATCACCCAAACAGACCTTTAGCTAGTAATGCAATAGAGTTCCATCAACACAGACTCATCTTCTCCACTGGCCAGATTGATAAGTAATGGGAGAAGTTTTCAGGAGCTGGTGAGGTATGGAGTAGAACTTCAAATAAGGGAGGGTGGGGGTGGGTGGAGTGGAGTGGAACACACACACACTGTGATCGATGCAACTGTTATTCGGGAGGCGGCAACGGGAGAAGGAGGGGTTGGCCCCATGAGGCCATTTTTGCACACACGCACGCGCACACTCAGGAAGGTCATTCATTGTCAGCAGCAAAGTGTTCTTCCTCCAAGTATAGTTAATTTGCAGGCCAAGAACATCATAACCATTATGGTTGAAGGTTACCCAGGGGGTAAGATGCTTTATCTCATTAAACACTTAAGAGTGGTGGTACTGTGTAGACTTTATGACGTCTTGATGGCAGGAGCAGGGGACATTGCTCAAAATCACAGCAGTGTTCTACTAGACTCAAGTGTAGGGAAGTATTTACCAGGATGGAGTTTATTTGGTCACAGGGTTAATTGAATGATTGACCTGCTGCATTTTAATGAAAGTGACGAGGACACAAAATAGAAATCGATGGGTTTTAATAACAATGGTGGGGAATGCATTGGAGCCTGAAAAAATTGGTTTTCTCAGGGTTACTATTCCCCAGAATGCATTGCTGTATATTATATTCCAAAAACAAATTACAGTACAAAACAAGAATCTCTCAATTCATATACATTTTCTGTACATAATGCCTATACCTATGTCATTGCTCAGGAAGAATCATTTTCTGTTTAAAGCAGGCCCCCGTCAAATAAACTATAGACACAGAAAGTGCCATTGCCATTCTGAAGTATGGCAGCCTGTCCACTGACATTGTCTACCATGGTAAAAGTGAGTTAGTAGGGAGAGTGGTATAGTACTGGTGCCGTCATCATGTAATCTGATGTGTGTTGTGAGATGTGATCTCCCAGGCAGATGCCAGTCTCCTCCCATCACTCCTGCCTGATTTGCAGAGCTCCCTCCCTAAGGAGTGGAGTAGGTGTGTCGAGGGTCAGCGGGTTAATATCTAATCAACTGGATAAGGTCTCCAGAGCAGTCTGGCTGGCTGGCTTGTTGGCTGCTACAGAGGTCTCCAGAGCAGTCTGGCTGGCTGGTCCAGAGGTCTCCAGAGCAGTCTGTCTGGCTTGTCCACAAGTCTCCAGAGCAGTCTGGCTGGCTGGCCCAGAGGTCTCCAGAGCAGTCTGTCTGGCTGGTCCACAGGTCTCCAGAGCAGTCTGTCTGGCTGGCCCAGAGGTCTCCAGAGCAGTCTGGCTGGCTGGTCCACAGGTCTCCAGAGCAGTCTGTCTGGCTGGCCCAGAGGTCTCCAGAGCAGTCTGGCTGGCTGGTCCACAGGTCTCCAGAGCAGTCTGACTGGCTGGTCCACAGGTCTCCAGAGCAGTCTGACTGGCTGGTCCACAGGTCTCCAGAGCAGTCTGACTGGCTGGTCCACAGGTCTCCAGAGCAGTCTGACTGGCTCGTCCACAGGTCTCCAGAGCAGTCTGTCTGGCTGGTCCACAGGTCTCCAGAGCAGTCTGACTGGCTGGTCCACAGGTCTCCAGAGCAGTCTGACTGGCTGGTCCACAGGTCTCCAGAGCAGTCTGGCTGGCTGGCCCACAGGTCTCCAGAGCAGTCTGTCTGGCTGGTCCACAGGTCTCCAGAGCAGTCTGTCTGGCTGACTAGCTGGGTGATGGGCCCTACTGGTGGATGGAGGGAGTTGGAGCTTTGAGCTCCGCTAATGGGAAAACAGACAAATCACTGGCAACCCAGACACCGCAGCCCTCAGCAGACACATTGATGTCCAGACGCACTACAGTACGTGACTGCAAATGCTGACTGTTCCCCTCTCACATCGCCCCTCATCCCCCTTCCCTCCCCTCCATTCTCTTTTCAACAAAACCCAAATGTCAGGTCAGTCTCAGAACTGTAGATTATCTCTGGCGCACCACAATATTCCCCTGCCATCAGGGGCAGGACAACCTTGGGTGGCCCAAAGGAGACGTGGGGTATACTTACTGTATTCAGATACAGAGGAAAATGACTAAGGGCCTGTCATTCATGTTTCTATTGCTGCTCTGGGTGACAGGATGAAAGTCTAATGGTGCAGAATGGTGTGCAGTAAAAGTTATTGAAGTAGGCGTCCAGTGTCGAGCCACTGCTTTGCCCTTTAGAAAGATACTGAACAGGATCTGGCAAATGAAAAGGATGTCTCAACATATAAAGCGTTAACATACAGTATGTGTTGCTACCATGTGACAGGTGTCATGGGGGGTTTAAGAATAGTTTATATATTCCAGCCTGTCCACTGACATGTCCTTGTTGTTTTTCTCCCTCTCTGACCAGGCTAACCATCCACGCTGAGTGTCCCATGCACTTGGAGGATTTCCCCATGGATACACATGCCTGCCCTTTGAAGTTTGGGAGCTGTAAGTCTCTCTAGATATACATCTGATTCTGGTCCATATAGCTGACATCACAGAAATAGAGGTCATAGAGCAAAATCAAATCAAATTTGATTTGTCACATGTGCCGAATTCAACAGGTGTAGACCTTACCACGAAATGCTTACTTACAAGCCCTTAACCAAAAACACAGTTCACAAAACTGTAAAAAGTAAAACATTTAATAAAAAGTAACTAAATAAAATAACAATACCGAGGCTATATACAGACATATACATGTTAAACAATGGTCTGTTGTTCTCTACCATATCAATCAAAGGTTTAAATCCATTTAATCTGTCCGCAGCCTTGGACCGTGTGAATTGCATGTGGAGTGTAATAGACATCTTGTCCATTAGTTCTATCTCCATCCCTGCTGCTTACGGGTTCTTTTGAAGATGCAGAACTTTTTGTGGAAGGCACTACACAGCGCACAGATCCCCTCGTGCACTCAACGTCGTCGAGATTTGTCGAGTTTCCTTGTAGGCAGGCTATTTTGCGGGGAAAACTATGTCAAACTCATTTAGCCCTGGAGGACGCGTTTGGTCTTTAATGAGGTCCGGAGGGCTGCACTGAATTTTCATTATATGCCTTTGTCGTACAAATTTGCAAAAAATAGTCTTCTATCCATCGTTTTTAAAATGTTCGGTGCTCCCTGACTGTCTAGCTTTCATTTTACAAATTATTATCGAGCTGGACACAGTCAAGAAACTGTATGTATGTAGATCCATTACCCACGGGACGTATTTTTGACAACCCTGCTCTAAGTCGTACGTTTCACAGCATATAGAACAGGGAGAGGTTATTTTATAAGTTATTGTTCCTAGAAATAAGAACTCTGTCAATGACATATTAAAGGTCAGAGTGTCTCAGAGCTGGCCAGGGCGTTGTGAATAAAACATCAGGCGGACAATAAAACAAAAGGAGCCCTTTCATGGCCGTTGCTTCCTTCAGCGAGCAGGGCTCTTATTGGCAGACTGTCACAATGCCCCCTTCGGCACGGCTCCTCTTCTGATCTGGATTTATATCAACAGAAATCTGCTGCAAAGCCCAGGAACAATCGTCTCCTTAATGCAACGGCACACGGTTGGCAAGTAATTAGCGGCTTTTGTTGAGGCCTGACGTGCTACAGGCAATCTGCTGCAGCACTGTGCGCCGCTCGCCCCAATCACCGCTATTTTACATGACATTTATTTTCATTGGAAATGGCACAGCAATCACAAACATAATGTAGATGCCTTTTATTCTCCCTCCCTGCGAGCTCTGAACCTCTCAGGGTTTCACATTCTGAATATAAGCTAAAGAGAGCCAGGGTTTGTTTTGTCCCTGGAGATATAAAATAATTTGGCTGTAGATTTATGATGCTATGTTGTTCATAAAGGGGATCTCCGAGCCAGACAGGTTGCTGTAACAGAACAAGGCAGATGTACCTAAAGTACAACATTTAGATGCAGTTTTGCTCATTCAAATATTCTATCGTTTTTTTATCATGGGATCAGTAATATGCCGCCCCAATCATGCTTTTTTGTTCTGGATTTTAGTGAGCAGCAATATATATGTGTGCTGCATTATCCTTACAACTGGTTATGGAGACTTGTATCCTCGACTTTATGCAGACATGAAATTCGGCATGTACGTCATGCGCAGATTCAGAGACAATGGACATCCAGAGAGAATTGACATCCTCACTCTCCTACTTTCTGAGCATAAGTATAGTGAATGATTTCAAAGCCTTGGATAGTGGGCCGAATCTTTACTGTGCAATGAAAGTGTTTGACATAGTTGACCTTCTCTGCTGAGCGGAGCTGAGAGTCTGACCACACTGAGTAGATGGAGACATAGAACACACACGATGACAGAATAATACCCTTCATTACCAATTACAATTGTTGTAGATGAAGAGGCATTCAAGTAGATGCATTAACTATTTTTATTAATGATCTCCCATGAGTATAAAACAATAATTTCTCTGTGGCTATCAACATTTAATTAGCAAACCTCAGGCTGATGTGTGAATGATGATGTTATTGGTGCTCAGCTGGGGGTTTTCACCATCCTCCATCTGCTCTTCTTCTGCAATGTTTGTGCCTGTGTGTGTGCGTGTGTGCGTGTGTGCGTGTGTGCGGGTGCGTGTGCGTGTGCGTGTGCGTGTGCGTGTGCGTGTGCGTGTGCGTGTGCGTGTGCGTGTGCGTGTGCGTGTGTGTGTGTGTGTGTGTGTGTGTGTGTGTGTGTGTGTGTGTGTGTGTGTGTGTGTGTGTGACTGTGTCTTTAAATGCTTTTTAAGCTCCTTTCCCAAAGTTTGACCTTGTGGACTTTAAGCCCCATTTTTGACATCATTCCTTGTGCTGATGTACCTTCAGTTCAAGGTGCCAAATGTATAAACGAATCAAAACACATGGCCGCCTGCTTTTATTAACCTGTCTAGGATCAGCGTGGCGCTAGCGGCACACCCCCCCCCCCCCCCCCCCCCCACTGAAAAACCAGTGCCGCGAAATTCAAAAAAAATTTTTTTTTTAAATATTTAACTTTCACACATTAAAGTCCAATACAGCTAATGAAAGACACAGATCTTGTGAATCCAGTCAACATTTCCGATTTTTAAAATGTTTTACAGGGAAGACACAATATGTAAAGATGTACATCTATTACCTAAAAATACATTAGCATAATCCACCATCTTTTATTTGTCCACCAACACCAGTAGCCATCACCAATTCGGCTAAACTAAGATATTTATAGCCCCTAACCAACAAAAAAACTCATTAGATGACAGTCTGATAACATATTTATGGTATGGGATAGGTTTTGTTAGAAAAAAGTGCATATTTCAGGTAGATGGCATAGTTTACAATTGCACCCACCATCACAAATGGACTAGAATAATTACAATGAGCAACGTGTTTACCTAACTACTAATCATCAAACATTTCGTAAAAATACACAGCATACACGAATCGAAAGACACAGATCCTGTGAATACAGACAATATTTCAGATTTTCTAAGTGTCTTACAGCGAAAACACAATAAATCGTTATATTAGCTTAGCACATAGCAATTAGCAGCCCAGCATTGATTCTAGCCAAAGTGAGCGATAAAAGTCAACATCGCCAAAAGATATTAATTTTTTCACTAACCTTCTCAGAATTCTTCCGATGACACTCCTGTAACATCACATTACAACATGCATATACAGTTTGATCGAAAATGTTTATATTTAGCCACCAAAATCATGGTTAGACAATGTGAAATGTAGACAAGCTGGTAAAGAAAAAGTCCTTGCGCCACTTAGACAGTGATCTACTCTTATACATAAATACTCATAAACGTGACTAAAAAATATAGGGTGGACAGGGATTGATAGACAATTTAATTCTTAATACAATTGCGTTATTACATTTTTTTATTTATCCTTACTTTTCAATACAGTTTGCGCCAAAAAACATGGCGTCCTAAGCCACTAAAATGTTTCGACAGAAACACGATTTATCATAATAAAAATGTCCTACCTTGAGCTGTTCTTCCATCAGTATCTTGGGCAAAGGATCCTTTCTTGGGAGAAATCGTCTTTTGGTGGAAAGCTGTCCTCTTGCCATGTGGAAATGTCAACTGCGTTCGGGATGAACTGAAAAGCGTGCCCAACTTTTCACATCGTTGCAAAAATAAATGTCCCAAAATCGCACTAAACGGATATAAATTGCTATAAAACGCTTTAAATTAACTACCTTATGATGTTTTTAACTCCTATAACGAGTGAAAAGATGACCGGAGAAATATAACAGGCTAAACTAACGCTTGGAACAGGTGCGCGCCGGTGTCCTCTAGGCTCATGACGCAGCTCCCAAAGAATGACTAGCTTCAGGGTTTTTTCATTTGTAGGGCCTGTGAACGCGCAATCGACCCCGTTGGAATCGTCATCACGTAAAGGCATCCAGGGGAAGACGTAAGAAGTGTCCGTATAGTCATAGCAACGACAGTGCCCTTATAACTGACTTCAGAAGAGTGGCCAACATTTCTCAAATCTGACTCCATGTCAGGGAAATTGCTGTAGAATGGGCTCTGTTCCACTTAGAGACAAAATTTCAACTCCTATAGAAACTATAGACTGTTTTCTATCCAATAATAATAATAATATGCATATTGTACGATCAAGGATTTTGTGGGAAGCCGTTTAAAAAATTAGCCAAATTAGCATAAATAGTCTAAACAGCGCCCCCATCCCCAACAGGTTTAAACTCTAATTCAAATAGACTTCATTGATATGCATTTACTCAGGTCGATGCCACACCCTTTCTTATTACCATTGATTTGCCATCATCAGAATCAGCCAATTGTAGCACTGCTGCATTATTCACTCTACATGGAAACTGACATGTACTACTCTCATTATTTGTCACTTCCTCTACCGGTCTCTCCCTCTCTCTCTCTCTCTCTCTCTCTCTCTCTCTCTCTCTCTCTCTCTCTCTCTCTCTCTCTCTCTCTCTCTCTCTCTCTCTCTCTCTCTCTCTCTCTCTCTCTCTCAGATGCGTATACAAACAATGAGGTTGTCTATCTCTGGACCAAAGGAGATGAGGACTCTGTAGTCGTAGCAGATGATGGGTCAAGGCTAAACCAGTATGACCTACTGGGCCACGTTATTGGGAAAGAATCTATGATTTCCAGCACAGGTAGCCCCTACAACATGTCTGCCACTCAAATGAACATGCAGTTCCAGCACAGGTTCTATTATACCATATGATCAAGTCATTAACACTGAGATAACATCAGAACAAAGGTGTTCACTAATGGAACATCTGCTTTAAATTTCTCACGAAAACCTCTCTTTTCAGCTCCTGGCTTGCAAGACAATTTGGATTAATTCATTTCTCTCCTTTTTCCTTTGTACACCATTGGCATATACTTACAGATTCTATTTGTGTCTTTTTGTAAAGTTATTTATCTGAGCTGTTCTTCAAGCGGCTGCCTCATCGATTTGTCTCTGCTAGTATTATTGGGGTCAGTGTGGTCTCACCACTGAAAGGAAGACTTGCTGAGTTTGGGGAAAGGACGTAAACACTGATTTCTTATAGGCTGGTGGAGAAATACTGACAAACTCTCCTGTTATCCAACACTACATCTGTGAACAAAATGGAAAATGTGTAAATGCAGGGTAGATGAAGAAGAAGAGGAATCTTTGTGGCGGCTCCCATTTCCATGTTATTTGGAAGAACACACAGGCTCTGATTTCAGATTGAAACACACATTGATCTGCCCAGTTTCAGCAAGTCTTTTTTTAAATGGTAGCCAAGAGTAAAACTATTCAACTTGTTCAGTAGTAAGATAACTATTCAGCAGTAGTAGAAAGATAAGGAGCCTTGGAGCAGAAGGGAGAACGCTACTTTTCCTCTGATTGAGCTCTGGTCTGAAAGCCATTTGAATTGGCACTGAATTATAGGACACTCTGTCAGCCAGCACTGTTGATCAGCCATTCATTTGATCTTAAATTCTGATTGCTAAAGCTGCTGCAAAATCCCTTTATCTACAACACCCACAATAGTGAGTTTTTGTTCTCTCACTTTCCTCTTGGGAGAGTGTCAACCTGTTTTTACCAGGCAGAGACAGCTATTCAAATTAGGGAAGCTATTCAAGTGTCTTGCTCTCAAGGAGACAGGTCTCTGTGAGATAAAGATGGTGTCTAACCTCTATTTAGTCACTGTGATGCACTAGGGCACTTTGTCTCACTTCTCTCATTGTCTCAGTTTGGTTGCATGGTTGCAGTGATAGAGGCAGGCATGGTGAGGCAGATGGGGACTGAGGAGGGTTGTCCTATAGAGTAAGGGACACCTGAGGTGTGGTAGAACCGTCCTTTGTGTATATTCACTGTAACACCACATGGACTCCTCATACTGACTCACATCACTGACTCACATCACTGACTCGCATCACTGACTGACATCACTGGCCTCAACAACTCAACACGAGATATATCTCAATTAATCTTGTACCACAGAGTGTTCTCAGTATCTGCTGTACGTACTGGACATACAGGCTTGAGGATAGGGAATATCTGTCGTCTTAGCACTGTTTAATTTTCCTGTCTTCCCATGTCAACAAACATAGTGGTATGTGTGTCACCTTTACTCAGCACATAAGAGTGTGTCTGTCATCCAGGAAATGGATTCTCAGCACATTGGGGGCTGTGGATCATGTGGTGCAGGATATGTTTTTAAAACACAGTTGATCATACTTTATCACATATTTATTTTCCTGAACCCACACAGTGCTGCTCTCAGCCTCTCACACATACCAGCACCAGCACTTGTTTGTCAGCGTATTACCGATGCCACTGCAGCCAGCTCTCCTCTCCTCCTAACCCTAACCCTTCCGGTCAATAGATCTAATCCAGACCAACAGTGGAGGGAAAACCAATCTCTGCCTTTAACAACCAGACACTGTGATAAACAAGCGATCAGTTAACCTCCACTCTCACAAACATATACTCTGCTTCCCACAGGATCCCAGTGCTGTGCTTGCATGCATGTGGCTGTATTAACACGATTCCAGTGCTGTGCTAGCATGCATGTGGCTTTATTAACACAATTCCAGTGCTGTGCTAGCATGCATGCATGTTGTATTAACTTTCATAAATATAGTTCTGAATATTTCAGCAGAGTCCTTGTGTTTGTCTGGACTGAACATGAGCTATATTAATAATTCATGTCCTCTGCATCTCTCTCTCGTTCTCTGTCTCTCCCCCCCTCCTCAGGAGAATATGTAGTGATGACAACGTATTTCCATTTGAAAAGGAAAATTGGCTATTTTGTGATTCAAACCTACCTTCCGTGCATCATGACTGTCATCCTGTCTCAGGTCTCCTTCTGGCTAAACAGAGAGTCGGTTCCCGCCCGCACTGTGTTCGGTGAGTGTCTTCCCCTATCTCCTTAACCCCAAAATGCACTTAATAAGTAATTTAACCATTATGACAATTTGGAGTGTGGCAACAATGGAGCTGTTGTTTAAATTATGAAGCTACATCAAAACAAGTGTGCAGCAGCGGCAGCTTACGCATTTGTGGAGCAGCTTTTGTTCACATCATCAGATGCATTCAGTAAATTGGCGTGCCAGGGGAGGGTAGACATAGTTCATCTTTCCGAAGTTGTGGTTCACACGGTGAAGTGTAAAAAGCAGCTTGGTGCCCATGTTGGCTTTGCTGGGCCCTGGACAGTGATGAATTTGGGTTTAAAACTGTGCTTGGATCACAGGATTGACCTGTAATTAACTTGGCCACCATAAAACCACCTAATTAATTACAGATTAACGCAAGCAAACTTGGAAAGGAATTAAGTAGGAGAAAGTGAGGCCGTTCACCTCCGGGGACAGAGTGATAAGAGTGCTGCAGTGGCATCTCTCGGCGGGGTATTGAACGTGCTTTGCAGAAAGTTTAAACTGGACAAGTTTTAAGAGATTATTGCTTATTGAGCTCTTGCTAACTTTGGCACGGTGTCTGGCTTTGTCAACACTTTTTGTGGGGCAGACGTATCAGATGCAAAGCACAGCTGATCCTGCCAGCATCGCTATGGAGACTTAGAAAGGGTGAGATCCTGCTTCCTCTGTGATGGGTCAGAATGAAAGATGAGCTCTGACAATTTGAGTTGGTAGACTAGAAAGCAACGGCAGCCCATTCAGGCTTAGGGGAAATGATAGTAACAGACAAGTTGTGCTCAGTCCTCCAAAAGCAGCGTCAAGGTAAATAATGAAAACAGTCAAACGTCAAGTTGGAGAAAGCATTTCCTAATATAGGACTAAAACTTTAATTAAAACGACAGCTGAAGGCCAAGAAACTTCAAGAAAAGTAAGTATTGTATGGTCTCCTGACACATATAGCATTATTGTAGGCTGGCAGTAAAACACTTTGCTTTCAAATTACTCAGAAGATCTGGTATAGACATTTAGTCTGATAGTGTTGTTACAGTTCAGACTAGCTAGTGCATGTGAGTCACTAACACACCTAGAAATGTATCTGTGTTCAAATCATACAGCTTGGACGTTTGACCACTAACAGTTCTGGAAACATGACTAGTTGGGGAAATCGGAGTAATTGAAAAACATTAATCTCACTACCTAGTGCCTCTCATGTAAAGAAGTCAAGCAGCATATGTTTATTTTACCCAGTTTACCCCACACTATTCCCCCTCCTCTCTCCTCGGTCATGGATACCCACGGCTTCGCCTCTCAGCCTGCCATGAGAAGAGTGTCATGGCAACCCAAAGTGCCTCCCCCAGCAGAGAGAGCAGACCTCTGTTGGGCGGTTAATTAGTGTTTCAGAACAGGGCAGGGCATGCTGCGGAGCACAGTGGAGAAATACACTTGCTAGCCGCCTTGATTTGTTTGGATTTGCTTTGCACATAAGGTGCAAGGAATTCACATTCTTACAGCCATGCAGAAATGATCTGGTATTTTTCTCTGGCACAATTTTTTAATTTTTTATTTCACCTTTATTTAACCAGGTAGGCAAGTTGAGAACAAGTTCTCATTTACAATTGCGACCTGGCCAAGATAAAGCAAAGCAGTTCGACACATACAACAACACAGAGTTACACATGGAGTAAAACAAACATACAGTCAATAATACAGTAGAAAAATAAGTCTATATACAATGTGAGCAAATTAAGTGAGATAAGGGAGGTAAAGGCAAAAAAAGGCCATGGTGGCGAAGTAAATACAATATAGCAAGTAAAACCCTGGAATGGTAGATTTGCAGTGGAAGAATGTGCAAAGTATAGATAGAAATAATGGGGTGCAAAGGAGCAAAATAAATAAATAAATACAGTATGGGGAGAGGTAGTTGTTTGGGCTAAATTATAGATGGGCTATGTACAGGTGCAGTAACCTGTGAGCTGCTCTGACAGCTGGTGCTTAAAGCTAGTGAGGGAGTGTAACGGCTTTCCTCTTCCTCTTCATCAGAAGAGGAGGAACATGGATTGAACCAAGGCGCAGCGGAGTTTGTCGACATGATTTATTAAAGAAAAACACGAACTCGACTAATACACTAACAAAACAAATAAACGGTGTAGACAGACCTAGACGACGAACTTACATAAAACATGAAGAACGCACGAATAGAGAAAATAGGCTACACAAATGAACGATGAACAAAACCGAAACAGTCCCGCGTGGTGTACAGACACAGACACAGAAGACAATCACCCACCACCAACACTGTGAAAACACCTACCTAAATATGACTCTTAATTAGAGGAACGCCAAACACCTGCCTCTAATTAAGAGCCATACCAGGCAACCCATAAACCAACATAGAAACAGAAAACATAGAATGCCCGCCCAAACTCACGTCCTGACCAACTAACACATATAACAAACTAACAGAAATAGGTCAGGAACGTGACAGGGAGATACGTGTTTCCAGTTTCAGAGATTTTTGTAGTTTGTTCCAGTCATTGGCAGCAGAGAACTGGAAGGAGAGGCGGCCAAAAGAAAGAATTGGTTTTGGGGGTGACCAGAGAGATATGCCTGCTGGAACGTGTGCTACAGGTGGGTGCTGCTATGGTGACCAGCGAGCTGAGATAAGGGGGGACTTTACCTAGCAGGGTCTTGTAGATGACCTGGAGCCAGTGGGTTTGGCGACGAGTATGAAGCGAGGGCCAGCCAACGAGAGCGTACAGGTCGCAGTGGTGGGTAGTATATGGGGCTTTGGTGACAAAACGGATGGCACTGTGATAGACTGCATCCAATTTATTGAGTAGGGTATTGGAGGCTATTTTGTAAATGCCATTGCCGAAGTCGAGGGTCGGTAGGATGGTCAGTTTTACGAGGGTATGTTTGGCAGCATGAGTGAAGGATGCTTTGTTGCGAAATAGGAAGCCAATTCTAGATTTAACTTTGGATTGGAGATGTTTGATGTGAGTCTGGAAGGAGAGTTTACAGTCTAACCAGACACCTAGGTATTTGTAGTTGTCCTCATATTCTAAGTCAGAACCGTCCAGAGTAGTGATGTTGGACAGGCGGGCAGGTGCAGGCAGCGATCGGTTGAAGAGCATGCATTTAGTTTTACTTGTATTTAAGAGCAATTGGAGGCCACGGAAGGAGAGTTGTATTGCATTGAAGCTCGTCTGGAGGGTTGTTAACACAGTGTCCAAAGAAGGGCCAGAAGTATATAGAATGGTGACGTCTGCGTAGAGGTGGATCAGAGACTCACCAGCAGCAAGAGCGACATCATTGATGTATACAGAGAAGAGAGTCGGTCCAAGAATTGAACCCTGTGGCACCCCCATAGAGACTGCCAGCGGCCCGGACAACAGGCCCTCCGATTTGACACACGGAACTCTATCAGAGAAGTAGTTGGTGAACCAGGCGAGGCAATCATTTGAGAAACCAAGGCTATCGAGTCTGCCGATGAGGATGTGGTGATTGACAGAGTCGAAAGCCTTGGCCAGGTCAATGAATACGACTGCACAGTATTGTTTCTTATCGATGGTGGTTAGGATATTGTTTAGGACCTTGAGCGTGGCTGAGGTGCACCCATGACCAGCTCTGAAACCAGATTGCATAGCGGAGAAGGTATGGTGGGATTCGAAATGGTCGGTAATCTGTTTGTTGACTTGGCTTTCGAAGACCTTAGAAAGGCAGGGTAGGATAGATATAGGTCTGTAGCAATTTGGGTCAAGAGTGTCCACCCCTTTGAAGAGGGGGATGACCGCAGCTGCTTTCCAATCTCTGGGAAAGATTGGCCACATACATTTTCTCCATTATCTCTGTCCCATCTTCCTGTCATGAAGGAGGGGCCCTCATCCCACCTCTATGACTATCTCCCTTGTAAAACAAAGGCCTTTCATTGCCAAGAAAAGTCACAGTAAGAAGCTGTTGTTTGTGAAAGGGTTGACAGAATGTATTTCTTCATGTGTTCTAATGGAGGTTCGGTTGAAACAAGGCCAAGGCCATTGGGAACCGTTCAGCAAACACTGCAGTATGTGACTTCTGCTGCGATGTTAAGCTTATGCACTGAAGAAGTGTTTGTTGGGTACACAGAATGAACAAACTCTCACTTGTAAGGGAGGTGCATGAAGGCACAACATTGTTTAAGAGACGGGTGTGGAATTGACGAAAATGAGAATGGCCTCAGGGAAGAAGACTGATGAAGCGTTCCGGTAAACAGGTGTCCTAGTAGGAGAGATGTTTGTTCTGCAGCATAGTTAAGCTGCAGGCCTACAGGTGCTCCCCATCACAGTCTCTCTCTCCTGGTTGGTCAGGAGCTGGAAAGCCGTTTCAGATTCAGACTACCCTCCCTGACTGGACAGTCACTTCAACTGCTATTCACAACCAGCCCCTGACTGGACAGTCACTTCAACTGCTATTCACAACCAGCCCCTGCCAACCTCCTGCTCTCTGAGCCATCCACAGGGCTTTAAAACTGTCTTAATATTTTAGGAGAAACTGCTCACTTGTCTCGTATAAAGAGCATGAAAGTTGATGTTTCATTAATCATTTGTTCCCTGGCGGGTTGCCAGGTTGGAGTATCTGGCTGGCGTGACCTGATATTTTGTGTGGATAATCCCTGTATCATTTTCTCATTCACCCAAGTGTAATTTGTGATTTATTGTTTGAGCAGACGTATTACACTGTGGACACAATACAATACAATCTCCAGTGACATTCTGGTTAATTTGCCGATTGATATTTTTTAATTGCCTGATATTCTTTAATATGGGGAGATTGCAACTCCTCTGTTGTTAACATTTGCCAGTTGTCAATATTTTCAACAACTTCAGAACTGATAAAAGACTAACATTAAAATATGCTACAGCTTTGAAGATGGCACAATAAAGTATATGCAACCTGACAAACATAATAATGTATATATAGTTATACACTATATTACAAAGGTATGTGAACACCCCTTCAAATTATTGGATTTGGCTATTTCAGCCACACCCGTTGCTGACAGATGTATAAAATAGATCCATGCAATCTCCATAGACAAATATTGGCAGTAGAATGGCCTTACTGAAGAGCTCAGTGACGTTCAATGTGGAACCATCATAGGGTGCCACCTTTCCAGCAAGTCAGTTTGTCAAATTTCCGCACAGCTAGAGCTGCATTGGTCAACTCTAAGTGCTGTTATTGTAAAATGGGACACACAAGCTCACTGAACGGGACCGCCAAGTGCTGAAGCTCGTAGTGCAAACTGCCTCTGGAAGCATCATCAGCACAAGTTTTGTTCTTCGGGAGTTTAATGAAATGGATTTCCATGGCTGATCAGCCGCACACAAGCCTACGATCACCATGCGCAATGCCAAGCATTGGCTGGAGTGGTGTAAAGCTCGCCGTCATTGGACTCTGGAGAAGTGGAAATGCGTTCTCTGGAGTGATGAATTACGCTTCATCATCTAGCAGTTCCGACTTACGAATCTGGGTTTGGCGGATGCCAGGAGAACGCTACTTTCCCCAATGCATAGTGCCAACTGTAAAGTTTGGTGGCCTGGGGCTGTTTTTCGTGGTTCGGGCTAGGCCCCTTAGTGCCAGTGAAGGGAACGCTAGAGCATACAATGACATTCTAGACGATTCTGTGCTTCCAACTTTGTGGCAACAGTTTGGGGAAGGCCCTTTCCTGTTTCAGCATGACAATGCCCCCGTGCACAAAGCGAGGTCCATACAGAAATGGTTTGTCGAGATTGGTGTGGGAGAACTTGACTGGCCTGCACAGAGCCCTGACTTCAGCCCCATCGAACACTTTTGGGATGAACTGGAACACTGACTGCGGGCATAATCGCCAAGCATCAGTGCCCGACCTCACTAATGCCTTTTTGGCTATAAAAGTCCCCGCAGCAATGTTCCAATGTCTAGTGGAAAGCCTTCCCAGAAGAGTGAAGGCTTTTATAGCAGCAAAGGGGGACCAATTCCATGATTTTGGAATGAGATGTTTGACGAGTAGGTGTCCACATACTTTTGGTCATGTAGTGTATATTCTGCATAAATCAACAGTAAGACCACAAGCCCCACAGGTTCACATTGAGTTGACCTCTTCAGCTGCACAAGTCCATTATTGAAGCCTATATTTATTTTATTTTAACAGATGAGGCAGGTGGGAACAGGCGAAGTGGAATGATTGCTTATATCTGCTTTGATGGACACCCATTCTCTGCTCTCCTATCATTTCATTCTTTAAATTCGCTGAGACATAGAACACAATGCCCGGCGCATGGGCACAATGACTTAGAAAACATGCACATTTCACACAGCAATTGATTTATCCTCTCAAATCTCTTTCTGTGTCGTGATTCAAATCAACATTGGGCCTTACACCTAATAAGAGTATTGCACATCCACATTTGGAATGCCTATTTGCTATGTCTTCTAGCTACTGGTCTAGATGGCCAAATCTAATCTGTTTCTGTTTCAACATTTTGATTGCCTGTGTAATGACATCCATGCTGGCTTTGGAATTTTCCTCAAAACGCTTAAGTGTCAAACAATGCCAGGAAAGTTAAATGAAACCTCATGTGGATATGATGGCTGTGTCACACTGTCAAACATGATGGAGGTAGTCAATACAGACTCCATCACAATGGATGTGGTCAATGGAGGTGGTATTTCCAATCCAATGCCTAGAGCCCCCAGGTAGGCCTCTACCCCACCTACAATCATGGACATTGTGTAGTAGTTGGCATCCCATTCAAGCTGCAGGTCACAGCGAGTGACCCTCACATTTCCATGAGGTGATCAGCCAGCAGGGTTTCCATATCAAGTGCAGCACCACTCTGTCAGGCTGCTGTGTCTGTTCTAAAGCAGCCCCTTCTCTCTCCCATCCACCCATGGCTCCTCGTCCCACTATGAAGTGGTTGTTCCATGTTTCTCCAGACAGATGGCAGGGGACTGCCTAGCCGCCTGCACTGTATCAATACAGGGATTACAGTGTATCATCAGACAAGCTCAGTGGAGCTCTTCTATGGTGCGCCTCCAATCTGCGGTTCTGTGAAACTCATGGAGTCAGTGTAGTAGAGGGATTGGAGAGGTTAGATTGGAGCTGCGTCTTTATCACTAATTCTGCTAACTGAATCGTTTGTTTATATCACAATTGGGTTTTTATGTCCTCACCTTAGCCATATGTCACAGCACGTATTGAATGTTCAAGGATGGCACTTTGTTCTTTACATGACACACAGTTACAGATGTAATATCTTAATTTGATCACCCTGTTGCAGGACAACTTTCCTACAATTTGAGGAAATGTAAAACGTGCAGTGTATTTGAGGTTTAAAAGGCTTCTAAAGCTTGTCATTTCCACTTTATAATTGCAGACATGATTTTCCCTTACAAAAAATGTATCAACCGCTTCAAAAATGTTGATGAATTATAATCCACATAATTCACATTTCCTGATGCTGCAGGATTGTTTTCCTGCTGTAGGAGACTGGCTCAAGTTAAGATCCTAGACCTGTACGTGTACTGTAGTTCAACCCAGTTGGGCCTGTGTGTATTGTACATATGTGTGTGTTTGTGTGTGTGTTTGTCAGTTCATACACTCTCTAATATACCCTATCATTCCCTTTGCCTCTCTTCTTCTTGTCCCCAGGTGTCACCACAGTTCTAACCATGACAACCCTGAGTATCAGTGCCAGGAACTCCCTGCCTAAGGTGGCCTATGCCACAGCTATGGACTGGTTCATGGCGGTATGCTATGCCTTTGTCTTCTCTGCCCTGATAGAGTTTGCCACAGTCAACTACTTTACCAAGCGCAGTTGGGCGTGGGATGGCAAGAAAGAGGCCCAGGAGATGAGGGTGAGTACTGTAGCTACCGGGCCTGGCTCCATTACGTTGAAACACATAGAAACAGTACACCTACGATATATGGAGGTAGTTTCAATACTTCAAACACATAGAAACGGTAGACCTACGATATATGGAGGTAGTTTCAATACTTCAAACACAATACTTCAAACAGTACACCTACAATATATGGAGGTAGTTTCAATACTTCAAACACATAGAAACGGTAGACCTACAATATATGGAGGTAGTTTCAATACTTCAAACACATAGAAACAGTACACCTACAATATATGGAGGTAGTTTCAATACTTCAAACACATAGAAACGGTAGACCTACAATATATGGAGGTAGTTTCAATACTTCAAACACATAGAAACGGTACACCTACAATATATGGAGGTAGTTTCAGTACCTCAAATGTTTAAACAGTATAATGTGGACCCTCACAGATCCCCTAAAAGCCTTGTTCCCTCTTTGTGTGCTTTGCTGGTGTTGTGGAGAAGTACAGTAGCTAATCACAGCTGTCTCCATCTTCATTCATCTGCTAGATGGTGTGTCTGAAATGAAATTCTCAGCTCTCTCCCTCTCCCTCTCTCTAGAGTCAAGTGGCTTTTTGCTTATTCTAGATTATTTGCTCTCTATCTATCCTCCCCTGATAACCTCCTGAAAAATGAGCGTCTTCAGAGCTAATGGCTCAGAGATGCGGCGAGGGAAGCCGTGCAGAGCTCTCATATTGTATTGTAGTGGGAATGAGGAATGATGGTACCTGGGAAACACTGATAGAAAGTCCCATCCCGGCCTCCTGAAGAAGGCAGCCCTAGGTAATCTGTAAAGAGACGCTTTATTTATTCATTAACAGCCCAACAGAGAATCTCTGGGCCTGAACACAGCAGAGTGAGCAGCAGGGGGTGGGGAAGGACAACTCCCAGAGCAGGTATCCTGAACACAGCAGAGTGAGCAGCAGGGGGTGGGGAAGGACAACTCCCAGAGCAGGTATCCTGAACACAGCAGAGTGAGCAGCAGGGGGTGGGGAAGGACAACTCCCAGAGCAGGTATCCTGAACACAGCAGAGTGAGCAGCAGGGGGTGGGGAAGGACAACTCCCAGAGCAGGTATCCTGAACACAGCAGAGTGAGCAGCAGGGGGTGGGGAAGGACAACTCCCAGAGCAGGTATCCTGAACACAGCAGAGTGAGCAGCAGGGGGTGGGGAAGGACAACTCCCAGAGCAGGTATCCTGAACACAGCAGAGTGAGCAGCAGGGGGTGGGGAAGGACAACTCCCAGAGCAGGTATCCTGAACACAGAAAAAACTGTGTATGTCACACACATACAAATTAAAACAGTGTATCTCACACACAGATACACACACAGCACATAAACCCAGTGTACATCCCACACAGAGAGACAGTGCAAGACAGAGGGAGACAGTGAGAGACAGTGATAATTAAGGCATGGGGTTATATGAAGAGCTCATTAAACATTGTGATTTTGACATTCAGGGGCTGTAAAAATGCTTGTAGGCCTTTTAATGCTAGAAAGGTTTGGGGAAGTTTGGATGCAATCAGGGGGGGTGTATCATGCGAGCAGATGTGATGATATTAAAAGTAAGTGGAGAACTCCTGGGAAGTTTTGAAAGTGGAATATCTGAGACTCGATTTAGAAGTCTTCTCTTTAGTCTTTTAAGTGTGCTTCTGTCAGCCCAAGTCAACATGTAGAAATATCTCAGGAGTATGAAGGACTCGCAAACATCAGTCAAACACTCCCATTATTCCTTAAGTTATTTGCAAGTTGACTTGTTTGCCGTCTGGATGATTGGCACCATGGCATATTGCTGACATGAAACCTTCCTGTAGTCACTCGGGGACAGATGATTCTGAAAATTAAAATGCAGTAAGTGGAGACGTGTTTGTCTTTGATGTTTTGTCTTGTTGGCAGCAGCAGCAGGATGTCTGTCCTGTGTTCTGTGAGTTGTGTTGAGCAGGCAGTTTGTGGTTATGGATACATGAGGGTAGGGGTCACTCGAAGAGCGATAGCATGTCCATCACCGTCCCTCAGCTTCAGGAGAACTGAGGGATAAACCGCTGCACGCTTTATCTTCGTTTAAAAGCTTCACAGAGGACGACATGGGTATGAAGTCAGAGTGCAATCAAAAGGTCGTTCCTCAGAGATGGTGGAAGGGCGCTTGGCTGAGTGTCCTGTTGGGGATGGCATTCCTAGTCATCAGATGCTGTGGCTGCAGCCTCCTCTCCTGAGAGGGTCAGACCTCATTGAGAGGCTGTCTCAGTTGATGCTGGGAGTGGACAGCCAGAAGAGGGTCGATGTTAGTTAATTTACCTCAGTGGCTGTGGAGCTCTTCTGACTCTCACTGTTGCACTTTTTTGTCAGACGTGTCCTATTAGACATGCCAGCCCTGTTATCCTGGGCAGCAGCAGTAGCAGCAACTCTTATACAACCTAATGAGGTTTCTCTCTCCTCTCCTCTAGAGGCCCAGGGCGTTACTCAGGGAGTCAGGCACAGACGTGTTGGTCGGTCAGCTTTCTGTCATTATTGACTAATAAGAAATTATTGAATTAGAAACATACACTGAGTATACCAAACAATAGGAACACCTTCCTTAAATTGAGTTGCATTCTTCAGGGCGTGGACTCTACAAGGTGTCGAAAGCGTTCCACATGGATGCTGGCCCATGTTGACTCCAATGCTTACCGCAGTTGTGTTCAAGTTGGCTGGATGTCCTTTTGGTGGTGGACCATTCTTGATACACATGGGAAGCTATTGAGTGTGAAAACCACAGCAGCATTGCAGTTCTTGACTCAAACCGGTGCGTCTGGCACCTCCAGTACTACCATACCCCATTCAAAGACACTCAATTGTCTCAAGGCTTAAAAATCTTTCTTTAACCTGTCTCCTCCCCTTCATCTACACTGATTGAAGTGGATTTGACAAGTGACATCAATATGGGATCATAGATTTCACCTGGATTCACCAGTTCAGTCTGTGTCATGGAAAGAGCAGGTGTTCTTAATGTTTTGTACATAAAGGGTTGGATGTACATTACATTTTACATTTTAAGTCACAGCACAGTAGTTGTAAACAGAACTATTTTGACACCTACTGCAGGAAACGTGTTACATTTCCCCCTGCATAGATTATACTGCGTTATGTTTTGTTGGAGAAAGTATAAGAGGGGGGAGAAGGTGTGAGAGGGGGGAGAAGGTGAGGAAGAGAAGGAAAGAGAGAGCGTGAGAAGGAGGAAGGGAGTGTAGGACATTAGTGCAGAGAGAGGCAGCATTTACCTTGATTAGGGATTTTAGAGCATGTTTAATTCATGCTGACAGACAGTCTGTAACACTCTGCAGCAGTAACGAGGCTGGGCTGCAGTCAGGTCTACGTAGAGCACAGCCACCTCTACAGCTGGCAGCATTCCCAGCAAGCCAGGACGCCTGCACGGAAACACACACAAACACACACATACACACTCACAAGGACACACTTTTCCCCTAACCATGTCTGTGCACAATCCTAGTGTAGCCCCAAATATATCAGTGCGCGCACATACATACATACACACACACACACACACACACACACACACACGCACATGCACACGCACACGCACACGCACACGCACACGCACACGCACACGCACACGCACACGCACACGCACACGCACACACACACACACACACACACACACACACACACACTCATAGCCCCAAGATGTGCTGACACACTCACAGATGGACGGACACATGCGCACACACAGCACAGGATATATAATGTTACTCTTAGCCATAAGACATGCCAACATAGAAACACAGAACCAGCGAGAGGCTGTAAGATACTCTGTGATCCTTGTGTAAACTCACTGCAAGACACTTTCAGCCTTGTGCTTAAAAACACACTCCGATACACAGGCAATATCTCCCAACACTCCCCATTCAGGGCCAAGGAGCTCACACACACACGCACACAAAGGAGCTGATCGTGGACTACAGGAAACGAAGGGGCCGAGCAGGCCCCAACCCACATCGATGGGCTGTAGTGGAGAAGGTCGATAGCTTAAAGTTCCTCAGTGTCCACATCACTAAAGAATAATCATGGTCCACACTCGCCAACACAGTTGTGAAGAGGGCACGACAATTTCTGTTCCCCCTCAGGAGGCCTCAAAAAGTTCAACAGCTGCACCATTGAGAGAATCTTACCTGGCTGCATCACCACTTGGTATGGCCACTGCTTGGCATCCGACAGCAAAGCATTACAGAGGGTAGTGTCTACGGCCCAGTACATCACTATGGCTGAGCTCCCTGCCACCCAGGACCTCTATATCAGGCAGTGTCATTGGAAGACCCTAAAAATTGTCAGACTCAAGCCATCCAATTCATAGACTATTCTCTCGGCTACCGCACGGCAAGCGGTACCGATGCAGCAAGTCTGGAACCAACAGGACCCTGAACAGCTTTCTACCCCCAAGCCATACGACTAAATAGTTAACCAAATAGCTACCTGGACTATTTTCATTGACCCACTTTGCACTAACTATTTTGACTCATCACATACACTGCTGCTACTGCTTATTATCTATCCTGTTGCCAAGTCACTTTATCCCTACCTATATGTACATACTGTACTTACCTCAATTACCTCGTACCCCTGCACATCGACTCAGTACTGGTACCCCGTGTATATAGCCAAGTTATCATTTACTCGTGTTATAATTGTGTATTTATTCCTTGTGTTATAATTTTACTATTTTTCTCTCTACATTTTTTGGGAGGGGCTGTAAGTAAGAATTTCACTGTTAGTCTACACCTGTTGTTTACGAAGCATGTGACAAATACAATTTGATTTGATTTGACACACACACACGCTAAGCAGTCTTCATGTCCCAAGTTTGCTGAAAGCATTCATATAATCACACAAAGTTGGTCTGCCCTCAATACATTTTTGTGTACTGTTGTGTATAGTGTCATGCTATGTTTTGAATAACATTACTTTCCAAACAAAGCCCTGTGCTATGGTTACCTCTGCCTGTATCTCAGACTACATAACTCAGAATGATATTAAGGAGTCCCTCTACACTAGCTGATTGGCAGGTACAGTATTACTAGCAGGGTGTATGTCAAGTTGGTAGGCTGAGAGCAGACCTGATTCTGGGGATAAATTAGCTTAGGTAGCTGTGGTAAGGGTCATGAGACGCTTGTTAATAGTTATCCCTCACTTATGCTGATCTAAGCTGTGGCAATGATATAAGGAGCCCGGGGTGTTGTTGGATCAGGAGGAATCGATACCCTGTGAAAGCCTCAGGGCGTCCAGGGGGCAGCAGCCGACACTGCTGAGAGACTGCCTGTCCACTGATATTGCCATGAGATAGGGCAGAGCCCCAGCCAAGCCCATCAGACAGAGCCCCGGCCCAGCACAGCAGATAGAGCCCCGGCCCAGCCCAGCAAATAGAGCCCCGGCCCAGCTCATCAGATAGAGCCCCGGCCCAGCCCAGCAGATAGAGCCCCGGCCCAGCCCAGCAGATAGAGCCCCGGCCCAGCTCATCAGATAGAGCCCCCGGCCCAGCTCATCAGATAGAGCCCCGGCCCAGCCCATCAGATAAAACCCCGGCCCAGCCCATCAGATAGAGCCCCAGCCCAGCCCAGCCATCATCACAGATAGACAGACAGCATACTCTATCTCTGTTTAACACCATTACTGCTACTTTATTCTGAAGCCCCTCTGGGTGGAATGTTTCCCTGGTAGATTGTTGTTTTGGAATGGATGGTTGTTAAATTGCTGCTGGTGTCCTTTGTGCATTCTGTAGCCTACTATCCATCCATTTAACTCGTACATCTGAGGTGAAATGCAATCCATTACCCGCTGTGTTAGCCCCCCTGACTGGCCTGCTTATCCAATTGGATCGGCCCGTTCTCCTTGATACTGTGGTTTAAGATAAAAATCAATCATAGTGCCCTGGTTGTTCTCTCCCAATTGCCCTTCTTATACGTTGAGCCACACCTTTATGTGCCAGCCAGGTTGGTGCTGATCATTAGTTGATGCAAGCCTGGCAATACTAATGTAATACAGCAATTGGATTAATCAGCTGTAGGTGCATTTTTGACAATTGAAAAAGTATCAGCAGAGGATTCCTTAAGGTATGATTTTGAGATCTAAAACTGTCTCCAACCCATCTGTTTAATATCCCCTTCCCTTCATTCAGTCCCCCTCTCTTAATCTAATCTAATAATCTGGCCTATATTCAGTAGCGTCCCAGTCCTATATTCAGTACAGCCTCAGTCCTGTATTCAGTACAGTCCCAGTCCTATATTCAGTCCAGTCCCAGTACTATATTCAGTACAGTCCCAGTCCTTTATTCAGTACCAGTCCTGTATTCAGTACAGCCCAGTCCTATATTCAGTCCCAGTCCTATATTCAGTCCAGTCCCAGTACTATATTCAGTACAGTCCCAGTACTATATTCAGTACAGCCCCAGTCCTATATTCAGTACAGTCCCAGTACTATATTCAGTACCAGTCCTATATTCAGTGCAGCCCCAGTCCTGTATTCAGAACAGTCCCAGTCAAATATTCAGTACAGCCTCAGTCCTGTATTCAGTACAGTCCCAGTCCTGTACTCAGTACAGTCCCAGTCATATATTCAGTACAGCCAAAATCCTATATTCAGTACAGCCCCAGTCATATATTCAGTACAGCCCCAATCCTATATTCAGTACAGCCCCAGTCATATATTCAGTACAGCCCCAGTCCTATATTCAGTACTGTCCCAGTCCTATATTCAGTCCAGTCCCAGTACTATATTCAGTACAGTCCCAGTCCTATATTCAGTACCAGTCCTGTATTCAGTACAGCCCAGTCCTATATTCAGTACAGTCCCAGTCCTATATTCAGTACCAGTCCTATATTCAGTACAGTCCCAGTACTATATTCAGTACAGCCCCAGTCCTATATTCAGTACAGTCCTAGTCATATATTCAGTACAGTCCCAGTACTATATTCAGTACCAGTCCTATATTCAGTACAGTCCCAGACCTATATTCAGCCCCAGTCCTATATTCTGTACAGTCCCAGTACTATATTCAGTCCCAGTCCTATATTCAGTGCAGCCCCAGTCCTATATTCAGTACCAGTCCTGTATTCAGTGCAGCCCCAGTCCTATATTCAGTCCCAGTCCTATATTCAGTCCAGTCCCAGTCCTATATTCAGTACAGTCCCAGTACTATATTCAGTACAGCCCCAGTCCTATATTCAGTACAGTCCCAGTACTATATTCAGTACCAGTCCTATATTCAGTACAGTCCCAGTCCTATATTCAGTGCAGCCCCAGTCCTATATTAAGTACCAGTCCTATATTCAGTACAGTCCCAGTACTATATTCAGTACAGCCCCAGTCCTATATTCAGTACAGTCCCAGTACTATATTCAGTACAGTCCTATATTCAGTACAGTCCCAGACCTATATTCAGCCCCAGTCCTATATTCAGTACAGTCCCAGTACTATATTCAGTCCCAGTCCTATATTCAGTGCATTCCCAGTCCTATATTCAGTACCAGTCCTGTATTCAGTGCAGCCCCAGTCCTATATTCAGTCCCAGTACTATATTCAGTACAGCCCCAGTCCTATATTCAGTACAGTCCCAGTACTATATTCAATACAGTCCTATATTCAGTCCAGTCCCAGTCCTATATTCAGTGCAGTCCCAGTCCTATATTCAGTACAGTCCCAGTCCTATATTCAGTACAGTCCCAGTACTATATTCAGTACAGTCCTATATTCAGTCCAGTCCCAGTCCTATATTCAGTACAGTCCCAGTACTATATTCAGTACAGTCCCAGTCCTATATTCAGTACCAGTCCTATATTCAGTCCAGTCCCAGTACTATATTCAGTACAGTCCCAGTCCTATATTCAGTACCAGTCCTATATTCAGTCCAGTCCCAGTCCTATATTCAGTACAGTCCCAGTCCTGTATTCAGTACAGTCCCAGTCCTATATTCAGTACAGTCCCAGTCCTATATTCAGTACAGTCCCAGTCCTGTATTCAGTACCAGTCCCAGTCCTATATTCAGTCCAGTCCCAGTCCTATATTCAGTACAGTCCCAGTCCTGTATTCAGTACAGTCCCAGTCCTATATTCAGTCCAGTCCCAGTCCTATATTCAGTACAGTCCCAGTCCTATATTCAGTACAGTCCCAGTCCTATATTCAGTCCCAGTCCTATATTCAGTACAGTCCCAGTCCTACATTCAGTACAGACCAGTCCTCAGAGTGCAGGTTGTCAGACCTGTTTACAGGTGCTCTGCTACTCACCCTGCTCTGCTCTCATCCTACCATTAACTCACCAGTGCCACCAGCCCTACCCACTCCTCTGCTCTGCTCCATTTCTCTCAGTGGTTCAGAAAATAACAAGCTTCTCGGAAATTAAACCATGATATTGCCCATGGACTTAATTTTAGCTCATAAACTTTTGACCCGTGTGCTCTGCAACAAGTCTCTTGCATGCCAGGCCCTGGGGTGGCCCTATTCTCACTGTGAACTATGATGTATGTATATTTTGTTGAGGAGGCTCATGTGATTTGCCACTTATTGGAGCGTAAATGCGTAATGTTCTATGACCCTGGCCTTTTGTCCAGGCTGGGAGGGCTACAGCCCCGATCCCTACGCTGAGTTCTTTCAGCTTGGTTCTGAACCCAATGGTGCAGAATAGGGATGTCATACTGTTCCCATTATGCATCTTGAGCATCATTGCACCCCAAGTCAAAACAGTCCCTGTTTTGTCATTTTGAGAAGAAGGCCTTTGTTAAGTTGATCCAGCCCTGATTTTCTTTGTTTCTCTTCTCTTTACAGAGAAGAGAATCGGCCTCTCTTTCCAAAAAGGCCAATAACACATTCAACATTGTTGGAACTACATACACCATCAACGAGGCAAAGGACCCAGGTTTAATCACCGTCTCCAGGAGTGCCACTACAGCTACACACCACCAACACCACCACCACCACCACCACAGCCACAAGGTTCCTAAAATGGACGACTCATACGTGGAAGCCATAAAGTCCTACAACCGTGTCAGCAGAGTGGACAAGGTCTCACGCATCATCTTCCCTGTGCTGTTCTTCATCTTCAACCTGGTCTATTGGGCCACGTACATCAACAGCAAGCCGCCTCCCAAGTCCACCACCCACAATTAACTCACCACCACTGAATATTAGACTGAGATTGCAAGAGGCCGAGAGATCCACCACATGTTATTGTATCCTTGTTTTGGACTTCATTTTGATATTTGCAAGTCTCAATAGGTCGCAGACAAACATTCTCGTAGATGTGTATGTACATAGTTGAACTATAAATGTAAATTTGTTGTTACCTGATTATTAGTTTGTTTGATAGAATAGCCGGATGGTGTTTTCTCTTCTCTTGACATGATAAAGGGGAGCATGTGTTTGAATCCTTCATGGTAGCTCATTACAGAGGATCAGGTCCTGGTAAATCACTGTGTGTAAACACACAATCTCACACCCACACACACACACACTCACACCATTCACTCTGAATTGCGTCAGGATGCAGCAAGGAAAGCCATTGGCTGCTTGTCGCTATAGCGAGCTCTTATAGCCAGGGGCAGCATGTAGAGTTCCATAGGGACATCATTAATAATCCTCAGTGTCTGCCCTTCTGCTAGCGCTGAATCTCAACAGACCCAACGCAATATCATCTGGAATTGCTTTTGTGTCCTATGGGCCTGCCTGTGTATTTTCCAGTCCAGAGACTCCTATTGTTTTAACAGGCTGAGTATGTTTAAAGAGAAAGAAGCAGTGTGCCTTTTTGAATACCCACATCATCAAGATAAAGCTTTTGTCACACACAAACACATACATACAGTACATACACACACACACAAACACATACATACAGTACATACACACACACAAACACATACATACAGTACATACACACACACAAACACATACATACAGTACATACACACACACAAACACATACATACAGTACATACACACACACAAACACATACATACAGTACATACACACACACAAACACATACATACAGTACATACACACACACAAACACATACATATAGTACATACACACACACAAACACATACATATAGTACACACACACACACATATACATATGGGGACTATATGGTTTAGATCTGTGTGGCGGCTCCCCCTTCTCTCCCTCCACCTACAGCCCATGGTCACTAGGGGACATGGTCACTAGGGGACATGATCACTAAGGGACATGGTCACTATGGGGGCCATGGTCAAAAGGGAACATGGTCACTAGGGGACATGGTCACAAGGGGACATGGTCACTGGGGACATGGTCACTAGGGGACATGGTCACTAGGTGACATGGTCACTAGTGGACATGGTCACTGGAGACATGGTCACTAGGGGACATGGTCACTGGGGACATGGTCACTAGGGGACATGGTCACTAGGGGACATGGTCACTAGGGGACATGATCACTAAGGGACATGGTCACTAGGGGACATGGTCAAAAGGGAACATGGTCACTAGGGGACATGGTCACAAGGGGACATGGTCACTGGGGACATGGTCACTAGGGGACATGGTCACTGGGGACATGGTCACTAGGGGACATGGTTACTAGGGGCATGGTTACTAGGGGACATGGTCACTGGGGACATGGTCACTGGGGACATGGTCACTAGGGGACATGGTCACTGGGGACATGGTCACTAGGGGACATGGTCACTGGGGACATGGTCACTAGGGGACATGGTCACTGGGGACATGGTCACTAGGGGACATGGTTACTAGGGGCATGGTTACTAGGGGACATGGTCACTGGGGACATGGTCACTGGGGACATGGTTACTAGGTGCATGGTTACTAGGGGACATGGTCACTGGAGACATGGTCAAAAGGGAACATGGTCACTAGGGGACATGTTCACTAGGGGACATGGTCACTAGGGGACATGGTCACTAGGGGACATGGTCACTGGGGACATGGTCACTAGGGGACATGGTCACTAGGGGACATGGTCACTGGGGACATGGTCACTATGGGGACATGGTCACTGGGGACATGGTTACTAGGGGCATGGTTACTAGGGGACATGGTCACTAGGGGACATGGTCACTAGGGGACATGTTCACTAAAGGACATGGTCACTAGGGGACATGGTCACTAGGGGACATGGTCACTAGGGGACATGGTCACTGGGGACATGGTCACTGGGGACATGGTTACTAGGGACATGGTTACTAGGGGACATGGTCACTAGGGGACATGGTCACTAGGGGACATGGTCACTGGGGGACATGGTCACTGGGGACATGGTTACTAGGGACATGGTTACTAGGGGACATGATCACTAGGGGACATGTTCACTAAAGGACATGGTCACTAGGGGACATGGTCAGCGAGGTGAAATCTCCAAACACATATCATGCTAAAGGCCTATGTAAGGTAGAGGGGAAGCTGCAGAGAATAGTGAGTCACTACCACTGGATGAAATGTAATCATAATGTGACTGATGCAGCGTTATAAAATATTCTCTCTGTAAATGATCATGTATGGCTTACAAGGGTCAGCCTCAGTGAGCCACATACATGATATATATATATTTTTTTTTTGCTGTTGAAGTGCTTTGAGATTCTATGAAAAGCACTATAGAAGTTTAATGAATTATTATTTTGATTTATAGCTGTCATAGTATTCTGTCACATCATCAGCTCAGACTGACGTCTAATATAGATAACAGTAATATAGACAACATTTATATAGTAACACTTTCATCTGTTAGTTTTGTCAACCATGTTCTATCTATAGTAAATATTCTGGACTTTTCAGGCAGCCCTTTCCTGCAGTCAAATGACCTAGTGGCCTCATGGGAGTCATTCATATTTGTCATAATATCATAATTCATTAACATTATTTCAATAAACCTGATCCAGTGTTTCTAAGTCAAACAGTTTTGTTATATTTCAGTCTTCTGTGATGTATATAAAAAATCATATTGGGATGCAAACTTAAGATGTAATACATTTCAACTATATATCTGACATGGTACAGGTGTCTTCTTTTTGTTAAGCTCATCTCCATGTGTGTGAGGTGAATACTTTTGTTTCAAAGTAGATTTGCTTAAGACTACCCAGAAACACTCTGTGTGACCCTGATTTAGCCCACTGCAGTACAATGGTTAATGGATGTTTTCTGATGAAAGCTTTGACCCTTGTGTTCATTTCTTCATGAGATTGTGATACACGTTTGAGGTCCGATTTAGAAAAGGCTACTTATTTTTGAATATGATCATTTTCCGTGTTGTCTCATTCCCATTCTATAGATTTGGTTTAATTTTGTGTAACTTCTGATTTGCATAACAAAGGCGACTGTGGATAGGAAAACGCATGTTTTGTCCAACATACCACACTGCAGGCTACAAATCATCCGACACGTTGTTACACTGTTTTACACGTCCACATACATAAAGCAGGGGTGAAGGAGAGGCAGATGTTATGCTAAAATATGTTGTGCTCAAATCATCCAGCTTGTGGGTGAAAGTAATGACGTTGCACAGGACTTTTCCCGTGTGTTTCCAGTGTGTTCTGTGATTGTTAAACAGATGACTTGCCCTGAACCCAACATGCAGTATGTTCTCAACCGTCTCTCAAAACAAGACTACGTTCAAAGGAGAAACGCCTTTCGAATGGATAGAATGTGTTAAAAACAAAAACCATGTACAATGTATCAAACATATGCATGACAGTCTGTACTACAACCTTCAGTAATGATATTTGTCATATTGAAATCTAAGGCTTAGTCTTGTATCAGTGTTTCAGTCGCTCACTAAGATACTGTGTAGTATAAAGCTCTGTTGAAGCTGAGGATTTTCCTTCTAGCAGGTTGATAACTACAGGAAGGACACCTATCATCATAAGATCATATATATATAAGGAATATATTTGTATATGAAGACATACATAGTAAATATATTTATGCTAATTAACACATACAATATAAGACATATACATGTTATATATGATATAGCCTATACAGTGTCATAACAAATGTTGATGGGTAGAAACCAATAGACAAACAAATAGACAAATTAATCAAACTAAGGGCAAATACTGTAATTATTCCCAAAAATAATAGTATTAAGTTGTGAATTTCTGTAGTTATTGTGAATACAACTGAAATAGAGAGTTTGTGGAATATAATTAAGTCAAGTTAGTACTTTTTGGTATTGATCAGCTCTGAAACCCCTTCGATGCTATGAGACATTGGTGATGCGTGGCTTCGCAGCAAGATCAGTACCTTGTAGTGTGTACTTTTCATACCTAACTCTGAATGACCGGATGCCTTGTCTGCAATTGATGCTGCTGTACATACTGTACCCTGTTCTCCTGTGATTTAACTGCATGTCCCAAAGCACTGAGGGAGTGGAGACTGCCTCCACATAGAGAGCTCCCAGATGACTATGGACTCTGGCAGTAGCTCTCTGTATTGGCCGTGCTAGTCGTTGCAATCCCGTGTTGAAGCATCTATCCCGTTACTCTCAATGACAGGACCCTGGATGTTAGAGAGCCCTTTCTCCTTTGTCTGCTCACTGCTCAGAAAATTGTAAATGACAGTTGGGATTTCAAGGACATTGTATGTGGACTTGTGTATTAAATAACCATACAAAAGGGTGAGGGGAAAAAAACTTTAAACAGCAAAAAATGAAAAAAATCTGCCCAAGTCATCTGGTGAGTTTTGACATGTGTCTCATTGAAACATAAATCTTGCGCCTCTTGGTGGTTACCTCTGTCATGTGGGCTGTACTCTAGCGCATGCTATTCATTTTGTTAGTGGTGTTCGCACTGTGATTCAATGCAAAAAGAAGGACGGAACAAGGAAATCCTTTTTGGGACAAAACACCGACTGCACAATCTGTGTTGGCATTCTTGATTGCACCAAGGAACAGTCACCTGACACTTGGAGTGTCATTTCTGTGATGTACTGCATACAAATACAAGGACAGCAGATGGAGACTATAGATATTATACAGGAGTGTCCACACTTTTTTATTTAGTGGAGAATGGAGCGGGTGATGTGAATCACCCCACAGCTGAAATACAGTCATGAGTCAATGATGATGAAATGTCTGCCTCAATATGTACCGTTTATGATTTGTTGCCTCAACCATTCAGTATATCTCCATTATTTCCAGATTATTTGCTGTGCCACATGACCTTTTCGAAAAAGAGTAGAGAAATTATGTACACAAGGATATTTCAAAGTTTCATGTTTTGCTCTCAGAGAAATTGGGTTTGGCATTAAAAATATCTGAAGGGCGTTAATTAAGACACAATTTGATAAAGCAGGCGAGTTGTGTGGGAGATTACATTTGCATAGCCAGACCCTGACCTGTTTAACATGCATCGAGGCGTTGATGATGGACATTCTCCATATAATGCGTCAACAGCTGACCCATTCGCATCAGTAAATGATTTAATGGCAGGGGTAAAACACTACTCGATAGTGCATCATTTCAGATGCTCAGCCAAATTATTGCTTACGATAGTCAAGTGACTCTACCATGGATCCTGCACAAGGAGATGTCAACTACAGCTTGGAACTGTGCACAAACAGTATGTTGTCAGACAAGACAAACAGAAGGTCAAAGTCATTCTCTAGTGGTTCACTTCCTGTTCAGTATTGAATTGTATAAGGAGGTGGACCATGTAGTCCATTATATTTAGAGCCAAATAACCTCTCTTTTTTTCTCTGCACGCATTAGAGAAAAGAAGGATGTGTGGAAAATGTGCCATGAATACTTGAGGTTCTACTCTAGAATAGTTTTGACTATAAAGTGGCCAGGTTGCTTTTCCTTGCTATGATAAAAGATACAATCAATTATACACTAAGTACAAGAGTTTTATTCATAACCACAGTTTTCTGACTGTACTAAGTTTGGATTGGTGTACTGCACTGTGAATGCTGCACTATCCCTGTGACCCCAAAGTTAATTAAGCCAAGCACATTTTACATCTTTCATCACAGTGACCTAGTTTCAGGAAACAGTGAGCTTGCATATTTAACCTGTGTGGAAACCTGCGGCTTCTTCTGAATCTTATGTGGCTCTGTCCTGCTGTATTAAAGGATGCAATGATCAAATACAGAATTATTCAACTGATCAGTAGCCAGCATATCTGATGTGAATTGATCTTATTGTTGATATGAAGACAGAGTGACTGCGAGGGGGTTTATTTGACGGCTCGCTGTGTTGCTGTTTTTTTTTGAAAGACTACGGTGTAATGGTGACGTCAATCTGTCAGAGGTGGAGTTGTTTTTTTGTAGAACCCTGACTGAAAATTTAGATTTTTCTCTGTTGTGAAGGTTTGTTTGTGGGGCTAATGACAATAAGGAAATTATGTTTTTAACCTAACTTTGTCCAGGTTTTGGTTGAATAAAGACACAGTACTTTCATTTGCTGCTTGGTCTTCAATTGTCATTGTGAAAGTGATTGAATAAACAATTGAATGCAGTAACCCCATTCTACTTTTTAGTTGCTGACATTAGTATTCAAAGTTGAATATGTACTTCATATAGGCATAACACATTAGGTATGAGGTGTCTATGCTCAATATGGGCCCTTAACTGAGGGAGTATCCATGTTTGCTATTGGAAAGAAGTGATTGAGTGTCTAGACCGATGAAATATGTATTATTGCGATGTCCTATTCTTTTTGAGCCCAGTGTGTACACTGCCTTCAGAATGAGCAGCACTGAGTATCTGTGTGCTGGGTGGATGGACCGCATCCATCTTTAAAAAGGTGTGGACCTTCTGAATCCTCTTTGCCTATCACTCATCTCAAAGAAATCCCATCAAACAAGCAGTAGCACGGTCGGACTGTTTTTCAATCAATACCAACTGCAATACTTGGCCATTTTACATTAAGTAAAATTGTGTGATTTGCTTGAGCTCTTTAAAAGTATTTTTTGTGGTAGTTGAAGAAGTTGACTTAAATGAACCAGGTGATGCCCAGTCAGAAGTTTCGTCATTAAAAGAGAAACATAAATGCTCATTCATACATGAGCTCATGTTAAAACAAATACCATATACGTGAACACTATTTGTATTATCTAACATAAATACGGCAATGCCGTGACATACTGTACTCCTTTTTATAAACTGGGTGGTTCGAGCCCTGAATGATGATTGGCTGACAGCCGTGGTATATCAGACCATATGCCACGGGTATAACATAACATTTATTTTTACTGCTCTAATTACGTTGGTAACCAGTTTATAATAGCAATATGGCACCTCGGGGGTTTGTGGTATATGGCCAATATACAACGGCTAAGGGCTGTATCCAGGCACTCCGTGTTGCGTTGTGCGTAAGAACAGCCCTTAGTCATGGTATATTGGCCATATACCACACCCCCTCGTGCCTTATTGCTTAAATATTCTCCTCTTCAACAGCATGTCATGTTTCAGTATTTTGTTACGAAATAATATTAGAAGGTACTGTATATCCATATACAGTATGTAGGGATTGAGAAAGCACCAGGTCCTTGAGTGTCTATGTGTTTTCATTCGTGTCTCTATGGGAGTGTGTGTGTGTCTGTGTGCACTCTCTTCCCTCAGGCTGCTCATTCATTATGGGGACGTCTGGTCGTCTGCAGGCTGTGTCCTCTGTCCTCTGGGACTGTCGGTTACATCACTTTGTCACCAGTGGTCAACACACCAGGAATCTCACAGCTTCTCCTCTCTTCTGCTTTGAGGAGGTCTGGGCTCTGTGGAAGGGTTCATATGGAGCCGTTTGTGACGGGTCAAACCTGGGGAGGATTTAGTTGGCTGACTTACTGTTCCAATAACTCTGAAGGTCAATGGGGGGTCGAGAGGTATAGGGCTTCTAGCTTTATCGACATCAGCCATGTTTTAAACTCCATCCACATCCCACTCTCTCTTTTCTCCCCTCCACCTTCTGAGATTTACAGACTAATTACAGCCCTGTGGGCAGGATCCCATATATAGGTCTGGTTTATTAGCCTGTGGCACACCATGAAGAAATACGGAAAAACAGCAAAGAAGGGACTGGGTCGGTGCTTTTTTCCCCTTCTTATTACCATCATGCTCTGTCTAGTTGAATGTGGGGGTGCATGGAAGAACAATGGCCATGTTAACCAGTGGATTAATGAGAGGCCTGATGAAGTGAAGGCTAAAGTGAAATCCATAGGTACCTTAATCCCTCCACTGGATCAGCAGGGAGGACCCTGCACTCTGAGCCTCTGAGCAGGGCCTTAAAGCACAGGAGACAGGGAGATGGAAAGGGGTAGTGATGAATGTGTTGCTGCTGCAGTGCCTGACAAGTACAGCTCTCACTGCTGTGGATCTCAGAGCACATCTATGTCTATGTATCCGCTCACAGGCTCTCTCTGACCCCTACATTACAATCATCCCAATCCCAGGAAGGAAGGAAGCCTGTCAGATTAATTGATAGGTGAAAATGAAGATTAAAGGTTATGGAGCTTAATCGTCCTTATTATAATGGGATCTGCCCCCTCTTCAAGGAAATCTGGCAAGGCTAGAGAGGAATACTAAATGCAGAGTGTATGCAATGTGTTTACATACACACAAACATGTACATGTACTCTCAGAACACATTGCTCCATAAAACTGTTTTCTCTGTATAGTCACTGGCTTGGACTCTGAGAGTGTTACCACCAATGTTTCTTAGAAATTATTTTTCACAACAGGGGACATTGATACCATAACATTGAACATTTGTCTAATTTAGTGATATCCTGACATATTTTCATCACTGGACCCTTTGAATATTCTTGATTAGTCGGCTTTCACACAATCCTCCTCTAGGGAAGACCACAGCACTTATATGAAACAGCTCAGTACGGTGACCTTTCACACAATCCTCCTCTAGGGAAGACCACAGCACTTATATGATACAGCTCAGTACGGTGACCTTTCACACAATCCTCCTCTAGGGAAGACCACAGCACTTATATCATACAGCTCAGTACAGTGACCTTTCACACAATCCTCCTCTAGGGAAGACCACAGCACTTAAATGATACAGCTCAGTACGGTGACCTTTCACACAATCCTCCTCTAGGGAAGACCACAGCACTTATATGATACAGCTCAGTACAGTGACCTTTCACACAATCCTCCTCTAGGGAAGACCACAGCACTTAAATGATACAGCTCAGTACGGTGACCTTTCACACAATCCTCCTCTAGGGAAGACCACAGCACTTAAATGATACAGCTCAGTACGTAACCTTCTTACATTTGTTGGACAATTATATCTTTATGGAACCCTATAGTGCTGGTTTTACAGAGCCTTCAGAAAGTATTCACACCCCTTGACTTTTTCCACATTTTGTTGTGTTATAAAATGAGATTCAAATGGATTTAATTGTCATTTTTTTGACAACGATCTACACAAAATACAATTTTTTTTAAATATTAATGGAAAATAAAAAACGTATATTATTTTGATTATATAAGTATTCAACCCCCTAAGTCAGTATATATAAGAATCATCTTTGGCAGCGATTACAGCTGAGTCTTTCTGGGTAAGTCTCTTAGAGCTTTGCAATTCTGGATTATACAATATTTGTCCATTATGCATTTTTTCATTCTTCAAACTATGTCAAGTTGGTTGTTGATCATTGCTAGACAACCATTTTCAATCATTTTCATTTTCAACTCGGCCACTCAGGAACATTCAATGTCATCTTGGTGAGCTACCCCCATGTATATTTGGCTTTGAGTTTTAGGTTAATTGTCCAGCTGAAAGGTGAATTTGTCTCCCAGTGTCTGGTGTAAAGCAGACTGAACTAGGTTTTCATGTAGGATTTTGCCTGTGCTTAGCTCTATTGTTTTTCTTTTCATCCCCAAAAAATCCCTATTCCTTGCCGATAACAAGCATACTCATAACATGATGCAGCCACCACCATATGAAGAGTGGCACTCAGTGATGTGTTTGTTGTGTTTGATTTGCCCCAAACATAATTCTTTGTATTCAGGACAAAAAGTGAATTTTGCCACATTTTTTGTAGTATTACTTTAGTGCCTTATTGCAAACAGGATGCGTTTTGGAATATTTCTATTCTGTACAAGCTTCCTTATTTTCACTCTGTCATTTACGTTAGTATTGTGGAGTAACTACAATGTTGTTGATCCATCCTCAGTTTTCTCCTATCACAGCCATTTAACTCTGGAACTGGTTTAAAATCACCATTGGCATCATGGTGAAATCCTTGAGTGATTTCCTTCCTCTCCATCAACTGAGTTAGGAAGGACACCAGTATCTTTGTAGTGACTGGGTGTATTGCTACACCATCCAAAGTGTAATTAATAACTTCACCATGCTCAATGGGATATTCAATTTCTTCTTTTATTTTACCCATCTACCAATAGGTGCCTTTATTTGCTAGGCGTTGTAAAACCTCCCTGGTCTTTGTCATTGAATCTGTGCTTGAAATTCACTGCTCGACTGATAATTGTATGTGTGGGATAGGCATTCAAAAAGCATGTTAAACACCATTAGTGCATTTGCATTTTAGCAGACACTCTTATCCAGAGCGACTTACAGAAGCAATTAGGGTTAAGTGCCTTGTTCAAGGGCATATCGGCAGATATTTTCCACCTAGTCGGCTCAGAGATTCAAACCAGCACCCTTTCGGTTACTGGCCCAACACTCTTACCTGCTAGGCTACCTGGCGTCCCACAAAGAGCACACAGAGTTAATCCATGCAATTTATTATCTGATTTGTTAAGCAAATTTTTACTCCTACAGTTATTTAGGCTTGCCTTAACAAAGGGGTTGAATACTTATTGAATCAAGACGTTTCAGCTTCTCATTTTTTATTCATTTTTTATTGATGTAAAAATGTCTAAAAACATAATTCCACGTTGATATTATGGGGTATTGGGTGTAGATCAGTGACACAAAATCTCAATTTAATCATTTAAAATTCAGGCTGTAACACAACAAAATGTGGACAAATTCAAGTGGTGTGAATACTCTCCGAAGGTACTGTATATGTCAGATCCAGCTAGGAATGGGAATAGGTCGTGTCCATAACATGATGAAGGCACGTGCCACTGGTTATATGTCCAGTATGTCTACATGTTCCCCATGGCTGTTTTTCTCATATGGTGGTCCCTGGTGGACTGCTACTCTCTTCATTACACAGCCATCTCAACAGAGTCACCAGTCATGATGGATCTGACAAGGCTGTTGATCTAGGGGTCTCGGATGTTATATGCCCCCCTTTAAACCTGATGAGGACAGAGGGCGCTGTTGTCACTTTGGGGGAAAAACGTGCCCAATTTAAACGGCCTCGTACTCAATTCTTGCTCGTACAATATGCATATTATTATTACTATTGGATAGAAAACACTCTCTAGTTTCTAAAACCGTTTGAATTATATCTGTAAGTAAAACAGAACTCATTTGGCACAAACTTCCTGACCAGGAAGTGGAAAATCTGAAATCGATGCTCTCTTCTGGGTCCTGCCTATAAATGGGCATGATACCTATTAGTATACATGCACGTCATACACCTTCCCCTGGATGTCAAGATGCAGTGAGAGAAGAAATGGAGTGTTTATCTTGGTCTGAGATGGAATACGTCCTCTTGGAATGACGTGTCACCCATTTTTTGTTTTCAGGACGGCGCGAAGTTGGACCTGGATTTGCCTTCTGAATAGCTGTCGTTATAGGCGACTACTATCTCCGGCTTTGATTTTATTTGATACATGTGACAATATCATCGTAAAGTATGTTTTTTCAAGATAGTTTTATTAGATTTGTGAAATTTATTCGGGACGTTAGGCGTGTTGCGTTGTGTGCCTTTGTTCAGAAAGGAGAGCTTCGCGCCACTTGGCTATGGGCTTGCTAATTCAAGAGGGAAAATGGACGTTCTAAATCCAAACAACGATTGTTCTTGACAAAGGACACCTTGTACAACATTCTGATGGAAGATCAGCAAAAGTAGGACCCATTTTATGATGTTATTTCATATATCTGTCGAACTGTGTACTATTAGTTTTGCGCCCAGGTTTTGGGCACTCGGTCGACATAATGTAAGCCTTATGTGGTAATGAAGTTATTTTTAGAATTCTAACACGACGATTGCATTAAGAACTAGTGTATCTATCATTTCCTATACAACATGTATTTTTTAGTTATGTTTATGAATAGCTATTTGGTCAGAATATGTGTGTCAGAAAAAGTGTCAGAAAAAAATCCGGACGTTGTGGGACAAAATAGCTACGTTAGCACAATGTATAACCACTGATTTCAGCTCTAAATATGCACATTTTCGAACAAAACATAAGTGTATGTATAACCTGATGTTATAGGACTGTCATCTGATGAACCTTATCAAGGTTAGTCAAAAATTATGTATCTTTTGCTGGTGTGTCACGATCGCTAACTTTTACTGCTGGGAAATGGCTTGTGTTTTTGGCTTTTGTGGTAAGCTAATATAACGCTATATTGTGTTTTCGCTGTAAAACACTTAATAAATTGGAAATATTGGCTGGAATCACAAGATGCCTGTCTTTCATTTGCTGTACACTATGTATTTTTCAGAAATGTTTTATGATGAGTATTTAGGTATTTGGCGTTGGTGTCTGTAATTATTCTGTCTGCTTTCGGTGCAATTTCTGATTGTAGCTGCAATGTAAACTATGATTTATACCTGAAATATGCACATTTTTCGAACAAAACATAGATTTATTGAATAACATGTTATAAGACTGTCATCTGATGAAGTTGTTTGTTGGTTAGTTTGGTTGGTTCTTGGTTAGTTAGGTTGGCTTTGTGCATGCTACCTGTGCTGTGAAAAATGTCTGTCCTTCTTTGTATTTGGTGGTGAGCTAACATAAATATATGTGCTGTTTTCGCTGTAAAACATTTTAAAAATCGGACATGTTGGCTGGATTCACAAGATGTGTACCTTTCATTTGCTGTATTGGACTTGTTAATGTGTGAAAGTAAAATATTTCTAAAAAATATATTTTGAATTTCGCGCTCTGCCTTTTCAGTGGAATGTGGGAGGAGTTCCGCTGGCGGAACGCTGGAGCAGTAAAGGTACTTAGATTACACACACAAACACACTGGAGGAGGGGAATAAATCCTCTCCAATAACACATCCCTCACCCTTAATTTCTCTCAGGCATCACACCCCACCCAAGCTTTGTTACACCGTAAGGACTAAATAGATTCATCATCTAATTACAGCAGCCCTGGTTTCCATGAGGACGGCCGGCAGGAGAGAAATGCAGAGAGCTCCTAGGGGTAGCATGGGTCATTTTGGGTGCATCCTCTTGTCATTTGACATTCCACCCAGTGCCCCAGAGAGTGATAGGGCCAGTTGAGCAGCTGCCAGTCTCTGTGACTGCCAGACATGGTTACCTGTGTTTGACCTCTCAGGAACACTCTCCCCAGTCAGAACAAATAACACATTGGGATGAGTTGAATGATTAATACTTAAAGGGATAATTCACCCAAATTACAAAATGACATATTGCTTTCCTTACCCTGTAAACAGTTGAGGAACAGGGTATGACAGCAATCCATGCGTTGGTTTAGTTTTCCTGGCACTTGTTTCCAAATGCATTTGTGGTACATATCCCAATTAGAATTTGTAGCACAATTCCCATTCAAGTTATGGGACTGATATTATATTTTTTTTGCGCATCATGTTCAAATCATATACAAGTGACTGATGCGCTTCACAATTCATTTGAGATACTTTCAGATGATTTGGACATGATGTGCAAAAAAATGCTAATATTGGTCCAATGACCTCAATGGGATTTGTGCCACAAATGCTAAAACGTTAGCATTCGGAAACAGTGCCACGGAAATAAAACCAAAGCATGGATTGCTGTCATACCTTGTCCATAGATTGCTTACAGGGTAAGGAAACCGGTGTGTCGTTTTGTAATTTCGGTGACCTATCCCTTTAACAAGAACATCCCTGCCACCGCCTGGAGAAGTACTTGTTTAGTAATATATTTTTGTCTTCTGCTCTTCGTGTACTTCTCTCCATCCCTTGGGGACTATGCAGAAGGTCAACAAATCACTGCTGTCAAATGTTCAATTTCTCCCAGTGCCCTGCCATGGCGTCAAACTTCAAACTCTTACTGATCTACCCCGCACAGGAAGAGGATGTAACCCAATTAAGATTTGACCCATGCCAGGATGTCTATTCAACACTCCTTGATTAACATTCTGTGTCCCTGTTCCGCCCTCTGAAAACACTCCTCCCACTATGCTGCGGAGGAGCTGCTCCCACTTGTCATCAGCTTTCCATTTGACTGCATGGGCTGTCATCTCGGCAGCTCCAGTTTTAAAGTGACAGGGATCAAAAGCTTGACGACTGCGTAAAGTACACAGCCTCCTGCCCTCTGCAGCAGGGTAAGGGGACACCCCTATTTGTTAACACCTAGGATGCCATTAAGCTACATACATTCACTGAGAATGAAAATCTCAGGTACAGAACTCTGCCCCCAGGGCAAACTTCTCTACTGTTTATAGGCAGAGATGGCCCAATTATGCTGTGAGTTCATGACAGTACAGACTCCAGCCGACCTCTTTAAAGCAGGGAAGATGCATGAGACGGAGAGCGTCTGACAGCTGCAGGGTTCGCCTCAGGTGCTGGAGATGAGCAAAGAGGCCATCAACAAGCACTGAACAATGCTAGACTACTGTATACTTTGGTAAAGTAATGTGTCTACTACGCCATGTATCTACCCTGCACATTGATCTGATACTGGAACTCCCTACAGTATATACAGTGCCTTCGGAAAGTATTCAGACCCCTTGACATTTAGTTACGTTACAGCCTTAAAATTGAATACATATTTTTTTCCCCTCATCAATCTACACACAATACTCCATGACAAAGCAAAAACTGTTTTTTAGAATTTTTTGCTAATTTATAAAAAACATATCAATAAAAAAAGTACATTTACGTAAGTATTCAGACCTTTTACTCAGAACTTTGTTGAAGCACCATTGGCAGCGATTACAGACTCGAGTCTTCTTGGGTATGAGGCTACAAGCTTGGCACACCTGTATTTGGGGAGTTTCTCCCATTCTTCTCTGCAGATATTCTCAAGCTCTGTCAGGTTGGATGGGGTGCATTGTCTTGGCTGTGTGCTTAGGGTCGTTGTTCTGTTGAAAGGTGAACCTTAGCCCCAGTCTGAGGTCCTGAGCACTCTGGAGCAGGTTTTCATCAAGGATCTCTCTGGATGTTGCTCCATTCATCTTTGCTTCAATCCTGACTAGTCTTCCAGTCCCTGCGGCTGAAAAACATCCTCACAACAAGATGCTGCCACCACCATGCTTCACCGTTGGGATGGTACCAGGTTTCCTCCAGACGTGACGATTGGCCAAAGAATTCATTCTCAACAGACCAAAGAATATTGATTCTCATGGTCTGAGAGTCGTTAGGTGCCTTTTGACAAACTCCAAGCGGACTGTGATGTACTTCTGGAAGTTTCTTCCATCTCCACAGAGGAACTCTAGAGCTCTGTTAGAGTGACCATGAGGTTCTTGGTCACCTCCCTGACCAAGGCCCTTCTTCCTTGATTGCTCAGTTTGGCTGGGCAGCCAGCTCTACAAGGAGTCTTGGTCATTCCATACATCTTCCATTTAAGAATGATGAAGGACACTGTGTTCTTGGGGACCTGTGTTCTTGGGGACCTGCAGAAATGTTTTCGTACCCTTCCCCAGTTCTGTGCCTCAACACAATCCTGTCTCGGAGCTCTACTGACAATTCCTTCGGCCTCATGGCTTAGTATTTGCTCTGACATTCACTGTCAACTGTGACACATTATATAGACAGTTGTGTGCCTTTCCAAATCATGTCCAATCAATTGAATTTACCACAGATGGACTCCAATCAAGTTGTAGAAACGTTTTCTTTTTTGCAAAAGGTTTTCGCTTTGTCATTATTGGTCATTGTGTGTAGATTGCTGAGGATTTGTTTTTATTTAATCCATTTTAGTATAAGACTGTAACCTAACAAAATGTGGAAAAGTAAAAGGGTCTGAATACTTTCCGAAGGAGCTGTATAGCTCCATTCCTGTGTATTTTACTTGTTGGGAAGGGTTGGTAAGCAAGCATTCCACGGTAAAGTCCACCAGTTCTATTTATCGTATGTGACAAATACAAATTATTTAAAAAATTGTTTCACCTGGAACACAAAATATAATACTTGAATTCCGATTGGTCTGTGTTTTACCAGCATCATCAGGTTAGGTTTTGTTATTAATACATAATAACAAATGATACAATACAATAATTATAATTTTGTTAAAGCAGATGCTAAACTACAGGACTGTTTTGCTAGCACAGACTGGAATATGTTCCGGTATTCTTACGATGGCATTGAGGAGTACACCACATCAGTCACTAGCTTCATCAATAAGTGCATCCATGACGTCATCCCTACAGTGACCATACGTACATACCCCAACCAGAAGCCATAGATTACAGGCAACATTCGCACTGAGCTAAAGGTTGGCGCTGCCTTCAAGGAGCGGGACTCTAGCCCAGGAAGCTTATAAGAAATATCACTATGCCCTCCAATGAACCATCAAACAAACAAAGCGTCAATACAGGAATAAGATCGAATCGTACTACACAGGCTCCGATGCTCGTCGGATGTGGCAGGGCTTGCAAACTATTACAGACTACAAAGTGACACGAGCCTACCAGATGAGCTAAATAACTTCTATGCTCGCTTCGAGGCAAGTAACACTGAAACATGCATGAGAGCATCAGCTGTTGTGGACGACTGTGTGATCACGCTCTCCGCAGCCGATGTGAGTAAGACCTTTAAATAGGTCAATATTCACAAGGCCGCAGGGCCAGACAGTTTACCAAGATTTGTGGTTAATTTCAAATATAGTAGTTGATAAAAAAAACTGTATTTATCAAATAAATTTTTAATAAAGGTATAATTTTAGTGAATGATATCATAAATAGGACTGGTGGAGTTATGTCACACATGCAGCTAACACAGACATATGGAAATGTCTGCTCTACCCAAAATTACAACCAATTAATTACAGCATTACCACAAAAATGTAAGAGGCAAGTAGAAGGGGAAAAAAGTAAGGAACTTGTATGTCGGCCCTATATTAAAAAACATAAATGGTTAAAGAAAAGTGTGATGAATAAAAACATATACCAATTTAATTTAAGGACCAAAAAACTGACAGCTGTGCCATATGAATTGCAAAATAGTTGGGAAGAGATTTTCGATGTACCCATTCCATGGCACATGGTTTATGAATTGATACGCAAAACAACGCCGGTTTCAAAACTTTGGATTTTTCTATTTAAATTACTATACAAAATTCTTGCAACTAATAGAATGTTATATATATGGGGGATACAATCTTCCCAGCTCTGCAGATTCTGCTGTGAGGAGGCAGAGTCATTAGATCATTTATCTTGGTATTGTCCATATGTAGCTCGTTTTTGGTCACAGGTCCAGGAATGGCTGAAGAATTGCAACATTTGCCTAGAACTAACGCTACAGATTGCAATACTGGGTGATTTGAAAAGCCATAGTCAATCAATCAATAATATAATAATTATTTTAGCAAAAATGTGTCACGTTCTGACCATAGTTCTTTTGTATTTTCTTTGTTTTAGTGTGGTCAGGGCGTGAGTTGGGTGGGTATTATCTATGTTTTCTGTTTCTATGTGGGGTTTCTCGTTTGGCCTGATATGGTTCTCAATCAGAGGCAGGTGTTAGTCATTGTCTCTGATTGGGAACCATATTTAGGTAGCCTGTGTTCTATTGTGTTTTGTGGGTGGTTGTTTTCCGTCTTTGTGTGTCTGCACCAGATAGAACTGTTTCGGTAGAACTTTGTTGATAGAACTTTGTTGTTTTGTATTTGAAGTGTTCTGTTTTATTTATTTATTATTAAATGAAGATGAACACTAACCATGCTGTGCTTTGGTCCTCTCCTTCCACCGACAAAAGCCGTTACAAAATGTTTATTTTTAATTTACAATCTGTAGAAGCTATGAGAATAGGAAGGTTCAGTTCTTTTGTGAAGCATCACAGCACAGTTGAAAAATATATGGCAAATAGAAATCCGAAATGGATGATGTTGAGAGATAGATGGGAGGGGTTGAATGGAGCTGAAGGGTGGGACTAATAACAAGATAAACAATGTAAAGCATACGGGATCTGTAAAATGTATATAGGTTCGGAACTTTTGTGAAATAGCATAGTTACAAATAGAAATCAAACTGGATGGACATCAGAAATAGAGGAAGGACTAAGAACAAACAAGAGAGAACTATTGTAAAGTAGACTGTGTCTGTAAAATGTGTATAAGATGTATAAATTGAAGGTAAAAGCAGAAGTGTTTATTAGTTTACTCCAATTGGGGGATCGGTGGTAGGGTTTGCGGGGAATAATAATAAAGGGTATATTCTTTTAAAAAGTATGTATGTCTATATAGGTATGTATATGTATATATGTGTATATGTATGCATACGTGTATGGATATATATATTTACCAAAAAATATGGGGGATTGGAAATGATGCAGACAATTACATTGGAAGCAACATTCGTTCTGCAATATTAAGCTGATCCACCCCTTAAAAAAAAAATATATATATATATATGTATATATATATATATATACATATATATATATATATTTTTTTTTTAAAGATGTGTACTCCGAGCGTGCGCTGACCAACTGGCAAGTGTCTTCACTGACATTTTCAACCTCTCCCTGTCTGAGTCTGTAATACCAACATGTTTCAAGCAGACCACCATAGTCCCTGTGCCCAAGAACACTAAGGTAACCTGCCTAAATAACAACCGACCCGTAGCACTCAAGTCTGTAGCCATGAATTGCTTTGAAAGGCTGGTCATGGCTCACATCAACACCATTATCCCAGATGCCCTAGACCCACTCCAATGTGCATACCGCCCCAACAGATCCACAGATGATGCAATCTCTATTGCACTCGAAACTGCCCTTTCACACCTGGACAAAAGGAACATCTATGTGAGAATGCTATTCATTGACAACAGCTGAGCGTTTAACACCATAGTGCCCTCAAAGCTCACCACTAAGCTAAGGACCCTGGGACTAAACAGCTCCCTCTGCAACTGGATCCTAGACTTCCTGACGGGCCGTCCCCAGTTAGGTAACAACACATCTGCCACACTGATCCTCAACACGGGGCCCCTCAGGGGTGCGTGCTCAGCCCCCTCCTGTAGTCCCTGTTCACTCATGACTGCACAGCCAGGCACGACTCCAACACAATCATTAAGTTTTCCGATGACACAACAGTGATAGGCCTGATCACCGACAACGATGAGACAGCCTGTAGTGAGGAGGTCACAGACCTAACCGTGTCGTGCAAGGACAACAACCTCAACCTCAACGTGATCAAGACAAAGGAGATGATTGTGTACTGCAGGAAAAGGAGAAACAAGCACGCCCCCATTCTCATTGACAGGACTATAGTGGAGCAGGTTGGAAGCTTCAAGTTCCTTGGTGTCCACATCACCAACAAACTAACATGGTCCGAGCACACCAAAACAGTCATGAAGAGGGCATGACAAAACCTATTCCCCCTCAGGAGACTGAAAACATTTGGCATGGGTCCTCAGATCCTCAAAATCTTCTACAGCTGCACCGTTGAGAGCATCCTGACAGGTTGCATCACTGCCTGGTATGGCAACTGCTCGGCCTCCGACCGCAAGGTACTACAGACGGTAGTCTGTACGGCCCAGTACATCACCGGGGCCAAGCTTCCTGCCATCCAGAACCTCTACACCATGTCAGAGGAAGGCCCTAAAAATTGTCAACGACACCAGCCACCCTAGTCATAGACTGGTCTCTCTGCTACCGCACGGCAAGCGGTACCGGAGCGCCAAGTCTAGGTCTAAGAGACTTCTAAACAGCTTCTACCCCCAAGCCATAAGACTCCTGAACATCTAATCGAATGGCTACCCAGACTATTTGCATTGCCCCCCGCCCCCCACACACTCACTGCTGCTACTCTCTGTTATTATCTATGCATAGTCAATTTAATAACTCTACCTACATGTAAAAAAAAATGATAATAATAATACATTATTTAACCAGGAAAGCTAGTTGAGAAGAAGTTCTCATTTACAACTGCGACCTGGCCAAGATAAAGCAAAGTAGTACAACAGAAACAACAACACAGAGTTACACATGGAATAAACAAGCGTACAGTCAATGACACAATAGAAAAAAGAAAATCTATATACAGTGTGTACAAATGGCATGAGGTAAGGCAATAAATAGGCCATAGTAGCAAAGTAATTACAATTTAGCAGATTAACACTTGAGTGATAGATGAGCAGATGATGATGATCAGATGATGGTGTGTAAGTAGTGATACTGGTGTGCAAAAGAGCAGTAAAGTAAATAAAAACAATATGGTGATGAGGTAGGTAGATTGGGTGGGCTATTTACAGATGGACTATATACAGCTGCAGCGATGGGTTAGCTGCTCAGATAGCTGAATAGCTGATGTTTAAAGTTAGTGAGGGAAATGTAAGTCTCCAGCTTCAGCGATTTTTGCAATTCGTTCCAGTCACTGGCAGCAGAGAACTGGAAGGAAAGGTGAGCAAAGAAGGTGTTGGCTTTGAGGATGACCAGTGAGATATACCTGCTGGAGCAGGTGCTACGGGTGGGTGATGTTATCGTGACCAGTGAGCTGAGATAAGGCGGAGCTTTACCTAGCATAGACTTATAGATGACCTGGAGCCAGTGGGTCTGGCGACGAATATGTAGCGAGTGCCAGCCGACTAGAGCATACAGGTTGCAGTGGTTGGTGGTATAAGGCGCTTTGGTAACAAAACGAATGACACTGTGATAGACTGCATCCAGTTTGCTGAGTAGAGTATTGGAAGCTATTTTGTAGATGACATCACCGAAGTCGAGGAACGGTAAGATAGTCAGTTTTACTAGGGTAAATTTGGCGGCGTGAGTGAAGGCTTTGTTGCGAAATAAAAAGCCGATTCTAGATTTGATTTTGGATTGGAGATGTTTGATATGAGTCTGGAAGGCACCTAGGTATTTGTAGTTGTCCACGTATTCTAGGTCAGAACCGTCCAGAGTAGTGATGCAGGTCAGGCGGTGTGGGTGTGGGCAGCGAACGGTTGAAAAGCATGCATTTGGTTTTGCTAGCGTTTAAGAGCAGTTGGAGGCCACAGAAGGAGTGTTGTATGCCATTGAAGTTCTTTTGGAGGTTAGTTAACACAGTGTCCAAAGAAGGGCCAGATGTATACAGAATGGTGTCGTCTGCGTAGAGGTGGATCAGGGAATCACCCGCAGCAAGAGCGACATCGTTGATATATACAGAGAAAAGATTCGGCCCAAGAATTGAACCCTGTGGTACCCCCATAGACTGCCAGAGGTCCAGACAACAGGCCCTCCGATTTGACACACTGAACTCTGTCTGAGAAGTAGTTGGTGAACCAGGCGAGGCAGTCATTAGAAAAACCAAGGCTATTGAGTCTGCCGGTAAGAATACGGTGGTTGAGTCGAAAGCCTTGGCCAGGTCGATGAAGACGGCTGCACAGTACTGTCTTTTATCGATGGCGGTTATGATATTGTTTAGTACCTTGAGCTTGGATGAGGTGCACCCGTGACCAGCTCGGAAACCGGATTGCACACCGGAGAAGGTATGGTGGGATTCGAAATGGTCAGTGATCTGTTTATTAACTTGGCTTTCAAAGACTTTATAAAGGCAGGGCAGGATAGATATAGGTCTGTAACAGTTTGGGTCTAGAGTGTCACCCCCTTTGAAGAAGGGGATGACCGCGGCAGCTTTCCAATCTTTAGGGATCTCCAACAAAACTAAGGAGAGGTTGAACAGACTGGTAATAGGGGTTGCAACAATGGCGGCGGATAATTTTAGAAAGAGAGGGTCCAGATTGGAGCAGATCCGGAGTGTGGTGTCAGGAAAATAACCTCACACTCAACGTCAACAAAACAAAGGAGATGATTGTGGACTTCAGGAAACAACAGAGGGAGCACCCCCCTATCCACATCGACGGGACAGTAGTGGAGAGGGTAGTAAGTTTTAAGTTCCTCGGCGTACACATCACGGACAAACTGAATTGGTCCACCCACACAGACAGCGTTGTGAAGAAGGCGCAGCAGCGCCTCTTCAACCTCAGGAGGCTGAAGAAATTTGGCTTGTCATCAAAAGCACTCACAAACTTCTACAGAAACACAATCGAGAGCATCCTGTCAGGCTGTATCACCGCCTGGTACGGCAACTGCTCCGCCCACAACCGTAAGGCTCTCCAGAGGGTAGTGAGGTCTGCTACCTGCCCTCCAGGGCAAACTACCTGCCCTCCAGGACACCTACACCACCCGATGTCACAGGAAGGCCATAAAGATCATCAAGGACAACAGTCACCCGAGCCACTGCCTGTTCACCCCGCTATCATCCAGAAGGCGAGGTCAGTACAGGTGCATCAAAGCAGGGACCGAGAGACTGATAAACAGCTTCTATCTCAAGGCCATCAGACTGTTAAACAGCCACCACTAACATTTAGTGGCTGCTGCCAACATACTGACTCAACTCCAGCCACTTTAATAATGGGAATTGATGGAAATGCATATACAAATGTATCACTAGCCACTTTAAACAATGCCACTTAATATAATGTTTACATACCCTACATTACTCATCTCACATGTATATGTATATACTGTACTCTATATCATCTACTGCATCTTGCCATCTTTATGTAATACATGTATCACTAGCCACTTTAAACTATGCCACTTTATGTTTATATACCCTACATTACTCATCTCATATGTATATACTGTACTCTATACCATCTACTGCATCTTGCCTATGCCGTTCTGTACCATCACTCATTCACATTGTTCCAAGATGGCTTAGCAGTTCAGACGTCATTTTTGTCCTCGTACTGTCTTGTCCTGTATATATATATTTACACCTTCTTCGCATATCTTTTATATTTTTTTATTATCCAAGAACTCAACTACAAAAGCTTTCCTGCAACCCGCCTCACCAATTACAACAAAAAAGTATTATTTACCTCAAATCTGAAAATCCACAGTGAAGCTAACCAGGGGCTAATCAGAAATTAGCCAGAAAGCTAACCAGAAGTTAGCCGAAAGCTAGCCGAAAGCTAATTTGAAGCTGCCCAGAAGTTAGCCGGCTTGCTGGCTAGCGTTGGTGTTTCAGCTGCCCACGTTTTGTGGTCATCAGCTATTCCTTTAGCTCGATAATCTACCGGCACTTTTGTGCATCGCGACTCGGACCGGAGCATACCGGGCCTTTTTTTTCTCTCAGTTTCCCCGGATTTCAGCCGCAGGCTCTGGACATTTGCACCTTGATTTCGCAGCTAGCTAGCTGCAAACCGTGTGACTATTGGCTTACGTCGATCCCGGAGCAAACTTAAATTATTCCGGAGCTAGCCAGCTGAGGAGTTCCATCAGCCATTCCTGGGCTACAGTCACCTATCCGGACCCGGGTTTTTTTTTTGCTGCAGATACGGAGCCCCACCGGGCCTTCACGATTGACTGCCGACGTTATCTGCCCGAGGGAGTTATCCAACTGGCACCTCCGTCGCGACGTTACCTGAACGCTCACCTGGGGCCCGCTAATCGTTAACTGTCTTATCGGCTGCTATCTTAATAAGTATTTCGGACAATTTTTTTCTTTTTTTTCTTGGGTCACTATATCTATTTTGCCAATTGGATTGATCCCCTCTACAAGACACGGAACCCCACTAATCTACCGACGGAAACGCACGAGGTGTCTAAAAATAGACCTCCATCCTATGCTATCTTGCTACCGATAGCCATCTACCCGGCCAGCTGTCTGGATCGCCGTGACCCCAACCAACCTCTACTCACTGGACCCTTATTGATCACTCGATTAAGCATGCCTCTCCTTAATGTAAATATGCCTTGTCCACTGCTGTTCTGGTTAGTGTTTATTGGCTTATTTCACTGTAGGGCCTCTAGCCCTGCTCACTATACCATATCCAACCTTTCATTTCCACCACCCACATATGCGATGACATCACCTGGTTTCAATGATGTTTCTAGAGACAATATCTCTCTCATCATCACTCAATACCTAGGTTTACCTCCACTGTATTCACATCCTACCATACCTTTGTCTGTACATTATTCCTTGAAGCTATTTTATCGCCCACAGAAACGTCCTTTTACTCTCTGTTCTAGATGCTCTAGACGACCAATTCTCATAGCTTTTAGCCGTACCCTTATCCTACTCCTCCTCTGTTCCTCTGGTGATGTAGAGGTGAATCCAGGCCCTGCAGTACCTAGCTCCACTCCTATTCCCCAGGCGCTCTCTTTTGATGACTTCTGTAACCGTAATAGCCTTGGTTTCATGCATGTTAACATTAGAAGCCTCCTCCCTAAGTTTGTTTTGTTCACTGCTTTAGCTCACTCTGCCAACCCGGATGTTTTAGCCGTGTCTGAATCCTGGCTTAGAAAGACCACCAAAAATTCTGACATTTTCATCCCCAACTACAAGATTTTCAGACAAGATAGAACGGCCAAAGGGGGCGGTGTTGCAATCTACTGCAAAGATTGCCTGCAGAGTTCTGTTTTACTATCCAGGTCTGTTCCCAAACAATTTGAACTTCTACTTTTAAAAATCCACCTCTCTAAAAACAAGTCTCTCACCGTTGCCGCCTGCTATAGACCACCCTCTGCCCCCAGCTGTGCTCTGGACACCATATGTGAACTGATTGCCCCCCATCTATCTTCAGAGCTCGTGCTGCTAGGCGACCTAAATTGGAATATGCTTAACACCCCAGCCATCCTACAATCTAAGCTTGATGCCCTCAATCTCACACAAATTATCAATGAACCTACCAGGTACCACCCCAATTCCGTAAACACAGGCACCCTCATAGATATCATCCTAACCAACTTGCCCTCCAAATACACCTCTGCTGTTTTCAACCAAGATCTCAGCGATCACTGCCTCATTGCCTGCATCCGTAATGGGTCAGCGGTCAAACGACCTCCACTCATCACTATCAAACGCTCCCTGAAACACTTCAGCGAGCAGGCCTTTCTGATCGACCTGGCCGATGTATCCTGGAAGGATATTGATCTCTACCCGTCAGTAGAGGATGCCTGGATATTTTTTTTAAATGCCTTCCTCACCATCTTGAATAAGCATGCCCCATTCAAGAAATTTAGAACCAGGAACAGATATAGCCCTTGGTTCTCTCCTGACCTGACTGCCCTTAACCAACAGAAAAACATCCTATGGCGTTCTGCATTAGCATCGAACAGCCCCCATGATATGCAACTTTTCAGGGAAGCTAGAAACCAATATACACAGGCAGTTAGAAAAGCCAAGGCTAGCTTTTTCAAGCAGAAATTTGCTTCCTGCAACACAAATTCAAAAAAGTTCTGGGACACTGTAAAGTCCATGGAGAATAAGAACACCTCCTCCCAGCTTCCAAATGCACTGAAGATAGGAAACACTGTCACCACCGACAAATCCACTATAATTGAGAATTTCAATAAGCATTTTTCTACGGCTGGCCATGCTGTCCACCTGGCTGCCCCTACCCCGGTCAACAGCACTGCCCTCCCCTCTGCTACTCGCCCAAGCCTTCCCCATTTCTCTTTCTCCCAAATACAGTCAGCTGATGTTCTGAAAGAGCTGCAAAATCTGGACCCTTACAAATCAGCCGGGCTAGATAATCTGGACCCTTTCTTTCTAAAACTATCTGCTGAAATTGTTGCCACCCCTATTACTAGCCTTTTCAACCTCTCTTTCGTGTCGTCTGAGATTCCCAAAGATTGGAAAGCAGCTGCGGTTATCCCCCTCTTCAAAGGGGGGGACACTCTTGACTCTAACAGCTACAGACCTATATCTATCCTACCCTGCCTTTCTAAGGTCTTCGAAAGCCAAGTCAACAAACAGATTACCGACCATTTCGAATCCCACCATACCTTCTCCACTATGCAATCTGGTTTCAGAGCTGGCCATGGGTGCACCTCAGCCACGCTCAAGGTCATAAACGATATCTTAACCGCCATCGATAGGAAACAATACTGTGCAGCTGTATTCATTGACCTGGCCAAGGCTTTTGACTCTGTCAATCACCACATCCTCATCGGCAGACTCGACAGCCTTGGTTTCTCTAATGATTGCCTCGCCTGGTTCACCAACTACTTCTCTGATCGAGTTCAGTGTGTCAAATCGGAGGGTCTGTTGTCCGGGCCTCTGGCAGTCTCTATGGGGGTGCCACAGGGTTCAATTCTTGGACCGACTCTCTTCTCTGTATACATCAATGATGTCGCTCTTGCTGCTGGTGATTCTCTGATCCATCTCTACGCAGACGACTGTATACTTCTGGCCCTTCTGTATACTTCTGGCCCTTCTTTTGACACTGTGTTAACAACCCTCCAGGCGAGCTTCAATGCCATACAACTCTCCTTCCGTGGCCTCCATTTGCTCTTAAATACAAGTAAAACTAAATGCATGCTCTTCAACCGATCGCTGCCTGCACCTGCCCGCCTGTCCAACATCACTACTCTGGACGGCTCTGACTTAGAATATGTGGACAACTACAAATACCTAGGTGTCTGGTTAGACTGTAAACTCTCCTTCCAGACTCACATCAAACATCTCCAATCCAAAGTTAAATCTAGAATTGGCTTCCTATTCCGCAACAAAGCATCCTTCACTCATGCTGCCAAACATACCCTTGTAAAACTGACCATCCTACCAATCCTCGACTTCGGTGATGTCATTTACAAAATAGCCTCCAAAACCCTACTCAATAAATTGGATGCAGTCTATCACAGTGCCATCCGTTTTGTCACCAAAGCCCCATATACTACCCACCACTGCGACCTGTACGCTCTCGTTGGCTGGCCCTCGCTTCATACTCGTCGTCAAACCCACTGGCTCCAGGTCATCTACAAGACCCTGCTAGGTAAAGTCCCCCCTTATCTCAGCTCGCTGGTCACCATAGCAGCACCTACCTGTAGCACGCGCTCCAGCAGGTATATCTCTCTGGTCACCCCCAAAACCAATTCTTCCTTTGGCCGCCTCTCCTTCCAGTTCTCTGCTGCCAATGACTGGAACGAACTACAAAAATCTCTGAAACTGGAAACACTTATCTCCCTCACTAGCTTTAAGCACCAGCTGTCAGAGCAGCTCATAGATTACTGCACCTGTACATAGCCCATCTATAATTTAGCCCAAACAACTACCTCTTTACCTACTGTATTTATTTATTTATTTATTTTGCTCCTTTGCACCCCATTATTTCTATCTCTACTTTTTTCTATCTCTACTATCTCTACTTTTTTAACTTTTTTTTACTTGCTATATTGTATTTACTTCGCCACCATGGCCTTTTTATATTTTTATTTATTTATATATATATTTTGTTTGCCTTCACCTCCCTTATCTCACCTCACTTGCTCATATTGTATATAGACTTATTTTTCACTGTATTATTGACTGTATGTTTGTTTTACTCCATGTGTAACTATGTGTTGTTGTATGTGTCGAACTCCTTTGCTTTATCTTGGCCAGGTCGCAATTGTAAATGAGAACGTGCTCTCAATTTGCCTACCTGGTTAAATAAAGGTGAAAAAATATATATATATTTTTTTATGTACATATTCTTTATCCCTTTACCTTTGTGTGTGTATAAGGTAGTAGTTGTGGAATTGTTAGGTTAGATTACTCGTTGGTTATTACTGCATTGTCGGAACTAGAAGCACAAGCATTTCGCTACACTCGCATTAACATCTGCTAACCATGTGTATGTGACAAATACATTTTTATTTGATTTAAGATTGTCTAGCCCAGCTGATTTGTACGGGTCAGGTTTTGCAGCTATTTCAGAACATCTGCGATCTGGATTTGGGTGAAGGAGAAGCTGGGGAGGCTTGGGCAAGTAGCTGCGGGGGGTGCGGAGCTGTTGGCCGGGGTTGCGGTAGCCAGGAGGAAAGCTTGGCCAGCCGGATAGAAATACTTATTGACATTTTCGATTATCATGGATTTATCGGTGGTGACTGTGTCGCCTAGCCTCAGTGCAGTGTGCAGCTGGGAGGAGGTGCTCTTGTTCTCCATGGACTTTACAGTGTCCCAACACTTTTTGGAGTTAGAGCTACAGGATGCAAATTTCTGTTTGAAAAAGCTAGCCTTTGCTTTCCTGACTGACTGTGTATATTGGTTCCTGACTTCCCTGAACAGTTGCATATCGCGGGGACTATTCGATGCTATTGCAGTCCACCACAGGATGTTTTTGTGCTGGTCAAGTGCAGTCAGGTCTGGAGTGAACCAAGGGCTATATCTGTTCTTAGTTCTACCTTTTTTGAAAGGGGCATACTTATTTAAGATGGTGAGGAAATTACTTTTAAAGAACGACCAGGCATCCTCGACTGACGGGATGAGGTCAATATCCTTCCAGGATACCCGGGCCAGGTCGATTAGAAAGGCCTGCTCACAGAAGTGTTTTAGGGAGCGTTTGACAGTGAGGGGTGGTTGTTTGACCGCGGACCCATAGAGGATGCAGGCAATGAGGCAATGATCGCTGAGATCCTGATTGAAAACAGCAGAGGTGTATTTGGAGGGTTGGTCAGGATAATATCTATGAGGGTGCCCATGTTTACGAATTTAGGGTTGTACCTGGTGGTTTCCTTGATAATTTGTGTGAGATTGAGGGCATCTAGCTTAGATTGTATGACTGCTGGGGTGTTAAGCATATCCCAGTTTAGGTCACAAGATAGATGGGGGGCAATCAATTCACATATGGTGTCCAGGGCACAGCTGGGAGCTGAGGGGGTCTATAACAGGCGGCAACAGTGAGAGACTTATTTCTGGAGAGATTCATTTTTAAAATTAGAAGCTCGAACTGTTTGGGCATAGACCTGGAAAGCATGACAGAACTTTGCAAGCTATCTCTGCAGTAGATTGCATCTCCCCCCCCCCCTTTGGCAGTTCTATCTTGATGGAAAATGTTGTAGTTGGGTATGGAAATCTCAGAATTTTTGGTGGCCTTCCTAAGCCAGGATTTTGACACGGCAAGGACATCAGGGTTGGCGGAGTGTGCTAATGCAGTGAGTAAAACAAACTTAGGGAGGAGGCTTCTGATGTTAACATGCATGAAACCAAGGCTTTTTCGATTACAGAAGTCAACAAATGAGAGTGCCTGGGGACATGCAGGGCCTGGGTTAGCCTCCACATCACCCGAGGAACAGAGGAGGAGTAGGATGAGGGTACGGCTAAAGGCTAGTAAAACTGGTTGTCTAGTGCGTTGGGGACAGAGAATAAAAGGAGCAGATTTCTGGGCGTTGTAGAATAGATTCAGGGCATAATGTACAGACAGGGGTATGGTGGGGTGCGGGTACAGTGGAGGTAAGCCCAGGCACTGAGGGATGATAAGAGAGGTTGCATCTCTGGACACGCTGGTTATACTTGGTGAGGTCACCGCATGTGTGGGAGGTGGGACAAAGGAGGTATCTAAGGCATGTACAGTGGGACTAGGGGCTCCGCAGTAAACTAAAACAATGATAATTATCCTAAACAACAGTATACAAGGCATATTGACATTTGAGAGAGACATAAAAAGAGGCATAAAGCAATCACAGGTTTTGATTGGGAGAGCTATCTATGGCAACAACGGCTAAGACAACAACAGCTAATCAGCTAAGACAACAACAACAGGTAAAATGGCAATGAATGGGCAAAGAGGGTCAGTTAACTACACAAAGGGCCTGAGTTCGGGGCTAGGGCCGACAGATAAACAAAGGTAAACAAAGTGGAATACCGTGATAAATGAACAGTCTAGCAGGCATCAGCTATGTAGCCAAGTGATCATAGGGTCCAGTGTACAGCAATAGATGGAACAGGGAAGCCGCGGGGTAGTCGTTGCTACGCTAGCACGCGGGAGACACAGCGTTTAAAGTTAGCAGTCCGGGGAAAGTAGAAGCGTCTGCTCCGTCGTCCGGCAAAGGCCGGTTGAAGGCACAGCTAATGGAATTACTACGGCGGGGCGCCGTGTCGACGAAGGGACCGGGCCAGATGGCGAAAGAGGTATTGTAGTTGTGGTAATTTCGTTTGAGAGGACCAAAACGCAGCGCAGCTAGTGTTCAACAGGATTTAATAAAGAATATAACATGAACACTACAAGCAACAAAAAAATAAATGTGAAAACCGAAAACAGTCCTATCTGGTGCAGAACACAAAGACAGGAAACAATCACCCACAAACCAACAGTGTAAACAGGCTACCTTAGCCTGATGAGGACAGAGGGCGCTGTTTTCACTTTGGGGGAAAAACGTGCCCAATTTAAACGGCCTCGTACTCAATTCTTGCTCGTACAATATGCATATTATTATCACTAGTGGATAGGAAACACTCTCTAGTTTCTAAAACCGTTTGAATTTTGTCTGTGAGTAAAACAGAACTCATTTGGCAGCACACTTTCTGACCAGGAAGTGGAAAGTCTGAAAATGATGCTCTGTTCAAGGGCCTGCCTATAAATGGGCATGATACGTATGAGTATACATGCATGTCATACACCTTCCCCTAGATGTCAAGAGGAAGTGAGAGAAGAAATTAAGTGTTTATCTTGGTCTGAGGTGGAATTAATCCTCTTGGCACGACGAGTCATCCATTTCCTGTTTTCTGGAAAGCGCGAAGATGGACCTGGAATTGCCTTCTGAAAAGCTGTCGTTATAGGCGACTACTATCTCCGGCTTTGATTTTATTTGATACATGTCACAATATCATCGTAAACTATGTTTTTTCAATATAGTTTTATTAGATTATTGACATTTTTTCGGGACGTTAGGCGTGTTGCGTTGTCTGTGTTTGTTGACGATGGAAAGCTTCGCGCCACTTGGCCAGTGTGCTTGCTAATTCAAGAGGGAAAAACGATGTTCTAAATCCAAACAACGACTGTTCTGGACAAAGGACCCCTTGTACAACATTCTGATGGAAGATCACCAAAAGTAGGATCCATTTTGTGATGCTATTTCATATATCTGTCGAACTGTGTACTAGTAGTTTTGGGCCCAGGTTTTGGCCACTCTCTCGCATTGCATTAAGAACTAGTGTATCTATCATTTCCTATACAACATGTATTTTTTTGTAATGTCTATGAATAGCTATTTGGTCAGAATAGGTGAGAGTCTAATAGAAATATCCGCACATTCTGGGAAAAAGAAGCTACGTTAGCATAATGGATAACCACTGATTTCAGCTCTAAATATGCACATTTTCGAACAAAAAATAAGTGTATGTATAACCTGATGTTAAAGGATTGTCAACTGAGGAAGGTTTATGAAGGTTAGTGAAAATTAATATCCTTTGCTGGTTTATTCGCTAACGCTAACGTGCCTATTGCTATCGCTAACGTGCCTTGATGAATGAATACGGTTGTGTGGTAGGCTATTGTAGTAAGCTAATATAATGCTATATTGTGTTTTCGCTGTAAAACACTTAAAAAATCTGAAATAGTGGCTGGATTCACAAGATGCTTGTCTTTCATTTGCTGTACACGATGCATTTTTCAGAAATGTTTTATGATGAGTATTTAGGTATTCCATTTGGTCTCTATAATTACTCTGGCTGCTTTGGTGCTATTTTTGACGGTAGCTGTGATGGTAGCTGCAATGTAAAACTGATTTATACCTCAAATATGCACATTTTTCGAACAAAACATAGATTTATTGTATAACATGTTATAAGACTGTCATCTGATGAAGTTGTTTGTTGGTTAGTTTGGTTGGTTCTTGGTTAGTTAGGTTGGCTTTGTGCATGCTACCTGTGCAGTGAAAAATGTCTGTCCTTCTTTGTATTTGGTGGTGAGCTAACATAAATATACGTGCTGTTTTCGCTGTAACACATTTTAAAAATCGGACATGTTGGCTGGATTCACAAGATGTGTACCTTTCATTTGCTGTATTGGACTTGTTAATGTGTGAAAGTTAAATATTTCAAAAAAATATATTTTGAATTTCGCGCTCTGCCTTTTCAGTGGAATGTGGGAGGAGTTCCGCTGGCGGAACGCTGGAGCGGTAAAGGTTAATATGGTTCCCAATCAGAGACAATGCAAAACACCTGCCTCTGATTGAGAACCATATTAGGCCAAACAACAAACTTAACATAGAAACACAAAACATAGACTACACCCACCCAGCTCACGTCCTGACCAACTAAACAAAGACTAAACAAAGGAAATAAGGTCAGGAACGTGACATAAAGGCCGCTAACAATGACTAAATAGCTAGTAACTTAGCTAATTAGCTGGCTACCTTCTGATGAAAGTGTTGGCTATAGGGTCTAAAAAAATAGCGTATTCATGTCACATTGAGTGAGGCGGGTTACCGGAAGGTATATTTAATTTTAAAATGGAAAAAGAGATTGAAAAATAAATTGGAATATATACAAAAAATACAAAAAATACAAAAAGTAAACGAGAGGACAACAAACCACATCTGCACTGCTACGCCCTCTTGGATTCTCCTATATTACCTCAATTACCTCGACACCGGTGCCCCCGCACGTTGACTCTGTACCGGGACCCCCTGTATATAGCCCCGCTATAGTTATTTTACTGCTGCTCTTTAATTATATATATATATATTTAAAAATCTCTTACTTTCTTAGGTATTTTCTTAAAACTGCGTTGTTGGTTAAGGGCTTGTAAATAAGCATTTCACTGTAAGGTCTACACTTGTTGTATTCGGCGCATGTGACAAATAACATTTAATTTGATTTGATTTGATACGGATAATAATACAATTACATTAAAAACCAAAACCTGTCAGATTTCCAGTCATTCCAATTAATTTAATACCCCTTGATCTTCAAAAATAGGACTGGGAAATATGGAAATGTAGATTAGCCAAATTGTTTTACCTGAGCATGACCCAAAACTAAGGATTAATAAGCCTAATCTGTTGTTTATGATTATTTTTGATGTCATGGAGGACTAATTGGGCTCATTGCTTCGAGTTGAAAAATAAATGCTGCTCTCATGGAATGGCATGCTTTGAGCACTACTGAAAGTGCTATTTTACATGTGAAAAATGTATGCCATTTGCTGTATTTGCTGTAGGCCTATTGTTAATGTTTTTGTTGGTGACACTTTGATATCTTGATAATTTGCAGCTTTTTAAGTCTATTAAAAAATGTTGTAATCCGTTTACATGTAACTGATTTAATTTAATAGTTACTCCCCAACCCTACAAAACATTGGAGTAAAACACGCTTATATTTTGGGTTCTGATGGGGTACGACAGTTGAACTAAGCTAATGAGGCATTTATAAAATATATTTTTCAAGAATCAATGGGTTTCTTTAATAAATGTATTAGTCCTTAAAATGGACGTAGCAACAACTAAGGAGTTTACCTGTAACATAGGCCATTGGAGACATTCAATACAGGTTGATAAGACAGACGTAAGGAAAAATACCAACCTGGCATAACCTTACACATTACACCTGCCCATACCTCTCCATAAAGCAGTGAGGTTCCTGTATCCCTCAAGGCTCCATTTCCACATGGTTTAGTTTAATTGTGCCATTTCTAATGAAAATAACATCGCTCACTCACCTCTCTTGGCAAGGCTATTACACTGGGAAGGTAAAAGTGATTCTGCCCAAATTAGTTTTTGCCGGATGGGTAGCCTCTCCTGGATTTAGGGCACAAATGACCTGAAGTTACATCTCGACTCCGGTGAAAGATGATGGCCCAGAAACATCAAGTCAGGGGAGGATTTTATTGATATTTAACTTAATGTGAGACGAGTGTTAAAGTACAGTGTCTGTTCACATTGGGTGTTTGTCAGGATGAGAAACACAAAAGTCCTTAATCTAAAGTGTGAGTCATTTAGCCTATAGAAATATAACAAAGAAAAGTGACAACTGTTGTTTAAATGTTTTGCAGCGAAGAATGGCCAATGATCTTGACTGGTTACAGTATATGTGACAGTAGACAATATAACAAAATATTTTTGTTAAGGAAACCCAAATACCTGCATATGGCATATAGATTAAATTATTTGGTGAGCTTGATACTGGTTGGGTTTACCTAACACTTACTAGCTCAACAGTACTCTCATAACATTCATTCCAGATCCATGTATTTAGACTTGGGCCAGTGTGGTTTCTGCCTTATGATGCATTTAAATGACCCTTGCTGGCAGCCGGGTTTTCATCAAGGATCTCTCATTTAAATGACCCTTGCTGGCAGCCGGGTTTTCATCAAGGATCTCTCATTTAAATGACCCTTGCTGGCAGCCGGGTTTTCATCAAGGATCTCTCATTTAAATGACCCTTGCTGGCAGCCGGTTTCATCAAGGATCTCTCATTTAAATGACCCTTGCTGGCAGCCGGTTTCATCAAGGATCTCTCATTTAAATGACCCTTGCTGGCAGCCGGTTTTCATCAAGGATCTCTCATTTAAATGACCCTTGCTGGCAGCCGGGTTTTCATCAAGGATCTCTCATTTAAATGACCCTTGCTGGCAGCCGGGTTTTCATCAAGGATCTCTCATTTAAATGACCCTTGCTGGCAGCCGGGTTTTCATCAAGGATCTCTCATTTAAATGACCCTTGCTGGCAGCCGGTTTCATCAAGGATCTCTCATTTAAATGACCCTTGCTGGCAGCCGGTTTCATCAAGGATCTCTCATTTAAATGACCCTTGCTGGCAGCCGGTTTCATCAAGGATCTCTCATTTAAATGACCCTTGCTGGCAACCGGTTTTCATCAAGGATCTCTCATTTAAATGACCCTTGCTGGTAGCTGGTTTTCATTAAGGATCTCTCTGTACTTTGCTCCGTTCACCTTTGCCTCGATCCTGACTAGTCTCCTAGTCCCTGCAGCTGAAAAACATCCCTGCAGCATGATGCTGCCACCACCATGTTTCACCATAGGGATGATATTGGCCAAGTGATGAGTGATGCCTGGTTTCCTCCAGATGTGACGCTTAGCATTCAGGCCAAAGAGTTCAATCTTGGTTTCCACAGAGCAGAGAATCTTTTTTCTCATGGTCAGCGAGTCCTTTATGTGCTGTTTGGCAAATTTTAAACGGGAAATTATGTGCATTTTACTGAGGAGTGCCTTCCGTCAGGCCACTCTACCATAAAGGCCTGATTGAGCAATCCCCAGATTGCTCAGTTTGGACGGGCGGCCAGCTCTAGGAAGAGTCTTGGTGGTTCCAAACGTCTTCCATTTAAGAATGATGGAGGCCACTGTGTTCTTGGGGACCTTCAATGCTGCGACCTCATGGCTTGCTACCCGCAAAACACCAGTCTCAACATTAACAGTTCGCCAAGAAACTGAAGATCTCATACAACGCTGTGTACTACTCCCTTCACAGAACAGCGCAAAATGGCTCTAACCAGAATAGCAAGAGGAGTGGGAGGCCCCGGTGCACAACTGAGCAAGAGGACAAGGACATTAGAGTGTCTAGTTTGAGAAACAGAAGCCTCACAAGTCCTCAACTGGTAGCTTCATTAAATAGTACCTGCAAAACACCAGTCTCAATGTCAACAGTGAAGAGGCGACTCCGAGATGCTAGCCTTCTAGGCAGAGTTCCTCTGTCCAGTGTCTGTGGTCTTTTTCCCATCTTAATCTTTTTTCTTTTTATTGGCCAGTCTGAGATATGGCTTTTTCTTTGCGACTCGCGTAGAAGACCAGCATCCCGGACTCACCTCTTCACTGTTGATGTTGAGACTAGTGTTTTGAGGGTACTATTTAATGAAGCTGCCAGTTGAGGACTTGTGAGGTGTTTGTTTCTCAAACTAGACACTCTAATGTACTTGTCCTCTTGCACAGTTGTGCATCGGGGCCTCCCACTCCTCTTTATATTCTGGTTAGAGCCAGTTTGCGCTGTTCTGTTAAGGGAGTAGTACACAGTGTTGTACGACATCTTCAGTTTCTTGGCAATTTCTCGCATGAAATAGCCTTCATTTCTCAGAACAAGAATAGACTGACGAGTTTCAGAAGAAAGTTATTTGTTTCTATAATCGAACCCACAAATGCTGATGCTCCAGATACTCAACTAGTCTAAAGAAGACCAGTTTAATTGCTTCTTTAATCATTACAACAGTTTTCAGCTGTGCTAGCATAATTACAAAAGGGTTTTCTAATGATCAATTAGCATTTTAAAATGATAAACTTGGATTAGCTAACACAACAACGTACCATTGGAACACAGGAGTGATGGTTGCTGATAATGGGCCTCTGTACACCTATGTAGATATTCTACAAAAAATCAGCCGTTTCCAGGTCCAATAGTCATTTACAACACTTACAATGTCTACACTGTATTTCTGATCAATTTGATGTTATTGTAATGGACAAATAATGTGCAATTCTTTCAAAAACAAGGACATTTCTAAGTGACCCCAAACTTTTGAACGATAATGTACGTTTTCTCAATAACAGGTTATGGTCAATAACATCAAAGGCTGCAGTAAAATCTAACAGTACAACTCCCACAATCATCTTATTATAAATGTCTTTCAACCAATCATCAGTCATTTGTGTCAGTGCAGTACATGTTGAGTGCCCTTCCCTATAAGCATGCTGAACGTCTGTTGTTAATTTGTTTACAGAGAAGTAGCATTGTATTTGGTCAAACACCATTTTTTCAACAGTTTGCTAAGAGCTGGCAGCAAGCTGATAGGTCTGCTGTTGGAACCAGTTAAAGCTGATTTACCACTCTTGGGAAGCGAAATGACTTTGGCTTCCCTCCAGGCCTGAGGACAAAGACTTTCCTCTAGGCTCAGATTAAAGATATTACAGATAGGAGTGGCTATAGAGTCAGCTACCATCCTCAGTAGCTTTCCATCTAAGTTGTCAATGCCAGGAGGTGTGTCATTATTGATTGATAACAATACTTTTTCCACCTCTCCCACACTAACTTTACAAAATTCAAACTTGCAATGCTTTTTTTAAATAAATCAAATCAAATCAAATGCTTTTTTTTTATACATGAGTATGATGGCTCACTGTTGGCATTTCCTGCCTAAGTTTGCCCACTTTAACAATTTTTTTACCTTTATTTAACTAGGCAAGTCAGTTAAGAACAAATTCTTATTTGCAATGACAGCCTACTGGGGAACAGTGGGTTAACTGCCTTGTTCAGGGTCAGAACGAAAGATTTTCACCTTGTCAGCTCAGGGATTCCATTCAGCAACCTTTTGGTTACTGGCCAAACGCTCTAACCACTAGGATACCTGCCACCCCAAATGAAGTAATCATTCAAATAATCGGCAACATCAAATGGTTTTCTGATGAATAAGCCATCTGATTCGATGAAAGATGGAGTTGAATTTGTCTTTCTGCCCATTATTTTATTTCAAGTACTTGATATTGTCTTCATAATACAGTTTCGTCTTCTTTTTGTTGAGTTTAGTCACAATTTCTCAGTGTGCAGTGTCAGCCAGTCAGATGTGTATTCAGACTTATTAGCCACTCCTTTTGCCCCATCTCTTTCAACCATACAGTTTTTCAATTCCTCATCAATCCATGGAGCCTTAAGAGTTCTAACAGTCAGTTTCTTAAAAGGTGCATTTTTATCAATTTTTTAAATAAATTCATCAAGTGCAGCTTCTGGATGCTCCTTGTTAATCACATCAGACCAACAAATATCATCCACATACACTATTTTAGGCCCAGCTAAATGCTTCCAGTTTTGAATAAAAAATGTGCTTATTTTATTGTTGCAATTCATTAAACTTATAAGAATGAGCAATATGATGCATTTACATGACACTACAACATTCTATGGCAACCATGGTAGCGGCCAATATAAAATTGGGCGCGTTCAAGAGGATTATTTTTGTGAAGTTGGTGACCAAGTGTGTTGCATTATGGGGTAAAAAATTGTGAGACTGCATGAACTTTACATAAATCATGTAATCAAAGGTCATGAAGTTTTGACTGCAGTCGACTGCAAGTTTTGCAGTTGCTCTTTACCAACATGTAGGAGGCTCTATTGCCAACCAATCATTCGGGTGTTTTTGTTTGACCCACGCAAATGTGACCAAAGAGACAGATCGGGGGGGGGGTACTTGTGTCTTGGGCGACGAACTGCAGAGTGACATACTCACTGAAGCCATTATGTTAATGTGTGATGTGAGGAGGACACCGTCTCCATGTAGTATCTTAGCAACAACAGCATCCCACCTTAAAGCGCTCATGCAGTCTTTTTAATTGTATTTTTAAATAATCACTGAATGTCTAATAAATCACTGTGTGTGTTTATTTGATGAAAATCATTCAAAGTATATTTTTTATCATTTATTTCCCACAGGCTCCTTTTGCCATTGAAAATCTCAGTCTGATCTTATGGCGGGCCCGGATCCATGAGTGGGCTAAATGGGGCTTAGCCCCCTCAGTTCAAAATTAAGCCCCCTCAGTTTTAGTTTTGTGTCCCTACTGAGTGACAGGTTGAAGCAAAGCAAATCTGTATCTACGCTGCGCTTTGTCAGTACAATGGACTGGGTGGGGCTATGGAAAGTGTAACGCTCGTCTTCAGGTGAAAGGGAGGAGGACCAAGGCGCATCGTGGTAAGTGTTCATGATGATGAATTTTAATGCTAATCCAACAAACTCCGGCCGCAAAACCTGAACCTATAGGGGAGGGTCTGGGTGGGCGTCTGTCCACGGTGGCGGCTCTGGCGCGGGACGTGGACCCCACTTCACCATCGTTTTTTCCCGCCTCAACCGCCCCCGTGACCTCTTACGAGCGGCGATCCTCACCGACGACCTCCGACTGGGGACCCTAGCCATGGGTCCCGAATGGACAGGAGATTCCGGCAGCGCCGGACGGACGGGAGATTCCGGCAGCGCCGGACAGGCGGGAGACTCCGGCATCGCCGGCGTGACAGGCAGTTCTGGCAGCTCCTGGCTGACTGACGGTTCTGGCGGCTCCTGGCTGACTGACGGCTCTGGCGGCTCCTGGCTGACTGACAGCTCTGGCGGCTCCTGGCTGACTGACGGCTCTGGCGGCTCCTGGCTGACTGACGGCTCTGGCGGCTCCTGGCTGACTGACGGCTCTGGCGGCTCCTGGTTGACTGACGGCTCTGGCGGCTCCTGGCTGACTGACGGCTCTGGCGGCTCCTGGCTGACTGACGGCTCTGGCGGCTCCTGGCTGACTGACGGCTCTGGCGGCTCCTGACAGACGGGCGGCTCTGGCGGCTCAGGACAGACGGGCGGCTCAGACGGTGCTGGACAGACGGGCAGCTCAGACGGCGCTGGACAGACGGGCGGCTCAGACGGTGCTGGACAGACGGGCGGCTCAGACGGCGCTGGACAGACGGGCGGCTCAGACGGAGCTGGACAGACGGGCGGCTCAGACGGCGCTGGACAGACGGGCGGCTCAGACGGCGCTGGACAGACGGGCAGCTCAGACGGCGCTGGACAGACGGGCAGCTCAGACGGCGCTGGACAGACGGGCAGCTCAGACGGCGCTGGACAGACGGGCAGCTATGGCAGCGCTGGAGAGGAGTAAGGCTCTGTAGGGAGGAGACAGAGAGACAGCCTGGTGCGGGGGGCTGCCACCGGAGGGCTGGTACGTGGAGGTGGCACCGGATAGACCGGACCGTGAAGGTGCACTGCAGCTCTTGAGCACCGAGCCTGCCCAACCTTACCTGGTTGAATGCTCCCCGTAGCCCGGCCAGTGCGGCGAGGTAGAATAGCCCGCACTGGGCTGTGCTGGCGAACTGGGGACACCATGCGTAAGGCTGGTGCCATGTACGCCGGCCCGAGGAGACGCACTGGAGACCAGATGCGTTGAGCCGGCTTCATGGCACCTGGCTCGATGCCCACTCTAGCCCGGCCTATACAAGGAGCTAGACTAAGTGAATAATGGGATTGGCCGCCTGAAATATTTGTTTTTTATAACGGAGGGTTCAAGTTTACCATTGAAGCTGCTTCATTGTGACTCAACTCTGCCTCACGCCCCACCACTACGGAGTTTAGATAGCTTCTTAGCTAACTGTAAAAAGTGTTAGTGTTATTAGCTTATCCTATTTAGCTAGCTCGACCCAGCTTATCTAACACTACCATGATGGATATCAGAAGTTTCGCCAAAGTGCCCAAACAAAGCCAAAATGAGAACCTCCAAGGCCGCCGCCAAGCCCAGCAGCGATGATGCTGCCGAGCTCCAGCTAGCTCAGCGTGAAGAGCCTACTCACTCTTCCACAAGCGCCACCAGGATAATGGCTCCACAGACCCCTCCACCTCCGACTATTCTTGACTATCTTGGAAGAGAGGAGCCAGCCCAGGTTAGCCTAGAATCCTACCCTAGCCACATTTTTTCAATACGATTTTTAATTTAATAGCAACCAGTTTATAGGAAGAGAGTGGCTGGAATACTCAGTTACTGCAGATGCTGCATTTTAGTTCCCATGTCGAAAGTTCTGTGTTGGGTCCAGTGCTAACACAGACAAGGCCTTCACCCAAGTTGGGTATTCTAACTGGAAGCATGCTATTGATGGAACCAAAGGATTCGCTAGGCACGCATGAAGCAAGAAGCTTTTGAAATGCACTGCATTGTGGAAAGAAAAATCTTGCAAGAAGATTTTGGGGAAAATGGAATGATTGATTATTCAGGAAGTTTCACAGAGCATTAAGGAGGCTCCAACTCTTTGGAAAAGGTAAGAAACAATCTAGCTGGTTGGTTTTATCAAAATCTTGCTTTAATGTGTAGGGTGCTGTCCATGATGCTGATAAAGCATAGTGTAGATTTCACACAAACTTCTAAAGCATTTGAACTTTTATGATTGTTGTGATATAAGCACAATTCAATATGATTCCAATGCATTATATTATGATTTTCTTGGCAGCCTATTAGTTCTTCTGTTTTTAAATGGAACTGTACATATTGGAAACGTGTTTGTGGTAGGCTGGCATTGCTTAATTGATTACGTGGGTCAAAATGTATTCACAGTAGTGTATTGTGCCATATCACAACGTGTTACTGAAGCAGGCCTATTTATTTGACAAGACAGCTGTGCATGGCTGCATGTCACTGTAGTAGGCTATAGGCTATGTTTTGGTTATTTGGATCTGCATTTGCCTTTTGTTTACTGCATTTGTTTACTGTTAATGTACCTAGCCTAAATATAGATTGTGTTATGCCTTTATCGATCTGATCTTTTTTTTACTAGGCCTACTAATTGGTACCGCTGTTTTGTTCGGTTCACATTCACAGTTATGTCGGTATTCTAAGCCAAACTGCTATTCAATATTTTTGTTTGCATGCATGAATAACTAAGCTACTACTTTCAGCATTTAGTTTGCATTATTTTGCAGCCGTACACAGCTGTGTGTACGGCTGCATTCACATAGGCTGTTTGTAATAGGTGAATTGCCCTATCTATCGTGTAGCCTATATTCATTACTAAAATGGACCAGCTGTAGGGAGCTGTCCATTGTGCTGATACAGTGCAGCAGAGATTGGCTACAGATTTCAAAAGCACTCAATGATCTCGGAGTCTCAACTATTGAACTTTATATTTATTGTGGTATAGTGTGATCAAATAAGCACAATTCAATATAATTCCAATGCAAGAACCCCATACTGTTTTGCCCCCCTGCTGATTTCAACTGCCCCCTTGGTCACTTTATCCTGGCACCGGGTCTGCTGTGTGGGTGTTGTAATATTCATATGTGTAAACATACTGAATTGTAATTGGATGCATTCTATCGTTGTATCATACTGCGCAATGATTGGTTAAGACCACGCAGGTCGTGAGGTCATCTTCAGTTGATCATGGCAGGAGACATGTGAACATGCCAGTTATAGCAAGCTAATAAAGAACTACGTTTAGAAAGATCCTGTCGTATTGTGTTTTATTATTTTGTACAAAGCGTGCAAAAACAAGACAAGGTGTCAGAATAAAAGGACTATAGATGGATTTGTCTGGAGTTCCTTCACTTCGAACGGACTGGGAGTCTACAAACCTACCCGATGCATGGTGTAAGTTCAAACAGCATGTGGAGCTGATGTTCATGGGTCCTCTGATGGAAAGAGGAGAAGAGGAAAAGTGCAGCTACCTACACTTACCGAGGCTGAATCAAAAGTACTGAAAACATACTACAATCATTTAGAAGCATATGTTGTGCCAAAGACCAATATGATTTTTGCCAGGTACAAATTCCATGAGAAAGTACAGGGAGCTAGCGAGTCTTTTGAACAGTTTGTGACTGAGCTGCGTCTGCTTGTGAAAGACTGATTATGCAAACAAGGATGAGATGATCAGGGACCATATTGTATTGGGAATACACTCACTGCGGGTGAGAGAGAAACTTATGAATGTTGGGTCTTAGCTAACGCTGGACAAAGCTATCGACATAGCCATATCGCACGAGTTAGCACAGGTTCAGATGAAAACCATTTTGGGCGGCAGTACTTGCACATCACGGGATCAAGCAGTGCAGCAATCAGGCAGACATCAAAGCACACCTCCGGTGCCCAAAGAGCGCGCTTCAGAACGGAGAGACAGAACTCCAAAACAGAGGACACAGACTCAAAACACCCCAAAACATGTGGATATTGTGGATAAAAAGTGCATGGCGAACAGGTAAATTGCCCAGCTGAAGGCAAAAAGTGTACTACATGTGGAAAATGGAATCACTTTGCAAAAGTGTGCAGAGCTTACTGAAAAAACAGTACACACAGTGAGTGAAGATGAAATGTCAATCAAAGAGTCAAATGCTGATGAACTGTTTATTGATTCAGTGACACAGAAAAATCAAATATCAGAGACAGAGCAAGCCTTTGCTGACATTGAGATAGGAACACAAGGCACAGAGCTAAAGTTCAAACTAGACACTGGTGCACAAGTAAACATTATTCCTCTGAATAAGTACCACAGCTTGACATCTGAGTGAGAGCTACAGCCCACCATGCGCAGACTGACTGGTTATGGTGGTGAACAGCTCCCAGTAAAAGGCACATGCACTTTCAAATACAAATACAAGGAAAGTGACATGATGTTGGACTTTTATGTTGTTGACACTAGAGCACCTGCAGTGCTGGGTCTTAAAGCATGTTTAGACATGGACCTCATCAAGCTAGTTTTATCAGTGACAGCACCAGTAGAGACAGAACATTGACCTCATTAAGCTAGTTTTATCAGTGACAGCACCAGTAGAGACAGAACATGGACCTCATCAAGCTAGTTTTATCAGTGACAGCACCAGTGGAGACAGAACAATGACCTCATCAAGCTAGTTTTATCAGTGACAGCACCAGTAGAGACGGAACATGGACCTCATCAAGCTAGTTTTATCAGTCACAGCACCAGTAGAGACAGAACATGGACCTCATCAAGCTAGTTTTATCAGTGAGAGCACCAGTAGAGACAGAACATGGACCTCATTAAGCTAGTTTTATCAGTGACAGCACCAGTAGAGACAGAACATGGACCTCATCAAGCTAGTTTTATCAGACACAGCACCAGGAGAGACAGAACATGGACCTCATCAAGCTAGTTTTATCAGACACAGCACCAGGAGAGACAGAACATGGACCTCATCAAGCTAGTTTTATCAGTGACAGCACCAGTAGAGACAGAACATGGACCTCATCAAGCTAGTTTTATCAGTGACAGCACCAGTAGAGGCAGAACATGGACCTCATCAAGCTAGTTTTATCAGTGACAGCACCAGGAGAGACAGAACATGGACCTCATCAAGCTAGTTTTATCAGTGACAGCACCAGTAGAGACAGAATATGGACCTCATCAAGCTAGTTTTATCAGTGACAGCACCAGGAGAGACAGAACATGGACCTCATCAAGCTAGTTTTATCAGACACAGCACCAGGAGAGACAGAACATGGACCTCATCAAGCTAGTTTTATCAGACACAGCACCAGGAGAGACAGAACATGGACCTCATCAAGCTAGTTTTATCAGTGACAGCACCAGTAGAGACAGAACATGGACCTCATCAAGCTAGTTTTATCAGTGACAGCACCAGTAGAGGCAGAACATGGACCTCATCAAGCTAGTTTTATCAGTGACAGCACCAGGAGAGACAGAACATGGACCTCATCAAGCTAGTTTTATCAGTGACAGCACCAGTAGAGACAGAATATGGACCTCATCAAGCTAGTTTTATCAGTGACAGCACCAGGAGAGACAGAACATGGACCTCATCAAGCTAGTTTTATCAGTGACAGCACCAGTAGAGACAGAACATGGACCTCATCAAGCTAGTTTTATCAGTGACAGCACCAGTAGAGACAGAATATGGACCTCATCAAGCTAGTTTTATCAGTGACAGCACCAGTAGAGACAGAATATGGACCTCATCAAGCTAGTTTTATCAGTGACAGCACCAGTAGAGACAGAACATGGACCTCATCAAGCTAGTTTTATCAGTCACAGCACCAGGAGAGACAGAACATGGAACTCATCAAGCTAGTTTTATCAGTGACATCACCAGTAGAGACAGAATATGGACCTCATCAAGCTAGTTTTATCAGACACAGCACCAGGAGAGACAGAACATGGACCTCATCAAGCTAGTTTTATCAGTGACAGCACCAGGAGAGACAGAACATGTACTGGAGGAGTTTGCTGATGTTTTTACAAGAATAGGACTATTCCCAGGAGAATGTACCATTCACCTTGACCCAGACGCAACCCCTGTGATCTACCCACCAAGAAAGATTCCCCTTGCTCTCCGTGCCCGTCTGAAGAAAGAGTTGGAGAGCATGGAGAAATCTGAGATAGTTACCAAGGTTACAGAACCAACATATTGGGTAAACACGTTAGTGGTGGTGGAGAAACCACGTACAGGCAAGCTCAGAGTATGTTTCGACCCAAGAGACTTAAACAAGGCTATCAAATGCCCCAATTGCCCCTTACCGACGCTAGATGGCATCACACACAAGCTAGCGGTAGCATGCTACTTCAGTGACATGGACGCCAGATCAGGCTACTGGGTTATCAAGCTCACAGAAGAGTCATCTAAGCTCACAACGTTCAACACACCGTTTGGACGTTACAGGTTTCGTCGCCTGCCTTTTGGGCTTATCTCAGCCCAAGATGAGTTTCAGCGAAAGATCAACAAGGTTTACAGAGTTGTGGCAATTGTGGACGACATCCTTGTCTATGGTCAAACTAAAGATGAACACGACAGAAACCTTCGCGCGATGCTGCAAAGGTCCCACGAGAGAGGAGTCCGGCTCAACCCTGAGAAGAGCACCGTCTGCGCTACAGAGGTCTGCGACTTCGGACATCTTCTCACAGCGAATGGAATCAAGCCAGATCCGCAGAAGATCTCAGTCATTAAGGAAATGGAGCCACCAAGGAACTGTGCAGAGCTGTTAACAGTGCTTGGTATGGTCAACTACTTAGCCAAGTTCGCACCTAGCTTCTCCAATGCTAATGCATCCCTGTGTCAGCTGCTAAAGCAGTCCAGTGAGTTCCTCTGGAACAAGCAACACAACATTGCTTTCCAGAAAGTGAAAGACTTGATCACGAGAGAACCAGGACCAATCCTTGCCTACTACAACCCAAACAAACAGCTCAGACTCCTCCAAGTGGATGCGTCAAAGTATGGACTAGGTGCAGTGCTACTGCAAGAAGGAAAGCCCATCGGCTATGTTTCCAAATCTCTCAAAGACTGTGAAAACAAAAAGGAGCTGTGCGCCATTCTGTTCGGATGTAAGCTTTTCCATCAGTACGTATATGGACAACAAGTCATTGTGGAATTTGATCACAAGCCCCTCGAGTCAATCATGAAGAAACCGCTAGCCGCAGCCCCGCCAAGGCTACAGAGAATGATCATTCAACTACAAAAATACGACTTCACAATCACTCACCGTCCAGGCAAAGACATCCCTGTCGCAGATACACTCTCCAGGATGTTTCTTACCTGCAAGGAGAGCAGGCTCAGTGAAGGCATGGACATGCAGGTGCACACTGTAAACAGCAACTTACTAGTTAGTGACACAAAACTGAAGGAGATCCGAGCAGAAACAGAAAAGGACACACAACTCACACAGCTGAAGAAAGTCATACAGGATGGATGGCCTAAGGAGAGGAGAAAATGCCCTCCGAGCGTCTCAGAGTTCTGGAACCATCGTGATGAACTATTTCAGATCAATGGAATCATTTTCAAAGGAGAGAAAATCATCATTCCTACCAGTCTCAAAGATTAGATTTTGACAAAGATCCATGCTGGACACATGGACATGGAAAAGTGCACGGGAGAGCACTGGACATTTTTGTTTTGGCCTGGAATGTGCAAACAAATAGAGGACATTGTTGGTAAATGTCCCACCTGTCTTGAACGACGCCCCTCGAACACTAAAGAGCCAATGTTACCTCACTGTTTCCCAGACCGACCCTGGCAGGTCGTGGAAACTGATCTATTCACCTGGAACAACCAGGACTACATCATAACAGTGGAATACTGCAGCAGATACTTCGAACCCGACAAGCTTCACAGCACCACATATGCAGCTGTGATACACAAGCTGAAAGCAGCCTTCACCAGGCATGGCATTGTAGAGACTTTAATATCTGACAATGGCCCCTGTTACAAATCAAACGAGTTGAATCCCTCACAAAACATGGGAGTTCACACATGTCACCACAAGCCCACATTACCCTCAAAGTAATGGCCTTGCTGAAAAATCTGTGCAGATTGCTAAATCACTCATGGACAAAGCAAAAGCAGACAAGAGAGACCCCTATCTCAGTCTCCTTGAATAACGCAACACTCCAGTTGACGACTTCAAATCACCAGCCCAGCTGTTGATGAGCCGCTGACTTCGCTCAATCCTTCCCAGCACCAACCAGCAGCTGCAACCTGAGGTCGTCAACTACAAGGAAATGCATGCAAAATGTGCACAGAGACAACTACACCAAAGCGATACTACGACAAGTCAGCTAGACCACTGCCACCACTGAACAACAGAGAGTCAGTTAGAATCCTGAGCATGGCCACTGGAAGCTAGCAGTCGTCATCCAGCAAGCTGACACTGAACGTTCATATCACGTCCGCACCGCAGAAGGAGTGGTGTACCGCCACAATCATCGTCACCTACTGAACACAAAAGAACAACACACTGGTGAGATTAACTGTTCCCCTGAAAGAGAACGTGATGGACTAAACACACACACAGCACAACATACACCATACTTAGCTGGAACGCCACAAGAACTGTTGACTGACACAGAAGCATGCTCAGCTTCATATCACACATGGTCAGGAAGCGAGGTCAAGCCTAGAACTGTCCTAGCCCTGTGAAATGTCAAAGGGTGAAGGCAGATCGCTGCCCTAAAAGAGTTCCAGACTGTAGACTTGTTATTGAAAAGTTAACTTGAAATGCTTTGGTATTGTATTTGTTTGATATGTTGAGATGTCATTGCTACAGTGAAAAGCTGAGTTGCTGAGAAATCTTTGTTCTAAAAGTAACAATATGCTGAATCATTGTTTCAGAGTCTGTTATGTTGATGCAGTTGGTGCAGTATGCAGTATAAATGGTTACTTACCTTGAGTTCAAACTACAAAGAATGTATTCAAAAGAAATATTTAAAATATGTAGAACATTTTTATTTTTAAAGAAGGGTGATGTAATATTCATATGTGTAAACATACTGAATTGTAATTGGATGCATTCTATCGTCATATCATACTGCACTATGATTGGTTAAGACCACCCAGGTCGTGAGGTCATCTTCAGTTGATCATTGCAGGAGACATGTGAACATGCCAGTTATAGCAAGCTACTAAAGAACTACGTTTAGAAAGATCCTGTCGTATTGTTTTTTATTATTTTGTATAAAGCGTGCAAAAACAAGACAGGCATGTCAATACAAATTGAAATACATTGACATACACATATCTGATTGGCGGATATTATAATCTCCGCCAATCAAGAGACTCTAGATCAGGGGTCGGGAACCTATGGCTCTCGAGCCAGGTGTGGCTCTTTTGATGATTGCATCTGGCTCGCAGATAAAACAAAATATTCTCACTTTTTTTTATTTTTTTTTATCCCCTTTTCTCCACAATTTTCATGGTATCCAATCGCTAGTAATTACTATCTTGTCTCATCGCTACAACTCCCGTACGGGCTCGGGAGAGACGAAGGTCGAAAGCCATGCGTCCTCCGAAGCGCAACCCAACCAAGCCGCACTGCTTCTTAACACAGCACGCCTCCAACCCGGAAGCCAGCCGCACCAATGTGTCGGAGGAAACACCGTGCACCCGCCCCCCTCGGTTAGCGCGCACTGCGCCCAGCCCGCCAGTCGCCCGGAGTCGCGCCCAGAGTCGCTGGAGCGCGATGAGACAAGGATATCCCTACCGGCCAAACCCTCCCTAACCCGGACGACGCTAAGCGAATTGTGCGTCGCCCCACGGACCTCCAGGTCGCGGCCGGCTGCGGCAGAGCCTGGGCGCGAACCCAGAGACTCTGGTGGCGCAGCTAGCACTGCTCTAGACCACTGCGCCACCCGGGAGGCCTATTCTCACTTGTTTTAATCCATCCATCGATGTTTCACTGCTCATGTCCTGTTCAGGGCTGCAGGAGCAATTGTCCATTATTTTAATTAAATGATACTGGCCTACGGTGGCCGTTGCTAGGTAAAACAGGTAAACGCCTCCTTTTGAATCAGTCTGCTCGGTCATTAGCTCAAAGCTAACCCTTCGACGAAGAAGATGGCGAAAAGAAAAAAGATGACGAGTATCGTACATTTCAGGACGAATGGACCGAAGAATTCGCCTTTGTGGAGAGAGCAGGTTCTGCGGTGTGTCTAATTTGCAATGAAAAAATTACATCGATGAAACGGTCGAATGTAAAGCGGCACTTCGACAAATTCAGAGGCTTATTATACTGACATTTAGTTGAATTCACTTTTAAAATATATTATATGGCTCTCACTGAAATAAATTTCCAAATTTTTTGCTTTCATGGCTCTCTTAGTCAAAAAGGTTCCCGACCCCTGCTCTAGATCCTACCCCGCTTACTCCTACAAAGTAGGAGGATACATATGCAAATAAAAGATAACTGGTCATTGGTCAGAATAATCAGATCAGATTGTGATGCCATGATCTGGGCCAAAAACTCTATCTCACCTGAAAAGGCTGAAATTCCTGCCATTCTTTTCAAACAGCTCTTACACAAAAAGAGCATTATCCTCATTTTCACAATTTCAGAGTGTCATTTCGACCTCATAGTGTGGATTTTTTTTTTTTTAAATCCACAGAAAAATCACATTTTTAACTGCCCTGCCCCTTTAACACTGCAGACACAGTCACACTGAAATTGCTGGAGAATGATGAGAGATCCTCTAGCGGACACTCAGGCATGATGTTAAGATCCTCATCATTCCCAGAGATTGGTACATTCTTTATGTTTGTTTTATTGTCTATTCTCTCTCTCTCGCGCTCTCCCTCTCTCTCTCTCTCTCTCTCTCTCTCTCTCTCTCGCTCTCTCTCTCTCCCTCCCCTTCCCTCCCTCTCTCCCAATCTCTAACTATTCACTATACTTTTTGTTTATTCGTATACTTGTTTATTCTTCTCTCATATTTGTAAACCACTGTTCCCTTTCTCCTTCTTGCCTTTCTGGAAGAAATCTGTACAAGTTCAAATTGCATTTCCAAATACCACTATAGCCAGGATGTCCAATTGTGTATGTAATAGAATCACTGCAAACTTTGTCAACTTCCACTCAGTCTCCCTCAATGACACACAAAGCTCTGCTAAAATGGAGTCACAAAACGACTGCCAGCTGCTGGTATTGCCAGTAAAGATTATAGCATCCTGTTGCTGGTGGCTGAGACTAGGAGTTTCTCTCTCTGTACTGTGGGCCCTGAGGGAGGTAGAGTCTCCCAGTGTTAGTGTAAATGGTGCAGTCACGACATGGCCACTGGGCCATTTTTCATACCATATCCCCATGCTCTCATCTAAGTGTTGTAAATAGAGGTTCTAGCATTCAGAGGATCTAAAAATCTGATTTGAATTCCTATGTTGTTGGTGTTCCCCAGGGACTTCCTGTATGATTTCCTAAATAGGTTATAGATTAGATTATATAGATTATAAAGTAGGACAGCATAAATGTCCCTATTTTTATCACTAACCTAACATGGGAAAAAACGTATACAATTTACCTGTAACTGTATATTTGCCATGACTGTATAATAATGAGATTTGTATGGTCAGAGAATGACTAACACTGTCACCGGGGGCCTTGGTATAATAAGCCTGATCAAATAATGATGGAGAGTCCATTTCACCACCCACTTGTGCATACCTCCAACCAGCTGCAACTCCTTCCTCATTACGCTGTAGGACCAATGATGTATATAAACCCTAGATTGCTAATGCCATGTAATAGCCTATGAGAGGCTTTGAAGCCGCCGGCTGCCATATTGATACTCTTCAGAAGGAGCAGTCCGCCATAGGAATTAATGGAATTCTACAGTATTTCAATTCATTGTTTCAAGGACAAAATTACATGTATTTAAGTATTTATTTGTTGTAGTGGGGACAGTAACAGGACTCTATAATAATTATACTTTAAGGACATTTTATATATATATACAGTACAAGTCAAAAGTTTGGACACACCTACTCATTACAGGATTCTTATTTTTTTTACATTGTAGAACAATAGTGAAGACATATGAAAAAACACTTATGGAATCATGTAGTAACCAAAAAAATGTTAAACAAATCAAAATATATTTTATATTTGAATAGCCACCCTTTGCCTTGATGACAGCTTTGCACACTCTTGGCATTCTCTCAACCAACTTCACGAGGTAGCCACCTGGAATGCATTTCAATTAACAGGTGTGCCTTGTTAAAAGTTAATTTGTGAAATTTCTTTCCTTCTTAATGCGTTTTTGCTGTGACAAGGTAAGGGTGGTATACAGAAGATAGCCCTATTTGGTAAAATACCAAGTCCATTATATGGAAAGAACAGCTCAAATAAGAAAAGAGAAATGACAGTCCATCATTACCTTAAAACTTCTTGTCAATAGGGGGGCGCTGTTTTCACTTTAGAAAAAATCGTGCCCAAATTAAACTGCCTTGTACGCTATTCTAGATCATACAATATGCATATTATTATTACTATTGGATAGAAAACACTGTGAAGTTTCTAAAACTGTTTGAATTATATCTGTGAGTAAAACAGAACTCATTTTGCAGCAAACTTCCATACAGGGAGTGAAAAATCTGAAAACGAGGCTCTGTTTCAGGGCCTGCCTATTCAACTGGCTTTTATTTATCGATATGTATGCACTTCATACGCCTTCCTCTAGATGTCAACAGGCAGTGGAATGTGGAATGGGGTGTCTAGCTTGATCTGAGGTCGAATAAGAGCTTTTGGAGTGACAGGTCCGGAATTTTCTTTGTCTTCGAAGGCGCGCGGGGGAGCTCGACATTGTCTTCTGAAAAGCGTTCGGTATACACGGCGAATATCTCCGGCTCTGATTTTATTTGATACATATGATAATAACATCATAACGTAGTTTTTTTCAACCGATTTTTATCAGTTTATTCAACGTTTATTGGGACTTTTGTAGTTTTCCGTTCTTTGCGCCAAGAGAGGATGGGAATGTTAGCAACCTTGGCTAGCATTGTGGCGCGAATTCGACAGAAGAAATGGACATTCTAAAACCAAACAACGATTTATTCTGGACCAAGGACTCCTTGTACAACATTCTGATGGAAGCTCAGCAAAAGTAAGAAAACATTTATGATGTTATTTCGTATTTCTGTGTAAAATGTTGACTCCTATTCTCCGCTGTGTTGGTGAGTGCTGTCTCACAATAACGCAAGCTGTATGTTATGGTAAAATTATTTTTTTAAATCTAACACAGCGGTTGCATTAAGAACCAGTGTATCTTTCATTTGCCATACAACAAGTATTTTTATGTAAAGTTTATGCTGAGTTCTTTGGTCAGATTAGGTGAGTGTCCAAAATATCTCCGGAGATTCTGGTGAATCGTTGCCACGTATTCACAATGTAAAACCAGAATTTGTAGCTATAAATATGCACATTTTCGAACAAAACATAAATGTATTGTATAACATGATGTTATAAGACTGTCATCTGATGAAGTTGTCCAAAGGTTAGTGATTAATTTTATATATTTTGCTGGTTTTTGCGAAAGCTACCTTTGCGGTGAATAAATGTGTTTGTGTGTTTGGCTATTGTGGTAAGCTAATATAATTCTATATTGTGTTTTCGCTGTAAAACACTTAAAAAAATCGGAAATATTGGCTGGATTCACAAGATGTTTATCTTTCATTTGCTGTACACCATGTATTTTTCATAAATGTTTTATGATGAGTATTTATGTATTTCACGTTGCTCTCTGTAATTATTCTGGCGCGCTTTGGTGCTATTTTTGATGGTGGCTGCAATGTAAATCTATGATTTATACCTCAAATATGCACATTTTTGAACAAAACATAAATGTATTGTATAACATGTTATAAGACTGTTCTCTGATGAAGTTGTTTCTTGGTTAGTGACTCATTTTATCTCTATTTTGACGGTTTTGTGAAAGCTACCTATGCGGTGGAAACATGGTGAAAATATGCGGTTGTGTGTTTGGCTATTGTGGTTAGCTAATAGAAATACATATTGTGTTTTTGCTGTAAAACATTTTAAAAATTGGAAATGATGGCTGGATTCACAAGATGTTTATCTTTCATTTGCTGTATTGGACTTGTGATTTCATGAAAATTATATTATATGATATCCCTGTCCCAATAGGCTAGGCTATGCTAGTCAGCTTTTTTGATGAGGAGGATCCCGGATCCGGGAGAGAGAAGCGGTAGAGGTTTTAAGACATGAAGGTCAGACAATACGTAAAATTTCAAGAACTTTTAAAGTTTCTTCAAGTGCAGTTGCAAAACCCCTCAAGCGCTATAATGAAACTGGCTCTCATGAGGACTGCCACAGGTTAGGAAGACCCAGAGTTAGCTCTGCTGCAGAGGATAAGTTCATTAGTTACCAGCCTCAGAAATCGGCAGTTAACTGCACCTCAGATTGCAGCCCAAATGTCTTTGTGAGACGCAGAGTAGGTGAACGGATGATCTCCGCATGTGTGGTTCCCACCATGAAGCATGGAGGACGAGGTGTGATGGTGTGGGTTGCTTTGCTGGTGACACAGTCTGTGATTTATTTAGAATTCAAGGCGTACTTAACCAACATGGCTATCACAGCATTCTGCAGCAATACGCCATCCCATCTGGTTTGCGTTTAGTGGGACTATCATTTGTTTTTCAACAGGACAGTGACCCAAAACACACCTCCAGGCTGTGAAAGGGCTATTTGACCAAGAAGGAGAGTGATGGAGTGCTGCGTCAGATTACCTGGCCTCCACAATCACCCGACCTCAACCCAATTGACATGGTTGGGATGATTTGGACCGTAGAGTGAAGGAAAGCAGCTCAGCATATGTGGGAACTCCTTCAAGACTGTTGGAAAAGCATTCCAGGTGACTACCTCATGAAGCTGGTTGAGAGAATGCCAAGAATGTGCAAAGCTGTCATCAATGCAAAGGTTGGCTACTTTGAAGAATCTCAAATGTAAAATATATTTTGATTTGTTGAACACTTTTTTGGTTACTACATGATTCAATATGTTTTATTTCATAGTTTTGATGTCTTCAATATTTTTCTACAATTTAGAAAATAGTAAAAATAAAGAAAAACACGAGTATGTGTGTCCAAACTTTTGACTTGTACTGTATATACGTATATTAGTATTACATTTTTTTGTATGTTCAGTTCATATAATATCATGTAAAAGTCTGCATTAAGGTGTCTGTAATAGAATATACTTGCTAAAAAGCAATGTACACATTAACAAATGCATTTCTATAGTGTTGAAAATCTTTTTTTACTATGGTGGAGGAGTGCTAAAATGACTGCGCAGTGGCTTCAATATAGAGCCCCCTGTCAGTCATCCAGGGTTGATACACATTGTTCAGTACGGACCCCTCACACCCTCCACCTTCTACTTCCTGTTCATTAGTTCCAGTGGGTGGGGAGGGAGGAGTCTGACTAGTGGAGGTGAAATGGTACACTCACATTCCCAGAAAGAGAACATCATGTTGTGTCACCAGCTGCAAGCTTATAGTCCCTGTCACCAGTGATTGATTCTACCGCACTTGCAAAGATGGCAGTCTCATTTTTATTGTAGGGACTGTATGTCAAAGAGGATTCTCGGAAATTGGTAAGAGAATGGAAAGATGTAACACCCCCACCCCCACTCACGAACCCCCATCTCCATCCAATTTCCCTCAGAAGAAAATTATTTAGACTCTATCCCCTAATCTTATTCTTATTAATTTAACATGTTGTATCTTCATGTCAGATACAGGAGCTGTGTGAGTGACAGATGTCTCTGTCCAGCCCGGCTGGATTGATGTTGACAAACTAAAAAACAGCTCAGCAGTCGATCTGCTTCTCAGCACACCAGCATGAGCTGCTCAGCAATGAGGCGGCTGGATATGCAGCGGGAATACAGGATACAGCCGTTTCATTAGGTTACATAAAGGGAAATTCCTTTATTGTTGTTCTGTCTTACTAGTCTCCAAGATAACGTAGGAGCAACAGACAAGACAGTAATGATCCCCAGAACCACAGAGGTGGTTGTTAGCAAGTGGTAATTTTATAGTTATGTGAATTACCACATAAATAGTCTAATAAGGTTGTACACTTCATTATAAAGAGTGTGAAATTTACTACAAAGCATAGCAGCAGCAAAAAAAGAAGTTCATGAAATGAATTTGTATTTTAGAGTGCCGGAATTGCTTGCATTCAATTTGCTCTCCCTAAATAAGACTAATGCATTCTGTGAGTGGTTTCATAACTAGTAAGCAGGACATGTCAGATACACACTCCTTTCATGAATAATATCAGTAATATCAATAACTGCAGTATATCTTGAAATACTTCATATACCTCATATCCACACTGATTGTATTATAGATACTGAAGTGTACATGGGGGATCAATTCTAGACCATGGTAAGTTCCCATAAACGTAATGTATGACTCTATAGAGAGAGACTCAGAGGTGTTAGGGTGAAGTGTCAATGTATTCCTCTCATTTCTCCTCTGTGATCTCTCTGCTGAGTCAGCTGCTTATCTCTCTCTGTGTATTGGAGGAAATCAGAAAACGCCTCAGATACTTCAAATGTCTGTTTGGCACAGATAAGAATACTATTCATTAGTTGTGTTTCAGCCTCTGTCACTGCAATAGCACAAAAACATTTATACTCCAACCTTCACTCTTCATACATAAAAAAAAATACAGTTTGCATTAGGTTGTATGTCGTGGAAACCATGAGTATTTTTCCATCACTTTGAATTATTGTGCAATGCTCATTACTGACTTGTCACTGCCTTTCATCAACAGAAACCTGCATCTCCAGAGGCACATACCTGTTTGCATGAATCGCTGATGCCTTTAAATTCCTCTCTCAAGGTGAACATTGCTGATAGTGGACTGAAAATAGCCAGAGGTGGTGAAACATCTATGCAGTTCTCTCCTGCGCTCCATTTATGTGCAGATGCCTTCTTTCCAACTGTTTCTGTACTGTAATTTCTGTAGTTTTTACAGTAATATAAAGAGCAAACTCCAGAAGTAATCCAGTTGTATAATCCTGTCTCGGCGGTAAGGAGTGGGAGACTAAATTGTTGTTATTTTACTTGTCACACACTTTCTCTATTTTCTGGTAGAGATGGTGTGCGATTGTGTGTCCGTGCACGTCTGTGTGCATGCGTGCACATGTTCTTAAGTACATGGGCCAATAAATTGCCATTAGCCTCAGTCGTGATGTTAGCCAGTCCAGGCCTCTCCATTACACCACATTCTTTAACAGAGTGTCTACGTACAAAATTATTCACAAAGGTATAGTACATTTATACACTGCTCAAAAAAATAAAGGGAACACTTAAACAACACAATGCAACTCCAAGTCAATCACACTTCTGTGAAATCAAACTGTCCACTTAGGAAGCAACACTGATTGACAATACATTGCACATGCTGTTGTGCAAATGGAATAGACAAAAGTTGGAAATTATAGGCAATTAGCAAGACACCCCCAAAAAAGGAGTGATTTGCAGGTGGTGACCACAGACTACTTCTCAGTTCCTATGCTTCCTGGCTGATGTTTTGGTCACTTTTGAATGCTGGCGGTGCTCTCACTCTAGTGGTAGCATGAGACGGAGTCTACAACCCACACAAGTGGCTCAGGTAGTGCAGTTCATCCAGGATGGCACATCAATGCGAGCTGTGGCAAAAAGGTTTGCTGTGTCTGTCAGCGTAGTGTCCAGAGCATGGAGACGCTACCAGGAGACAGGCCAGTACATCAGGAGACGTGGAGGAGGCCGTAGGAAGGCAACAACCCAGCAGCAGGACCGCTACCTCCGTCTTTGTGCAAGGAGGTGCACTGCCAGCACCCGGCAAAATTACCTCCAGCAGGCCACAAATGTGCATGTGTCTGCTCAAACGGTCAGAAACAGACTCCATGAGGGTGGTATGAGGGCCCGACGTCCACAGGTGGGGGTTGTGCTTACAGCCCAACACCGTGCAGGACGTTTGGCATTTGCCAGAGAACACCAAGATTGGCAAATTCGCCACTGGCGCCCTGTGCTCTTCACAGATGAAAGCAGGTTCACACTGAGCACATGAGCACATGTGACAGACGTGACAGAGTCTGGAGACGCCGTGGAGAACGTTCTGCTGACTGCAACATCCTCCAGCATGACCGGTTTGGCGATGGGTCAGTCATGGTGTGGGGAGGCATTTCTTTGTGGGGCCGCACAGCCCTCCATGTGCTCGCCAGAGGTACTCTGACTGCCAATAGGTACCGAGATGAGATCCTCAGACCCCTTGTGAGACCATATGCTGACACATGCACATTTGTGGCCTGCTGGAGGTCAATTTGCAGAGCTCTGGCAGTGCACCTCCTTGCACAAAGGCGGAGGTAGCGGTCCTGCTGCTGGGTTGTTGCCCTCCTACGGCCTCCTCCACGTCTCCTGATGTACTGGCCTGTCTCCTGGTAGCGCCTCCATGCTCTGGACACTACGCTGACATACACAGCAAACCTTTTTGCCACAGCTCGCATTGATGTGCCATCATGGATGAACTGCACTACCTGAGCCACTTGTGTGGGTTGTAGACTCCGTCTCATGCTACCACTAGAGTGAGAGCACCGCCAGCATTCAAAAGTGACCAAAACATCAGCCAGGAAGCATAGGAACTGAGAAGTAGTCTGTGGTCACCTGTAAAGGCAGTCATTGTTGTTCTCCCCCTTAGACGAGGAGGAGCATGGATAGGACCAAGATGCGGATTGAGGGAAATAAGCCATCTTTTAATGAAAACAGCAAAACAATACACTACAAAACAACAAATGAGACTAACCTTCAACTGTCCTGTGAGGACACAGGAACAAACACCCACAAAAGCCTACTGCCTATGGCTACCTTAAATCTGGCTCCCAATCAGAGACAAATGAATGACAGCTGTCTCTGATTGAGACCCAATCTAGGCAGCCATAGACATAACTAGACAACCTAACAAACACTATCCCATACACATACAACACCCATGGACTAACCAAACACACACAACATACAATGCCCACCCCAACTCACGCCCTGACCAACTAAACATAATCAAAATAACATAAAAATAGGTCAGGAACGTGACATCACCACCTGCAGAATCACTCCTTTTTTGGGGGTGTCTTGCTAATTGCCTATAATTTCCACCTTTTGTCTATTCCATTTGCACAACAGCATGTGAAATTTATTGTCAATCAGTGTTGCTTCCTAAGTGGACAGTTTGATTTCACAGAAGTGTGATTGACTTGGAGTTACATTGCGTTGTTTAAGTGTTCCCTTTATTTTTTTGAGCAGTGTATATTGTAATATTGGCTCTAATGGCCATATTGTAGATTATTTGAAAGTTAAATATTCCTTTGACCACTAGCATTTAATCTAGATGTGGCTTTCAGGTGACAGCCTGTGTGACTGAACAAAAACAGCAATCAAAATCAAAATCACAATTTGCCAATAATGTCCCCTTCCCTGAGGGTGAAACGCTTTACCATAGTCATTGTGCTGCCAAGAGTCATTGTACCTGAGAGACGGTGAGAAAGGGCATATTGATGTCACTATGGCCCTGATAAAACACCTCCACCCTGACATTAATGCCATCAATTCTCATTGCATGTCCTCCAATTTCATTTCTCCTCACTTGATGGGATCTATCTTTTGTGAAACACACCGTGCTCTTGCTCTGCCACTGGCTTTGTAAGGGTGATGGAGAATAAATGGAAAATCAGTTTCTTAAAAAAAGAACAAAAAAAACTTACGTGCTTTCAGTCTACCTCCAAATTGAGGGGACTGAATTGTAAGTAACACTTAGCCACTGGACATTTGCACAAAGAACTGAATGCACAGTTCACAGCAAAGGAACTTTTAGTCCTGATCGGTACTAAAAGCTTGTCTGGGTCAAACCTCTGATATCTTTTGAGATACAAAACATGTTTATCACTGCCACATACACTGAGTGTAGAAAACATTACAAACACCTGATCTTTACATGACATAGACTGACAAGGTGAATCAAATCAAATCAAATGTTATTGTCGCATGCGCCGAATACAATAGGTGTAGACCTTACCATGAAATGCTAACTTACAAGCCCTTAACTAACAATGCAGTTCAAGAAATAGAGTTAAGAAAAAATGTACTAAATAAAATAATAAAATAAAAGTAACAATAAAATAACAATAACGAGGCTATATACAGGGGGTACCGGTACCGAGTCAATGTGCGGGGGTACAGGTTAGTTGAGGTAATTTGTACATGTAGGTAGGGGTAAAGTGACTATGCATAGATAATAAACAGCAAGTAGCAGCAGTGTAAAAACAAAGGGGGGGGGGGGGGGTCAATGTAAATAGTCTGGTGGCCATTTGATTAATTGTTCGGCAGCCTTATGGCCTGGGGGGGTAGAAGCTGTTAAGGGGCCTCTTGGACCTAGACTTGGTGCTCCGGTACCGCTTGCCGTGTGGTAGCAGAGAGAACAGTCTATGACTTGGGTGACTGGAGTCTGTGACAATTTTTTGGGCCTTCCTCTGACACTGCCTAGTATATACATGTTTTTTGTTCATTAAAATAACATAAAATTGATCAGAAATAAAGTGTAGACATTGTTAATGTTGTAAATAACTATTGTAGCTGGAAACGGCAGATTTTTTATGAAATATCTACATAGGTGTACAGAGGCCCATTATCAGCAACCATCACTCCTGTGTTCCAATGGCACGTTGTGTTAGCTAATCCATGTTTATCATTTTAAAATGCTAATTGATCAATAGAAAACCCTTTTGCAATTATGTTAGCACAGCTGAAAACTTTTTCCCTGATTAAAGAAGCAATAAAACGAGAAATTGCCAAGAAACTGAAGATGTCGTACAACACTGTGTACTACTCCCTTCACAGAACAGCACAAACTGGCCCTAACCAGAATAGAAAGATGAGTGGGAGGCCCCAGTGCACAACTGAGCAAGAGCACAAGTACATTAGAGTGTCTAGTTTGAGAAACAGACACATCACAAGTCCTCAACTGGCAGCTTCATTAAATAGTACCCGCAAAACACCAGTCGCAACATCAACAGTGAGGAGGTGACTAAGGGATGCTGGCAGAGTTCCTCTGTCCAGTGTCTGTGTTCTTTTGCCCATCTTAATATTTTAGTTTTATTGGCCAGTCTGAGATATGGATTTCTCTTAGCATCCCGGAGTAACATCTGACAAAAATATTGAAAGACACTGAAGCAGCACACTTTGTGGAAATTAATATTTGTGTCATTCTCATTCTTGGCCAAGACTGTACACCACGGTATGCATTCAAATGTCTTTGGGTGGAAAGCGAGAGATAAAGGATACTATGGAAGACTAATTACAATGTGCTGCTGTTTCTGCCCCTAGATGGTTTGCAACCATATGTATCTGTCCAGGCAGGATTCATAATGAAATGCATCAGACACGCATCTGAAACCAGCCTCCTCTCAGCCCAAACAGATGTTGTGGGGGGGGGGGCTGGACGTCCCTCTATTTAAGTTGGTACTCCACATAGTTCCTGGGGGGGAGTATGGGAGGTAGGAGAGAAGCAGGGAGAGGAGAGTCGGAGGGCAGGCAGGCAGCAGTGTAGTGCTTCAGGGAATCCTAACCAAGGGAAGAGAGGCTGAACAGCTGGTCATCTAACCTGGCTGAATGACTGTACAGTGAACAGGCAATGCCGCCACAAGTTACCCAGCAACCATGAGAATGAGCAATGATAAAGGAACTGGAAAATCAATTTATTTTGGGAAAGAGAGAGGGAAGGCCATACACTGAAGGAGTTAAGAGTTTGTGGTGCAATAATAATGTTTTTTATTTAATACTTTTCTCAGTGAAACGATCCTCAGCAATAATACCAAAAAATGGTGGCCAGTGAAGGGTTTCTACTATCTTGACGGGTGTTAGTTGATAACGCTCCCTAAAATGGATTTGTGACAGGGATGAGTTAGTGGCTGTGTCTTCTTACTGCTTTTGGAGTGCTTGATTAGTTTGTTTATTTGGAAATGAGAACAAAAAGAGACACTGAATTTCTGATCCTATCATTGCGTCGTTATCTATTCATCAATCGTTTGCGCTGCCACGACTTAAATAGACATGGAGCTGCTGGGTCTGAGCAGATGCACCTCCCTCATCACTGGGCTGAGGAAAGAGAAACTAATCAATTTTTTAAGTTATGAGATCAAGGGGAAACTGCCCACTTCCATTTCGTCTGTCCTGTTAAAAGATTAATCATGAAATCCATCTGGTCTCCGCCTCTGTGAATTGGAGACACTATTCATTGATTCAACACAACTCTCAAGTACAATTGACTCCCCTATTTTTAGTGGTTGCATGTATAATGTACACTGTGTTGGGGAGAAATGAACTACATGTACAGTGTATACTGAACAAAAATATAAACTCAGCATGCAACAATTTCAAAGCTTTTACTGTTACAGTTCATATAAGGACATCAGTCAACTGAAATAAATTGATTAGGCCCTGATCTATGCATTTCACATGACTGGGAATACAGATATGTTTCTGTTTGTCACAGATAGCTTAAGAAAAAGGTAGGGGTTTGTGGATCAGAAAACGACCATTTGCCTCATGCAGCGTTACACATCTCCATCACATAGAGTTGATCAGGCTGTTGACTGTGGCCTGTGGAATGTTGTCCCACTCTTCTTCAATGGCTGTGCGAAGTTGATGGATATTGGCGGGAACTGGAACACGCTGTCTTACACGTCGATCCAGAGCATCCAAAACATGCTCAATGGGTGACATGTCTGGTGAGTACGCATGCCATGGAAGAACTGGGAAGTTTTCAGCTTCCAGGAATTGCGTACAGATTCTTGCGACATGGGGTCGTGTATTATCATGCTGAAACATGAGGTGATGGCGTCGGATGAATGACACGGCAAGGGCTCGCCCACACAACGCCATACACATGGTCTGCGGTTGTGAGGCCGGTTGGATGTACTCTAATGCCAAATTCTATAAAACAACGTTGGAGGCGACTTATGGTAGAGAAATTAACATTCGAATTCTCTGGCACCTGCTCTGGTCGACATTCCTGCAGTCAGCATGCCAATTGCACACTCCCTCAAAACTCTGTGGCCTTGTGTGTTGTGTGCACATTTTAGAGTGGTCTTTTATTGTCCCTAGCACAAGGTGCACCTGTGTAATGATCATGCTGTTTAATCAGCTTCTTGGTATGCAGTGTTGGGGGGTAACGAATTACATGTAATCCGTTACATGTAAGGGATTACAAAAAACAGTAACTGTAATCTGTTGCGTTACCAGCTAAAATATTGTAATCAGATTACAGATACTTTTGAAAAACTCGATGATTACTTTGAGGATTACTTTTAAATTCCAAAAGGATGTTTGTGTGAAAAAATCGTTGACACTTCTCTGTTTTCTAAATGACATTCAAATCAGCATTGAAAAACGGTGCAAGTTTAATTAAGGTGGTTCCACCTGAGCGAGTCTGACCATAAGTCAGAGACCAGTATGATGACACACCAAATTTGTTTGATAGATCATGGGAAAGGGCAGGAATAGGCTTTTGTAGGCTACAGTCCAAGCTATGTCTTCCAATGGTGCAACTGCTGTCGGAATCCAAAGATGATCCAACTTGAATAAATGCTTGGAGGATGACAGCAGGATGACAGCAGTGGTGTAGTCTACAGCGATACGGATATTACTTATTATTGATATCTACATAGCGCAATGATGTGAATCACACTGCTGCTCTCTCATTTAGCTATTTGCTCCTTATGGATTGTGGTTGTTGTGGATGGCTGTTCACAAATCTAAATGTGTATTTGAACCGAATAATGGTTGAATTCAAGAAGTTTAAGCTGCCTATCAATCCTTGTTTTTGAAAATGGTGAAAAATGCGCTCGTGCAACATCTGCACAGTGCGGATCCCAGCCTATAGAATAAAAGTGGTGCTTTTATTGCTCAATCTAATTCATGATGATAAAAAAATACATCCATAGGCCTAATGCTCAAACTCGCAATCTTTTGATAGACTTAAAGGGACAATCTGTAGTTGCTACATCCATTTTTGGACTTATAAATTATATATATTAATGTAAATAATTTATTTAGTAGAAAGTGATGGGTTTCAAGAAGCCTACATAACCAACTCATAAAGTAAAATGTAACATCCGTAAATGGCCAGCTATGTAAACTTTAACATTGATTTATCCTGCAATAGATATCGTTCAATTGGTAACATACATTTTTGTCTTCTTCTAATGCCTCTTAAAGGGAAAGTAATTTAAAAGTAACTGCATATAATCAGATTAGGTTACTGAGTTTAGGTAATCCAAAAATTATGTTAATGATTACAATTTTGGGCAGGTAACTAGTAACTGTAACTGTAATTACATTTAGAAAGTAACCTACCCAACCCTGTTGAAATGCTACACCTGTCAGGTGGATGGAGCAAAGGAGAAATGCTCACTAACAGGGATGTAAACAAATTTGTGCACAACATTTGAGAGAAATAAGCTTTATGTGCACATGGAACATTTCTGGGATCTTTTATTTAATCTCATCAAACATGGGACCAACACTTTACATGTTGGGCTTATATTTTTGTTCAGTGTAGTTCAACTAGTAATTTATCTAGAATTTAGGTTGGTGGTAGTTTAACTAAATCCAATTCATGGTAGTGTTTTCAGTAGGTCATTACGTTTTTTGCCATGTAGCAGTATAACTAACTCCTGGAGCTACACACTACTTTTTTGGCTAAAATAAAATAAAATATGGGTGAAGTATCAGGATAAGGTAAGACCCAGATGCAGACTGTGTCGATGTAACAATGTTTATTACAGCAACAGAGGCAAAGGTACAGGACGGCAGGCAGGGTCAGGTCAGGCAGAGGTCGGAAATCCAGATGGGGAAAAGGTACAGGACGGCAGGCAGGCTCAGGGTCAGGGGCAGGCAGAGTGGTCAGGCGGGTGGTTTCAGGGACAGGACAGGCAAGGGCCAAAAACCAGGAGGGCGAGAAAAAGAGAGGCTGGGAAAAGACAGGAGCTGACAGGACAAACGCTGGTAAGCTTGACAAACCAGACGAACTGGCAACAGACAAACAGAAAACACAGGTATAAGTACACAGGGGATAATTGGGAAGATGGGCGACACCTGGAGCGGGGTGGAGACAAGCACAAAGACAAGTGAAACAGATCAGGGCGTGACAGTGAAGCAGGCAAGAATTGACTTTTCGGCATCAGACCTGCCATCAGACCTGTTTTCACTTGAAACATTGTTTTTGTGTTTATAGGCTAAATTACACATTCTTTCAACATCTGACTCCAGAGTGATCTGTTCTTGCAATTTGTAGTCTATTACATTTCAGATTTAGATATGATAATCTATCACAAAGTAGTTTGGATATAATGAACTACTCTTTCAAATTAACTTTAGTTAAGTAAACTGTATCTTTCCTAAGGGTAGCTTTGGTGTTGTTTAACTTCTTCCACTGTGAAGGCATTGGTAGCTTGGTAAACTATATTTTCAGAGTAGCTTCCCCAACACTGAATGTACAGTGTAAGGCTAGGAAACAAAAATCCAATGTTGATTCTGAATAAAGGTTATTGAAGATTGTCTTGAGATGCAATTGTCGTTGTTGATCATTGTTACTGTGTCCTTACAGCATTGCTCTTTCTGAATGAAAAGAATGTGTTGGACACAAAACAGTGTGCCAAGCACTATGTCCAGGGAGTCACTGAATCTAAAATCAAAAGCAGATTGTGAGTGTGACTAGTAAGTGGATTAAAAAAACACTTTTACAGATGGGAGGAGTGCAGTTCTGTTTTAACCCATAACTATCAGCTTTTGTTGTTCCAATGCTTGTCACCATCCAATATGTTTCAATGAATTTGGTTGATTTTTTTGTTGGTCACTAGTGTTGGACACAAGTATAACTCTAGGGTTGCATTTACACATGCAGCCCAATTCTGACATATTTTATGACTAATTGGGCAAAAGATCAAAATTGGGATGCATGTGCAGCCTTAGACACCTAATTTTGTATCCAGCCATGCAGCTCTATTCTACATTGTAATCTGTTCTTAGAGAGGGTATCACACATTTGACTGTGTAAAATAATATGTAAATATAATCAGGCATGAATTGTTCAAGTAATGATGTTTCCTCATTAAGGCTACAGTGACTGTTGTGATAAATGGGCCATACTGTACTTACAATGCATTTTATCACAGCCTGGCCTAAGAGCCATACAAAACATACGTATGTATTTCTGAGCACCTCTAAGACGTATGATACCTACTAATGGTCTAGTTACTTTAGACAGAATTTAAAGTAAGGAGTTGGTCGGGGAGGATGGGTTGATGTTATCCGTGACCGTCTAGCAATCCAAAGGTTGCTTGTTAGAGTCGCGTCAGAGAGAACTGTAGCATTTTAGTTAACCCTTATTCTAAACGTAACCCATTTTACTTAACCTTTTACATCAATTATTTGTTGTTTGCCGCCAAGGTAAATTCTCCCTGTAATTCTCCTTTGTTGTTACACCGCAATAAGTAACCTGCTCTCATGGAAAGACATATAATACTACACATCCTCCAATGTAAAATGTCAAATAAGGTACCATTCGTATTATATAGTACAACTGGGTAAGATGTATGACACTATACATCCTATAATTTGTGTGATATTGCACCGGTATTCCATTCATAATGTAACCTAATGTAATGTAATATATCATACTAAATGGAGTGTCACAGATTTACTTACAGAATAATACAAATTGCCCTGAGACCAAAATCATTCCCATGTTCTCCCAGTTTGAGCCCACACAGTACCATTATTGAGCGGGGAAACTGGAGCCAAGTGCACACGTTCCATATCTCTAGTATATCAACCTGCTACTGGTTAAACAAATGAATGCCCTCTGCACTGTACTTGAATTATGTACAGAGCATGTGTCAAACATGCTCTCTCTCCCCAGCATCTCCTTTTACATTGCCTCCCTCAGAGCATTACCTTGTGACTCACCCTAATCAGACTGATTAATAGGCTAAAGATACTGAAAAAACAATCTAAATTCAAGATGATGATGATGTTGTAATTCTCTTCACAATCACAAGTACTGATGTCAATGTTGTTGTGTTATGTTCACCACTGATTGGTTAGTGTAGCATCCATGATTCGGATCATCGATTACACTGTCTTTTTTGTTTGCATGTTGTTATGGGAAATCACTAGGTGATTTGGTTGTCCCATTTCTATTGTATCAGTGACGTGACTCATTCAGATAAACGTTAGCCTCAACTGAGAACAAGTGTTTGCTCTGCCCTTTAAAAGCAGAACATTTGGCAAACGAGGATGGTTGAATGTATTTCTGCAATATCTCTACCGCCATCGGAGCCGTTCTTACCTCACGCGGGTGAACCAAAAATCCCATGGGACAGGTGGAAGTTGTCGTTCGAGACCATAGAGAATGGCCACTAGAGGCCTCTAGAGGCCTAAAAGCCGTATTAGTGTAGCACTTGGGGATGTGTGAAACTTACTCCTCAAATCAAATCCAATTTTATAAGGCACATGCGCCGAATACAACAGGTGTAGTAGACCTTACAGTGAAATGCTTACTTGCGAGCCCCTAAGCAACAATGCAGTTTAATTTTAAATTTAATTTTAAAAATAAAATACAAATAAGAATAAGAAATAAAAGTAACAAGTAATTAAAGAGCAGCAGTAAAATGACAATAGCGAGACTATATACAGGGGGGTACCGGTACAGAGTCAATGTGCGGGAGCACTGCTTGGTCGAGGTAATTGAAGTAATATGTACATGTAGGTAGAGTTATTAAAGGGACTTTGCATAGATGATAACAACAGAGAGTAGCAGCGGTGTAAAAGGGGGGGGTAATGCAAATAGTCTGGGTAGCCATTTGATTAGATGTTCAGGAGTCTTATGGCTTGGGGGTAGAAGTTGTTTAGAAGCCTCTTGGACCTAGACTTGGCGCTCCGGTATTGCTTGTCGTGCGGTAGCAGAGAGAACAGTCTATGACTAGGGTGGCTGGAGTCTTTGACAATATTTAGGGTCTCCCTCTGACACTGCCTGGTGTAGAGGTTCTGGATGGCAGGAAGCTTTGCCCCAGTGAAGTACTGGGCCATACACACTACCCTCTGTAGTGCCTTGCGATCATAAGCCGAGCAGTTGCCATACCAGACAGTGATGCAGCCAGTCAGGATGCTCTCGATGTTGCAGCTGTAGAACCTTTTGAGGATCTCAGGACCAATGCCAAATCTTTTCAGTCTCCTGAGGGGGAATAGGTTTTGCCGTGCCCTTTTCACGACCGTCTTGGTGTGCTTGGACCATGTTAGTTTGTTGGTGATGTGGACATCAAGGAACTTGAAGCTCTCAACCTGCTCCACTACAGCCCCGTCGATGAGAATGGGGGTGTGCTTGGTCCTCTTTTTCCTGTAGTCCACAATCATCTCCTTTGTCTTGATCACATTGAGGGAGAGGTGGTTGTCCTGGCACCACACAGCCAGGTCTCTGACCTCCTCCCTATAGGCTGACTCATCATTGTCGGTGATCAGGCCTACCACTGTTGTGTCATTGGCAAACTTAATGATGCCTGGCCGTGCAAACATGAGTGAACAGGGAGTACAGGAGGGGACTGAGCACGCACCCCTCAGGGGCCCCTGTGTTGAGGATCAGTGTGGGGAATGGGTTGTTACCTACCCTTACCACCTGGGGGCGGAAAGTCAGAAAGTCCAGGATCCAGTTGCAGAGGGAGGTGTCAGTGAAGCCACTTGCCAGTTGGTCAGTGCATGCTCACAGTACACATCCTGGTAATCCGTCTGGCCCTGTGGCCTTGTGAATGTTGACCTGTTTAAAGGTCTTACTCACATTGGCTGCGGAGAGCGTGATCACACAGTCTTCCGGAACAGCTGGTTCTCTCATGCATGTTTCAGTGTTATTTGCCTCGAAGCGAGCATAGAAGTTGTTTAACTCGTCTGGTAGGCTTGTGTCACTAGGCATCTCTCGGCTGTACTTCCCTTTGTAGTCTGTAATGGTTTGAAGCCCTGCCACATCCGACGAGTGTCAGAGCCGGTGTAGTACGATTCAATCTTAGTCCTGTATTGACACTTTGCCTGTTTGATGGTTCGTCGGAGCACATAGAGGAATTTCTTATAATCTTCCGGGTTAGAGTCCCGCTCCTTGAAAGCGGCAGCTCTAGCCTTTAGCTCAGTGCGAATGTTGCCTGTAATCCTGTAATCTTCCGCGTAGGTCATCGATTTTATTTTCCAAAGATTGCACGTTTGCTAGCAGAATGGAAGGCAGTGGGGGTTTATTCAATCGCCTACGAATTCTCAGAAGGCAGCCCTCCCTCCGGCCCCTTTTTCTACGCCTTCTCTTCACGCAAATTACGGGGATCTGGGCCTCTTCCCAGAAAAATAGTACGTATGTCTTTCATGTCGGGCTCGTTGGACTCGTTAAAGGAAAAAAAGTACTCTGCCAGTCCGTGGTGAGTAATTGCAGTTCTAATGTCCAGAAGTTATTTTCGATCATAAGAGGTGGTAGCAGCAACATTATGTACAAAATAAGTTTAAAAAATAAGTTACAAACAACGCAAATAAAAAATAAATAAAACAATTGGATAGTAAAACATCAGCCTTCTTCTCCGGCGCCCACTTACACTCAGCCTTGAGTGTACCGCTTGGGTCATCTCATTAGCTAGATTTTGAGGTGGCGCAATTTGCTAAGACGCTTGAGGGAGGACAGTCACGTATGTTTGTGAGGCAGAAGGCCGAGTTTGCACCAAGTATGGGCCGAATCGTGAGGAAGTGGTACTAGCTAAGCAATCAGCGTGACATCCTTTACAATCGATTGGCAAACGTATTCCAAATTGAGAAATCATGTGACTAAACTGAATTCGATAAGAAGAAACTACATAATGAAACAAAGAATATGACATAAAGATGATAGTAAAAAGCTTTGGAGGACCTTAAATTACATTTTGGGGAAAAGGCAAACTCAGCTCCATCATTCATTGAATCAGATGGCTCATTCATCACAAAACCAACTGATATTGCCAAATACTTTAATGGTTGTTTCCTTGGCAAGATTAGCAAACTTAGGCATGACATGCCAGCAACAAACGCTGACACTACACATCCATGTATGTCTGACCAAATTATGAAAGACAAGCATTGTAATTTTGAATTCCGTAAAGTGAGTGTGGAAGACGTGAAACAATTATTGTTGTCTATCAACAATGACAAGCCACCGGGGTCTGACAACTTGTATGGAAAATTACTGAGGATAATACCGGACGATATTGCCACTCCTATTTGCGATATTTTCAATTTAAAGCCTACTAGAAAGTGTGTGTCCCCAGGCTTGGACAGAAGGAAAAGTCAATCCAGTAACTAAGAATAGTAAAGCCCCCTTTACTGGCTCAAATAGCCGACCAATCAGCCTGTTACCAACCCTTGGTAAACTTTTGGAAAAAATTGTGTTTGACCAGATATTTGACAGTAAACAAATTGACAACAAACTTTCAGCACGCTTATAGGGAAGGACACTTAACAGGCACAGTACTTAAACAAATGACTGATGATTGGCTGAGAGAATTTGATGATGAAAAGATTGTGGGAGCTGTTTTGTTAGACTTCAGTGCGGCTTTTAACATTATCGATCATAGTCTTCTGCTGGAAAAACGTATGTGTTATGGCTTTACATCCCCTCACTACTTCAAAATGGAGATGCTATAATGGCACAGACAGAAAGATGAGTCCTCTATCTATCTCTATGTTAACGATGTACATGATAACTATTGGCCTGGATGTGGTTAGCCCTGAGAGGAAAAGGGCCATTCTTCTCCACTGTCTCGGCGCCGAGGGCCTGTGCATCTTCCAAACACTAGGGGAAGTGCACACATATGGTAGAGCTGTTGAATTTTGGATGGCCTTTCACTAAGAAACAGGCTGCATTTTTGGAAGCCAGCACAGCGCACGGGTGGGTCAGTGACAGTGCGTCACAGCTCTTATAAGGGCTAGCGCGGTCATGTCAGTTTGGATATCTTAAGGATTCAATGATCAGGGAACAGTTAATTGAAAGAAGCTCAAGCTCACTTGTGCGAGAGAGGATTCTCCTTGAAGATGACGATCTGACATTAGGAAAAGCTGTAGCCGTAGCTTCCCAAGTGGAATCAGGAGCTCACTGTGCAGCTAAGATATCTGAGAAACAGACACATGCTTCCAGTGTTGTTCAAGCTGTGCAGCAGTCTTGGGGCTCAGACTGTAGCTGTCACTCAGACAGTGACATGAGTGCCTCCCCACTGAGCACATACTGGTTGAATCAAAAGTTGTTTCCACGTCATTTCAACGAAATTACATTGAACCAGCATGGAATAGAAGTTGAATTACCGTCTGTGCCCAGTGTGTCAGTTCAGTTGATGTGACCCCAGATGCGTCAACGGTGTGCCAACTGCGGTTCCAATAGACACAATGTACATGCCCCTGACTGCCCGCTCGTGGAAAGACATGTAGACGATGTCAGCAACCAAACTACTTTACAAAGTGGTGTAGGTCAGCTCCAGCCCAGGACCCTATGCAGCAACGCTCATCCCCCATGGACAAACCCCCTGCTGTTATTCACACTGTTGGTTCACACCCGGACGGGGTCACGCCCCAAGGCCACGCCCCCTTCTGTCACTCACACTGTTGGCTCAAACCCAGCTGGGTTTCCCGCTTGTGCTGTATACCTGCATTCCTCTCCTCTAGAAACAGGAACAGAAGGGTCAAATTAATCAAATCAAATAAAAATGTGTTTGTTACATGCCGAATACAACTGGTGTAGACTTTACCTTGAAATTCTTGCTTACGAGCTCTTCCCAACAATGCAGAGTAAAAAAATATAGAATATTAGTAACACGAGAAATAAAATAAAATACACAAGAATGGAGCTATTTGAGCTATTTGGCATCACAACAGATAATAATTAGAGTAAAATAAATAACAGAGCAGCAGCAACTGATGAGTGCAAAAGTGTGTTTGTGTGTGTGTGTGTGTGTGTGTGTGTGTGTGTGTGTGTGTGTGTGTGTGTGTGTGTGTGTGTGTGTGTGTGTGTGTGTGTGTGTGTGTGTGTGTGTGTGTGTGTGTGTGTGTGTGTGTGTGTGTGTGTGTGTGTGTGTGTTGACCCTTGACTTTTTTCACATTTTGTTACATTACAGCCTTATTCTAAATGTGATTAAATAGTTTTTTTCCCCTCATCAATCTACACACAATAGCCTATAATGACAAAGCATGTTTAAAAAATATATATTTCAGTCTTCTGTATTTGTATTTATTATGGATCCCCATTAACTGCTGCCAAGGCAACAGTTACTCTTCCTGGGGTTCAGCAAAATTAAGGCAGTTACCACATACAGTTGAAGTTGGAAGTTTACATACAGTACACTTAGGTTGGAGTCATTAAAACTCCACAAATGTCTTGTTGACAAACTATAGTTTTGGCAAGTCGGTTAGGACATCTACTTTGTGCATGACTCAAGTATTTTTTCCAACAATTGTTTACAGACAGATTATTTCACTTATAATTCACTGTATCACAATTCCAGTGGGTCAAAAGTTTACATACACTAAGTTTACTGTGCCTTTAAACAGCTTGGAAAATTCCAGAAAATGATTTCATGGCTTTAGAAGCTTCTGATAGGCTAATTGACATCATTTGAGTTAATTGGAGGTGTACCAGTGGATGTATTTCAGGGCCTACCTTCAAACTCAGTGCCTCTTTGCTTGACATCACGGGAAAATCAAAAGAACTCAGCCAAGAGCTCAGAAAAAAAATTGTAGACCTCCACAAATCTGGTTCATCCTTCGGAGGAATTTACAAAAGCCTGAAGGTACCACGTTCTGTACAAACAATAGTACGCAAGTATAAACACCATGAGACCAAGCAGCCGTCATACCGTTCAGGAAGGAGACGTGTTCTGTCTCCGAGAGATGAACGTACTGTGGTGCGAAAAGTGCAAATCAATTCCAGAACAACAGCAAAGGACCTTGTGAAGATGCTGGAGGAAACAGGTACAAAAGTATCTATATCCACAGTAAAACGAGTCGACATAACCTGAACGGCCGCTCAGCAAAGAAGAAGCCACCACTCCAAAACCGCCATAAAAAGAGCCAGACTACGGTTTGCAACTGCACATGGGGACAAAGATTGTACCTTTTGGAGAAATGTCCTCTGGTCTGATGAAACAAAAATATAATTGTTTGGCCATAATGACCATCGTTATGTTTGGAGGAAAAAGGGGGAGGCTTGCAAGCCGAAGAACACCATCCCAATCGTGAAGCACGGGGGTGGCAGCATCATGTTGTGGGGGTGCTTTGCTGCAGGAGGGGACTGGTGCACTTCACAAAATAGATGGCATCATGTGTCAGGAAAGTTATGTGGATATATTGAAGCAACATCTCAAGACATCAGTCAGGAAGTTAAAGCTTGGGTCTTCCAAATGGACAATGACCCCAAGCATACTTCCAAAGTTGTGGCAAAATGGCTTAAGGACAACAAAGTCAAGGTGTTGGAGTGGCCATCTCAAATCCCTGACCTCAGTCCCATAGAAAATTTGTGGGCAGAACTGAAAAAGCGTGTGCGAGCAAGGAGGCCTACAAACCTGACTCAGTTGCACCAGCTCTGTCAGGAGGAATGGGCCAAAATTCACCTAATTTATTGTGTGAAGCTTGTGGAAGGCTACCCGAAACATTTGACCCAAGTTAAACAATTTAAAGGCAATGCTACCAAATACTAATTGAGTGTATTTAAACTTCTGACCCACTGGGAATGTGCGCATGTTATCGTGTGTGTGTATGTACGCGTCTGTGCCGGTGTTTGTGTCTCTTTCAGATGTATGTAATTGTAATATTGGGATACAATATAAAAATGTAATACATTTCATCTCTATTTTTGACTTGGTACAGGTGTCTTATTTTCTTAAGCCCATAACCATGTATGTGATTTGTATACTTTTTTTTCAAAGTAGATTTGTTTAAGACTACCAAAAAACACTCTGTGACCATGATTCAGCCCACTGCAGTGAAAGGTTAGATACACATTTCAAATATATATCAACAATTGTTCCTCCAAAGGACCCTTCTGTGGATGACATTTTTGAAAATCCCAAGAAGCATGGTCAATGTTTGTTCCAGTTTCGTGAGGAATCACTCATGGGAACATATATCTAACTGGACATCTGCGGTGAACTCCAGAATGTGCTACATTCTTCCTGGTGGTTGTTTATGACCTACATTTAAATTGGCCAGAGGTCACGCCCATGGGCTCTGTCACATCAGGGGCCATCATAAACTTCCTGGATATGCGCTTTGCTCTCTGGGGACTGCCTGCAACACTGATCACGGACAACGGCCCTCAGCTGGTCTCCGCCGAGTTCAGCTCTTACATCCAGAGCAAGGGAATCAAACTCATTAGAACAGCCTACTACCACTCCCAGGCCAATGGAGAGGTTCAATCAAACCCTGAAAAACGGACTGAGAGCTACAACAAAAGAAAGAGAAGACAAGCTTCCTGAAATCCAAGTGAAGGATTGGGTCAGGGTGCAACGATCACACCACACAGACAAGTTCCGCACCTTCTGGTCAACACTATGTCAAGTTGAACGTCAGCTGGGCCCAGCAACGTTTCAACTAACTGACGGCTCTCTCTGGCATGCCAAGCGTCTGAGGAAGGTGCCACCTCCTGCATGTCCCAGCTCTGCCATTGATGCCACCCTGAGTGGGGGCGGAGAATGTTGTGTTATGCTCAGCACTGATTGGTTAGTGTAGAATATATGATTTGGATCATCAATTACTACAGTCTGTTTTGTTTGCAAGTTGTTATGGGAAATCACTAGGTGGTTTGGTTATCCCATTTCTATTGTATCTGAGGTCTATACCTGAAGTCTATACCTATACCGTTTATACCTGGTGCTAACTGTTGCATCCCTGGTTAAAGGAAGCGGGTTCTTTTTAGTTATTGTAAAGAGAAACTCGACAGTATAAAGCATTAACAAAGAGGTTTATTTCCAATATGACAGTGGACACTACATAGCCGGTTCCAAACTGAGTCCATCTGCACCCGCTCAAAGGAAGCACACTTGAATACCTTGGCCAACAACCAATGAGGGCCTGCCAATTAAACTATGCGCATCCAATCATATACATATTTCCAATATCACTCACTGAACACGTGCATACCATTTTAACCATAATAACATGCTGCTTATGTCTCAAACACTACATTAACATGGGTCCTGTGTCCTGATCTTGTCCACATTCTGATTGTGCCCACATTTTTTTAAATGTGTTTACATGTGGTATTAAAATGTGTATCATATCCGTCCACTGTTTCTGCATTGTGACCAGCTTTTTTTCTAAAAATAATATTTATAAATGTATTTATTTTAAGACATATTGATAATTTAAGTCAATGGTGTCACCTGCCAATTGTTTTTGAGGGCGGGACAATGCTAATTTAAAATAGTTTCGCTGTCCAGATCTGTCTAATACTTCCGGAGGTGGTCTGAAAAATCTGATCCCAATCAGATCTTAATGCGTCTTTTAATTGTCTATACCTGTCTAAAATTGTGGCCATAACCAGAAAGTGGACATGATCAAGACAAAGGACGCATGTTAGAACCAGGTATTAACAAGGCTGGAGATGTGACTCATTCAGAAAACTTCAGCCTCAACTGAGAACAAGTGTTTGTTTCTTTCTTTTTTCTTTTAAAAGATAACAAACCAATCTCTAACTGTTAGGACTAATATGCAACATGTTGTTTCCCATGTTTCTAAATGCTGCGGTGTATTTTGTTAAGGGAAAACATAGTAAATACACACATTCTTTCCTGTGTGTTGAGTGACAGCCACAGAATCCGAAGACCAAGGACAGATTTATCATTTTCTGTGTTTTGCACCAGCTTTTGAAACTCAGATTGAGGAGGGAGAGAAAAAGTTAACCTTGGGAAATATTGTTTTGTCCGTATATTCTCTGTGCTCACGGGGAGGGCCTAGCTCTCCCTACTGCAGTCTGGAAACTGGGCCATGACTGTGGAATTGGGTGGCTGAGGTGGGTGGCAGCTCTCTTTGAGAGACCAAGGAGAGGTGTGGGAGTCAGTGTACTGTTCGCCTGACTGCCTACCAACCGCCAGTAAACAATCACCAAGGCTGAATAGTCCCAGAACTGCTTATAAACCAACCTTATATCCTTTGTTGGGGTCAATCTGGGGGTTAGAAGTATAGAGAACTCTCAATGTGCAGACTCAGAGGCGGGGAACTGATGGGACTACAGCTTGAACTGGAATCTCGGGCTGGATTAAAATTTCAAGGTCATTTCCGATTGAGCCGACATACAGTGCATTCGGAAAGTATTCAGACCCCTTGACCTTTTCCACATTTTGTTACGTTACAGCCTTGTTCTAAAATAGATTTTTAAAAATATTCCTCATCAATCTACATACAGTACCACATAATGACAAAGGAAAAACTGGTTTGTATAAATTTGCTAACATTTCAAAAAGTCTGTTGTCGCGTTCTCATTATGGGGTATTGTGTGTAGATTGATGAGGACATGTTTTATTTTTTTAATCCATTTTAGAATAAGGCTGTAACGGAACCAAATGTGGGAAAAAGTCAAGGGGTCTGAATACTTTCCCGAATGCACTGATGCAGTGTTTACCGTGAATGCAGTCTCTGCAAATGTGGGAGCGTTGCCTTTAAATTTGAATTGAGCTCTAATGCGGATCTTCCACTATACTTCAGCGATACAGATTAAATCCAGCCTCTCATCTACAGTTGAAGTCAGAAGTTTACATACACCTTAGCCAAATACGTTTAAACTCAGTTTTTCACAATTCCTGACATTTAATCCTAGTAAACATTCCCCTTCTTAGGTCAGTTAGGATCACCACTTTATTTTAAGAATGTGAAATGTCAGAATAATAGTAGAGAGAATTGTTTCTTTCAGCTTTTATTTCTTTCATCACATTCTCAGTGGGTCAGAAGTTTACATACACTCAATTAGTATTTGATAGCATTGCCTTTAAATTGTTTAACTTGGGTCAAACGTTTCGGGTAGCCTTCCACAAGCTTCCAACAACAAGTTGGGTGAATTTTGGCCCATTCCTGATGACATAGCTGGAGTAACTGAGTCAGGTTTGCAGGCCTCCTTGCTCGCACACGCTTTTTCAGTTCTGCCCACAAATTTTCTGTAGGATTAAGGTCAGGGATTTGTGATAGCCACTCCAATACCTTAACATTGTTGTCCTTAAGCCATTTTGCCACAACTTTGGAAGTATGCTTGAGGTCATTGTCCATTTGGAAGACCCATTTGCGACCAAGCTTTAACTTCCTGACTGATGTCTTGAGATGTTGCTTCAATATATCCACATAATTTCTCTTCCTCATGATGCCATCTATTTTGTGAAGTGCACCAGTCCCTCCTGTAGCAAAGCACCCCCACAACATGATGCTGCCACCCACGCGCTTCACGGTTGGGATGGTGTTCTACCCGGCATGATGACTCCTTGCTGTCCCCAGTCCACCTGGCCGTGCTGCTGCTCCAGTTTCAACTGTTCAGCCTGCGGCTATGGAACCCTGACCTGTTAACCGGACGCGCTACCTGTCCCAGACCTGCTGTTTTCAACTCTCTAGAGACAGCAGGAGTGGTAGAGATACTCTTAATGATCGGCTATGAAAAGCCAACTGACATTTACTCCTGAGGTGCTGACTTATTGCACCCTTGACAACTACTGTGATTATTATTATTTGACCATGCTGGTCATTTATGAACATCTTGGCCATGTTCTGTTATAATCTCCACCCGGCACAGCCAGAAGAGGACTGGCCACCCCTCATAGCCTGGTTCCTCTCTAGGTTTCTTCCTAGGTTTTGGCCTTTCTAGGGAGTTTTTCCTAGTCACCGTGCTTCTACACCTGCATTGCTTGCTGTTTGGGGTTTTAGGCTGGGTTTCTGTACAGCACTTTGAGATATCAGCTGATGTACGAAGGGCTATATAAATAAAATTTATTTGATTTGATTTGTTCTTCGGCTTGCAAGACTCCCCCTTTTTCCTCCAAACATAACAATGGTCATTATGGCCAAACAGTAATATTTTTGTTTCATCAGACCAGAGGACATTTCTCCAAAAAGTACGATCCTTGTTCGCATGTGCAGTTGCAAACCGTAGTCTGGCTTTTTTATGGCGGTTTTGGAGCAGTGGCTTCTTCCTTGCTGAGCGGCCTTTCAGGTTATGTCAATATAGGACTCGTTTTAATGTGGATGTAGATATTTTTGTACCTGTTTCCTCTAACATCTTCACAAGGTCCTTTGCTGTTGTTCTGGGATTGATTTGCACTTTTCTCACCACAGTACGTTCATCTCTAGGAGACAGAACACGTCTCCTTCCTGAGCGGTATGACGGCTGCTTGGTCCCATGGTGTTTATACTTGCGTACTATTGTTTGTACAGATGAACGTAGTACCTTCAGGCATTTGGAAATTGCTCCGAAGGATGAACCAGACTTGTGGAAGTCTAAAAAAAAAATTATAAGGTCTTGGCTGATTTCTTTTGATTTTCCCATGATGTCAAGCAAAGAGGCACTGAGTTTGAAGGTAGGCCTTGAAATACATCCACAGGTACACCTCCAATTAACTCAAATGATGTCAATTAGCCTATCAGAAGCTTCTAGCGCCATGACATCACTTTCTGTAATTTTCCAAGCTGTTTAAAGGCACAGTCAACTTAGTGTATGTAAACTTCTGACCCACTGGAATTGTGATACAGTGAATTATAAGTGAAATAATCTGTCTGTAAACAATTGTTGGAAAATTACTTGTGTCATGCACAAAGTAGATGTCCTAACCGACTTGCCAAAACTATAGTTTGTTAACAAGAAATTTGAGGAGTGGTTGAAAAACAAGTTTTAATGACTCCAACCCAAGTGTATGTAAACTTCCGACTTCAACTGTACATAGTACTTTCAGAAGTGTTCTACCTAACTACTTTTTTCTCTCTTGATTATTTGTTGCTGTATTCAAAGTACATGCCCTTGCAACAGCTCAGGCGATAAGTGACGGTAGGAGACGCACCAAGCAGAACAATGTGAAAGTCTATCATGCCTAAAGGACATAGGTTGCCTGATCCGAATCCTGAGCAGTTTTCCCAGACTGCACTGCTGCAGTAGCCGGCGCCAGCTAGGGGAATACTGCTCCATTGATGGAGGCTGATCCTTTTAAAAAATGCATTAGACGAACGGATGAGCACGGGAGCAAACAGATATGTGTGAATGCCTCAGAGATTCTGGTAGGATGACCGGTGAACTAATCCGAAAAGGTTTAAAGGTCCCCTCAGGAGCTGACACCATGAAAAAGTTAAATGTCAAGTTAGATATCCACACCTGGGTTGAGCCATAGTGTATGTTTACTTCTATTCTCAGCTATGCAAGTTAAGTAGGAGTCTCTTCTGAATACTATTGTTTATTAAAAGATCCTGATGATTGTATATAAAAGTAATCATAGTACTGTACAGATGTAAGATCTTAATTTGACCAGTTTTGAAGCAGGAGTAAAATAATGCTGCAGCAGAAGGATTTGATTACTGAAAATATATATAATTTCTAACTGGAAATCATTTTTAATAAGCTATAATAGGCCATAGTTTTGTTGTGAGATCTAGTGAGAGAAAAATAAAGGCTCATTTACGTTTCCTGTGGTGCAGGAACATTCTCTGTGACAGCAGAATGATCAAATTAAGATAGCATCTGTAAATTAATTGTGAGTATATTAGAAGATTATGCCACAAGCCCTCTGTGTAGGAGCCAAACAAGGACAGCAGCCAAAGTCCACCATCTTTGATTTGCTTTCCAATTTCAACCTTTAAAATCTTGTCAAATTGTTTCATAGTATCCCAACCATTGTGCCAGACCATAGTACCCACATTTTCTGGTTTGGCAGTGGGAGGGCCCCAAAATGATGGATACAACCCCAAAACACATTATACGTCGCAGGCTACTCTCTCAATGGGAAAAAATATTCAGAACCTAAACTCTACACTAAGAATATTATGCGGGCTAATATTGTCTGATGGGTCTGTTGCACCTTTCTATCAACAATACATGACATTTAAACATTCAGCATCAGTTTTGTGAAAAAGTTTAAACCATAGTTATTCCCCTTAAATCTATTTTACTTAGAACCTCATCATCATGTTATTGTGAATATTGTTTAACATTTTGAAAATGTCTCTGGTTAATGGGAATTAATTTGTTAGAATTATCATATGCCATATTTAAAATTGTAAAAGTATGCATTTTCTTGGACAGCCAGTGATCGTGCATAATGTGTACTTTTAAATGCAATTACTTAAAATGTGTGGAAATACAGCATGTTTTGGATTAATTTTCACAGCCAGTATGTGTGATTATTATTTCAGACTCTTCAAACATGGATTCTAATTAAAGGCCAGAATTCAGATTACATGGAACTCACAAACACACCAGACTTACTCTGCTCTATCTGAAAGATCACATCAATGTATTAAATATTCATACATTAGCATATTAACAAGTTATATGAGAGGGGCTATGGTAAAATTTATACAGCTATTTGCCGGAAAGGAAATACAAATGTTGAAGCAGAACATTGGCTCTGTTTTAGCAGCAGATCTGCTAAAGGGCTGTCTAAAAAGCTGCTGTCTATAGGGGCTCATTACCAGCCCATATGGTACAGATGTAGGGTCTAAATTTGAGCCAGTTTGCTACAGCAGGGAAATAATCCTGCAGAAACAGGAAATGTGAATTATTATGTGGATTATGATTAATGGAGATTTTAGTAGGGGTTGATACATTTTCCGTAATTGAAGAAATGTAAAAGTGGAAATTACAGAAGCCTTTTTAAACCTCAAATACACGTTTTAAATGTCCTGAATTGCAGGAAAGTTCTCCTGCAACAAGGTGATCAAATTAAGATCCTACATCTGTAGAACACACCTATTGTCTGGCCATCCTGATCTAACCCTCCACTTCTGCCTTATCGAACTGAAAGTCTGGACTTCATCAGGTGCCTTATCAAGCCACACTGTAAGAATGTGTGACACCTGAATAGGTTCAGAGATCCACATTGCTTATCAGCCACCTTGAGAAGAGCTAATATATAGCTGTCATTAAGTTAATTCATTAATTCATTCATAAAGACCAGTCAGCTGGACAATTCAGCTAGTGCCATGATTCAACCAAACCATATTATCTGAAGAAATATGCACGTTTATGTCCCCTCTCAACCCACCCTTCTGCAATGGTAAAAATCCCCTCTTCTCCAATGGTGTCATTTTGATTATGTCAGCATTTAGATCAGGCACAACAAAGGATGGGCACTCTTTCACTGTATTTGGTATTTTCTTCCTCTTCCACTCTTTTCTCTTGGAAATTTGTAGTAGAGTATTTCTTTGTAACTGGACTAGAGGATGCTTATAATATGCTCCATCACTGCGGTTTAAAAGAAATATGTGCAATATCAGTGTGGGAAAAGTCATGCTTCCAATATGAGTCATCATTAGTGGCGGGAGCAGTTGCCATGGTAATGTTTCATAGACACAATGCTTGTCACGTTCACTCTGCCCAGCCACCCCATGCCAACCTCATGGTGTACTGGCATGTCCAAACATGGGCCAGAACAACAGAACAGACAGGTCCAATGGGTCACCATGACATCAATTCTAACATTTTATGCCAATCAAGCCAGAAATGATCACTGCTATATGTGAAATAGTTATTCTGGTTCATTTTCTTATGTTAGTTTAAAGAACAGGGATACCAGCTGGCCGTCCCCATATGTTTGGTATATTTGATTGATCTAATAATTGTTTGGCAATATGGGTGTGACATTTTGTCACTGCTACTCTCATTAAAACTATTGAATTCTGAAATTACATCCTGCTTGCAACAGAAAGATTCCATCTCATTCATATCAATAGCCAACAAATAGTTGATAAATATGTTAATTAAATAAATTATATATTGTTTTTTGTGCTGACCTGCCCAAAGATGACTGATATTTCTAGCCCCTGGGCTAGGGGCGTGAGATGGAGCATCTGTGCGGCAAGGCAGAGGTAATGAGACATTTGGCTGAATGGGGACCTCAGGGGGAATGGGATGAGAGGCAGCACAGCAGGCAGATGATGTCATCACTAACAATAGATTTTTGTAAGTGTGGTCATTTTTTTTATGTCTTTGGAGCTGCCATGATTTTCATTCAGTGTGCAAGACATTGTTGAATCCATTTAGCCTCTCTTCCCACCCTCTCTCTCTCTCCTAATGACCAGACAGAAATTTCACTCTCTCCATAGCGGCTGCTGCCCTGCTGCTGCCCTCAAATGGGAGGTTCTTTGCAGAGAGTCTTCCAAGGTTGCTTTGGCTCACATTTCGGTTTTATTTCTACTTAAATGATACAATCAGTAACGGCATGCAATCACCTGCAAGACAAAGTACCTTATATAAGTGGAGACTCCACTGCCGGGAAGTAGCGTCTGTCTGTTGTTTTTGGGTCATTGGGGTGTGTGTTATTGACTTGCACTCAGCCGGAGAGAGACTTGACATCAGGAGAGTTAAAAGTTTAGAGGACTTAGAGGCCTGACCACTTAGTATGATTAAGCACATTTAAAAAATAACCTCTGCTATCTGATAGAAATTGAAACTGCTATGACAACCAAACTATATCTCAGGAAGGCTATTTTACATGGTTGTTGTATTGATATCAAATCCAGTATGTCATTTCCAGATTTTGTATGTGGCCATTGGCCAATCTCTAGGGCCAATACTTCTGCAGCAGTGATGAAATAGGCTTCATTCTGTTGCTCAGACCCATTGACAGAAACTGAATTACAGGTTAATCCTCACTCCTCCAGGCATATTCTGAGATGAATGTGTTTACATCTAAATGTAAACGATTTCTCCAACAGTAATCCTACGTTTGGGTTAATAGTCATAGACCAGCATACAGCGCTCCAACACTCTAAAACAACAATGTAAAAGCCAATGTTTACTGAACTGGGAGCCATGTCCTGACAAGAATAATATATTCTGCTGGTGGACGTGCTGTTTGGACATTGCCTAACACTTACGTCCTCTATCATGGGCAGCACATGGGCAACACAACATCCTCTGCCACATGGACAATGGAAATGAGGGTACCATGTTGAAAGAAAAAAAGTGAGTGTGAGCAAAAAGGAAAATGTCCACTTGACGTGTCTTTTCCTTGGTGGTAGATAATAGATTTTTCTTTATGAGACTAGGAAGGGAGATAATGCAGTGGTCTTCATGGCTTCAGTCTCTTCTCCCACTGATGAAATCCTCTAATTTGATTGGGCGACAGAGACTGTTGCGCCATCTGAACCAGTTTTCACTGTGCCAACTCTGGGAGGCCCCTAAAAATAGAACTGCCAGTCAGAATTCCCAATGACAGGATTGGGAAAAGAACCAGGATGGTGTAATATATTTTGCTAACAAGCTTCCAATCAAATTTGGTATCTGTGCCAAATGGGAGTGTGGGGGCTGATGTTAACTGCTCTGACTGACGCACATCGCCTGGCTGCTGATGTCGTTTGCAATAGACTCATCAGAATACCCCTCCTTATCCTAGATTTGGAACAATATGCACAATGGGTTTAAAGTGCATTGTCACGGATCCCTTTGGAACTTTCATTGCGCTCACCTGGCCCCTATCCCCACTGATTGTATTTGTATATGTGCCCTTTGTTCACCATGGTGCTGTCGATTATTGTTACAATGTCTGTTGGTGCGTGTGAGTACCTGTGCTGTGTGTTTAGGGCTTTTGTGCTCTTGTGGATTGCGCAGATGATTACGGGTCTCCTCCCGTGTGTTAATCATTGTGCGCGTGTGTATTTATTTGTGGTTCTCCTCGCTCTTTTGTTTGGGTTTCAACCCTGTGTTTTGTGTACGTGTTTGTTTGGTCTTCGTCCCCGTGCCTTTACATGGCACGCTGTAATTTGGGGCTTAATTAAAAAACTATTACGCATTCCTGCGTCTGTCTCCCGAATCATATATACCAGAGTGACATGCATTGTATTTTGAATATTCAGATTGTACAGCTGTGTTGTCTACATATTTTAGGTTGAAAAGTTCTCCCTTGGATTTTGACATATACAATAGGCAAGTGAGCAAGTTCTTCAGTTTTGTTTTCTAGATTGGATACTCAGTATCATCATAGCATATTTAAGCAATAAGGCCCAAGGAGGTGTGGTATATGGCCAATATACCACGGCTAAGGGCTGCTCTTAGGCACAATGCAACACAGAGTACCTGGTCACAGCCCTTAGTCATAGAGCAGTAAAAATAAATGTTTTGTCATACCTGTGGTATATGGTCTGATATAACACGGCTGTCAGCCAATCAGTATTCAGGGATCGACCCACCCAGTTTATAATGAACAGTAAACACCATGAAGCAATCCCAAGTCATGCTGGTGTTTTGGCTGGGCCAGGCAGGCAGTTAATGGAATCCCTGCTCTATGTTGTCCACCAGCCACAACACTTCACCCCGCAGCCCTTCTGATGAAGCGCCAGTCAACGTCTAACTGGTTCCATTAATATATTAGTAGCAGTGAGGTTTTCTGTAACCTCAGAGCAATGATGTTATCCAGCCCCCACCCTCGTGCTCCTTGTTTGCCATGGCAACATTTCACTCAAGACAGATTTGTTTCCAAGCATGCTTTTGGATATGACTATGCGCTCGCCATTCAACATTCGTTCTACGTTAATGAAAACCCCTGGTGAATAGAAATTATGGCCTAATGTCACTGCACTCCAAAAAAAAGTGCTATCTAGAACCTAAAGGGGTTTTTCGGCTGTCCCCATTGGATAACCCTTTGAAGAACCCCTTTTGGTTCCAGGTAGAACCATGTTGGTTCCTTTCTACAGAGGGTTCTACAAGGAACCCAAAATGGTTCTACCTGGAATGAAAAAAGGGTGCTCCTATAGAGACAGCTGAAGGACCCTTTCAGAATCCTTTTTTCTAAGAGTGTGGAATGAATATTGCTAGCTGCAGGTGAAAGACTCCCTCTAATCCTCTATGTAGTCTATTTTCCTGTGCTCTATTTTCTCTCCAGACTTCTTCCCACTATTTCCTGTTTATATTTCCTCCGGCTCAAGATCACAGGGAAACATGAACCCCTTTAACAATACACTCATGCTGTGAGATATGGGTGATGCATTATCTGAATCACAAAGTGTTTTGTTCATACAGAAGATTTTAGTTCCATGCTGAATTACTGTGGTTCCATGAACTATGATTCATTCTTAAAAATTACTTCAATCACGTTACAGAATCTGTGTGGAGTACATACACTACCAATCAAAAGTTTTAGAACCCCTACTCATTCAAGAGTTTTTCATTATTTTTACTATTTTCTACATTGTAGAATAATAGTGAAAATATCACAACTATGAAATAACACATGGAATCATGTAGTAACCAAAAAGTGTTAAACAAATCAAAATATATTTTATATTTGAGATTCTTCAAAGTAGCCACCCTTTGCCAGCTTTGCATACTCTTGGCATTTTCTCAACCAGCTTCATTATATAATCACCTGGAATGCATATCAATTAACAGGTGTGCCTTGTTAAAAGTTCATTTGTGGAATTTCTTTCCCTCTTAATGCGTTTGAACCAATCAGTTGTGTTGTGACAAGGTAGGGTTGGTATACAAAAGATTGCCCTATTTGGTAAAAGACCAAGTCCATATTATGGCAAGAACAGCTCAAATAAGCAAAGAGAAACAACAGTCCATCATTACTTTAAGACATGAAGGTCAGTCAATACAGAACATGTCAAGAACTTTGAAAGTTTCTTCAAGTGCAGTCGCAAAAACCATCAAACGCTATGATGAAACTAGCTCTCATGAGGCCTGCCACAGGAATTGGAAGACCCAGAGTTACCTCTGCTGCAGAGGATAAGTTCATTAGTTACCAACCTCAGAAATTGCAGCCGAAGTACCAGACACATCTCAACATCAACTGTTCAGAGGAGACTGTGTGAATCAGGCCTTGCTTTGGCCAAGAAACACAGTAGTAGAACAGCGCAGTAGTTGCACTACAATTCTGCATTTTGTTTTTTTCCTCATTATAAACAGTTGGGATAGTTTAGTGGGTTTCAGCACCATAGACAGCTCCACCCATGTCATTTTCCATGGGAGTGATTTCAACACAGTTCCTCCAATGCAGCTTTTCATGACAGAAGTCAATGGTCCATGTTTTCTTCATGCATCAAATGCATCAAAGTCTTTATCACTTGTAGCAACATAGTTTACTGAATATAGAGTCATCTATCATTTTGTGTTTGTTCATATTGGAGTTTTGTTATACAGTCATTTGGTCTAATGTAATTTTGAGTCTTCATCTGAAACCATATGTACACAATCATTGGTTAAGCCTGTTAAGACACAGCAAATGGATTAGCTTTTTAATCTACACCTTAACAAATGCGTTAAAACAAATCAGGGTGGCAGGTAGCCTAGCTTTTAAGAGCGTGGAGCCAATAACTGAAAAGTTGCTGGTTCGAATCCATCAGCCATCTAAGTGAAAAATATACCACTGAGCCATTGAGCGAGGCACTTAACCCTAAATGCTCCTGGAAATTACTCTGGATAAGAGCATCTGATAAATGACTCAAATGTAAAATTAGGACAATTAGTCAGTCAGCAATTCATACCAAGTAATGCGGACAGGGCTGGATTCATCCGTATCTTGGAAGTATCATAGTAGATCCACGTGAAAATGGAAAAGCCATTTCCGTTTGGGCATACATATTCAGCAATTGAAATTGTCATTGCATTTAAATTTCAATCAAGCTATAACGTGGACCTTCCGTGATACTTCTGCAATATGGATTGAATCCAGCCCAAGGCACAATAATATAGATAACTTAAAATCCATATGAACTTGTGTAACAGAAAATCTGTCAGATGTATCTGTAAAGCCTCATAATGACAGTCTTCCCAGCAGCACACCAATGTTCCACCTAAAGCAAATGACTAATTCCACAGAGGAGCTTATTTTGTCATGTGTCAGGAAGATTCAGCCTGCTTGTCAATACAGCCTAGCAGCTTCAAAGCTCATGATTATGATGAAAAAAATATGTAATGAATGTGTAATTGATGGATAATATTTTGCCAGTCTACGGACCCATTGAAGGGGTATTTTATTTCCAAAGTGAAATAATCAGTGGTGTAAAGTACTTCACTTTTACTTGAGTAACTTTCTGTTAAGGTATCTATACTTTTACTCAAGTATGACAATTGGGTATTTTTTCCACCACTGGAAATAATGGCAAACTAGTTCTGTAATGTAGTAGTTCTCACTCATCTCTGACGACTACCCTTCCTAAAAAAAAATTGATAGCATCTAAAATTATTATTTATATTTAAACAATAAGGCCCGTGGTGGTGTGGTATATGGCCAATAGACCATGGCTTAGGACTGTTCTTATGCACAACGCAAAGCGAAGTGCCTGGATACAGCCCTTAGCCGTGGTATATTGGCCATATACCACAAACCCCGGAGGTGCCTTATTGCTATTATAAATTGGTTACCAACGTAATTAGAGCAATAAAAATAAATGTTTTCTCATACCTGTGGTATACGGTCTGATATACCACAGCTGTCAGCCAATCAGCATTCAGGGCTCAAACCACCCAGTTTATAATTAGACATATTACACAGTATCTGTTGAACCTGTATCTAGGTAATCGTCAGCAGTTGACTTCAGAAAACATGTACCTTTGCCTCTATTTTACATGGTCCTTACAATCAATCACTATTTCATTATGTCTTTTCATGTTTCCTCATGAACTTGCAAGAACTTAGAGAGAACTAATTCACTGGCTTCACCCCTGCAACTGTAAACCTAAAGAAAGAGGTCCCCGTCCCCCATCCCAGGAAGACTGCAAATGTATTTGGGAGACAAAGATGTACTGACCCAGATTTGCCCTTTCGGATTTATTGAGCGGAATCACGTAACAGCAATCGTGTCATCTTTAAGGTGGTGGGGTGGCTTGGTAGTATCAAATGCAGAACATGACATATTTAAAGTCTTACAAAGTAGTTGAGATTAAAGGCTGGTGGTGTGAATATGTTCCTGTGGTGTTGGAGGGCCAGGAGAGGAGAGGAAGCTCTGCTGATTGGATAACTAGCACAGTTAATCTTTCCCCCTCAAGTACTCAGAGCCAAACCTATTCTTCCACACTGAGAATGGAAGATTAAGCCCAGTCCATGGTCCTCAAGCTGGCCAGAAGGGCAAGAAGCTGAGCTCAATCAGATGAGATAATGTTAAATCACTTTTTAAAGTATAGGAGTTGAAAGTGCTTCTCTCCCCCTCTTCATTCACACTGTTAAAGACATACTCCAGAGGAATGAAAACAACCTTGTTATTGTTTAAACCTCCCGTTGCATCAATATGTTTTGACCATGTCAGTTTACAATGTATGGCTCATACATGCATAACAAATCCATCTACAGTCCTTTCCCAGCAGGAAAAGGCACAGAATCTTAACATTCTAACCTGCCATCATTTAGTTCATGAGATCTACAAACTCGTTCCTGTCATGTAGTAAATGCGCACTCTGAGTGGCTGCATGCGCTCACCATTAGTTACTTTGATAACAGTGAAAATACACTGAATACATCGATCAAATCCATCCATCCAAAATCCAGGGGGATATGTATACAGTAGCTAAGAAAGTGATACTAAGTGTATGATAAGATGTAGTAAGATGTTAGTAGCCCATGTGCTTCAACCTAATAATTTGGTCAATTTATCCCTCTTAATTTTGCCTAATGTTCTGACTTGATGGTGCACATGTAGCATATAACCTGTTATATAGAACTGTAATCATCAAATATTGTAAGAGCTTTCATTGTCTGCTTATATGCCCCCTTTATTTATTTATCGTACAGTTCTGACTTGGTGTACAGGGAGAAGACTGTAAGAATGGCCCATGTTCTGAATTCTGTCGCTGTACATTTCAAAAGTGCTAAACAAATAGTTATAATGACTGCGTCCATCCTAGCTCACTCATTAATGTCTTAATTAATTGAAATGAAGGATTTCCTCTTATCTGCTTGTCGTCCCCTTGTGCCATAGTTTGTACATCTCAATTGTCATTAGAAACCACATTTGTTTAAGCAAGTCAGCCTTGTCAACTATGTTTTTTTAAAAGACAGTTTTCTGAGGCTGAATTAACTCTTTCGCTGACAGAAAGGCTCTGCTGATAGCCAGGTGTAGCGATGGTAAGATGTTGAGACAGCTTTTTGTGGGCACTGTTTGTCTCCGTTATAGTGGAATTAATGTATTGTTTAGTGTTGTGTTGTGTCGTGTCGTGGCTTTGCTGGCATGCATCCCACTTTTGGGTTTTTTGCCCCATCAAGATTTACATGCTACAATTGCCAATGGGACAGATCTTTCCCCATCTTACCAACCGTTGCATCAATATGTTTTTACCATGTCAATTTACAATCCAGGGTTACACCAAGCAGTTCATTCTCCTCGACTTGCTCAATTGCCACATTATGAATTGAAACATGTATAGGAGGTTTAGGATTAAGCAAATGATTTGTCCCAAATACAATGCCTATAGTTTATATACTGTATATATAGGACTAGCTTTTTACTAGCCACCCATTCTAAGACTGAAGCTCTTCGTTAAGGGTTGCAATGATTTTACTTGCTGTTGCAGCTGACGTGCATAACCTTGAGTCATCAGGCTACACTGGCTTTAGTCAAGGCTAGTGGTAGGTCATTAGTAAAAATAGAAAACCATAACGGGCCAAGACAACTGCCTTGAGGTATACCACCCTCTACCTTGTTTACGTTAGAAAACCCTCTTTATTCTGTTAGAGAGGTAGCTCTCAATCCTCGATATGGCAAAGGATGTAAAGCCATGACACATAAGTTTTTTCAGCAGCACTGAAAATGTCAAAAGCTGCCCTAAAGACTAACAAAACAGCTCCCACGATATTCTTATTATCAATTTATTTCAGCCAGTCATCAGTCATTTGTGTCAGTGCACTACATATTTAATGCCTTTCCCTATAAGCATGCTGAAAGTATGTTGTTATTTTGTTTACTGTGAAATAGTATTGTATCTGGTCAAACACCATTTTTTCCAAAGGTTTACTGAGGCTCTGTAGCAGGCTGGCTGAACGGCTGTTTGAACCGGTAAAGGCTGCTTTGCTATTCTTGGGTAGTGGAATGGCTTTTGATTCCCAACTAAGCCTGAGGGCACACACTTTCCTGTAGGCTTAGATTTAGGAGATGGCAAGTAGGAATGGCAATATAGTCTTCCTCAGTCAATTTGAATCCAAGTTGTCAGTGCCAGGTGTTTTGTCATTATTGATAGACATCCATATTTGTTTTTATACAGATATGGGGTAATAATCCAACACTGCAATTGATTTCCAGCGATCATCGTTCATGTAGGCAAATGCTATATATAATCAATACACAACTTTCAAGGAATAGGAAATGTAATGCAAACATATAACTATAACTTTTCCATTGTATAAAAATACATAATCACATTCACTTGCTTGTTTGCCGTACTAGTCTGATGAGTCCATACTTGCAACTACGGAAAGTCAGGAACTGGCCTGCAACAACCAAACGTGATGGACAATGTTGATTGGCAAGTGGAATAATGTCCAATGAGTTTGCAATGTTAAAGTGGGAGGCGGGGATCTGGTCGGCCCAGTGTTGTCCAATGAGGATGCACGGGTTTAGACCAACATACACACCCAACATGCACACCACAGGAACACCATAGAGTTTTTTTACTCTCTTTTGGGCACACGCTGCAGAGGCTCGAGAACAATGACGTGATGGGGTTGTACACAATTGTGCAACATTTTCGGGGAGCCGTTTTGGCTCTTGATCTGTACTTTCAAAACTACTGGCTGAAATTATACAAAACTTCCAGAAAATCTCTTTAATGTGCTTGGGTTTCTCACAGAGTGTCTCTCTTTGTGCAGTTTTTATTGGTCCCTCAGGGCCCACTGTATTTATTTTGAAAGAAGATCGAAACAGAAGATGACAAATGGTTCAAAGTTTGTTGTTTGTTTGCTTTCTTGCTATACAACATTTCCCCAATTATTTTGCAGCCTGAGACTTAGGCCCCAATCAGTGTTGAATCATTATTGGCTGGATTGAGGCTATAACTGCTACCGTGAACTCTCTGACTCTCCTCTCCATCAGGGTACCTCTGTGTTCACACCCTCTCTCATTTATGGCTGAATTTCCCTCTTAAAAGCAGTGTCTTCTTTTTCGTTTAACTCTCCTCCCTGTTGGGTCAGAGAGCTACCATGGTGTTGTTATAAAGGGAGAGAGGGAGGCCCTATGCAGTATAACCATCCCACTGAATATGGGATGTTGGATGTGGTAATGAAATGTAAACAAGTTGCCTCCTCGCAGCGTATGTTCTTTATCTTGGGATTGTAATGTTTTAATAGTTTGCATTTCAGACAGCCAAGGGCACTTTAACAAGTCATAATACATACTGTAAAAATGGGTAAGACCTCCTTTGACAACATACAGTGTATATGAAATCTGTTGTTATGATATGTAAACAAGTTTGTAAGCAAGCTATTGCAGCTGGCCTCCATGATAGTGCCTCCACCATGGATCAGCTGTGGAGCGGAAGCCTTCTATGTCCCGCAGACAGGATGGTGGTCCCTCATGGAGCAAATGGATTCACAGCTGTGCAATGTCCTTGGGGAGGAGAGAGAAAGAGAGAGAAAGAGAGGTTTATTTCAATTTCAACATTAAATAGTATCAATAGCACTTAATGCTGAATTATTTGACACGACATACATAAATACACAATACACATGAAAACCATCAACACAATAAAATATACAACTTATGGGGGGGGGGGCATAAAGAGAGAGAGCAAGAAAGAGAGAGGGGGGGCAGAGAGAGAAGGGGAATGAGAGAGACAGAGATAGGGCCAGGGAGATGAACAAAGGGACAAGAGAGAGGCGGGGGTCAGAAAGGGGAGAGTGCAGAGAGAGCAAGAAAGTGGGATTTAAAGTGGAAGAATGGGAGAAAAACATTCAAATGCTTAACTGCAGTTAAAGCAGAGGTATTTTTGACTGCTTTGCTGATCACTAATTTCTTATATGGCCACCCGCACTGCTTCTTGACACACTGCTCGCTTAACTAGTGACCACGACAGTGCGCATGCGCCCAGCCCACCACAGGAGTCACTAGAGCACGATGGGGCAAGGACATCCTTGCCGGCCAAACCCTCCCCTAACCCGGACGACGCCGGTCGCGGCCAGCTGCGACACAGACCGGGATCGAACCCGGGTCTGCAGTGACGCCTCAAGGGATGCAATGCAGTGCCTTAGACCGCTGCGCCACTCTGGAGGCCCAGTGAAATTCACTTCAAATAATGGCAGTCTTCTGGGTGTGTGTTGTATTGTCTGTGTACTTGTAGTCTGTCCAGTATCCCCCTCCTTCCCCCATCCTCCTCATCCCCCATCTCTCCCATACCCCCCTCGGGAGCTGCACGGATGAACAAGCTCATTCTACTCGCTGGCTGTTCCCCATGCATGACTGATGTTCGGTTGGATATCCTTGACTGATTCCTGTTCTGCGGTGAGGAAGTGTGTCAGAGCACAGCCATCCCCCCCCAGCACCCCATAGATTTAAGCACCATCATGACCACCATAATCCTCAAGACTCTCCAGATACTGGGGGGGCTTGTCCACTTGGCAGCATCCCCTCCCTTGAGGCCCAGCTGTAGACACATACCCTGCTAAGATGGTGTGTCTATCCTCCTCTGCCCTCTGCATAGGGAATACTGTTTGGATACTGTATACGGTATAATCTATTTTTCACTTTATTTATTTCTCACTGGGGTCCTTGAGGAGTATCATTCAAGGTGCTGTGGAAATGGACCTCTTACAGTCTGTTAGAGCGCCAGTGTCTCGTGTCAGTTTTTCTGTTACTGTTTCCACTCAGTTTGAAAAACAGACAGTTGGCTGTGCCGATTACAACCCTTTTCACCTGAAATCACTTAGGATTAGCTCTGATTTCTCTGAGCACTCCTCTGACACGGAGCATAAAAACAACCACAGTCTCAGTGGCCAATGAACCTCAGAAAACTAAAGATCAATAAATGGGCAAGAAGAGGAAGAGGGCTATTTTGGCTATTTTCTGGCTATTTTCATGTTCTCTTTCATATTTCCCCCTTTACATGAAAAACCGGCAGACGGAATATACTGTAGGCGCTGGTTAGTTGTGTGTTTGGACCAGGAGCAACATCTTCTGGTGAGATTTGATAGTAGTGAGCACTGAACACAGAAAAATGACAGATGATACCATTCTGATGAACAAATCTCCCAAAAAGAACATGAGAGAAAAATTTGCCAACACTTTATTTTAAGGGTATCTAATAAACCATTAAAAAATAATTTATAAATTCTGTGTTCACCATTTATTACTCATTCCTCCCGCATTTATAAACCATTTACTAATCATTAGTAAAGTATTTTTGCAGTCCCTAATCTAAAGTGAGCCCTAGTTATACGTTATAAATATTTTATAAATGTTGTGAGTGACCAGTGTAATTTCTCACAATAAGATGGGCATGGCTTTGGTAGACAATCCATTAGTACCACTACCTGGAAAAAGAATAAGCACACAACACAGGATCTTTAAGGAAATATACAGTACCAGTCAAAAGTTTGGACACCTCTCATTCAATGGTTTTTCTTTATTTTTTACTATTTTCTACATTGTAGAATAATAGTGAAGACGTCAGAACTATGAAATAACACATATGGAATCATGTAGTAACCAAAGAAGTGTTAAACAAATAAAAAACATATTTTAGATTTCAGCTTTGCATACTCTTGGCATTCTCTCAACCAGCTTCACCTGGAATGCTTTTCCAACTGTCTCGAAGGAGTTCCCACATATGCTGAGCACTTGTTGGCTGCTTTTCCTTCACTCTGCAGTCCAACTCATCCCAAACCATCTCAATTGGGTTGAGGTCGGGGGATTGTGGAGGCCAGGTCATCTGATGCAGCACTCCATCACTCTCCTTCTTGGTCAAATAGACCTTACACAGCCTGGAGGTGTGTTGGGTCATTGTCCTGTTGAAAAACAAATGATAGTCCCACTAAGAGCAAACCAGATGGGATAGTGTATCGCTGCAGAATGCTGTGGTAGCCATGCTGGTTAAGTGTGCCTTGAATTCTAAATAAATCACAGACAGTGTCACCAGCGAAGCACCCCCACACCATCACACCTCCTCCTCCATGCTTCACGGTGGGAACTACACATGCAGAGATCATCCGTTCACCTAATCTGCGTCTCACAAAGACACAGCGGTTGGAACCAAAAAGCTCAAATATGGACTCATCAGACCAAAGGACAGATTTCCACCAGTCTAATGTTCATTGCTCGGGTTTCTTGGTGTCCTTTAGTAGTGGTCTCTTTGCAGCAATTCAACCATGAATGCCTAATTAACACCGTTTCCTCTGAACAGTTGATTTTGAGATGTGTCTGTTACTTGAACTCCGAAGCATTTCTTTGGGCTGCGATTTCTGAGGCTGGAAACTCTAATGAACTTATTCTCTGCAGCAGAGGTAACTCTGGGTCTTCTAATTCCTGTCTAATTCTAGTTTCATCATAGCGCTTGATGGTTTTTGCGATTGCACTTGAAGAAACATTCAAAGTTCTTTAAATTTTACGTATTGACTGACCTTCATGTCTTAAAGTAATGATGGACTGTCATTTATCTTTGCTTATTTGAGCTGTTCTTGACATAATATGGACTTGGTATTTTACCAAATAGGGCAATCTTCTGAATACCACACCTACCTTGTCACAACACAACTGATTGGCTCAAACGCATCAAGAGGGAAAGAAATTCCACAAATGAACTTTTAACAAGGCACACCTGTTAATTGAAATGCATTCCAGGTGACTACCTCATGAAGCTGGTTGAGAGATTGCCAAGCTTGTGCAAAGCTGTCATCAAGGCAAAGGGTGGCTACTTTGAAGAATCTCAAATATAAAATATATTTTGATTTGTTTAACACTTTTTTGGTTACTACATGATTCCATTTGTGTTATTTTATAGTTTTGATGTCTTCACTATTATTCTACAATGTAGAAAATAGTAAAAATAAAGAAAAGCCCTTGAATGAGTAGGTATATCCAAACCTTTGACTGGTACTATATATAAATATGTGAATAACTAGCTTACTAACATTTACAAATCTAGGAGTAATGATTAATAAATGGTGAACACACAATTTATAAATGCCTTCTAAATGGTTTATTAGGTACCCATAAAATAAAGTGTTACCAAAAATTCCCACTTGCAAATCCTGTCCATATGTTTTACATCATTCAACATGAAAAAACAAGCAAGTGTTGTTTCTTGAAAAGCAAGCGTTGTTTTTTAAAATACCATCTGTTTGTTGGACATAATAACCGTTGTATGAGCTATGGCCAGCAATAAGAGCAAGACATTTTCATCAAAACTGAAAAATGAGCTGTCATCAGTAGGGGTCATACTATTAGTTATAGCCAGCACACAGCTCTGCTTCAAATGACCCCTCACCATGCACTGGAACTTCTAATGTAATCAGAATGATGTAATCCACTGACCAATGCCGCCCCTATTCTGATGTAATTCCTGTTCTAGAGCCAAAATGCTTGTTTAGGTTTCATCTCTGAAGAATGACACAAGCAATACATATTCACGAATTGGGGGGGGGAAGGAACATCAAGGTGATTTCCACGTATTGGAGAAACATCATCAAATAGGGCACTGACAGCTGTCAGTGTAGCTAGCTAGCACGCTAACCTTATCTAGCTAGCTAATGTTATCTGTTGTTGCTGGGTTTTTTAAACTACACTGTATTCAAAAGAGCTAGGCTTTGGCTGGTTCTGCAGCTGGAGTTGTCATAAACATTTAGGGAAAACCAGTATCTTTGACTTTGCCATCTATTGTTATCCCCAAAGTGTTAACACTTTCCAGAAATTGCGGCCTACGAATCCGCAATAGAAATAGTAATAAGATGAAGCTCCGGGAGTATGGATAACTATTGAAAGATTTAGAGACATGTGCTTTTCAACATTGTAATGGACAGGTGCAACCTTCAGTAGGTAGGCTGCTGGGAGTATTCGGCTGCGATACAGCGAAGCCAAATCAGCCCCTGATTTGGGAAGTAAAATGATAGGCTACATGACTTTGCTCATGATGCATGCTGCAAATGATGTACCCAGGGCTGCGTAGGTTACTTTCTAAATGTCATTTCGTTACAGTTACTACTTACCTCTCCAAAATTGTAATCAGTAACAGTAATTTACCTTTGGATTACCCAAACTCAGGATTAGTGATTTTTCCAATAGAATCCTATAGGGTTCTTACAGTCCTATAGGATTTTGTGTCACTATCAGAATCCTATTGAAATCCTATTGGAATCCTTTTTTCCTATTGGAAATAAAAAAGTAATCATTGAATCCTATAGGATTCTTGCAGTTCTATAGGATTTTGTGTCACCTGTATCAGAATCCTATTGGGCTGATTTCTTTCCTATTGGTAATCAAAAGTAATCATATTGGACCCTGTATGATTCTCGCAATCCTATAGTATTTTGGAACACCTCTATCAGAATCCTTTTGGAATCCTATTGGACTACTTTTTTGGGGGACCCACCTTCTCACACCCTCCTCTCCAGTTCCCGGATCACTCTCCGCCACATGGCCTCAAACTGCACCATTTTGTTTCTCGCCGTCGCCCACTCAATTTCATCATTTAGATAATAAAGCAATTTACCTTTCCATTATGTTATCAGATTTTGGAACCAGTTCTATTGGACTCCTATAGGATTCTATCCTATATGATTAAATCTTATAGTATTCTATAAGATTCCAATTCAATAATCAAATAGAAAAATCCTATCAGATTGTGGAACCAGTCCTATTGGACACCTATGGGATTCTATCCTATAGGATTCCAATACACAAATCCTATCAGCTTTTGGAACCAGTCCTATTGGTCTCCTATAGGATTCATCTTGAGAGAAAAAAATACTATAGGAGTCCAATAGGACTGGTTCCAAAATCTGATAGGAATCATATAGGATAGTCTTCCAAATCTGATAGGATTTTCTATTGGATTTAAAAAAAAAAAATGTAATCCTATAGGATTTTTTGACCAGGGATGCTTTGGGCACTACCGAAAAGTGCTATTTGCATGTGAAAATGTAATAACATAGGCCTATGCTGCATTTGCTATAAGCATATTGTTTATGTTTTTGTTGGTGACACTTTGATATCTCTATAATTTGCAGCTGCAGTCTATCAAAAGTGTGTGAGTTTGATCATGTGTCCATTAGGCCTATGGAGAACAAAAATAAAATAACAGTATGGAGCACAATACCATGGAGGAGTTTAGAAGAAGGGAGGAAATCCCTCAAACCTTTATTCCATAGGCTGGGATCCGCACTATGCAGCTGTTGAAAGAGCCCATTTTTTACTTGATGTCCACTTGTCGCAAAAACAATAATTGATAGGCAGCTCAAACTTCTTAAATTCCAACATTATTGGGTTAAAATACACATATACAATTGTGAACAGCCATCCACAACAACCACAATCCGTAATGCGCAAATAGCTAAATGAGAGAGCAGCAGTGTGATTCACATGAATACCCTATGTAGATATCCATAAAAAGTTATATCCATGTAGGCTACAACACTGCTTTCGTCCTTACCTCAAAGCGTTTATTCAAGTTGGATAATCTTTGGATCCCAACAGCAGTCACACCATTTGAAAACATAGCTTTGACTGTAGCCTACAAAAGCATATTCCTGCCCTTTTCCCATGGTCTCTGACTTGTGGTCAGACTTTCATGTGGAAAAACTTAAACTTGTGTCCTTTTTCAATGCTGATCTGAATGTCATAGAAAAAAAGTAAAAGTGATGCTAGAGGTATCATCTAGTTTTTCAAACGTACCTGTAATCTGATTACAATAGTTTTGCTGGTAATGTAACAGATTACAGTTTGGGTTTTTGTAATCAGATACTCCCGAACACTGCATGTAACAACACCCTGAGTGCATCTGACACGAAACACCAATACAAATTTAACATCAGCACAACAAATTAGATAAACAAGTTCCTTGAGTTTTCATTATGGGAAAAGGCACCTTTGGCTTCTAGATGCACAAATAGCATGCAGTGTAACAAAGCGTTAGTGGTCAAAGACAATTCTTGGGGCAACGGGGGGAGTTGGGTTGAAAAATGCAATTCTATCACGCCATTATACCATTTATAAAATAGTTAGATACTTTAAGGTTTCATGCTTGTTTCTTCCAAAACGAGGAAGAATTTTGAGTTTTGGTACAAAGATTCCCAGTGGAAAATCAGTCTGTCAGAGCGCGACGAAGAGGCGCACCTGCTAATTTTACTTTTCTATTGAACATACTTCTTTCCGTATGAAATATTATAGTTTATTTACATTTTAGGGCACCTGAGGATTAAATATAAACGTAGTTTGACTTGTTTGAACAAAGTTTAGCGGTAGCTTTTTGGATTCCTTTGTCTGCATGTTGAACTAGTGGATTACTGAAATCGATGGCGCCAACTAAACAAACATTTTGGGATATAAAGAAGGATTTTATCTAACAAAACAACCATTCATGTTGTAGCTAGGACCCTTGGGATTGCAAACAGAGAAAGATTTTCAAAGTAAGTGATTTATTTAATCACTATTTGTGATTTTATGAAGCCTGTGCTTGTTAAAAAATATGTTGATGTGGGGCGCCGTCCTCAAACAACCTCATGGTATGCTTTCGCTGTAAAGCCTATTGTAAATTGGACAATGCAGTTAGATTAACAAGAATTTAAGCTTTTAAACGATATAAGATACTTGCATGTTCATAAATGTTTAATATTACGATTATTTATTTGAATTGCGCGCTCTCCAATTTCACCGGATGTTGTCGACAGGTGTCACACCCTGGCCTTAGTTATCTTTGTTCTCTTTATTATTTTAGTTAGGTCAGGGTGTGACATGGGGGATGCAGGTGTTTTTGTTATTGTCTAGGGGGTTTTGTATGTCTATGGGTGTTTGCTAATCTAGGTGTGATGTATGGCTATGGTTGCCTAGATTGGTTCGCAATTAGAGGCAGCTGTCTATCGTTGTCTCTGATTGGGAACCATATTTAAGCAGCCATATTCATTGGGTAGTTCGTGGGTTATTGTCTATGTGTAGTCTTTGTGTCAGCACTAGTTTTCATTTGCTTCACGTTCGTCGTTTATTGTTTTTGTATAGTTTGTCAAGTGTTTTTCATTTTCGTCTTCATTAAACATAGAAGAATGTATTCAAACCACGCTGCGCTTTGGTCCGCTTCTTACGACGATCGTGACAACAGGTGTCCCGCTAGCAGATTTTTTTTTGTTTTGAAAATAACGTGCCCAACATAAACGGACATTTTCTCTGGCCCAGATCGTAGAATATGCATATAATTTACAGATTAGGATAGAAAACACTCCAAAGTTTCCAAAACTGTGAAAATATTGTCTGTGAGTATAACAATACTTATTCTGCATTCAAAAACCTGAGAAAATGTAACCCGGAAGTGATTTTTAAAAAAAATGTTTTATCTGTGTTTCCTGGCCCGCCTATCCTCCATTTAAAGGGTTATCAACCAGATTCCTTTTCCAATTACTTCCTCAGGCTGTGACTAGGCTTTAGACATAATTTCAGGCTTTTATTTTGAAAAATGAACGAGTTTTTTCAAAACTAGTCAAGTGTCCTCCGAGTAGTTCCTGCGCGCGCGAGAGGAGCTCCCCATTTTCCGTTTGTCTCTTATTGAATAGGTAATGGTCCGGTTGAAATATTATCGATTATGTTTGTTAAAAACAACCTGAGGATTGATTATAAAAAACATTTGACATGTTTCTACGACCATTAAGGATACTTTTTGGAATTTGTCGAACGGAACACGGCTTTGATTTTCTGAGAATAATGTGCAACCCAAATGGCGGTTTTTGGTGATAAAAGTAATATTTATCGAACAAAAATAACATTTGTTGTGTAACTGGGAGTCTCGTGAGTGGAAACATCCGAAGATCATCAAAGGTAAGCGATTAATTTCATTGCTTTTCTGACTTTCGTGACCAAGCTAACCAAGCTAATATAAGGCTAGCTTGTTGTAGCACTGAAAGCTACACTCACAAAAGCTTGGATTTCTTTTGCTGTAAAGGATATTTTCAAAATATGACACGATAGGTGGATTAACAACAAGCTAAGCTGTGTTTTGGTATATTTCCCTTGTGATTGCATGATTATAAATATTTTTAGTAATATTTTTGCATGTGGCGCCCTGCAATTCTAGCAGTTGTGTAGGAAAGTGATCCTGTAATAGGGATCCGTAGCTGAAAGAAAGACTGTTGACATCTAGTGGAAGCCATAAGAATTGCAATCTGGGAGCTAGAATTGCATAGGACCCAGAGCTTTCCATTATAAAAAACTGTTTGGTTTTTCTTTGGATTTTCGCCTACCATATCAATTGTGTTATAGTCTGATACATTATTTTAACATTTATACGAACTTCAAAGTGACTCAGGTAGCCAAGGGGACACAAAGCTGTTTGGCTTAGCTCAGTCGTGAAGAAGAAGAACTTGGCAGCTCTGATTAATAAACAATGCCATGCTGGTGGGTGGTAACATTAAAATAAAATAAAAAAACAGTGCTGAAACAAAACTTCATCTGAAAAGTATTTGCATGTAATCTTATAAGGAAACATACGGCATTGACATGGATTTCTACGAATGTCCCACTTTGGATTTTCCACTTCAAGCCAAAGACAGTGCCTTCAGAAAGTATTCGCACCCCTTGACTTTTTCCAAATGTCGTTGTGTTACTGGCCTACACACAATACCACCTAATGTCAAAGTGGAATTATGTTTTTAGACATTTTTACAAATTAACTACAAATTAAAAGATGAAATGTCTCGAGTCAATAAGTATTCATCCCCTTTGTTATGGCAAGCCTAAATAAGTTCAGGAGTAAACATTTACTTATCAAGTAACAGAATAAGTTTAATTTACTCACTCTGTGGGCAATAATAGTGATTAACATGATATTTGAATGACTACCTCATACATACATCTGTAAGGTCCCTCAGTCGAGCAGTGAATTTCAAACACAGATTTAACCACAAAGACCAGGGAGGTTTTCTAATGCCTCACAAAGAAGGGCACCTATTGGTAAATGGGTACAAATATAAATAAAAGCAAACATTGACTATTCCTTTGTAGTGGATGGTGTATCAATACAACCAGTCACATTAAAGATACAGGCGTCCTTCCTAACTGAGTTATCGGAGAGGAAGGAAACCGCTCAGGGATTTCACCATGAGGCCAATGGTGACTTTAAAACAGTTACAGAATTGAATGGCTGTTATAGGAGAAAGACAACATTGAATGTTCCTGAGTGGCTTAGTTACAGTTTTGACTTAAATCGGCTTGAAAATCTAGTGCAAGACTTAAAAATGTCTGTCTAGCAATGATCAAATCAAATTGTATTTGTTCGCGTACACATATTTAGCAGATGTTATTGCGGGTGTAGTGAAATGCTTGTGTTCCTAGCTCCAGCAGAGCATGTAATATCTAACAATTCACAAGAATACATACAGATCTAGAAGTAAAAGGATGTACAGTAATCCCTCGTTTATCGCGGGGGTTACGTTCCGAAAATGACCCGCGATAAGTGAAATCCGCGAAATAGAAAACTTTTTTTTTTTTTACAATTAGCAACTATTACATGTATACAAATACAGTGACTCACGTGTAGGCCGTTTCACTGCTCTTCAGACTGGGCCGCTGCATCCTGACTGCGCTCTGCAGTGTTCTCTTCTTCTGAAGCCCGCGGTGCAGGTGTGTTTGTTCGGGAGAAGAACATAGTGATAGGCAGCTGTTGTCGCTCTTTTTTCTTCTTTGCAAAAAGATCCTTGTACACCGACATGCCACCATGTTTTTTGAGTTTTTAGCGAATCAGAATGCAGAGCACAATGCACCAAAAAAAAAAAAAAATGCATTATGAAAATCCGCGAAATAGCGAATCCGCGATAAGTGAACCGCGAAGTGGCGAGGGATCACTGTACTTGAGAAATATACTGTATGAATATTAGGACGAGCAATGTCGGAGTCCGGAGTATAAATATATACAGTTGAAGTCGGAAGTTTACATACACCTTAGCCAAATACATTTAAACTAAATTTTTTCACAATTCCTGACATTTAATCCTAGTAAGAATTCCCTGTCTTAGGTCAGTTAGGATCACCACTTTATTTTAAAACTTCTCTGATCTACCCATCCCGGTACTGGGATAATTGTCATCAGCAACGCTGAATAGCATAGCGCCACAGTCAAATAATATTACTAAAAAATATTCATATTCATGAAATCACAAGTGCAATATTGCAAAACACAGCTTAGCCTTTTGTTAATCCACCTGTCGTCTCAGATTTTGAAATTTACAGCGAAAGCAATACAAGCGTTTGTGTAAGTTTATCGATCGCTCGACAAGTACACTTAGCATCAGGTAACTTGGTCACGAAAATCAGAAAAGCAATCAAATTAATCGTTTACCTTTGATGATCTTCGGATGTTTTCACTCACGAGACTCCCAGTTAGACCGTTTGTTTGGTGCGTTATGCTCAGAAATCCACAGGAAAGAGCGGTCACGACAACGCAGACGAAAATTCCAAATAATATCCATAATGTCCACAGAAACATGTCAAACGTTTTTTATAATCAATCCTCAGGCTGTTTTTCAAATATATATTTGATAATATATCAACCGGGAGTGTTGGTTTTTCAATAGGACCGGGAGAAACAATGGCCGCCTTTCTCTGTTGCGCAAAACCCACTCTGAGAGCCCACACCTATCCACTTACGCAATGTGATCGTTCTCGCTCATTTTTCAATAAAAGCCTGAAACTATGTATAAAGACTGTTGACGCCTTAGGGAAGCCATAGAAAAAGGAATCTGGTTGATATCCCTTTAAATGGATGATAGGCATGCATAAGAACAGAGAGGTTTCAAAAAAAGAGGCACTTCCTGATTAGATTTTCCTCAGGTTTTCGCCTGCAATATCAGTTCTGTTAAACTCACAGACAATATTTTGACAGTTTTGGAAACTTTAGAGTGTTTTCTATCCTAATCTGACAATTATATGCATATTCTAGTTTCGGGGGCTGAGAAATAGGCAGTTTCAAATGGGTACGTTTTTTAGCCAAAAACGAAAATACTGCCCCCTATAGTTAAGAAGTTTTAACTTAATGAATGTGAAATGTCAAAATAACAGTAGAGAGAATTATTTCTTTCAGTTTTTAATTCTTTCATCACATTCCCAGTGGGTCAGAAGTTTACATATACTCAATTCTGAAAAACAGAGTTTAAATGTATTTGGCTAAGGTGTATGTAAACTTCCGACTTCAACTGTACATTTGAAATGAGTAAAACAGTATGTTAACATTATTAAAGTGACCAGTGATTCCATGTCTATGTACATAGGGCAGCAGCCTCGATGGTGCAGGTTTGAGTAACCGGTTGGTATCCGGCTAATGACAGTGACTAAATTCAGGACAGGGTACTTGGTGGAGGCCGGCTAGTGATAGGTAAAGGCCAACAGTTTGATGGCCTTTAGATAGAAGCCGTTTTTCAGTCTCACGATCCCAGCTTTGATGCACATTTACTGACCTCGCCATCTGGATGATAGCGGGGTGAACAGGCTGTGGCTTGGGTGGTTGATGTCCTTGTTGGTGATCTTTTTGGCCTTCCTGTGACATCAGGTGCTGTAGGTGTCCTGGAGGGCAGGCAGTGTGCCCCCAGTGATGCGGTTGTGGGCTGTCGCGCCTTCTTCACCACACTGTCTGTGTGGGTGGACCATTTCAGGTTGTCAGTGATATGTACGCCGAGAAACTTGAAGCTTTTCACATTCTCCACTGTGACCCTGTCGGCGGCTGAGCATGCACCCTTGTGGAGCCCCTGTGTTGAGGATCAGCATAGTGGAGATGTTGTTTCCTACCTTCACCACTTGGGGACGGCCCATTCGGAAGTCCACAACCCAGTTGCACAGGGCGGGGTTCAGACCCAGGTCCCCAAGCTTAACGTTGAGCTTGGAGGGTACTATGGTGTTGAAAGCTGAGCTGTAGTCAATGTACATCATTCTGATATAGGTATTCCTCTTGTCCAGGTGGGATAGGGCAGTATGCAGTGTGATGGCGATTGCATGGTGTGGATCTATTGGTGCGGTATGCAAATTGAAGTGGGTCTAGGGTGTCAGGTAAGGTGGAGGTGATATGATCCTTAACTAGCCTCTCAAAGCACTTCATGATGACAGAAGTGAGTGCCAAGGGGCAATAGTCATTTAGTTCAGTTACCTTTGCTTTCTTGGGTACAGGAACAAGAGTGTACATATTGAAGTAAGTGGGGAGAACAGACTAGGACAGGGAAAGATTGAATATGTCCATATACACTCCAGTCAGGTGGTCTGCACATGCTCTGAGGACGTGGCTAGGGATGCCGTCTGGGTCGGCAGCCTTGCGAGGGTTAACACGCTTAAATATCTTACTCACGTCGGCCACAGAGATAGAGAGCCCAAAGTCCTTGGGAGCGGCCCGCGTCGGTGGCACTGTGTTATTCTCAAAGCGGGCGAAGAAAGGGTTTAGCTTGTCCGGCAGCAAGATGTCGGTGTCCGCAACGTTGCTGGTTTTCCCTTTGTAATCCGTGATTGTCTGGAGTCCCTGCCACAGACTTCTCGTGTCTGAGCCGTTGAATTGCGACTCCACTTTGTCTCTGTACTAATGTTTTGCCTGTTTGGTTGCCTTACGGAGGGAATAACTGCACTGTTTTGTATTCAACCGTATTCCAAATCACCTTGCCATGGTTAAATGCGGTGGTTCACGGTTTCAGTTTTGTGCGAATGCTGCCATCTATCCACGGTTTTTGGTTTGGTTAGGTTTTAATAGTCACAATGGGAACAACATCCCCTTCCTGATGAACTCACAGTGTATACGTCAATGTTATTTTCAGAGTTATAGTAGCCCAGAACATATCCCAGTCCGCGTGATCAAAACAATCTTGAAGGATGGATTCCGATTGGTCAGACCATAGTTGAATAGACCTTAGCATACCTACTTTCTGTTTGAGTTTCTGCCTATAGGAATAGAGGAGCAGAATGGAGTTGTGATCTGATTTTCTGAAGGGAGGACAAAGCTTGAAGAAGTTTTTAAATGAAAATATTGTACAATCCAGGTGTGCAAAGCTCTTAAAGACTTACCCAGAAAAACACAGCTGTAATCGCTGCCAAAAGTTATTCTAATTCTAAGTGATTCTATTCTGTATTGACTCAGGGGTGTGAATACTTATGTAAATTAGATATGTATGTATTTAAATTTTCAATACATTACCAAACATTTTAAAAAATATATGTTTTCACTTTGTCATTATGGGGTATTGTGTGTATATGGGTGAGAGAAATAAATACATTTAATCAATTTTGAATTCATACTGTAACACAACAAAATGTTGAATAAGTCAAGGGGTATGAATACTTTCTGAAGGCACTGTGTATCCTACTTTGACTAAAAGTATAACTTATTGACTTAAATCGTTGTGCAAAATCATGGGGAAGCTTTGGGCATCGTCTTTAAGTTATAAAAAATAAATAAAAAATGTGCTGTTGTGGTGCATGTATGCCTGTCATACATGCAGTACCTTCAACTTTACACCACTGCATACCACAGATCACTAATACCTTGCTTGAATAATACATTCAAGCTGCTGCATGATAGTGTTGTCCCTTAGTTCCCTACAATGGCACCTTTCCTCCAGGGTGGTCTTGGCCTGCAAGTCTGTAACAACAGTAGCACCCCCGGGGGTAGCAGGTATGTTATGGCATAAACCAGAGTCAAGGCCCTCTATCCTGCTGAACAAGCTGCAGTGCTAGCACATAGCTGAGAGGTCCCAACTTTTTATCGAGGTAGTTTCGGGGGTCACTAATGTGGAATCCCTTCTGGGGTCTTTTCTCAAAGATTCCCAGTCCCACACCGTCTACACAGAGCTAAAAGCTCCACACGACTCTCTCAAATATTAAATCAAATCACAAGTCACATGTCACCAATCACTCACAGCCTCTAAGTGATGAGCTTAGCAACTCTGTGTTATTTTCCATTTTGATGAATATACTCCCCTGCATATTTATTTGGACAGTAAAGCTTTTAATTTGGCTGTATACTCCAGCATTTTGGATTTGAACTCAAATGTTTTATATGAGGTGACAGTACAGAATGTCACCTTTTATTTGAGGGTATTTTCATACATATCTGTTTTACCGTTTAGAAATGAAAGCACTTCATGTATCTAGACCCCCCATTTGAAGGTGTCACAAGTATTTGGACAAATTCACTTAGACTATTAAATTAGGTCAAAAGTTTTGTATTTGGTCCCATATTTCTAGCACGCAATCACTACATCAAGCTTGTGACTCTACAAACGTGTTGCATGAATTTGTTTTTTTGGTTGTGTTTTGGATTATGTTGTGCCCAATGTAAATGAATGGTACATCATTTATTGTATTTTGGAGTCACTTTTATTGTAAATAAAATATAATATGTTTTGGAACCCTTCTACATTCGTTCTACATGGGGTGGAGATAAATTTTTGCAGTTTTAAAGCACATTTCCTGCAATTCATGACTTACACCATGGAGGTCAGGGCCCTTGGGCATGTGCCTTGCGTGCCCGTTCGGTATTCGGCCACGATAAATACAAGTTTGCTGGCTCGACTAACTACCAATCTAAAAATTGTTAGCTCACATGGCTAATTGAGTGACTGTCAGTGACTGACATAACAAGAGAAAAACTACTGGTCCACAGACAAATTTCAAAATTGCACCTGATGTACTCCACTATTCTTACTTTTAGTAGTAAATTGAACGACTGCTTATGTCGCTTATGCCTAGGACCAGCCCTAATGTGACAACAGGAGGTGGGAGCTGCATGGAGAAGGCTGGTCTGTCCTCATTACCAGTTTAATACAGCAGAATGGAAAGCCATTCTCCCCTGGCCGCCAGTAGCTTCTAGGGATGGCAAGATCCAACCGTCTGTAAAACTTGTCTCTGCCACACTGCAGGACACAGAGAGAGCTACATAAATTCTATCCTTGCTTGGCTGTGTGGCTGCAGGCTGCTGCTCCGCATCAGAGCACCTCAGTCTGTGCTAACTGGGTTACACTGAAAACAGGCCCTTTTCCAGGAAGTCCCACCCAGCCAAGGGGGTGAGGCGACCGTGGGTGAAATTACTGCAGATGCAGCCCCTTGGTTATTATTAATGAGAGGACAGGAAGAGATGTCAGGAGAGAGTGAAGGCACGTTGGTACATGAAAACCCATTCATGCACCTCAGCACAACATAGCCACATTAATCCTCCTAGTCATATACAGTATCTTATCTAGCAAGGTACACCATTTCAAGCCTCATTGACAAGAGACCATTTTTCACAAGAGACTATAACATTTTCTGGGAATCATTGCAACTGCCTATATCTGAATGGTGTCCTGATTTTTACTGGACTGACTGACTGTTGACACAAGAGAGTAGAGGACAGAAAGCATTTAACCCGTTTTAACTCCTTTTTACCTCACTCCCCTACCAATCTATCTTCCTCACTTGAGAGACCTTTAAATCAAGATGAGGAGCCCAATGGAGTGTATCTGAGCCAATCTCCTGCCTTGTGACAGGGTATCTATGGATGTATGAGGGGGACAGCCTTCTCGCAGGCCCTCCTCTCAGATTGATGGTTCCCGCTCCCATAGTTTAAATCTCTACAATCGCCATAGTTCTTGTCATGAGTCGACACATAAAGACTCGCTGTCAGGGTGGCCAAGTCTACAAGCAGGTGACAGCCCCTTACAGATGACAGCATTGGAACACATCAGAAGAGAGCTCATGGTTACACCTACATTTATCGCAGTAACATACCTTAAATTGTGGGAAAATGGTATACTGTCTATGCAAAGGTCCTCTGTAATCACTGTACACTGAGTTTTTTCCACATTAAACAATTTCATAATTATGTTACTGCTGTCCATGATTACCAGCAAATGTGTAACTCTGCTATCATTTCATGCTTATGTAGCCATAATAACAGGCTTATGGAGGGTACCAAATAAATCTCTGCTCTTGGAATCAGAGAAAATGTGAATGTGTGCATGTGTTCATGTGAGAACTAACATGCGTACACGTGGTTGCTAGAGCGTGTGTGAATGGAGTTGGATTGCACATAAACTTAGGCACTTAAAGGTCCAATGCAGTCGTTTTTATCTCAATATCAAATCATTTCTGGTTAACAATTTAATTGCGTTACTGTGATTATTTTCAATAAAAATTGTCAAAAAGAACAACAACAAAAAATCTCAGCAAAAAGCAATTTTTCAAGCAAGAATTTTGCTAGGACTGCCTGGAAGTGCTCTGAGTAGGGAGGTGAAAAGTGAAAAGTCACTTTTAGGTTTGGAAATCTCTTTCTTATTGGTCTATTAACTACTTTACCACCTGGTGATGTCATTCCACCAAAACAGGCAGAAATTTCAGGGGGCTTTTCAGACAGTAATTACACAAAGGGTCATTATCATAATTTTCACAATTTCACAGTATTATTCAAATCAAATCAAATTGTATTTGTCACATGTGCCGATTATCTTACAGTGAAATGCTTACTTAACCAACAATGCAGTTTTAAGAAAATATCTCTTACCTTTAGGGGGAAAGAAAAATAAATAATATAAGAGCAGCAGTAAATAACAATAGCGGGGCTGTATACAGAGGTACCGGTACAGAGTCAATGTGTCAATGTGCAGGGGCACCGGTGTCCAGGTAACTGTGGTAATTATGTACATGTCGGTAGGGTTATGCTATTATGGCTAAAGTGGCTATTGCATAGATAATAACAGAGAGTAGCAGCAGCGTATGGCGGGGTGCAAACAATCTGGGTAGCCATTTGATTAGCTGTTCAGGTGTCTTATGGCTTGGGGGTAGAAGCTGTTTAGAAGCCTCTTGGACCTAGACTTGGTGCTCTGGTACCGCTTGCCGTGCGGTAGCAGAGAGAACAGTTTATGACTAGGGTGGCTGGAGTATTTGACAATTTGTAGGGCCTTCCTCTGACACCGACTGGTGTAGAGGTCCCGGATGGCAGGAAGCTTGGCCCCAGTGATGTACTGGGCCATATGCACCACCCTCTGTAGTGACTTGCAGTCGGAGGCCGAGCAGTTGCCATACCAGGCAGTGATGTAACCAGTCAGGATGCTCTCGATGGTGCAGCTGTGAAACCTTTTGAGGATCTGAGGACCCATGCCAAATCTTTTCAGTCTCCTGAGAGGGAATAGGTTTTTTCGTGCCCTCTTCACGACTGTCTTAGTGTGCTTGGACCATGTTAGTTTGTTGGTGAAATGGGAGCCAAGGAACTTGAAGCTCTCAACCTGTTCCACTACAGCCCCGTCAATGAGAATGGGGGCGTGCTCGGTCCTCCTTTTCCTGTAGTACACAATCATCTCCTTTGTCTTGATCACATTGAGGGAGAGGTGGTTGTCCTTGCACCCCATGGTCAGGTCTCTGACCTCCTCCCTATAGGCTGTCTCACTGTTGTCGGTGATCAGGCCTACCACTGTTGTGTCATCTGCAAACTTAATGATGGTGTTGGAGTTGTGCCTGGCCGTGTAGTCATGAGTGAACAGGGAGTACAGGAGGGGACTGAGCACGCACCCCTTAGGGTCCCCCATGTTGAGGATCAGCGTGGCGGATGTGTTGTTACCTACCCTTACCACCTGGGGGCGGCCCGTCAGGAAGTCCAGGATCCAGTTTCAGAGGGAGCTGTTTAGTCCCAGGGTCCTTAGCTTAGTGATGAGCTTTGAGGGCACTATGGTGTTGAACGCTGAGCCGTAGTCAATGAATAGCATTCTCACATAGGTGTTCCTTTTGTCCAGGTGGGAAAGGACAGTGTGAAGTGCAATAGAGATTGCATCATCTGTGGGTCTGTTGGTGCGGTGTACAAATTGGAGCGCATCTAGGGTTTCTGGGATAATAGTGTTGATGTGAGCCATGACCAGTCTTTCAAAGCATTTCATGGCTACAGACGTGAGTGCTACGGGTCGATAGTCATTTAGGCAGGTTATCTTAGTGTTCTTGGGCACAGAGACTATGGTGATCTGCTTGAAACATGTTGGTTTTACAAACTCAGATAGGGAGAGGTTGAAAATGTCAGGGAAGACACTTGCCAGTTGGTCAGCGCATGCTTGGAGTACACGTCCTGGTAATCCGTCTGGCCCAGCGGCCTTGTGAATGTTTACGTGTTTAAAGGTCTTACTCACATCGGCTGCGGAGAGCGTGATCACACAGTCATCCGGAACAGCTAATGCTCTCATGCATGTTTCAGTGTTACTTGCCTCGAAGCGTGCATAGAAGTAATTTAGCTCGTCTGGTATGCTTGTGTCACTGGGCAGCTCTCGGGTGCACTTCCCTTTGTAGTCTGTAGTAGTTTGCAAGCCCTTCCACATACGACGAGCGTCGAAGCCGGTGTAGTACAATTCGATCTTAGTCCTGTATTGACGCTTTACCTGTTTGATGGTTCGTCAGAGAGCATTGCGGGATTTCTTATAAGCTTCCGGGTTAGAGTCCCACTCCTTGAAAGCGGCAGCTCTACCCTTTAGCTCAGTGCGAATGTTGCATGTAATCCATGGCTTCTGGTTGGGGTATGTACGTACAGTCACTGTGGGGACGACGTCCTCAATGCACTTATTGATGAAGCTAGTGACTGATGGGTTGTACTCCTCAATGCCATCGGAAGAATCCAAGAACATTTTCCAGTCTGTGCTATCAAAACAGTCCTGTAGTTTAGCATCTGCTTCATCTGATCACTTTTTTATAGACCGAGGGAGAGCTTTGTACGCGTCTCTGTGTGTGGAGTAAAGGTGGTCTAGAATTCTTTTCCCTCTGGTTGCACATTTAACATGCTGATAGAAATTCGGTAAAACTGATTTATGTTTCCCTTCATTAAAGTCACCGGCAACTAGGAGCGCCGCCTCTGGATGAACGTTTTCCTCTTTGCTTATGGCAGAACACAGCTCATTTAGTGCGGTTTAGTGCCAGCCTTGCTCTATGATGGTATGTAGACAGCTACGAAAAATACAGATGAAGACTCTCTAGGTAGATAGTGTGGTCTACAGCTTATCATTAGATACTCTACCTCAGGCGAGCAAAACTTTGAGACTTCCTTAGATATCGTGCACCAGCTGTTGTTTACATATATGCATAGGCCCCCGCCCCATGTCTTACCAGAGGCTGCTGCTCTGTTTGCCGATAGAGTGTATAACCTGCCAGCTGTATGTTCTTGATGTCGTCTTTCAGCCAAGACTCGGTGAAACATAAGATATTACAGTTTTGAATGTCTCGTTGGTAGGATATACGTGCTATCAGTTCGTCCCATTTATTTTCCAGCGATTGATCGTTAGCTAGCAGAACGGAGGGTAAGAGCAGATTAGCCACTTGTCATCTGATCCTTGCAAGGCACCCTGATCTTTTGCCTCGAAATCTCAGTTTCCTTCTCCAGCGAATCACGGGGATCAGGGCCTGGTCGGGTGTCTGCAGTAAATCCCTCGCGTCCGACTCTTTGAAGAACTCCTTGTCCAATTTGAGGTGAATAATCCCAGTTCTGATGTCCAGAAGCTTTTTTTGGTCATAAGAGATGGTAGCAGCAACATTATGAACAAAACAAGTTACGAACAACGCGAAAAAACTAAAAGAATAGCATGATTGGTTGAGAGCCAATAAGACGGCAGCCCTACTCACCGGGGCAATCATATTTCAACCTCTTAGTGTGAAAATATATATAAAACACTGGAAAATTGAGTTTTTTTGACTGCACTAGACAGCTAAATAACAGCTAGCAAACCAAATAGCAGGACTCAGCAGAGAAATGGAGGGAAAGTGTGGAGAAACTACAGAAAAGGGTTCCACAGCCACCAGAGGGACTCTAGGGAGCAGTGAGGGAAAAAAGGTACCATCTGATCTGGGTCCCTAGTCACTGCCTCTAACTTCTCCCTCTGATTGCAGACTGGGTCTGGAACAGCCATTAGAACAGATATCAGACACGAATATGAACAGTTTGTACTTTCATGTGAATGTGGGCAAAAAGCCAGTTTGGGACAGTTTTGGGAGATACGTATGCGGGGGGGATCCAACTGTACTTGTTCTATTTCTGTTCTCTTCCTCTCTTTTCTGGCATAATTGTTGCAATTGGGAATTCCTGTTGGAAGCCATGTACAACATGTTGCTTTTTAGAGTATTCCTTATTTCTCTGTAAGACACAATCTATAAATGTCATACTGGTATTGAGGGAATCCAGGGGAAATGTTTCACCAGTAAAACCTTAACATGAAACATTTAAGAGTGGGTGTAGATACTGTATATCATAGCAGTATATGGATTTTGGCAATTATGTCTCTGTGTACTAACAGATACCAATAGACTTCCAGTCACTGAGCTAGTTAGCATTGGCCCCCGAAACGACATCAAATTTCCTTCATACTGGACAAAGAGACATAATGGTATCCACGAGTTCATCTGACTCTGGGGAAGTTGATAAAGGGCCTCATTGCCAAAATCCCGAAGATCCCTTCAAGGTCAAAGAGGTTCAGTGGTTTGTCTGATTGGACAGGTGTTATTAATAATTCTAATTATACATGGAGGGTGGCAGAGAGGCTTGGCTGGGAACGATGGAGTGTGGAAGTGGAGCATCATGCTGCAGCAGCTCATACAGCCCAGGTCTCTTTCTGTTTCATCCCTGCTGCCTCCTGGGGAGCAGACGGAGGGAACCAGGGACAGGCCGTTCCGCTATATTGACTTTAATTTGTTGAAAGTGCCTGATACAGCAAAACATATTTTATTTACTTGCTTGGTAAAGCCCCATCCATCAAATAAACCACTGAACCTGAGAATAGCCTGCCAGACGCTACTCAAATCTCTCCCGTCCCATTTCTTTTTTTTCCCATGAGTCACCTTTTTGTCTCTTTTGTCTTCAAGGAGAGGCTTTTGGACAACAGGAAAGAGAGTATGACAAGCAGCTCTAATTCCTCATTTTACATGCAGACATCATTGGTGATATAGCATTCTCTCTGTTATTAGACTATAACCATTAGGTATCGACATTTGGATATAAATATATATTTCACAATGACACATAATTTAGGTGAAGAAGAACGTTGCACCCTAGACGATTACATCCAAGTTTGCATACCATAGCATGTGCCATTACATTTTTACCCCACTCTTTTCCCTGGCCCAAATAGAGAAATGGCATCCCCACAAATGAAGCTACAATTCTGACCCTGGGTCCTCCATTGATTGTGTTTGGTATTGACAACAGAGGCTGAGGGAGATCCGGCCGGCGTGGGGAATACTGTTTCTCCTGGGTCTGTGGTATGATCTCCTTAACTGCGGCTCAGTGAAGCGGCCGCCATATCGAACAAGGCCAAACACTCCCTTTCTGTCGATACAAACACAGGGCTGACTGAGGCACGGGAGGGAGAGTTAGGGAGGGAGTGCCCTGTTGACACACCGATGGACCTGTAGAGCTGCACAGTTAATGGTTCTGAATCAATCTCTCTGTAGAACAGTTATGTGGCTTAACCTGTCTTTTGCAAACAAACACATTTGTCATGTAAGGAACAATTAGGGTCAGACACACCCGAGACTGTCCGCCTAATTTTGTTCTGCTGGATTTCACTGTATTCAAGTTTAACCAGGTGTTAGGGATATTCCATTTAGTAAAACATCTTATGAGGACATAATTTCTTTCAGAATTATTTCTTTGCAAAGAGATTTTAACCATTCAATCTACCCACTGGGCACACCACATCATTTCATTGTGGAAATGTGGGTCATTTTTGGTTGAGACATTGACCAATGAGATTTCAACCTTTATTCACCCACTCAAAAAGACAGCCAGAAGTTTATTGAATTCCCAATGTGTTCATCATTATGATTTCAACCATCTAAAAGCACAACCGAATTCCAAAGGAAAAACAATGTCTGATTTTTGGTTTAGTTGTCATCTAAATGTGTTATCACTCCTGCACTTTCAGCCATTTAAAAGCACAACAAAGTTCAAATGGGAATACAATGTCAGTTATTTTGTATTAATACAACAACTTAATGTGTTATCACTGTGCTTCATCTCATATCACAACCAAATCAGCTCAATTGTAGTTGAGATCCATTAAAAATACATTGTGCAAGTGATCAATGGCTGTTCGAGATTCTGCACAGATATTTATATTGTGAAGATCGCCACAGACCTGTGACATCGACGGGGCCTCAGTGGAGAGGGAGAAAAGCTTCAAGTTCTTTGGTGTGCACATCACTGACAACCTGAATGGTCCATCCACTACAGCATCTCTTCAACCTCAGGAAGCTAAAGAAATTCGGCTTGGCCCCTAAGACCACCACAAACTTCTACAGACGCACCATTGAGATCATCCTGTAGGGCTGTGTGGTGCGGTCAGCCCAACGCATCACCGGGGGTACACTGTCTGCCCTCCAGGACATCTACAGCACCCGAGTCACGGCCTGTTCACCAGACTACCATCTAGACGGCGGAGACAGTATAGGTGCATCCAAGCTGGGACTGAGAGACTGAAAAACAGCTTATATCTCCAGGCCATCAGACTGTGTCACCACTAGCCGGCCTCAGCCCAGTACCATGCCCTGAACTTTAGTCACTCTTACTAGCCGGCTACCGCCCATTACTCAACCATGTGACTTAAGAAACTGCTGTCCTATGTATATATTACTCAACCATGTGACTTAAGAAACTGCTGTCCTATGTATATAGTAATTGAACACTGGTCACTTTAATGTTTACATACTGTTTTACTCACCTAATAAATATATATATATATCATCCTTCGGAAAGTATTCAGACACCTTGACTTTTTCCACATTTTGTTACATTACAGACTTATTCTAAAATGTATTTAAAAAAAAAAAAATCTTATCAATCGACACACAATACCCCATAACGACAAAGCAAAAACTTTTTTTGTTGCTTAGTTATAAAAATAAAAAACTGAAATATCACATTTACATAAGTATTCAGACCCTTTATTCAGTACTTTGTTGAAGCACCTTTGTCAGTGATTACGCCTTTGTCAGTGATTCCGTCTGGCCACCCTACCATAAAGGCCTGATTGGTGGAGTGCTGCAGAGATGGTTGTCCTTCTGGAAGGTTCTACCTTCTCCACAGAGGAACTCTGGAGCTCTTTCAGAGTGACCATCAGGTTCTTGGTCACCTCCCTGACCAAGGCCCTTCTCCCCGATTCGTCAGTTTGGCCGCGCGGCCAGCTCTAGGAAGAGTCTTGGTGGTTCCAAACTTCCTCCATTTAAGAATGATGGAGGCCACTGTGTTCTTGGGTACCTTCAATGCTGCAGAAATGTTTTGGTACACTTCCCCAGATCTGTGCCTTGACACAATCCTGTCTCAGAGCTCTACGGACAATTCCTTCGACCTCATGGCTTGGTTTTTGCTCTGACATGCACTGTCAACTGTGGGACCTTATATATATATATATATATATATATATATATATATATATATATATATATATATACAGGTGTATGCCTTTCCAAATCATGTCCAATCAATTGACTTTACCACAGGGGGACTCCAATCAAGTTGTAGAACATCAAGGATGATCAATGGAAACAGGATGCACGTGAGCTCAATTTCCAGTCTCATAGTAAAGGGTCTGAATACTTGTGTAAATAAGGTATATCTGTTTTTTATATTTTATACATTTGCAAACAATTCTAAAAACTTGTTTTCGCTTTATGGGGTATCTTGGGATGAGGAAAAACATTTATTTAATCCTTTTTAGAAAAAGGCTGTAACGTAACAAATTGTGGAAAAAGGGGTCAGAATACTTTCCGAATGCACTGTAACTACTGCTCTACACACCTTTTCTATTCATATATTGTCCATAATGTCTATACATACCATTATATACTTATATTTATCTTCTGGACTCTGACATTGCTCTTTCTAATATGTTTGGTTTTGTGATTTGCATGTATTGTTTTGTATAGTTGTTATTACTTCATTGTTGGAGCAAAGAACATAAGCATTCCGCTACACCTGCGATAACTGCCCCAAAAGAATCTGCTAAATACAGTATGTGTACGCGACCAATAAAAGGGGATTTGATTGATTTAGATTTTGTTATCTTGAACATGCACATTTTCTATGATTACATGATAAGACTTTTTATAGTACAGTAACCTCAAAACGGATAGATTGGTTTGTAAGATAGCTTTAACTTTAGGCTATTTATTGTATTGCAAAATCATATTGAATTGTGTTAGGTTGACAATGCAACAAAATATCAACATTTAAAGGAGATGTATCTAATGCTTGGATAGTTTAATCTGAGCCACTGACAATCTTATTCTTTAACTTTTCTTTTTTGGTTCAGTTGGAAACGTGAATCCAACATATAATTTGATAACTTGTCGACAAGTTAATAGGCTGTATTGCAAAAGTGATTTTGAATTATGTTTTGTTGTCAACGCAACCATATATCAACATTTAAAGAGATGTATCTTTTTTAATTCGTTTGACAACAAATTAATAATGAATATGTTGGATTCACATCTCCATCTCAACCAAAAATCTAAGTTACAGAATATGACTAAAACAAACAAATCAAACTTTAAATGCACTTTAAATAAAGTTTGATTTGATTTAGTCCTATTCTTTAACTTAGATGTTTGGTTGTAATGTAGACGTGAATCCAACATATTCATATTCAACATATTATTAACTTGAAGATTCAATTTGACATCAACCAAAGCTTGAAACACTAGGCCTATATGTATTGTCTATTTTAGGTGAACTCTGGACACTACGCTGACAGACACAGCAAACCTTTTTGCCACAATTCGCATTGATGTGCCATCCTGGATGAACTGCACTACCTGAGCCACTTGTGTGGGTTGTAGACTCCGTCTCATGCTACCACTAGAGTGAGAGCACCGCCAGCATTCAAAAGTGACCAAAACATCAGCCAGGAAGCATAGGAACTGAGAAGTGGTCTGTGGTCACCACCTGCAGAATCACTCCTGTTTTGGGGGGTGTCTTGCTAATTGCCTATAATTTCCACCTTTTGTCTATTCCATTTGCACAACAGCATGTGAAATTTATTGTCAATCAGTGTTGCTTCCTAAGTGGACAGTTTGATTTCACAGACGTGTGATTGACTTGGAGTTACATTGTGTTGTTTAAGTGTTCCCTTTATTTTTTTGAGCAGTGTATATATAGGCCTAAATAGTCTCATTGGTGATATATGACTTCTAGAGTATGTTTACATTTCATTTGCTCTGTTAAACCTACCCTTTGGAATGACTTCGATAGCAACAGTGAATCTATTTAGTTATTATGCAACTTTTCAGGGAAGTTAGGAACCAATATACACAGGCAGTTAGGAAAGCAAAGGCTAGCTTTTTCAAACAGAAATTTGCATCCTGTAGCGCATACTCCAAAAAGTTCTGGGACACTGTAAAGTCCATGGAGAATAAGAGCACCTCCTCCCAGCTGCCCACTGCACTGGGGCTAGGAAACACTGTCACCACCGATAAATCCACGATAATTCAGAATTTCAATAAGCATTTCTTTACAGCTGGCCATGCTTTCCACCTGGCTACCCCTACCCCGGTCAACAGCCCTGCACCCCCCACAGCAACTTGCCCAAGCCTCCCCCATTTCTCCTTCACCCAAATCCAGATACCTGATGTTGTGAAAGAGCTGCAGAATCTGGACCCCTACAAATCAGCCGGGCTAGACAATCTAGACCCTCTCTTTCTAAAATTATCAGCCAAAATTGTTGCAACCCCTTTTACTAGCCTGTTTTACCTCTCTTTCGTATCGTCTGAGATCCCCAAAGTTTGGAAAGCTGCCACAGTCATCCCCCTCTTCAAAGGGGGAGACACTCTAGACCCAAACTGTTATATCCATTCTGGCCTGCCTTTCTAAAATCTTCGAAAGCCAGGTTAACAAACAGATCACCGACCATTTCGAATCCCACCGTACCTTCTCCACTATGCAATCTGGTTTCCAAGCTGGTCATGGGTGCACCTCAGCCACGCTCAAGGTCCTAAACGATATCATAACCACCATCAATAAAAGACAGTACTGTGCAGCTGTATTCATCAACCTGGCCAAGGCTTTCGACTCTGTCAATCACCACATTCTTATTGGCAGACTCAACAGCCTTGGTTTCTCAAATGACTGCCTCGCCTGGTTCACCAACTACTTCTCAGACAGAGTTCAGTGTGTCAAATTGGAAGGCCTGTTGTCCAAACCTCTCTATGGGGGTTCAAACCTCAGGCCGACTCTTTTCTCTGTATACATCAATGATGTCGCTCTTGCTGCTGGTGATTCTCTGATCCACCTCTACGCAGACGGCACAATTCTGTATACTTCTGGCCCTTCTTTGGACACTGTGTTAACTAACCTCCAGATGAGTTTCAATGCCATACAACTCTCCTTCCATGGCCTCCAAATTCTCTTAAATGCAAGTAAAACAAAATGCATGCTCTTCAACCGATCGCTGCCCACACCTGCCCACCGTCCAGCATCACTACTCTGGACGGCTCTGACTTAGAATATGTGGACAACTACAAATACCTACGTGTCTGGTTAGACTGTAAACTCTCCTTCCAGACTCATGTTAAGCATCTCCAATCCAAAAATAAATCTAGAATCGGCATCCTATTTCGCAACAAAGCATCCTTCACTCATGCTGCCAAACATACCCTCGTAAAACTGACTATCCTACCGATCCTCGACTTCAGCGATGTAATTTACAAAATAGCCTCCAAAACTCTACTCAGCAAATTGGATGCAGTACTATCACAGTGCCATCCATTTTGTCACCAAAGCCCCATACACTACCCACCACTGCGACCTGTATGCTCTCGTTGGCTGGCCCTCGCTTCAAATTCGTCGCCAAACCCACTGGCTCCAGGTCATCTATAAGTCTCTGCTAGTTAAAGCCCCGCCTTATCTCAGTTTACTGGTCACCATAGCAGCACTCACCCAGTAGCACGCGCTCCAGCAGGTATATTTCACTGGTCACGCACAAAGCCAATTCCTCCTTCGGCCGCCTTTACTTACAGTTCTCTGCTGCCAATGACTGGAACAAACTGCAAAAATCACTGAAGCTGGAGACTCATATCTCCCTCACTAGCTTTAAGCACCAGCTGTCAGAGCAGTTCACAGATCACTGCACCTGTTCATAGTCCATCTGTAAATAGCTCATCCAACTACCTTATCCCCATATTGTTTTTTATTTTTGCTCCTTTGCACCCCAGTATCTCTACTTGCACACTCATCTTCTGCACATCTATCACTCCAGTGTTTAATTGCTATATTGTAATTATTTCGCCACTATGGCCTATTTATTGCCTTGCCTCCGTTATCCTACCTCATTTGCACACACTGTATATATACTTTTTCAACTGTATTATTGACTGTATGTTTGTTTATTCCATGTGTAACACTGTGTTGTTGTTTGTGTTGCACTGCTTTGCTTTATCTTGGCCAGGTCGCAGTTGTAAATGAGAACTTGTTCTCAACTAGCCTACCTGGTTAAATAAATATAAAAAATTATGAGATCTCTTAATAATCATTCTCATGATAACACATTGGTAGTAGTCAGTGACAAATATCAAAGCTCTGGTTAAAACCTTGGATGGGAAACCAAATGGATAGTTGTAGATAAATCAACTCTCCAGTTTTTTCTGATAGTGAATATAACGTTAAAGATCTGACATTATTTTAAAGGTATGAATTCAACATATTTTATACAAGGTTTGTCTATGTTGAACATTGGTTACCATGATGGCAATTCTGTGGTCGAAATTTCAACCTCAAAACAACAGTATGTTGATGACTTTTTGCAAAAACCAATGTATTTTCCACATAGATTCCACGTCACCATATTTTGACAAATTCTGTTGAAACAACGTTGATTCCACCTATTCGTGCCTAGTGGGTCTTACCACTTTGTTTTGACGAAATCAGAGATTGTGATCTACAGTGATATGGGTCAGAGGTCAAGTATCTCATATCCTGTCTCTCTCCAGACCAGGGAGAGCCTGCTCATCTGTGACAGCCTCTCATTTCCTGTTATAGCAGCCTCGCATCACTCAATGGATTGACCATGCATGATGTGCTTCACTTGTTGTCTGCAGTGGGACTAGTAGGGAATCGATACCAAATATTGTTGTTGTTTGCTGCTACAGGATGAGTGTCACAGGACAGAAATAGAATGAGTGACAATCAAAAAAAAAAGGATATTACACACTGCCATAATGTGGAGTGCATTTCACATTTTGTTGCTGATCATGCCAACAAGAAGCCTTGAATGATTCTTTCCAGAGGAGAAATAGTCTGTGGCTACTGGCTGGTGCTGTCATATGTCCTATACATCTTCAGGGTTAGAAACCTCTTTACATTACATCAGTCCAAGTCAAATAGCCTCTTCAATTCCAGGGCATGCAAGAGACAGTATACTATCCATCCGCCCATGTGAAGGCATACATCCAATCCCTCTCACAGATACAAAAATATAAATAAATGGTCTTGTCACGCACATATTCATTCTGGTCTCACATCAAACAATGATTTTGATTTCAACTGAAGACCTCTTGTCACAGTGGCCTACAGTGTATGTTCCAGCCCACTTCTGAGCCATTTTTTTGTTGTTTTTGGGGGGTGATGGGAGTCCTAATTCAAAGTGACACCAAGTGTTCGTGACACAGGAAGTGCAGTTACTGTGGCACGCTTGGGGCACAGTGGTTGCCTTGCAGAGTTCACAATCGGCTCCTCTACTTCGCTGTATTATTTGGGACAAGTTGATCTGTGTAAGAGGATTGAATGGCCCTTCTGCTTTATTTGTATAAAAATGTTTGCATGGTGTTGTTTAGTCACAATCAAAGTAATGGCCTCTGCAGTTATAAATGTGATTTCTCCCTCATGATGAAGTGGGTTGCCTGGGCTGTGACAGGGCATTTCTTAAACACAAGTGGGGAAGAGAGTTACTGAAGTTAGGATTTGCCCACTTTATGAATCAACAAAAGTGTTTACTTGAATTATTGTAGAGCTTACTGTTGGCGCTGTCCTCCCAGATTGCCATAGAGAGAGTGAGGTCAACATGTTGATTGAGCTGCTATTTATATTTTTACTGCCACCAGAGAATAAATAGACACACACACACACAAGACACACACACACCAACCAAGGTTTCAGATGTTGGACTTTAATGTGGTCCTTGATTCATCATGGTACCTGGGAGGCACATTTGGATCCTTTTCAGCAGGGTAAACCAACCAACTGTGAGTTCCTCTATGCTTGGTTGTGACAGCGTGACAAAAACTCCTTTTCTTTCATGCATGAAGCCACTTAAGTGAAATGAAAAGGCTCAGTGCAGTCAAAAACGTGATTGTCTTGTGTTTTTTGTATATTTCCACACTATGTTGAAATAATAATGTGAAACTGTGAAAATTCTGATAATGTCCATTTAGTGTAAGAGCTGTTTGAAAACATCGCCTGAAATTTGTACCTGTTTTTGTGGGATGGACTTTTGGCCTGCCTGGTGGTAAATTAGTTAATAGACCAATAAGAAAGAGAGTTCCAAACCTCTGCCAAAAACAGCTAGTTTTCAGTAGTTTTCCCCTCCCTACTCCGACCACTCCCAGACAGTCCTAGCAAAATTCTTGCTTGAGAAATTGCTCTTTGCTAAGAAGCTACAGTATTTTTGTTTCTTTTTGACCATTTTAATTGAAAACAATCACTTTAAGGTACTTAATTGTTACCCAGAGATTATTTGATATTGAGATTAAAAAAACAGCTGCTTTGGACCTTTAACATGACATGGAAAATTCACATATTTCAAAAAGGAGACTCATGACACCACGCCCCAAGGGTAGATAGAATGTATTAATTTCAGCTGAGCTCAACACAGCTCACTGCAACAAAAGGCAACTGTCTGCAGCCCAACTGAAGTCACAAGAGCCTGTCTGGGCACCAGTGTTATCTTCCGTCCAGACGACCACAAGTGAACCAAGCAGCCACGTTTCAACTCATCTGACTGAACACACATAGGCACATTTCCTGCATTTCTGGCCCAAACACAATTCACTAAACTGGGGAAGTTTGTCAAGCAGAAAGGGTTGCCTGGAGGAGCGTGGGCCAGGGTTCAGGGCTGGGACCAGAGAGACATGCTCCTGAACAAAAACAAGGGGGAAGTGTCACGGCTCACTCATCCTCTCACTGTCGTGTTCTATCAGGGGAGCTGCTGCTGGTGTATCTGAAGGGTTCACCTGTTCATCTTCTCTCTCATATCTCATTTTATATACACTACATGACCAAAAGTATGTGGACAACTACTCGTCGAAAATCTCATTCCAAAATCATGGGCATTAATATGGAGTTGGTCCTCCCTTTGCGGCTATGACAGACTCCACTCTCTGGGAAGAACAGTGCTGTGGGGACTTGCTTCCATTCAGCCACATGAGCATTAGTGAGGTCGGGCACTGATGTTGGGCGATTAGGCCTGGCTTGCAGTCGGCGTTCCAATTAATCCCAAAGGTGTTTGATGGGGTTGAGGTCAGGGCTCTGTGCAGGCCACTCAAGTTCTTCCACACCGATCTTGACTAATCATTTCTGTATGGACCTCGCTTTGTGCATCGGGACATTGTCATGCTGAAACAGGAAAGGGCCTTCCCCAAACTGTTGCCACAAAGTTGAAAGCACAGAATCGTCTAGAATGTCATTGTATGTTGTAGCGTTAAGATTTCCCTTCACTGGAACTAAGGGGCCTAACCTGAACCATGAAAAACAGCCCCAGAACATTATTCCTCCTCCACCAAACTTTATAGTTGGCACTATGCATTGGGGCAGGTAGCCCTCTCTTGGCATCCGCCAAACCCAGATCCGTCCTTCGGACTGCCAGATGGTGAAGCGTGATTCATCACTCCAGAGAACGCATTTCCACTGCTCCGGAGTCCAATGGTTGCGAGCTTTACACCGCTCCAGCCGACGTTTGGCATTGATCATGATGATCTTAGGCTTGTGTGAGGCTGCTTGGCCATGGAAACCCATTTCATGAAGCTCCCGACGAAGAGTTCTTGTGCTGATGTTGATTCTAGAGGCAGTTTGGAATTCGGTTCTGAGTGTTGCAACCAAGGACAGACGATTTTTACGCATTACGTGCTTCAGCACTCAATGGTCCCATTCAGTGAGCTTGTGTGGCCTTCCACTTCGCGGCTAAGCCGTTGTTGCTCCTAGACGTTTCCACTTCACAATAACGGCACTTACATTTGACCGGGGCAGCAAAAATATTACGAACTGACTTGTTGGAAAGGTCACATCCTATGATAGTGCCACGTTGAAAGTCACTGAGCTCTTCAGTAAGGTCATTCTACTGCCAATGTTTGTCTATGGAAATTGCATGGCTGTGTGCTCTTTATACACCTGTCAGCAACGGGTGTGGCTGAAATAGCCTCCACATACTTTTGTATATATAGTGTACTTCCATCTAGAAAATGGAAGTCATGAAATGGTTTACTGGAACTCTGCGGTTCTGTGATCAATGTACCTCTCCAACCCCAAGGCTATGAATGATGGACAATAAAACTAGCATAGAGGAAAAGAGTAGATTGGCTCAGTATACAGTGCCTTCGCAAATTATTCAGACCCCTTGACTTTTTCCACATTTTGTTAGGTTACAGCCCTATTCTAAAATTTATGAAATAATTTTCCCCTCATACATCTACACCACATAAAAATTTAAAATACCACATAATGACAAAGAAAAAGCAGGTTTAGACAATTTTACAAATGTATTAAAAATAAACTGAAATATCACATTTACATAAGTATTCATACCCTTTACTCAGTACTTTGTTGATGCACCATTGGCAGCGATTACAGCCTCAAGTTTTCTTGGGTATGATGCTACAAGCTTGGCACACCTGTATTTGGGGAGTTTCTCCCATTCTTCCCTGCAGATCCTCTCAAGCTCTGTCAGGTTGGATGGGGAGCATTGCCGCACAGCTATTTTCAGGTCTTTCCAGAGAGGTTCGATCGGGCTCTGGCTGGGCCACTCAAGGACATTCAGAGACTTGTCCCGAAGCCACTCCTGCGTTGTCTTGGCTGTGTGCTTAGGGTCGTTGTGCTGTTGAAATGTGAACCCTCGCCCCAGTTTGAGGTCCTGAGCGCTCTGGTTTTCATCAAGGATCTCTCTGTACTTGACTCGATTCATATTTGCCTTGATCCTGACTAGTCTCCCAGTCCCTGCCGCTGAAAAACATCCCCACCATGGCATCACCATACTAGGTTTCCTCCAGACGTGACGCTTGGTATTCAGGTCAAAGAGTTCAATCTTGGTTTCATCAGACCAGAGAATCTTGTTTCTCATGGTCCGAGAGTGTTTAACTCTAAATGGGCTGTCATGTGCCTTTTTCTGAGGAGTGGCTTCCGTCTGGCCACTCTACCATAAAGGCCAGATTGGTGGGGTGCTGCAGAGATGGGTGTCCTTCTGAAAGGTTCTCCCACCTCCACAGAGGAACTCTAGAGCTCAGTTTAGCCCGGCGACCAGCTCTAGGAAGACTCTAGGAAGAGTCTCGACACAATCCTGTCTCGGAGCTCTATGGACAATTCCTTCGACGACGTGGTTTTTGCTCTGACATGCACTGTCAACTTTTTCTAAAAACCTGTTGTTGCTTTGTCATTATGGGGTATTGTGTGTAGATTGCTGAGGATTTTTATTTATTTAATCAATTTTAGAATAAGGCTGGAACGTAATTTTTTGGGTGAAAAAGTCAAGGGGTCTGAATACTTTCCAAAGGCACTGCATGCCCATATAAAGCCTTTTTAAATACTATTTGTAAGTCACAACAAGGAAAGGAAACATAGATCATCAATGCAATAGGGTTGGAATAAACCCATGTGAGGTATCAATGGGTCTCATAAGAAACCAGTGGTCTGACGATCTCTGGGAATGAGTGCCCTGTCACCGTGGTTCAGGCCTGGGAAATGCAATCACATTTTAGTATTCACCTCAACTCCTCACCTATACAACCACCACGGGTGGATGTAACTGCCACATTCATCTTTTTTTATTTTCATGCATGCTGTGATTTACGACATCACGGGTTGTTATTAAATGTAAATAAGTAAATTAAAAAAGGGGGGAGCCGACACTGCTGCTGATTGCCCACGGTATGCAACAAACTGCTTCAGATCTTAACTAAGAGCGGAGAACCACTCTTGTAATGGAAATAATACATCTCAGACAAAATCTAAGACGTAAATACTCTTAGACCTTATAGAGTGGGATTGGAAACCAGAAAAAAGATGAAGGTCCTTGTGGTAGAGGTGGTGATAGAAACACTAAGACAGATTCTTAGAGAGCTCTTCAGGCCATGAGCTGGAACTATAAATATCAGGAACCAAACAATGACAAAAGAACATGGGTTAACAGTAGTATTTTATCTATGTTTCCAAATTATTTTGTTGTTCAAGAGCATAAATGTTCCTGTTATATTCAGCCATTTGTAGTATGTTTATTTTAGGCAAGTGTAAAGCATGCAGAGTTATGTTAGTGAATTATACTCCGATGCGTTCTGCCTATAACAAAATCTCTTGCATAGTTTGTTTTGTTTCGGTATGTTGCATTGAAAGTGGCCACAGTAAAAGGGGAACGTTGATAGTGTTAAAAGGGAAAACTAGAGAACTGTGGTCATCAAAGTTTTCTGAGTCAAGATCACTTTCTGAATCAAATTGGAAGCCGAGATCTACCGCCCCCAATTTTTTTTACGTGACTTAAAAAACGTAAGCCTATGCAACATGAATCAATTAAAAACAGTACTGTAGCAACAAGGTTTCTGCAGTAAGCTATAGGCATAATACATTATCACCGCATATTAGCGTTGCTTGATTTGCCCTGCCAATGCATTGTTGTTCGGGACATTTAAAAATATATATATTTCAACATTTCAGGTAGACTATATGATCACACCAGTAAAAGATCCGTTATTGTATTACTTGAGGCACAGCTGAGTGAGCATACATTTAAATAATTTGCTTTTTATTCTACTGGGCTGATGGTGCCTGCATCTGATGGTCAGTCTCAGCGGACTCTCAACATCCCTCCGCTCTCCCTTTCATCTACTGACGAAGACCAAAAAGGGACATCGTCTTTCAGCTGACGGAAAAACTCGAGTCGCACCACATTATTTCTGCCTCATGCACAAATTCATGTTGTTACTCCTATGAACAGAGAAAGTGAAATATTCCTCTACATGAAAAAAGACCCAAGCCACTAATAATAACAACAACACAAGCCTATAGATACACTTTCCTACTCATTCATTACTGCTGCAGTGCTTGTTGTAGCACTGAGTGGAAATAGGAAGAAAGTGCAGTTTATGGCTTATAAAAGTGTTGAATACAAAATGTTGAAAGTGCTGAGTAAGAACTAAAACATGAACTCACTCATAAAAACAGCAGCTCTTTGCTGTATTCTTTGACAGTCTCTCTCTCTAGTCATGGTTTTAAACGTTTTGAAATCTCACAGTATCAACTTTGCTGTAGCGTTCTTTTATGCCTGCTACGTTAATGCAGACAAGGTAATCTGAGCAATCCGATTGGCCAGCGTTAGGCTTATAGTGCACTTGGATTTTCTCTCTGGGAAGGCAGAGTTTGTACCTTCAGACTCATGAAATGGTTTAAAATGGCAAAAGTCGCCCACCCGGTGCGCAAGGCAGCTGAATCGGGTGCACCTACTGCCAACAGCCCGAGACTAATAAAAAAAATATAGGAACACAAATCTTTATCGTTGGGTTTTTTACAGAAATGTTTGACGATTGACTAGGAATGAATGCATTGCAAGATAGCGATCGACAGGTTGGTTGGTGACCACTGCTCTAAAAAGTTCTCTGTGGTCTGATATTTCTTTGCTGGACTACTGTGCACATGCTCAGTTTACAGGGAAGGGAACATTGGTTTAAGCCCCTTCAGTTGAAACTTGTTCCCCTCAGTTTTTGATTCATATCCCTACATAAAAACAGCAAAAAAGTTAAAATGATTGAGTGACAGGTTGGTGTAAAATCTGTATCTTCGCTGTGTTGGCTTAGCACAATGGACAGAGCATACCACAGTGTGTGTATGGGGGCTATGGAAAGCCACAGGGTTTACGTTAGCCGGAAATTGCTGACTTTTGGCATATAAAATAAATGAAAAGCCGATAAATAAAATTTTAGCCGGCCAAATTATCCAGAGCAGGTCTGCTGCTGAGGAGAGAGAGAAAGCAGAGAGGAGCCTTGGCCTAGGCTACTGTTGATTGCGTAGATTGAGGGATTTTTCATTGAAGTAAAACGGAAATTAGAGAGTATGACTACAGGTCTAAATGTTTGCAGGTCTCCAGACTGAGATTGGTGTGAAATCTGCACTCAATGATCTCTAAGTCTCTGCATTTGAACTTTGCTTATATAGTGTGATATCAGCAGAATTACATTTAATTACAATGCATGAACCCCCAAAAAATGTGACCCATCTCTGATTTCAACTGCCCCCTTAGTCACTTTATCTTAGTGCCGGGTCTGCATGGGATGGGTAAAGTTTATTTTAATCTAAGCTGCCAGTGGCTTCTGGTTTTCACTTAGGCACTTTAGGAGCAGTGTGTGTGTGTGTGTGTGTGTGCGTGCGTGCGTGCGTGCGTGCGTGCGTGCATGCAGAGGACAGTGTCTGATCGACCCCTGTCTATTTCAGAGATAGTGACAGTGCTTAATGACTATCTGGTGTGTGACTGTTCATCTGAAGCCAGAAATGCACCTGTGTGCCAGCCTCCCGATACTCCCTGTTGTAGCCCTAGACCTGTTGTGTTCCATCATGGGCTGGCCTTCCACCGCAGCTCCCATTCCCTACCCTGCCCTCCCTACACTCTCTGATTCATAGAGCCATGCAGTTCACACTCCATTCCTCTCTTCACACACAATAAGTACAGTAAGTAGGCTTGCACTGCCCCCTTGTGGAAATACCATTGTCATTTCATTGTTTGAAATCGAGGATCACTATTCTCTGGTGATGTTCATCATCATCATAATTATTATCAACACCATCAACATCATTTCCATTGTAGGGACCATGGAAGTCTAAAAACAAGATACCTTTATGCAAATGACATGTTTTTTTGTGTACAGGGGCTCTTTTAAAAGTTACAAGGTTACAATCTCCTCCACTTCTCCCTCCTGTCCATTGTCACCTCCAAAACTAAGACTTGATGAGGAATCTACCTGCATGTGTTTTGCACTGCCGAAATTCCACAAGATGAAGCTTCAGTAATAGTGGTGAATGTTTGGTTTTCTATTTGTTGTATTGTAGCATATTTACAGATGTTTTTCCTCTAGTTTCTAGGGCTTTTTTAACAATTGGAAATGCTTAGGGAGAAAGGCCTCGTTTTCCAGCACCAAGAAATGGGCTATGACAATGTGTTTATTTCCATCCACAGAGCGAATTACAGCTGATGCGTGTTATTATTAGTTCAGCTTTATCTTGACCTTTCCATCAAACCACTGTCATATGCTTGAGTCCTTGGGGGATGGAAAGATATGCTGTCTACTGTAAAATGGGATGATGTCATGACCACTGGTCTCACACAAGGATTCCAAAGCAATAACAGATTGAGAGAAAAAAAAGAAGAAAAGATAAACAAACCTTTGAAAACTGTATTCATCAGTCAATCTGTCGATGTGCCCTAGAGGAAGACACTTAACTCTAATTGCTCAAGGGTCGCGGTTGATAATGGCAGATCCTGGCCGTGACCCCGACCCCACTCTCCGAGGGTATCTTGGGGACAGATTTCCAATTCCCGGGTGTATAATACACACCCGTGAAATAGGACAAATATAAGCACCCACTAAATTATTCTTATAAAATATCCAATCTGAAAAGCATTCAACCCTCACCAACTGGGGTCAATAAAATTGAAATTATTGCTTGGAACAGGCCCACTGAAAGAAATACAAATGAATGTTCCCCTCTGGAATAAATTGCAATAACAGTAATTGAATAAATCTACCAGAAATTAGTCTGATGAACTTCTTTAAAAATGCATCATTTGTGGCAATGGTAGCATATGACACCTGAAACAGCATTCCCTCTGTGGCATGTTAAAAAGTCATCTGAAAGGATTGACGGTGGATGACTTTAGTCATGTATCTATTCTGAAACAATACAGTATATTACAGTTCTATATAACCTTGTGCGGGCTGAGGCAGAAGTCACCATGAATTACACCAGTTCCGGGTCAGCAGTTTATAATAATCAACTTGTCACCCAACCTCCGTTTCCCAAGAATCATGGGTTTCCTTCCCTCCATCTCTATACTGGAGTCTCGGATGCACAGTGAACGATGCAGGCAATGCCATCCCACATTACACATTAGCAATGCTATGACGCACAGAGAACCACCATCCACAGAGAATCACTGATGAGAGCATCTGTGTGTTGAGATGTTGATGAAAATGTGATTACACAAGGCCAAGTGAGAATACAGCACATAATATTCACTTCAGTTATCTGGCCAGTCCATCCTCAGTACCTTTTAAGCATGCATTTGTTTGTACTTCTGAGATGCAGAAACCTTGTATCTCTGGAGAACAATGCCTCGACATAGAGGAATAACATAGAACATTTGAGAATGATTGAGGCTGTAACGAGGATGATTGTTATTGTGATTGTGATTAGGATGACAGTCAAAGCATTTAGATTGGCAGATGTCAAGTCAGCTCTAGAGGCATTACATCTAATTTATAGGCCTTAATACTGTCTACACCATCTGCCATGCATGACGCCTTGTGCTTGTCACTGATTTTTGGTTGGTATTACTGCTAACAGGGCCCCCTACAGTTCCTCTCACAATCCAACTCTTTCACCTCACTGAAGGCTATTTCAACATCGTGAGGTATCATTGAAAGACCATAATGAAGATATGTCTCTCAGGAAATTGCTTTCTCTCTGCTCGATGTGAATGCAGCAGCACCATGACAGACAGAATACTGAACCACTCCAGCAGATGGGCAGAGCTGTTCCTATAGCAACTCTCAGAGATGGTCAGATCTTTTCAAAGCATCAAATAAAGAAAATCTCTCCATCATTTCTATTGTACACAAAAAACCAGGCTATCTGAAAATGTTGGATTTTTTTAACCAATCAACATCAAAAAGAGCCGTTGGTAGTTTGCAGAACTATTCCTGTACTAAAAATAAAATGTATGTATATGTTTGAAATATGACTCTGAAGCCAGTCATATTTAAATGACTGCTCACCCAATTTGAGCTGCATACATCTGCATGTGGTGTAGCCTATATTTGGAACTGGTTTGGCTTCATTCAACTGACACAAATACTGTAGACAGTGAGTCATCAAGAAAAAAAAATGGGGGGGGGGGTTAATCCCTCAAACGGAAGCCATACAAGCATGACAAGGCACACGATGACTAAGCAACTAACTACTAAATAAGCTCAAATTAATACGCCAAAATACAGACATAAAATTACATAAGAAACATAATTTAGCTAACAATGCCGTATTAACCAAACAGATATCCTAATTCTTCCACCACCCCTCCTTCATATGAAATAGTTAATTACAAATCGCCCCTACTAATGCCATTCTATCAGAATGAGAACCAACACATTCTGAGGTTATCCGACCAAAAGCCTCACATAGAACTCAAACTCTGCAGGTTAATGTTTTGGAATAGAAATACAGTGCATTCGGAAAGTATTCATACTCATTGACTTTTTACACATTTTGTTACGTTACAGCCTTATTATAAAATTGATGAAATCGTTTTTTTCCTTCATCAATCTACACACAATACCCCATAATGACAAAGCAAAACACTGTTTAGACATTTTAGCAAATAAAAAGCTGAAATTTGAGATGTACTGTTTTGGTTACTACATGATTCAATGTGTTATTTCATAGTTTTGATGATGTCTTCACTATTATTCTACCAAGTAGAAAATAGTCAAAATAAAGAAAAACCCTAGAATGAGAAGGTATGTCCAAACGTTTTGACCGGTACTCTATAAGTATTCAGACCCTTCACTCAGTACTTTGTTGAAGCACCTTCTGCAGCGACTACAGCCTAGAGTCTTCTTGGGTATGACACTACAAGCTTGGCACATCTGTATTTGGGGAGTTCATCCCATTCTTCTCTGCAAATCCTCTTAAGCTCTGTCAGGTTGGATGGGGACGTCGCTGCATAGCTATTTTCAGGTCTCTCCAGAGATGTTCGATCGGGTTCAAGTTCAGGCTTTGGCTGGGCCACAAAGACATTCAGAGACTTGCCCAAAGCCACTCCTGCGTTGTCTTGGCTGTGTACTTAGGGTCATTGACCTGTTGGAAGGTGAACCTTCGCCCCAGTTTGAGGTACTGAGCGCTCTGGAGCAAGTTTTCATCAAGGATCCGTTAACAAATTCTTATTTTACAATGACGGCCTACCCCGGCCAACCCCTCACCTAACCCGGACGACGCTGGGCCAATTGTGCGCCACCATACTTTGCCCTGTTCATCTTTCCCTCGGTCCTAACTAGTCTCCCAGTCCCCTGCTGCTGAAAAACATCCCCACAGCATGATGCTGCCACCACCATGCTTCACCGTAGGGATGGTGCCAGGTTTCCTCCAGACATGACGCTTGGCATTCAGGACAAAAAGTTCAATCTTGGTTTCATCAGACCAAAGAATCTTGTTTCTCAGGGTCTGAGATCCTTTAGGTGCCTTTAGGCAAATTCCAAGCAGGCTGTCATGTGCTTTCACTGAGGAGTGGCTTCCATCTGGCCACTCTACCATAAAGCCCTGATTGTGGAGTGCTGCAGTGATGGTTGTCCTTCTGGAAGATTCTCCCATCACCACAGAGGAACTCTAGAACTCTGTCAGAACGACCATCGGGATCTTGGTCACCTCCCTGATGAAGGCCCTTCTCCCCCGATTGCGCAGTTTGGCAGGGAGGCCAGCTCTAGGAAGAGCTGTGGTGGTGGCAAACTTTTTCCATTGAAGGATGATGGAGTCCACTGTGTTCTTGGGGACCTTCAATGCTGCAGGCATTTTATGTTATTCCCCAGATCTGTGCCTTGACCCAACTCTGTCTTACATTAGGTTTCTACGGTCTATTCCGTCGACCTCATGGCTTGGTTTTTGCACTTTCATGAACTGTATATAGACAGGTGTGTGCCTTTCCAAATCATGTTCAATCAATTGAACTTTACCACTGGTGGACTCCACGTTGTAGAAACATCAAGGATGATCAATGGAAACAGGATGCACCTGAGCTCAATTTCAAGTCTCATAGTAAAGGGTCTGAATAGTTACAGTCGTATGAAAACGTTTGGGCACCCCTGACAATTTCCATGATTTCCATTTGTAAATAATTGGGTGTTTGGATCAGCAATTTCATTTTGATCTATCAAATAACTGATGGACACAGTAATATTTCAGTAATGAAATTAGGTTTAATGGATTAATAGAAAATTTGCAATATGCATCAAAACAAAATTAGACAGGTGCATAAATTTGGGCACTCCAATAGAAAAATCACATCAATATTTAGTAGAGCCTCCTTTTGCTAAAATAACAGCCTCTAGACGCTTCCCATAGCCTCTAATGAGTGTCTGGATTCTGGATTATGGTATTTTGGACCATTCTTCCTTACAAAACATCTCCAGTTCAGTTAGGTTTGATGGTTACCGAGCATGGACAGCCCGCTTCAAATCATCCCACAGATTCTCAATGATATTCAGGTCTGGTGACTGGGATGGCCATTCCAGAACATTGTACTTGTTCCTCTGCATAAATGCCCGGGTAGATTTTGAGCAGTGTTTTGGGTTGTTGTCTTGTTGAAATATCCAGCGCCAGCTTAACTTCAACTTTGTGACTGATTCTTCAACATCATTCCCAAGAATCTGCTGATATTGAGTGGAATCAGATACCCAGTACCGGCACTGGCCACACAGCCCCACAGCATGATGGAACCACCACCAAATTTGACTGTGGGTAGCAAGTGTTTTTCTTGGAACGCTGTGTTCTTTTGCCACCATGCATAATGTCCCTTATGACCAAATAACTCAATCTTTGTTTCATCAGTCCACAGCACCTTATTCCAAAATGAAGCTGGCTTGTCCAAATGTGCGTTTGCATACCTCAAGCGACTGTTTGTGGCGTGTGTGCAGAAAAGGCTTCTTCCGCATCACTCTCCCATAGAGCTTCTCCTTGTGCAAAGTGCACTGAATTGTTGAACGATGCACAGTGACACCATCTGCAGCAAGATGATGTTGTAGGTCTTTGGAGGTGGTCTGTTTTTGACCGTTCTCACCATCCTTCGCCTTTGCCTCTCCGATATTTTACTTGGCCTGCCACTTCTGGCCTTAACAAGAACTGTGCCTGTGGTCTTCCATTTCCTCACTATGTTCCTCACAGTGGACACTGACAGCTTAAATCTCTGCGATAGCTTTTTGTAGCCTTCCTCTAAACCATAATGTTGAACAATCTTTGTTTTCAGTTGCTTTGAGGCCCCCATGTTGCCACTCTTCAGAGGAGAGTCAAAGAGAACAACAACTTGCAATTGGCCACCTTACATACCCTTTCTCATGATTGGATGCACTTGTCTATGAAGTTCAAGTCTTAATGAGCTCGCCAAACCAATTGTGTGTTCCAATTAATCAGTGCTAAGTAGTTACAGGTATTCAAATCAACAGAATGACAAGGGTGCCCACATTTTTGCATAGCCTATTTTTCACATCTAATCTAATCCAACTTAATATTGCGACACTAAAAATCTTTGTCTGGACAATACCCCAGTACTCAGCTTTTATTAGAAAATTAATGGCATGCCACTGTGATAATTTTCTGTGACAACAGAGTAAATTATTATGCAGCCTCAGAGGGGTGCCCAAACCTTTTCATATGACTGTACATAAATAAGGTATTTCTGTTTTTATTTGCTAACATTGCTAAAAACCTGTTTTCACTTTGTCATTATGGGGTATTGGGTGTATATTGAGGAAAAATATTTATTTAATACATTTTAGAATAAGGTACCAAAATGTGGAAAAAGTAAAGTGGTCTGAATACTTCCCAAATGCACTGTACATTTCCATAGACACATGAAAACATTCATAACTACAAGTAATCAGAGAGTGAATGAGTCATCTCTTTTGACATCTAAGAGCACAAATAAAGAAGCATGAAACATTAAATTATTTAATATACTATGTCACATTTAAAGAAATTGTCAATTCACATGGGGACATCCTTTCATAACATAAATATAAGTTGACGAAAATGAAAAACACATCCAATACTCAGTGCCAAGGAAAAAACATGTAACAATGTCTCTCAAAAATACAGTAGTGTTTATTAGTAAACAGAGGATGACCTAACAGGAAACAGTGGTATTGGGAAGCAAAGACAAGTGTTCAGAACGAAAACTGTTACAATGGAGAAAGATTCAGGTAGATGGTGGTTAAAATTCCATGCTCACAGATCACTTAGCCATGATGAGATTCCCTTAGTCACTTGTCCTCGTGTGAGAAGGTTTACGGCACTGCAAAAACACAAGTCTTTTCCTTACCTTTCTCTCTCACATGGTTGCAAGCTCCTGAGTTAGTCTCTCCTTCTCCAGCTGCAGCTCAATGACGCTCTGTCTGTTCTGCTCCAAACGGTCCTCCAGCCACTGCAGCAGGGGACCACTCACAGCAGACATCTGACTACACAGGTTCTTAGTGAACACTGAAACACACATCAGGTGGAGAAAGCAGTGAAGACAGATGCACCGTCTGTGATATTAATGTGCATGCTGATACAATCAAATATCAGTTGTCAACAAATTCATGACACCAACCTGAGCCATTGTGTATCTTCGTGATCGGATCCAGGTGAGTTAAGCTGCAAAAGGAATGAAATACTACAATTATACCATTTACAATGAGCAATACACAATGAGCTTCCCTGTGTCTGCAGCAAGACAATTTTGTATATTTTGGTAGACAAAGGGGAAATGTGTTCAGTGTAGCAGAGGCAATTGCAGGGGGGCTCAAAACACACCAAAAAGAGGTACCAGGGAGTTCCTCCCTCACTGGCTTCACCCGGTCATGTGACGGGCAATAGCCTGGTACAACCCAGGCCAGTTTAATCAACTACCTTCAATGCATCACTAGTTTCCATCAAGACTCCACCCCTTTTTAATTGTCCTTCTGAGAACTTCCCCAGGCTTTCGAACAAAACGTTAGAAGCCTGGGGTGCGTTCAATACGACAGAACAGTGTTGAACGTTAAATTCAATGGAACTGTACTAAACAACCAGTTGATGAATGACGTGATTATGGTGCCCCAAAGGGCAATTGTGCATGGCGTGCTGCAGGAGTTTTGAAGTCTCAAAATGGTCACCACCATATTGATCAGGCCACAGCACGCCACAGCCACCAAACGTACCTGTTGAAGAACGATGTGTACCGTTTTGTGTTTCCTGGAAACCCGACATTGACGTAGAATTCATTCAGAAATGTGCATTTGAAACAGTAAATCTTCCTCTCACAACTTCTACTAGCCAGAATGTTGAAAAAAATATATATTTTAACAGACTTTACCAGTTGTCCGTACGGTCGGTCCTTTTGGAGGTAGGAATGTGAGACATATCCACAGTAAAGTATAATCAAATCAAACTTTGTCACACCTTACTGTGAAATGCTTACTTAACCAACAGTGCAGTTCAAGAAAGAGTTGAGAAAATATTTACCAAATAAACTAAAGTAAAAAATAATAAAAAGTAACAACGACGCTATATACAGGGTGTACGGGGATATCAACTTTTCAATGCCCTGGTAGTGCATTCAGATCTCTATCAACTGAAGCATGCGCACAACAACCATGTCAACTCGTGCACGAGCTCAGAAAGTATGGATGCGTCTCGTGCATGCATGTTTTCTCTTGTGCACATGCTGCAGGTGATAGAAATCTGAACGCACTACCAGCGCTTTGAAAAGTTGATGCAATTATACTTTCCTGTGGATACATTGTCTCACATTCCTACCGCCAATATGACCAACCGCACAGACAACCGGTAAAGTACATTAAAATATACAGTGCCCCACTAACTTTATTCAACATTCTGGCTTGTAGAGGTTGCGAAAAGAAACTTTCCAGATTCAAACGCTCATTTCTGCCCAACGTAGAATTCAATGTGATTCAACATTAGGTTTCCATGCAACGTTTTGGCGAAACGTATCGTTCAGTAAAAACAGTCACAACGAAGCAAACGTTGAACCGAAATAAACGCACCCCCTGGGCTTACGAGGCTACATACCTGTGAATCTTTCTGTAGGTATCCTGCTCTTCCTGGCAGAGGATTCTTGGGAGCTCCACTGCTGATTCAAGGCACACTTTCCCAATGGCCTCGTGCGGGACCACATGAATTGGGATCTCGATTCTCTCGTACCTTTATCAACACAGATCAGGGATGCAATTCAGTATTTGTGCCAATACTGTCACATGGCTTTTTTTGGGGGACAACTGCTCTGAGAAGGACTGAATATTACTCTAATTAGTAGTCCTGAGGGAGAAAAGATAACGAGAATCTAATAACACCTAATTTTGTTTAACAGAAAGCTGGATAGGATATTAATTTCACTGCAAACAGTGGTTTCCAAACAGGGGCACACTTACTCAGAGCCTTTCTGGGCTTGCACAGACTGGAAGCAGGTGTAGAGAACTCGACCAGTCTAAGAGAAAATGATAATTGAATTCATTCAATGCCCCTTTGTATATCAAAATGACTTTCTATATTTAAAATTGCTGTCATTTAAACCCTACTTTTGTGTTCTTATCCTCAATGAAACAGGAGAAAATCAGCCCAACAAAGCCCTGGTCCATCATTTGGTACATGGCCTGTGTCCTTATATCTGTTGTAGAAAATGAATGACTCAAACACACCAACTGAAACAGTTTGCCATGACAGTGAAAACTAAAGTTCTGGAACTGATGTGGTAGAGGGGTGCTCTGGTTCTTACCCACATGTGATGGCCACACAGTGATGTGGGGGTGAGAGTGGTACCAACCAACTACACGCATCAGCCGTCCAGTCATTTCAGCCAATCTGTAGCTCTTACTAAGGAAATAGATTACCAAAAATAATACAATGGCTGTGTCCTCGTGAATCCTATGAAACCTCCACCAGTCACACTGACATTTGTGACATCCATGACACTTACTTTGTCACACTCATCTCCTGCAAGACACCACCAGAAGACAGAGATTTATTTTTTTCATGAATGAGACATGTTGCACAAAAGATATCTCAGCTTCGGTAGCAGCTGAAGATAGCTGCTCAGGCGAGATTTCCACGCGATCCTTCCTCTTGTCTGAGCGTCGGAGAATAATAACAGAATGAATGTGGACGATGCGGTTGGTGTCTGCCTGTGTAAACAAACCAGGTGACTTAGAAAGCAGAATACTTAGAAGGGTTGTTAGCTAGAATCAATGAAATGTGTCACTATATCAAGTTAGGGACATATGCCAACTAAAAATATAAATGTAACAAGGGATACACATGTATGCATGTACGTAGTCGGATTAAATCAGGCTGGAATACACAATTAAATTGTACATACCAAGTGTGTATTACAGCCTGATTAATCATACTAGAATGCATGTAACGTTATCTATCTATCGCGCTAGTAACACAAGGATTTCGCTGCATCTGCTATAACATCTGCTCAACGTGTACGTGACCAATAAACTGATTGATTGATAAAGTTATATGGCTAAATGACTAACGTTAAATAGCTAGCAAACATAACTTCACCTCTCCGATGCAGAGTCCCATTACTTCCTCCTTCTCGGTACTTAATGCATGATTCATGCAAACCAAAAAGGCATCTGATTCGAGGTGAACTGCGCTCACTGCCATGTTATAGAACTATAACTTAATAAATAATCAATGACTAGCTAGCTAGCTAGCTAGCTATTTATAAAACTCCACAAACTAGTTAACTATCTACTTCCTTATCAAAGCGTGTGTTACATCAATAACAGTACGGTGTTGCAAGGAGGCGGATTATTCTATGGGTGAATCTCAAGTGTCAACTCTTCGCGTCCTCTCTCCTCGCCTCCTTCGCCTCCTTCAAACCTATTGGAAGAGAAGATCATAAGGGCGGGGCCAGTAGATTTCTCATCCAATGGGTTTTGAGAAGGAGGCGAAGAGAGAGGACGCGAGAAGGCTGCAAAAAAGATCCCCCATGTGGTCCTAACTACATAAGTGTGCCAATATATTTTACCTCTTAGCCCTCAAAATCTTACACTTTTTATACAGTCGTACGTTTTCCACAAACATAAAATACATTTATAATACATTTATAGACATCACAAAATAATGTAGTTATAATTATCTGCAGTTTAATCAGCAAAATCCATAGGGCAGCCAATCCAGTCGGACGACATTTGGTAAACACCCGGGATTCCGGGGACGTTTGTAGCTCTCTTGAAGAACGAACAGGTATACAATCATGACAGTTCAGTATCGTAGGCTAATTGCAATATGTACAGGTGGTTAATAGTTTATGCTGATTGTCCAAGTAATCAAACATGTCTATTTGCATGTCTGTGTTTTCTTGATAGTGGTAAAATGCCACAGAAAGATCCATGTCAGAAGCAAGCATGCGCAATTCAGAAGTGTTTACAAGGTGAGGGTTTTCCACAACATTATCTATTTATGATTTCTAACGTGAATAGCGTGTGTTTCATGTATTACACGCACTTAGCCCACTGTCTTTGTCTTCCAGCAAACAAGTACATAGAGAGCAGGTGCGAGGATGTAATAAGAGCTATGCGTATGTGCTGTGAGCACGCAGGCGAGAACTCCATCTGCTGCTCAGGGTTCGCTAGGGAACAGAAGTCTACAGAGCCTAAAATTCCTGGTGCACCCTGACCTGATTGTGGACACTGGACAACGGTCTTATTTGTAAATTGTACATGATGACAATGCTTCAAATGTAATAAAGTTGTTTATAATGACAGTAAATGATCCTACGGAGATAGTGTCCAGTGTTCAAGTACTGTAGCCAGGGGTACAACTTTCACGGGGGGCCATGACCCCCCTCACATTCTGAAATTGCATTTTTGTCCCGCTCAGTTTTATCATTGCACTGTGATACAAACCGCTGCGCGGGTGTGCTTTAGGACCATGCAGATGCCTTAGAGCGGTCAGGCGTATAGGACCAGCACTGGAGAGCTGAACAGAGGCAGCTACTCTTTAGTTGACTGATTTAGCTGGCAATGTAACTGCTGTTTGACAGAAAAAATCTATATTCATAAACTGGATGGTTCGAGCCCCGAATGCTGATTGGCTGGCAGGGGTTAAGCAATAAGGCACCTTGGGGGTTTGTGGTATATGGACAATATATATGGACAAGCAATGAGGCACAAGGAGGTGTGGTATATGGCCAATACGCACGATGCAAAGCAGAGTGCCTGGATACAGCCTTTAGCTGTGGTATATTGGCCATTTACCACAAACCCCCGAAGTGCCTTATTGCTATTATAAACTGGTTACCAACTCAATTAGAACAGTACAAATAAATGTTGCCATACCCGTGGTATACGGTCTGTTATAAACTGGGTGTTTCGAGCCCTGAATGCTGATTGGCTGACAGCCGTGGTATATCAGACAGTATACCACGGGTATGACAAAACATTTTTTTACTGCTCCAATTACGTTGCTAACCAGTTTATAATAGCAATAAGTCTATTATAAACTGTCATGCCTAAGAACAGCCCTTAGCCGTGGTATATGGACAACAACATTTGATGATGTACCATTAGCTAGCAGAACTAGCCGAAAGAACTAACGTTAGCTAGCTAGCTCATTAATTTTAGCGATTATTTTTGCCTCAATCACACGACCTGAATCAAACAATGAAACCAGCGGCCAAATGAATGAAGACTGATATTCGGACGTTTTTTTTTTCAGCTCAATGTGAGTTATCAGTCAGTATACCACTGTAAGGTTATTGATCTGTCAGTTTTCCTAGCTAATTCCCTACTTTTCACACTGACACGGTGTAAATAGCTTTAGAGGCTTCACTGTCATGGTGCAGTCAGTACACAACTCATCATATCTTAGCAGGATCAGATGTCCCTACAGGGTCAGACAGCCAGGGAAGATCAATCTACGGAGTTTAGGGGAATTTTGCAGTATATTATAACAATCAATGAATGGATACAACGTTTTTGAGTTGATAGGTAGGCTACAGTCTGGGATCTGTGAATAATGGTAATTTAAATTGTTGAACCATTGATTCTATTAATGTATAATATATAAATGTTCACCAATGCAATTCTTTGTCATGCCTCATCTGAGCAGGATCAGATAGTGATAGGGGTCTCATCAGGGTCAGGCAGGCAGGGAAGACCAGTCTGTGATAGAGTGGAGGTGAATTTTTGCAGATACACTATTTTCTCTGTGCCGCAAACACTGTAAAGCAAGAAGCTTCAAAGATTGAAACTATTTTAAGTACGTCTGACAAACCAATAAAGCTGATTTCCAAACTGTATCAAGCGTTGATAGAGGCTTTTCCCGATGGCACAAAACTTGTCATACAGAAATGTGAGGAAGACCTGGGAGACTATTGATGATGATGAATGGATACAGATATGTTAGAATGCCCAGTCATGTTCATATAATCTCAGACATAAATTACTGCAGTTTAAGACCATCCATAGAAAGTACTATATGCCAGTGAAACTGAATATCATCACTCAGAAATGTACTTCCTCTGTTGGAGGTGTAAAACACAAAAGGGGACATAATTGCATATGTTATGTTCTTGTGAAGGCTGGCTGAATTCTGGCAAAGAGTATGTTCTGTCTTAACATGTCTATAGATTCTCCCTGTTTTTGTTTGCTTGGAAATGTTGATACTGGAGACTTGTCAGAAAAAAACTGTGTAACCTAGCATTTACAGTGGCTAAGAAATGCATTGCCATTAATTGGAAGGTTGGTTATCCTCCCACAATGGATGGAAGAAATATCAAGTTATGCAGATAATCTTGTAATTAATCAAATCTAGTTAAGGGTATACTGTGCAACTTTCATAAGGTCTGGATGCCTTATGGAAAACAGTACGACAAAAGGAGTCTGTATTGAAAACATGCTCACGTCAGGGGAGATACCTATTTTGGCAATCCCTAGCTGCTGGGCTGCTCAATCTTGGCCCTGGGTGTCTGCCATACTATTTTTTATCACTTTGGCCTTGGCCTAACACCTGAAACCAATAATGAATGTTTAACTAAGATCCTCAAGCTGAGTAGGGTGTGTTGGGTTGGGGTGTTGCAGGGCCATGGACCCCTAGGGACAGGGTGACCCAGCTAAATTGTGTGCAAGTAAAAAAAGCTCTAGAGTACTATTAGGCCTATGAATTATATGGAGGGTGTACTGTTTGTGTGTTAATGTGTAGCTGTTTTTATAAAACTTGTTTTCCAAACCTTTCCTTGAGACATAAACAAACAAAAAAAGATGGGAAGGAAGTGTTGGGGGGAGAGCTTAGTTATTGACTAGACTGGTGGGGGTCGGGCATGCAGATGGCTCAGGCTGGCTGGCTGAAATTTGATAATAAAAAGTCGTACTTTATTTGTAAGAGTTGTTCATTTGTTAGGCTATTGGTTAAAGGTGCAACACAATATTCATTATTGATCTAGTTCAGTCTTATCAATCACTTAAACATATTTAATGATCTCTTACCTAGCTTGATGACAGCATTTTTGCTTACTTTGTTGTTCCAAATAGTGATGATAGAAGGGCCATATTAGATTGTGTAGAACTGCAGTAAATTAGCTTTAGATGCCCCCAAAAAATGGGAGTGCCTCCAGACCCTCCACCAAGTTGTCCCCCCACTTCTAGAACAAAGTTGCACACCTTACTATAGCTGTATTTTCTGTGAAACTATGGCAAACAAAATCATTCTAAAGAGACAGTTCACTTTTTTATTACTTCTCCCATAATTTTTACATTTTGTTTGTAACAAAATATAGAATTTTAAACAGTGAAAAAAATACTATGAAGCTTTTGAACAGCACATTTTACACTTTGCTAAGTAATTGGGTAAGGGTTGCATTGAGGAGGAGAAACATTGGGAGAAATAATTGTAGCAAACTTGCATTCCTATCAGTGCATTACCTCATCACATATGTTCTCTACAAAGGCTTATTGATATGTTCCATGTATTACAGTACATTCCATAATTGTCCTTAGTCATCTGTAAGTACACTGGAATCTTGTATGCTGTGCGGCAGCTTTTGATCATGCAACATTAATCAACACAATCTGTACTTACAAACAAATCTTACTCAGACCTCAGTCTCAAGCATGGATTTAGAAAGCCAGATATGTCCAGTCTGGCTTTCTAACTCCCTGGTCTCAAGTAAGAACTTGACACGCATCCTCATCCACTGGTAAATAAGTCACTACTATTGGGGATGATTAATATGCACACACCATGATTGTCCTTGAATTACACTTTGGAATTTTAGGTAAGAAAATATCATGTCTGTAATACCATTCAAACTTGTGTTACTGCAGCCTCTTAGTCCCCTTGTACAGTACTTACTCATACATGTATTTGTTTGTAACTCTGAGACCCTTTGGTTTGAAGGAACATAAACACACATACAACCATGATCTTAACAATTTATAATATGAAGGATATTACTAAACAAATCCCAAATGAGGGAAAACAAGTTAAAATGGCTTCGCTCCAGTTCCATCTGACAGAATGCATTTACATGTATCCAGATAGACATATTTTGGTGGATTTCAAACCATATCTCAAATAAGTACTGTATTACACCAGAATAATGCATAGGAAAATGTAATAATAAATTAAATAGTAAGACAGGTCATGCATAAGCCTCAATGATAAACATAGTATTTTAAATAGCTGTGTTTTCAAATGGACACATTCCCATAAGCCCAAAAACACACATCAAGCCTATGAGTTACAGTTTTACATATTATTGATATGTAGTCTACTTGCATATCTAGATAGCTGGTTAGGTTTAAGCTTTTTTTCAGCCTTGTATTTGACACAATATTAAATAAAGAGATGAATTTGTAGATTTAGGAGGCCAAGCCCAGCAGAAATCCCCCAGCAAAACCTCCCGTGAGGACAATATTCTTCTTCACAAATGTCTGCACCTGGTAAAAAGAAAAACACCAATGCATGGTTAAGTTTAGCAGAGTTATGATAAGCATTGTTCTTAGTATGGAAGCCCGTTCCTTATGAGCCCAAGCCCGAAAATGCAAAACGTTAAAGTTATGACTGTGCCATTATACAATACATAGCCTACCACATATTACGCATGGCAGAAAAACAAAACAAAACTGATTTAAGATGTCTTTAGTACATAATTGGTCTAGCTTATACTCCAAAATTAAACAGATTTGAGTAGTGGCCTTTGAGTGTGGACTGTATTATTATGCATATTGGATGGACTGGTTACCTTATGCTACGCTCCAACATGTCTATCCATGAGTCTGGGAGAGAACCTATAACCCTAGGCCATGCACTTGATTTATTGATTTTGCAGTGCGACTTAAAGTTAGCCTAGAATTAGTGAATTTGTATTTGATTTTGAATAGCCTACTAAATAGGGATTTTTTATTTATTTTAAGAATTAATTGATTGACACATTACCTTCAGCTATACAGAATATCTCACCAACATGCATTTCCATCTGCTCTCCTTTAATTCCTTTCTTGAGCGCGCAGAAGGGCTGTCAACAGTGTAGTGAAATATGTTTTGTTGCGTAAACATGTCACTATTGATGTTCCCGAACAGATTTCACTAGCCCTAATTAAGCACTGGGTAGATGCAGGAACAGGGTTGAAGAGCCCATGGCATACAGAGTTTGGGGCGGAATATCACCTGTCGGGCAGCGAGAGCATGCTCCTCAAACAGGAATATCACCTGTCGGGCAGCGAGAGCATGCTCCTCAAACAGGAATATCACCTGTCGGGCAGCGAGAGCATGCTCCTCAAACAGGAATATCACCTGTCGGGCAGCGAGAGCATGCTCCTCAAACAGGAATATCACCTGTCGGGCAGCGAGAGCATGCTCCTCAAACAGGAATATCACCTGTCGGGCAGCGAGAGCATGCTCCTCAAACAGGAATATCACCTGTTGGGCAGCGAGAGCATGCTCCTCAAACAGGAATATCACCTGTCGGGCAGCGAGAGCATGCTCCTCAAACAGTGGTTGGTTTATGCATGGAGTGAAATTAGTGTTCTTATATTTACTCCTCAACTGCTCATATTAAGAACATTGTAAACACTGTAAAACCAAAGTAGCCTACAAAGCAGACCCACAGGAAAGCGCACAGCCTTCATTTGCAATGTGTGTGCATACAGATGACATGTCACTTTTCCCCTGCCCCTACCCATTTGATAATGGACCATTCTAAATCTAAACAAATTTTACATATTAGTAATGACAAGATTAAATTGAGAATAGTCTGATGGGTGAAAATATGATCGCTTGATGAGAGGACAGCTGTGCAGCACGAGGCAAGGAACCGGGCGCAATTTTTTTCCCTACTTTCTCATCAATGGAGCCTATAGTTCACACCATGCAGCCCATATGTTTTTATTTAAGGTTTGTATCATGTTGTGAGTTGATGCCCGTTTCATGAGCGACTTACTATCTCATAATTAAGGTTATCACTTTTTTCCTCGAGAAATTAAATGTTTCATGTTTTGTTTGCTTGCCACGATACAAGTATTGCGATACGAAGTATCGTGGCAAGGAAATAAAACATGAAACATATTCAATTTCTCGAGAGAAAAAGGAAAAATGTTAGAAACAAACAGCGTTATGTTGTCACCCAGAGTCACATTTGTTTATTTTGCAAACTAAAGCACCAACATTTTTAAATAAAGTAGGACCATTGAGTTAGTCTAATTCATGTTGTTTTCTTTTTGCAATGTAAAATCTGGTGTCGTAATATCACGACACTGGCATCATGACAATCCTACTTATAATAATGACATATTATTTCAGTTATGACTTACTATCTCACAACTCAGTCAGATTTTATTTTTTGGGTGGCAGGAACGGGCTTCCATATATTTGACATTGTTCTCTTTTATACTCTGGAGTAAAAAGGTGTGGATAGCTTCAACATCATACCATTAGTCATGAGCATATTTGAAATGCTAAAATCACAACACCAAAGAGATCATAAGACTTGAATCAGATAGGAAACATCCACCATTTTATAGTAGACCATGATGACCCCTTACCTCATCCACTTTTGTCCTGACTTCCTTACTGGGCTTTTCTGTATTCAACTTCAGCTGCTTCTTGGCCTTGTTTACATCACGCTCCACTCTCTTCCAGTCCACTTTGATGTACCCTGTGTGGTTGGCAATCTAGAAGGAAATGAATCACACACCAATAATGGCAATGTGACTGGGGTTGAGCCATAACACACTTCCATGTGTCCTAATGTGAAACATGAGTGTCAAATATGTGTTAAATGTAGGTAAATAAGTCAGCCAGGTGTTATTTAGAACTATGGATATTCAAACACAAAATAAATTGATGCAGAGCGTAAGAAGTCACACCTTACCTGAAGCAAAAAGAAGCCTCCACCCACTGCTGAAGCCGCCAGCTTTCCAACTTTCTGGAACAAATACCCAGCACACCTAAGAGGAAAAACAGCTATTAAACAGAGACCTGCCAAGTCATAAATGGTTAAAATTGTAGAACACCACAGCAGATTCACATGGCTTGTCCATTTATTATTTATTCATATTACACAATCAGGACTGATTGACTCACCAGCCAGACACTCCACCAATGGCAAGCTGGGTGGCAACATCATACTTCTCTGCTACTGGCCCAGAGTTCTTGCCAAAAATTTTGTTCCACCATCTCTGTTTCTTGGCATAGTCTACCACCTCTTCACTCTTATCTAGAAGATACTCTACCACCTCCTCACTCTTATCTAGAAGAACAAATCACACACAAAAAAAGAGTCAGACCCACCACCATGTAACTGTATCTAGTTGTAATTTGATATAGCCAATTATTACATTGATTTCAAAGTCATACCCTCGATTGTCCTTGGCTCACATGACCTTGCAGGACACTGAAATACAGTGTGCATCTTATGCTGCGTCTGATGCCAGAAAGTAGACTACATTGACCTTTACAAATCCAGGCTTCTGGACACTTGAAAATAGAGGCCTAAAATAGACCAGCCTAGAGAGACCAGATGGCCATCAATTTCACTTTCAGTCAGACAGACTTGTGATCAGCTCAGCAGTCAAGAGATTTGGTCTGTCTCAAGATCAAACACACTGACCTGGCAGACACAATCCTTTTTGATGCATACCATTGATAGTGAAACACTTTAGTTTCGTTTTATGGAATTGGCCTTGTTTGTTTTAAGGTCAGTGCTATCCGGGATTCTTGTGACATTCCTACCCTAAAAGCCAATTTATGCTTGATCTGAAAATGTGGTCGGAGGCTCCGTATGGAGGGTGTGACGCAATTGCGGCGCCTTTCGGAGGCATGCAAAGGCCAAAGGATCATTGATGCTTGGCTGTCATTTGACAAATAAATATAATTGTAAAAAATTGCCTGCGCTACAGACAGCGATATCGGTCTGCTAATACAGGACTAGTAAAGGCCCAGTGCACTACTTAAAAAAAACATATAAATAAGGCCTCCCGAGTGGCGCAGTGGACTAAGGCTCTGCAGCACAGGGCTTGAGGCATCACTACAGACCCGGGTTTAATCCCAGGCTGTGTCACAACCGGCCGTGACCGGGAGACCCATAGGGCGGAGCACAATTGGCTCAGCATTGTTCGGGATCCATGGATTTTATTTTTACTACATTCTACATTGTAGAATAATATTGAAGACATCAAAACTATGAAAAAACATAGTAGTAACAACAATAACATGCAATAATAACATGTAGTAGTAGTAATAACATGTAGTAACCAAAAAAAGTGTTGAACAAATCAAAATGTATTTTATATTTGAAATTCTTCAAAGTAGCCACACTTTGCCAGCTCTCAGCCAGTTTCATGAATGCACCTGGAATGCATTTCAATTATTTATTTATTTGACCTTTATTTAACTAGGCAAGTCAGTTAAGAACAAATTCTTATTTTCAATGACAGCCTAGGAACAGTGGGTTAACTGCCTTGTTCAGGGGCAAAACGACAGATTTGTACCTTGTCAGCTCGGGGATTTCAACTTGCAACCTTTCGGTTACTAGCCCAACGCTCTAACCACTAGGCTACCCTGCCGCCCCAATTAACAGGTGTGCCTTCTTAAAAGTTCATTTGTGGAATTTATTTTCCTCTTAATGCGTTTGAGCCAATCAGTTGTGTTGTGACAAGATAGGAGTGGTATACAGAAGATAGCCTATTTGGTAAAACACCAAGTCAATATTATGGCAAGAACAGCTGAAATAAGCAAGAACTTTGAAAGTTTATTCAACTGCAGTGGCAAAAACCATCAAGTGCTAGGATGAAACTGGCTCTCATGAGGACCACCAGAGGAAAGGAAGACCCAGAGTTACCTCTGCTGCAGAGGATAAGTTCATTAGAGTTAGGTTGAATTGCTGTAAAGAAACTACTAAAGGACACCAATAATAAGAAGAGACTAGCTTGGGCCAAGAAACACGAGCAATGGACATTGGACCGGTGGAAATCTGTCCTTTGGTCTGATGAGTCTAAATTGGATATGTTTGGTTCCAACTGCCGTGTCTTTGTGAGACGCAGAGTAGGTGAATGGATGATCTCTGCATGTGTGATTCCCACCACGAAGCATGGAGGTGGTGGTGTGATGGTGCTTTGCTGGTGACAATGTCTGTGATTTATTTAGAATTCAAAGCATACTTAACCAGCATGGCTACCACAGCATTCTGCAGCGAGACACCATCCCATCTGGTTTGTGCTTGTTTTTCAACAGGACAATGACCCAAAACACACCTCCAGGCTGTGTAAGGGCTATTTGACCAAGAAGGAGTGATGGAGTGCTGCATCAGATGACCTTGTCTCCACAAATCACCCGACCTCAACCCAATTGAGATGAGTTGGACCACAGAGTGAAGGAAAAGCACTCAACAAGTGCTCAGCATATGTGGGAACTCCTTCAAGACTGTTGGAAAAGAGAGGCAGAGGAAGTCGGAGAGAGAGGGAGGAAGAGGGTGAGCTTGAATCGGTTAAAGTGCAGGAAAAAGGGAGTTTTTTTTAAATAAGAATGGTAGAAAGTGTAAGCAGAGTGTGCTGTACACCGGATCGAAGACAGGAAGAGAAATGGAAGTGATTCAGGGCAAAGTGTCGGAGGGGGTAGTTCTTGGAGTTCTCGGAGCCCGAGGCTTGCACCGAGAGTCAGGATAAAGATGAGTCTGGTAGGAGTGAAATGTTTGGAAAAAGTGGACCCTTGCCTTTTGGCTGATCCATGTGTGGTTTCAGGATGGGTGAAAACAGAGTTGGGTGCTGTAGAATCAGTAAAGGTAACCAGAAGTGATCTTGTGATAATTTTTTTGCGTTTCTGCTGGTCAGAGGGAGCAGGCTGTTCGCGTTAAATGAATGGGGAATAAGAGATGTGATTTGTTTTGCTCTCAAGAAAAGGGCACCATTGAAAGGAGTGATTACTGGGGAAGCGGTAAATGTGAAAGTTAACCAACTGAAGGGGAAGATTCCCGGTGTCGATTGGAGCGACGCAGACAGGGTTGGGTGAGTGGTGAAACAGAAGAGACGTTGTCTGTCCTTTTGAGTTTCGATGTTGATGTCCTTGCCCGACAAAGTGAAGTTAGGATATAATCACTACCAGTCAAAGGTTTTAGAACACCTACTCATTCCAGGGTTTGTTTTTCTTTTTACTATTTTCTACATTGTAGAATAAGAGTGAAGACATCAATACTATGAAATAACACGTTTGGAATCATGTAATAACCAAAAGTGTTAAAATCCAAATATATTTTATAATTGAGATTTTTCAAATAGCCACCCTTTGCCTTGACTTATTGACTTTGCTTTGCACACTCTTGGCCTTCTCTCAACCAGCCTCACCTGGAATGCTTTTCCAACTGTCTTGAAGGAGTTCCCACATATGCTAAGCACTTTTTGGCTGCTTTTCCATTACTCTGCAGTCCAGGTTACTACATGATTCCGTATGTGTTATTTCATAGTTTTGATGTCTTCACTATTATTCTACAATGTAGAAAATAGTAAAAATAAAGAAAAAACAGAAATGTCCAGTGTGATAGAGGCAGGTTGAGGTTTCCAGGGTTAGAGTAGTGCAGAAGTTGTCATATGCTGAGGCAGTGAAGAAAGTAGAGGAAGATGGGTCAAGGGATCCTGAGAGGAGTGGTGGGAGTAGTAGATATGTACCAGTACAGAGGGATAGACCAACAAGTGATATATGCTTCAGTAAGATTGGATATTTTGTGTTTATAGCAATGGTGTCAACTGTACTACCGGGATGGAATGGGAGTTGCTGGGAAAATTGAGGTTGTGGTGGCAGCTGCAGAGAGGTATTTGGGTGTGTGAGACTTGATGTCAGAAGAGTTACAGGGTGTGGTGGTGTCCCGTCCTTTCAGACTGTTGGCCTGAGGTAGGACTAGATAGATGTAAATAGTGGAGAAGGGTGGTGGGTTGTGTGGATTTATTTTCTATAAGGGAGTTATACTCCAGTCTAGTAGGTAGCGGTAATGCAACATTTGATGCCAACCGCTGTTAAACCTCATCGAATAACAAAAATAAGTGGTTAGTAATACTACAAGATTGGACAAGAAAGTAGGCAGAGTCCCATAACATGGCCTTCACTATCCCCTATAAGAGACCTCAGTAATGGCACAGTAAGACATACCAGGAAGGCATAATGCCAAATATTATATAACCAAGTTATTGAATGGACCCAATGTGTGTGTCGTAGTTAGTAGTAAATGTGTTAGGCTAACCAGCTACTGAACTACTAAGCTAGTACACACTGCTTCTACACCTGCATTGCTTGCTGTTTGGGGTTTTAGGCTGGGTTTCTGTACAGCACTTTGAGATATCAGCTGATGTAAGAAGGGCTATATAAATACATTTGATTTGATTAGCTAACTACCGACCAACACACCCAGGGGCAGTGGAAGGTACGTTAGCCAACTACCGTTACAGCTGCTAGCAACTGGGACTAAGTCCCTGAATAGCAGGCGTGGTGACTTGCAAACGAGGCACGCTGATGTGCATTTCACACCGAGTTCTTTCTATCTATCTAGCTAACGTTTACTAACTGCGATTTTTAGCTAGCATAACATTTTGCACATGCTAGTTAACTTTCTGAAGGGCAGCGTTCAAGTGCATTAACGTAAAGAAAGGCAAACGCATGCAGTTTGCGTGCCAGTATTTTATATTTTCAGTCAGATTAAAGACTATTTGTGGATAGTTACCTAGATCAATATATTTAACCTATGTATTCTATTTCAAATATTTGTGGCTAGTTTGTTTCTCACCTTTCTTCTTCTCGGCCATTTTTTCTCAAGTCACTTCGTTTCAACCCGGATTTGAATCGAGAGCCCATCCGGAATATCACGTGACGGAGCAGAAAACTGGCCTAGTAGAAGCGAGACATTCTCCAAGTACGGGCTGACTGCAGTGTGCGATTCGGCCCACGTTTGACCCCGCCCACTTTATTTTGCCCATCTGAGGTTTGACAGTCTTTTTTTTATTTGTATTTTTTTATTAACAACAAATCGATACAGAAAGTACATAAGGGAACACAAGTATATATAGATTATATATACTATTATTATTAATTATTATTATATTACTATTATTATTATATATAAATAAAGGTGAAATAAAATAAAAAATATATAATGGACAATCGAGCTAGGGGGTACAATATCACATTACACAAGGACCTTAAGGGACATACATACACTTACAATTCTAACAGCTTTTTTGTTAGTAGAGTATTTAACAGTCTTAAAATACAGTTCAATTTATTTTTGTAGGGTAAGAAAATGTGTTTTTTTGTTAGTAAATTTACATTTGTGTATATGAAATTTGGCCAAAAGAATAATGAAATTAATTACATAAAAATGTTCTGCTTATTTCTATCGTATGTAAAGAATCCAAGCAGTACATCTCTCCACAATAGTGTAAAATCTTCATAAATGTCCTGTCACAGTTTTCTTACATGAATACAATGCCAAAAAAAAAAGATGCAACACTGTTTCTGGCTGGTCATTACAAAAGGAGCAATTTAAGTTTATGTTTTCCTTAAACTTCTTCATATAGTGGTTGGCAGGATAATATTTATGAAAAATGTTAAAGGAAACTTCCTTAATTTTGTTAACAAGTAGGTATGTGTGTTGCAACATCCAAACTTTTTCACAACAGATATTATCAATAAATCCATTCCAATAAGGCATGACATAAGGTTTTTCCTGCTGAAACAAGGTTTGTATCGCTCTGTTGTTGAATGGACCAAAAGAGAAACAAATCTTTCCTACTGATGAGTCAACAGGGTCAATAGAAGGTAGGCTCTGAGGGTCAGGTCTTGACACGTTCCTGAATAACAGAGCAACACCTGAGGGAATGGCGTCTAAAACAATTGCAAAATCTTTAGGTGTTACAGGGACCTTGTAAAGTGATAAGAATTCCTTATAACTGAGTAAAAGACCCTCTGCATTTACCAGTTGGCTCACCAATAGGATATTATTTCGGAACCAATATTCTAAAAACAAAGAAGTATTTTTATACAATATATCCCGATTATTCCATATATAATATCTTTGTGGAGAAAAATTGTGTTTATAAATTAAGGACCATGACAAGAAAACCTGCCGATGAAAAGCAGAAAGTGGACATCGTGCCTCATGCACCAAACCAGCAAATCCCTCATTTCTCTCTCCTCCAATTTCCCCATTAGATCCTTCACAGTCTCTACTTCGCTCACCTCCAATACCGCCCTCACCGGCTCTGGTTCCATCCTTGGCTCCTTACGGTAGGTAGGGGGAGTTGGCTCAAGTCTCCTACTTGACCCAGCTACACTCCCCTTTAGCCCCCACCCAATACATTTTGGGGGTTTCTTCTTGGGCTTCCTACCGCGTCGTGCTAACCTCATTCGCAGGTATCCCTCTGCACATTGCTCCATGGAATCCCAGGCGGGCTCCGGCACTCTCCCTGGGTCGATCGACCACCTGTCTATTTCCTCCCAATTGGTATAACCCAGATCCTGCTCACGCTGCCGAGCTAGCTTCTCAAAACGCCGCCTCTCCACTTTCGCTGCCTCCAGCTCAGATTTGGGGCTGCGATATTCCCCTGGCTCTGCCCAGGGTCCTTTTCCATCCAACTCGTCCTCCCAATTCCAAGAATCATGAAATCGCTGCTGCTGCTGCCCGTTACTACGCTGCTTGGTTCGAGTTTGGTGGGTGGTTCTGTAACGGCAGCCTTCCTCCTCTTCACGAGAAGAGGAGGTGTAGCAGGGATCGGACCAACACGCAGCGTAGCCAGTGCTCAACATGTTTAATAGACGAAAACAGTGAACACTTACAAATACAAAAATAACAAACGTGGCAAACCAAAACAGTCCTCTCTGGTGCAATGAACACAAAGACAGGAAACAACCACCCACAAAATCCCAACACAAAACAAGCCACCTAAATATGATTCCCAATCAGAGACAACACAAAACACCTGCCTCTGATTGAGAACCATATTAGGCCAAACATAGAAACAGACAAACTAGACACACAACATAGAATGCCCACCCAGCTCACGTCCTGACCAACACTAAAACAAGTAAAACACACAAGAACTATGGTCAGAACATGACAGAAAGTTTCACTGGAATTTTTTTCAATATTATAATTGCAAAACAACATGAAGTTAAGGCCACCAAAAGTAGAGAAGATATGATGAGGAATAAAATTCCAGATAGAAGTGGGTCTTCCTAGGAATTGTTTTATCCAATTGATCTTAAAAGTATTATTTAAAGTAGTAAAGTCCACCATTATCATAAGTGTTCATTAAAAAAGTTTTCCTAATGTAATGAGTACGGTTTCTCCAAAGAAAGTTGAAAAGCATCTGGTCTATCTCCTTGCTTATTTTACTGTCAAGATATAAAGATAGAGCGCCATATGTTAGTCTAGAGATACCTTCGGCCTTGGTTATTAGGACTCTACCTTTTAAAGATAAGTCCCTCTGTAGCCATTGATTTAGCTTCTTCTGGGTATTTTTAATAAGAGGGTTAAAATTTAGCAAGCCTCTAGACTTCTGATCCTTTGTAATGGTTATGCCTAAATATGTAAGTTCTTCTTTTACTGGAATACCATAATATGAAGGTGTCACACAATCTTTGACAGCTATGAGTTCACATTTATTCATGTTAAGGTATAGACCAGACGCTTTGGAAAAGGATTGTATCACATTGATCGATATGGGAATTTGGTTAGCGTCTTTCAGAAAAAGTGTAGTATCATCAGCCAGCTGGCTTATAATAATTTCTTTACCAGCTATGGAAATACCTTGTACAGGACTATTTTTTAAAGAATTTGCAAGAAGTTGGGTGATTAATACAAACAGGTACGGGGAGATAGGACAACCTTGCCTAAGTCCTCTCTTTAACTCAAATCTAGGTGAGGTACCATATTTCAATTTGATAGAGCTGTTACCATTTGCATAGAGAGTCTTAATAGCCTTACAGAAAAAATCCCCAAAGCCAAGTCTCTCAAGGGAGTGGAAGAGAAACTGATGCTCTACTGTGTCAAATGCTTTATTAAAATCAAAAAATAATATGAAGCTATCCTCAGTTATTAGGTCTGAGTAGTCAAGTATGTCTAATACTAGTCTGACATTGTTAGAAATATGTCTGTTCCTCATGAAGCCAGACTGTGTTTCATCAATGACTGCATCCAGGACTTCTTTAATTATTTTTGCAAGTAGTAAGGCTAATATCTTATAGTCATTATTAAGAAGACAAATTGGACGCCAGTTATCGATGAGCAGCACATCTTTTTTAGGCTTAGGTATCAGTGTTATTAACCCCTGACTCATTGTAAGAGGGAGAACATTGTTTTTAATACTCTCTAAAAAGACTTCAAATAGGAAGGGAGCTTTTTGTTCAGAAAATAATTTGTAAAATTCTGATGTAATTCCATCAACACCTGGTGATTTATTGTTCTTTAGATGTTTGATAGTCCCGATAGTCACGGGTGGTCCTGTGTGGCTCAGTTGGTAGAGCATGGCGCTTGCAACGCCAGGGTTGTGGGTTCGATTCCCACGGGGGGCCAGAACAGAAAAGTATGAATGTATGTACTTGTAAGTCGCTCTGGATAAGAGCGTCTGCTAAATGACTTAAATGTAAATGATAGACTCTATAATCTCTTCAACTTTGATGGGTTCATCACACTGTTTAGATTCTATATCACTGATAGTGAACATTATTCCGTGAGTTAAAAAACATATCTGTGGATTCCTGACAGTACGTAGAGCTATACAATTTTCTGTAAAAATTGCTACAGTATTTAGCGATTAATTTTTGGTCATCTGTAATAACACCATCAATGTTTAATTTATGGATAGTGTTATTTTTAGAGTGAAATTTCTCAAGTCTAAAGAAATAGGATGAATTCTGTTCTCCCTCCTCAATCAATTTTTTCCTAGATCTAATAAAGGCTCCTTCTGCTTTTAATCTATATATATTATCCAGTTTATTTTGTAACTCAATTAGTTCCATCTTCTCCTCCCCCGAGAGGCCGGCTGGGGACCTCTGAGAAAGGGAAGTTATCTTAATGATCACCTTTTCCTCCTCAGCTCTTCTGGTCTTAGCAAGATTACTACCATATTTTCTAAGGTATTTGGACACCTCAAATTAGAGAGCTCCCAAGGCTGTAGCATAGTATCACCATTGAATACAGGCGGTTGACGTCACCAACCTTCATCGTATATTTCAAAAAAGTATTTAAATAATGAGATACAGCCACCAATCCAAAGAAAGGATAGGCGGGAGCTAGAAAGTACAATTTCGATCTCTAGTGCCTTGTCAGAGCTGCTAGGAGTACTGGGTGGAGGAGTCAAGCGCAGAGAGCAGGGTTTCAAGAAAGTGGATTTCTTTTCCAGTCGACAGGAAAAACGACCATGCCCTAAACACACGGGCGCATGAAAAGACGAGTCCAAAAACACAGGACTAAACTGTCCAGGAAAAAATAATATATCCACATAACAAATCCAACACCAAATAACAGAAACAAGCCCGCACAACAGCCAGTGGGCTTACTGCCCTTAAATAGCCTACCCACAAAACTAAACTCAAAACAGGTGCACCCAATCAGCCCAAACTAACAGAAACACAAAGAAAAGAATCGATGGCAGCTAGTAGGCCGGTGACGACGACCGCCGAGCGCCGCCCGAACAGGAAGAGGCACCATCTTCGGCGGGATTCGTGACATGCCTCTTTTGTCCTACTACCCTTGTGGCGTTTATAGATTCAAAGGACTGGACAGGTGAAAACTACTCTTTCAGTTTGAATAGGCCTATTTCATAGGTATGTTTAAAAACGTTATTTTTTTCGTTATTTGAATGTATCCATGGTGAGAAAGGATGGAAAAGAGCAGAGGGCATTGTTTAGGTTTAGGAGAAGATTGCATCTAATCATCTAAAGTAGATTCCTCTTCTCATCTCTGTCCCTTCATCACACTGGCCTGGCAGACACCATGCAGGGCTCCCTTGCACTGGACAAGCACAGTGCCTTTTAGGTAGAGTTTCCCAAATTCAGTCCTCGGGTGGCACACGTTTTGTTTTTTGCCCAGCTCTACACAGCTGATTTCAAATAATCAACTAATCATACTTTGAATCAGCTGTGTAGTGTTGGGACAAAAACCAAAACGTGCACCACTTGGGGTCCTGAGGACCGAGTTTGCATTGTTGGAAAATGTACCCAATTGTCATACTTGAGTAAAAGTAAAGATAATAGAAAATGGCTCAAGTAAAAGTCACCCAGTAAAATGTTACTTGAGTAAGTCTAAAAGTATTTGTTTCTAAATATACTTGTATCAAAAGTAAATGTAATTTCTAATATACTTAAGTATCAAAAGTAAAAGTATAAATCGTTTCTAATAACTTATATTAAGCAAACCAGACGGCAAAATGTTCTTGCTTTTATTTATTTATCGATTTCCAGGGGCACACTCCAACACTCAGACATTATTTACAAAGGAAGCATTTGTGTGTAGTGAGTTTGCCAGATCAGAAGCGATAGGGATGACCAGGGTTGTTTTCTTGATAAGTACGTGAATTGGACCATTTTCCTGTCCTGCTAAGCATTCAAAATGTAACGAGTTCTTTTTGGTGTCAGGGAAAATGTATGGAGTAAAAAGTACATTATTTTCTTTAGGAATATAATGAAGTAAAAGGAAAAGTTGTCAAAAATATGAATAGTATAGATATCCCAAAAAACTACATAAGTAGTACTTTAAAGTATATTTACTTAAGTACTTTACACCATTGTGAATTTGGGAAACACTGCGTTCAGGCATCAAATCAATCAGTGCAGATGAGAGCAAAGATAGAAAGAGAGGAGGGTTCTATAGATTATTGAGATGCACTTATGACAAATCCAACCATCCTCATTCTATCCAAAATCCCCCAGAGCCCTATATTAGACATATTTAAACATTGTGTTGGCCTACCACTTGTAATATACTGAACAGCCAACTAAAAAATACAGCTACATTGAGACAGCTTTATTCACTTTTATACGAGACACCTTTTATTATTAATATTATCCTTGATTATCATGTATGGCATGATGATGACTAAGTAGAACAAAAGTCACATTTTATATTCCAATAAATAATGAACCAACGATATACTTAATCAAATGTGTATTTTATTAAACAAGAATACAGTTGGTATAACGGTCTACATACCTATTGAGATGTTCCGTTTGGGTACATGCAGCTTATAACGTCATTACTGACCCAGTAATCAGATGTAGCTCTACTTTGATCACACAGACCTTACACTGAGAACTGGGTGAGCAGTGGACATCTTGGTGTGAGTGACCCATGTTGAGTCCAGATCCATCTTGAAGATGACCACAATGGAAACAAGTATTTAGACTTTTTTGTGTATATTATCCTCTGCAATATATATATATCTGTTGCCTGGTGTAACATTTGTATGTGTTTTAAATATCTCCACTCTTTGGACTGTGAAAATCAAACCATTCCCTTGAATAAAAATAGATAGCAATATGCATATTTCACCCATGTTGACCTGCCAATTTAAATGCAAGTGTTTGCCTTATTGATTACAAGCAACCACTTCTTGACACCCATAAAGACACTAGAATAGATGATTTATTAACACTGCATCTCAGTCAACTCAGCAGGGTTGGTCTTAAGCTCCATGTCACATGTTGTGTTTAAAAGTGAAAGTGTCTATAACTGTGTGAAAGTGAAATGTCTATATCTCTGTGTTTGTATGACGAAGAGGGAAATGTCCTATTCGTTATAAGCATTCATGAGTGATGTGATGTTTATGTTTATTGGCTGGTTAATGTAACATTATATTGACCAAATTTGACAGTTTACAGCACAACCACTATTTCCATAATGAATCTAGGTTGTCACAATCTTATCTCTTCACCTTTATAAAAATAATCTACATTTCATTCTAACTATATGGAATCAAAAACTTACTCTCCATATGGTTTCATCCATCAGTACCATACCAATATCATGGCCAACACCCATAAACAAAAGATCCAAAGAGAATAAGCCATAGCTCATTGTTTGTTTTCAAGGTTTTGTTGTAAAGTGTGATAGTCTGTTGGGCTGTACAAGAAGCTGAATATATACCTCTGCCTTGAATTAATTCTAAAGTTTGTCACAAGTCAATGGATCACATTATAAATATTCTCACACCATTAAAACATTCAAAATGTAACTTTTTTTTCCCATAGACCTACCTGCTGGTTTGTGTGGACCTGTCTCCACTGAACCCCTCGTTTGGTGCCTCTCAGCAGCACTGCTTATTGCTCCACATCCTTCCTGCTTCACTAGACCCAGAATTCTAAGAATCAGATGAAAAGGGTTACTTCCTTGGTTGCAGAAGAGAGTAGTTTAAACATTGAGTTGCCTTATGTTTGTGATGTCAGGGAGGACAGGTTCCTTTGGGTCGCCTTAAAAAGTGTGTGTGACAGAGGAGGGGACAGCTGTCACCTTCAATCAAATTTCCCCTGGGTCTCTCCCGGCACCTGGATGGGAATTATGAATTAGTCACTTTTTAGGTACTGTCCCTACAGCCAATTCTTACAGCTCTTTGACAAACTCTTACGCTCAATATTTACATAACGTGTGTGTCTTTATCAGTATAATAACAACATTTTCTTTCAAACATTAGCAGGATTAATATTTCTGTCAAAATAAGAGAACAGTATTTAATTTGTATTTAATCTTCTACAGATTGTGATTTCAGTGCTTTTTCAAAATAATCTTGTGTCTTTTTATTCCATATGAACAGCACACAACAGACAATGGATCATGCTAGCGAAAGTTTTCATTTTGTTTTCTGACCTCTCTTGCAACTACGGTATCAGAGCCATGTTAAAAATAAAAAGAGGATTTGGTCATATGATGAAGGCTATGTGAATTTCTTTTTTACATTTTGACATGTACATTTTAGTCATTTAGCAGAGGCTTTTATTCAGAGCGATTTACAGGAGCAATTAGGGTTAAATGCCTTGCTCAAGGGCACATCAACAGATTTTTCACCTAGTCACCTCACATTTCTTTGCAAAAGATTTTAGGGAAAAAAGAAAGGACCACTTTATTTCATGAATTAATTTCATATTAAAATGTCAATAAAATTTGACTTTCAGAAAGATGACAAAACAAAAAAGGTTATTGTCATTAAAACTTATTTCTCAAAGTTTCAGAGAATTATTAACTTTGTTATGACTTATTCTTGAAACTAAGTACATTACAGGTGTTGTGTTCTGTGATGACATTTTTTGGTGTGATTTATTTGACCATTTTAAAACACAAAACAACCACACGTGGATACCGTACAATGACATTAAAATCATTGAGGATGACACAAAACAGTTTTAAAATGTATTTCCATTGTGGTCCTCATGAAAACAAAATATACACAAGATTATAACATGAAAACCAAGTACATCTCAAATACATCTCATCAATAGGGAGGAAACCATACAAGGAATAAAATAGATTACCATGTAATGTTCATTGAAAACAATTATACTTTCCTTTAAGCCTGTGCAGTTTTATAGCATTTTGCCCATAAACCATTTATTAAGGTTTATCTTAAAACTCTCTAGCATAGGAATGGATTTTATATGTTTGGTACACCATTGCATTCCACTACACCAGTGTTAAGGAAAGAGCTTTTTCCAGCCATGCTCCTATAGCAGAGCGGTCTGATAATGGCAACACTGTCTCTGGTTTATTGGCTATGAGTCTCTAATGAAATAAAAATAACCAGATGGGTAACTGGGGGCAAGGTCATGTATAACTTTAAAAACCACCAACAGTTTGATCTGCACCACCCGGAGATCAACTGGAAGCCAGTTTAGTTCCCTGAAATGGTTAGGACCAATGTGCGTCCTAGGGAAGAGCTTGAGTATAATTCTCATTAGTTTGATTTGGGCTATTTGAAGTTTGTACTTCATATTTTTTGTTATACCACTGAACCATGAGATACAAGCATATTCATAGTGGCACTGTACCAGATCTTTCCAGGGTCCTCATAGTCTCTGTATCCAGGAACTTGGCAACCATTGCCAGGAACTTTGTCCTGGAGTGAACCTTCCCAATGTCCTTCAGAGCCATGAGTTCACCAGTCGTGTTGGTCCAGTTCACACCCAAGTTCACACCCAAGTATGTAACAGAGCATTTTTCGTTCACCACTACACCATTACACTTGACCTAGAAGTTGGAAAAGTTTCTTACTTTGTGTTTGGAACTAAACAGGATACAGTTTGTTGTCGGATAACCACTTACTGACTTTAGTCAGTTTGCTGCTTAGGGTCTTTTCAACTGTCTCCTTATTCTTATGTGAAACCAAGAGGGCAGAATCGTCCGCATACAGGAACAGAGAGCCATAGAACTGACCCTGACGGTTGATGTAGAGACAGTATTGATGGAAAGGATATCTTAACATTAACTTATTACCAACGTTTATGCCTTTGATATGGCTTGATATTCCCAAGTATGGATTATCTCCATAAAAAAACGTATCAGTTTACATAAAAACTATTAAAACAGAGTGTGGTGGGTGTGGGCGCAGTTCACCTTAGTGCTGGAGTGATCTCATAATCTTTTCAGGAAATCTGAATGTCAATATTTTCGCTGTGCCCTCCATTAGTAGTTTTTTATTTGCATAAACATTTTGGTGAATCATACTGACACCAACATCCATAGAGGGGAAACGTTTTAGTGTTTTGAAGCCCAAAGTACAGGAAGTAACTGCTCATCACTACCGCCCACCCCCAGAGGGTGGGTGGGGCTTTTTTCTGTCTGCATGTACATTGTCTTTGATGTTTACGGAGACAGTATTAGATCAGACAAAAAAATCCAAACCATAGTGGTTCTTCTGGCAGTTTAAGTCAAGACAGGGTTGCACATTTACCTTTACGTCTTGATTGCAATCTCTAATCCTAGCAATTTACAGTCCAGTAGCAGTCAGTGCCGTTTAGGATGAGGGAGGACGATTTTCTTTTGTTAATGGGCATGGCCTTATTTCTATTACAGCATATTGGATAACTGTCATTCATATTCCATTCACCCAGCTCAATGTAACAGCGATAGATTTAGGCTACTACATGATACTCAAATTTTCCCTATACCCATCATGAAGTTGCTACAACCTAGCCTATGAAGGAAAGTTTACAACGTAGGTGCACACAGGTCGAGAGAAAATGTTGAGGTGACAGACAGTGACACATGGACAGACAGTGACACATTCAATACCGCCTTGCACACTCTTGCCTGCATCTAGCTTATATAGGGTGTAATCATTAGTCCAAAAGTTTCAAACAAGTTTTTTTTGACAAATTCAGGTATGTTTATCCCCATTTTGTACCGTTTGCTTATGTTTAAGATTTTTTTTTCAACAGAATCGTCGGAAGGAATACATCACTGACCACTGTAAACACAGTTCACTTTCATAGCAGCCACTTTGTATTCCTTCTCGCATCTATCTATGCACTCTCCTCCTCTCACCTTTTCCCTTCACTTGTGGACTTCAATGCACAATACATCAGCTGTATGTGACCAGGCAAAAAAAAACTTTCCAAGCCAAACTGTTGTTACCATATTAGCTAAAGAAATGTCAGTTTGGGGCGGCAGGGTAGGCTAGTGGTTAGAGCGTTGGACTAGTAACCGAAAGATTGCAAGTTCAAATCCCTGAGCTGACAAGGTACAATCTGTCATTCTGCCCTTGAACAAGGCAGTTAACCCACTGTTCCTAGGCCATCATTGAAAATAAGAATTTGTTCTTAACTGACTTGCCTAGTTAAATAAATTAAATTAAACCTGCTACAATCATGCAGTAAGCAGTTCAGCACTTATACCGGCGGGACCCGGTGGCAATAAATTAGTAAAACCAAAAGCTTACCTTGACTTGGAAGAGTTCCAGTGTTGTGTTGGATAGTCAGCTAGCTAATGTAGCATCCCCGTGTTTCAGTAGGCTAAACTAGCTTGCAAAGTAAGTGAAACTGCTCTTGCTTCTCCATCATTTTGTAAGAAATTAATTTGTTCAAAACTGTTAGACTATTGTCTTTCTCTCTTTTTGAGGTAACTACTCACCACATGTTATGTACTGCAGTGATAGCTAGCTGTAGCTTATGCTTTCAGTACTGGATTTATTCTCTGATCTTTTGATTGGGTGGACAACATGTCAATTCATGCTGCAAGAGATCTGATACGTTGGAGGACGTCCTCCTGAATGTGTCATAATTACTGTGTAAGTTTATGGGTGGGGATGAGAACCATGAGCCTCCTAGGTTTTGTATTGAAGTCAATGTACCCAGAGGAGGACAGAAGCTAGCTGTCCTCCGGCTACACCGTGGTGCTACCCTACAGAGTGCTGTTGAGACTACTTGTAGACCTTCATTGCAAAATTGTGTTATTTATTTATTAATAGTAAATTATTTGGTTATATTTAGTATAGTTTTATCTAAAAATTATAACTTGTTTAATGTCTTAACATTTAAATTTTTTATGAAATTCACTGAGGATGGTCCTCCCCTTCCTCCTCTGAGGAGCCTCCACTGTTACAGTCAGCACATATTATACAGGTTCTGTGCAAAAAAATTATATTCTCCTCAGAAAAATACACTGCCATTGCTGCATGAGCCCTACAAATCAATTGTATGAATTAACCATCTCCTGTAGGTTCTCTATACGGGCAGGTGGGAAAGCACATAGCTTCTGGGTGGGGAGTGCAGACATGGGGTATAGAGAGAAATAGTAACGTTATCTTTGTGTAGGAACTAACTTCGCCTCGGTTCGGACAAAGCCTATGGAAGAAATTAATGGAGTTTTTGTAGAGTTTTTGGATAAACGCCCAAAGGAAGGTCTGTCCTAAACACAGGCATACGAGACCGTATGTTTTGTTCAATGAGATTCTTTGTTCAATGAGACTTAATCAGCTAACATATCTTTTGTGATTATTTTTAAATTACTTTTTTTTAAAGCACATAAAGGCTTCATAATTCATAAAGATCATGTTCACCGACTGCTATAATATCATAGAACTTAAGATCTCCTAAGCCTGTGTTAACCTCAGACCTTCTTTTAGAAGTTTATTCCAAAATCCTATTATTTTCTCATAGGGATGGGTGACCGAACTAGAGGTTACTTATTTCCGGGTTTTAGGACTACAAACTGGCGAGCTCAATATGTAACATAGACTGATGTCACATATTTGTTTAACTAACCCAAGACAGACCAGAAGTCTGTCGTTTCCAATTGGAGCAAATAAATCATAGCGGGCAGAACAAGCAAAGAGGTGGGCAGAGCCAAGCACGAGCTAGTGAGATAATATTGGCGCGTTCTAGCCTTTATTTGCATATTTCCGTTTGGAACGCTACTCTGTTAAATGCGCGTGTGCAATAACTCAATTCGCCCTTGTACAATTCGTCCAAAAAGAGTATTATGTTACGTTGGCAAAGGGTAATGTCTACACAATGCAGTCCACTCTGTTTGTTTTTAGATTCTAGTTTTGGAAACAGAAAATTTGATGGAGATCAAATGTTTCATCAGTGATACAATTTGCAGAATGTATGCCACAATCCATATCGCTCCATCTTCTCCACTGCCGGTCACTGGGCTTCCTCTCATCACAATTTTGGTAGTGAGTGGAAACGCCAAACGGATGCTTCACATGTATACATTCAGTAAAATATCTGGCTCATTGTTCTGTATGTGCCTATCAAATTTCCTGGGGTCACTTCTTCAGCTGTGATGAAAAACCACTAGAGGGCGAGCCTGCACTTATATTAATGACATACTGCGAGAGCTACACCCAATGGATACATCCAGCATAGGTCCATTAAAGTGTCACTTATTGTTGACTGAAATAATAATGAGACATTTTATTTGCACAGCTTAATAGATTGGTTTCCATCTCAAAACTACATTTTAAAACCTCAATGGTGTTTACCGCTCTTACGTGACAGGGCAAGCTGTTCCATAAATATAGAACACTTGTTATTGTAAATGAATGTTTTTTTTTTTTACACATATCAGATACAGCAGATTGTAAATGTATAGACATCTGTATACAAAGGGGGTCTAGTAGTCAGGGGTTAACTGAAAGAGGCGGGGTTTAAACGCAACTATCCTCTAGGAAGTAATTTTCCTATTGTGTAGAGACGAAATTTTAAATGGGTTAAAAGGAATTTGATGGATAGAGCTAAAATTGTTTGGTGAAGAAAGCTATGCTATATTTTTTAATACAAAAATATCTGAAAGAAAACGGCGTTGTAGGCAGCAAGAACCGTATGTTACAACGCACGTGGACTCGCATATCAGTTGTAATATAACCAGTTAGTAAGCTACCTTTACAGTCTCGTGCTTGAACGAATGATGTCAAATCTTCGCGATTCTGCCGGCCTGTGATAAATGGTTGGATTAAATAGTGCAACTGGGCACCAACGATGGCCTCTCTTGATGAGATATAGCAACATAATAACTACAACTGGACTGTTGAATTTGCTACTATTTATCCTACTCGTAGTCATATCTTTGGATGCTGCTGCCAGCTAGTTAACTTAATTTCTTGCAACTAATTAATAGCTAAATGCTTAAAATGCCACTGCAAATATGTGACTTGGTCGACATGCCTGTAGCTAATCACGTGGTTACTTGTATGTACATGGGGGTACAGCCATAGCTTTAATGTTGCTACGTATTAATAGTCAATGTTTTAGCTAACCAGCTATGATTATTTTCTTATCTGAATGACCAGGTTTCCATATGATTGAGAAGCAGCTATAGTTAACTAGCTACTTCCACACTGCAATTTGGTCTCGCACTGGCGGCCTCCGAGTTACAGTCCACGCAGTCTAGCTAGCTGAATTTCTATTAGTACTACGTCTACCTGTCAAGAATAGGAGGCGGTGGCAGCTGTGGTGTACATTTCTGCGTTCTTTATAGAGATCACTGCCAGGGTGAAATACTGCAGTTCATGTTTCGACAAGAAGTCAGTGTACTATATTTTATTTCCATCTTGTTCTTACCTTTTCCAAAACGAGAAGAGGAATATGTCTAGATATAACATTTACAGTCTTTTAGACTGGTTATATGGCGGCGTGGACCCAAAGTTTGAAGGCAACGGTGGCCCAGAATGTGCCGCCTTTCTTGCACCCCAACAACGTATCGGCGAGAGTTTTGTCATGGTTCTGATTTCCATCGTGGAAGTTGTCGTCGCACTGAGAAAAATCAACATTTCTAAAGAACTCAAAGAGATCGCGAAAGATGGTCCAAGGATAAAAGAGGACAGTTTGGGCAAGAACCTGTTGCTGGTTGCTTTGTGTATGACGTTTGGAGTAGAGGTTGGATTCAAATTCGCCAAAAAGACAGTGATATACCTACTGAATCCTTGTCATGTTGTGACCATGCTGCAGGTAAGATTGCTACAAGGCTGGGAATACGAGCAACAACCACTTTTTGCAAACATGCATGGTGTTATTCACACAGGATTTAAACGTACTTTTAAATGGGAAATCTACTGTTGCATGCATACATTTTTGCATTTATACATGAATGATATGTACCCATTTGATTCTTGAAGAATGTAACTTCTAAATGACTCATGAGCTAAGTATAACTGTTGTAACCCATCAGAACCAAAACTATACCCTTGTTTTTCTCCAATGTTTGTAAACAAACACTATAGCCTCCAAACATGGTAAAAACTATAGTTTTGATATCATGGATGGTTAGTCCTTCATCCATAGCGCTGACTTTAAATTTGAGTGGTTACATTTCTCCAGCACCATCCCTCAGTTTTTTATCTAAACGGGGCTTTGCTATTATTTCAACTGCTGATTGCCCGTTAAAGTTACTTTTGTCTTTTGGGGACTCCTATCTCAAATTTGAAGTGTGAGCTTGAGATGGGCCTACTAATTGTTTTAGTGTTGAATGTGCATTGAGCATTTCTGTGTAGAGTAGACCTACCCAATGTACACTGAACAAAAATATAAGCACAACATGTAAAGTGTTGGTCACATGTTTTATGAGCTGAATTAAAAGATCCTAGACATTTTAGATGCATACAAATCAAGCTTATTTTGGTCAAATTTCGTCCACAAATTTGTTTACATCACTGTTAGTGAGTATTTCTCCGTTGCCAAGATAATCCATCCACTTGACAGGTGTGGAATATCAAGATTCTGATTAAACAGCATGATCATTACACAGGTGCATCTTGAGCTGGGGAAATAGCAGGCAACTCTAAAATGTGCAATATTGTCACACAACACAATGCCACAGATGTCTCAAGTTTTGAGAGAGCGTGCAATTTGCATGCTGACTGCAGGAATTTCCACCAGAGCTGTTGCCAGATAATTGAATGTTCATTGCTCTACCATAAGCCACCTCCAACGTCGTTTTGAGAATTTGGCAGTAGGTCCAACTGGCCTCACAACCACAGACTGTATGGCGTTGTGTGGGCGAGCGGCTTGCTGATGTGAACGGAGTGCCTCATGTTGGGGTTATGGTATGGGCAGTCATAAGCTACAGACAACGAACACAATTACATTTTATCGATGGCAATTTGAATGCACAGAGATACTGTGACGAGAACCTGAGGCCCATTGTTGTACCATTCATCTGCTGCAATCACCTCATGTTTCAGCATGATGATACACGGCGCCATGTCTCAAGAATCTGTAAACACTTCCTGGAAGCTGAAAATGTCCTAGACGTGTACCACAGCATGTTCCAGTTCCCGCCAATATCTAGCAACTTTGCACAGCCAATGAAGAGGTGTGGAACAAACGATACACCGGCCACAATCAACAGCCTGATCAACTCTATGCAAAGGACATGTGTCGAGCTGCATCAGGCAAATGATGGTCACACCAGATACTCACTGGTTTTCTGATCCACACTAGAGGTCGACCGATTATGATTTTTCAACACCGATACCGATTATTGGAGGACCAAAAAAGCCGATACCGATTAATCAGAATTTTTTATTTATTCTTTATTTATTTGTAATAATGACAATTACAACAATACTGAATGAACACTTATTTTACCTTAATATAATACATCAATAATATAAATTTTGCCTCAAATAAATAATGAAACATGTTCAATTTGGTTTAAATAATGCAAAAACAAAGTGTTGGAGAAGAAAGTAAAAGTGCAATATGTGCCATGTAAAAAAGCTAACTTTTAAGTTCCTTGCTCAGAACATGAGAACATATAAAAGCTGGTGGTTCCTTTTAACATGAGTCTTCAATATTCCTAGGTAAGACGTTTTAGGTTGTAGTTATTATAGGACTATTTCTCTCTATACGATTTGTATTTCATATACCTTTGACTATTGGATGTTCTTATAGGCACTTTAGTATTGCCAGTGTAACAGTATAGCTTCCGTCCCTTTCCTCGCTCCTACCTGGGCTCGAACCAGGAACACATCGACAAAAGCCAACCTACCCATGCAGAGCAAGGGGAACAACCACTCCAAATCTCAGAGCGAGTGATGTTTGAAACGCTATTAGCGCGCACCCCGCTAACTAGCTAGCCATTTTCACATCGGTTACACCAGCCTAATCTCGGGAGTTGATGGGCTTGAAGTCATGAACAGCGCAATGCTTGAAGAATTGCGAAGAGCTGCTGGCAAACGCACAAAAGTGCTGTTTGAATGAACGCTTACGAGCCTGCTGCTGCCTACCATCGCTCAGTCAGACTGCTCTATCAAATATCAAATCATAGACTTAATTATAACATAACACACAGAAATACGAGCCTTTGGTCATTAATATGGTTGAATACGGAAACAATCATTTAGAAAACAAAACGTTTATTCTTACAGTGAAATACGGAACCATTCTGTATTTTATCTTAACGGGTGTCATCCCTAAGTCTAAGAAATTCATGTTAACAGGCAATATTAACTAAATATGCAGGTTTAAAAATATATACTTGTGTATTGATTTTAAAGAAAGGCATTGATGTTTATGGTTAGGTACATTGGTGCAACGACAGTGCTTTTTTTCGCAAATGTGCTTGTTAAATCATTACCCGTTTGTCGAAGTAGGCTGTGATTCGATGAGAAATTAACAGGCACTGCATTGATTATATGCAACGCAGGACATGCTAGATAAACTAGTAATATCATCAACCATGTGTAGTTAACTAGTGATTATGTTAAGATTGATTGTTTTTTTTAAGATAAGTTTAATGCTAGCTAGCAACTTACCTTGGCTTCTTGCTGCCCTCGCGTAACAGGTAGTCAGCCTGCCATGCAGGCTCCTCGTGGAGTGCAATGTAAGGCAGGTGGTTAGAGCGTTGGACTAGTAACCGGAAGGTTGCAAAAACGAATCCCCGATCTGACAAGGTAAAAATATGTTGTTCTGCCCTTGAACAAGGCAGTTAACCCACCGTTCCTAGGCCGTCATTGAAAATAAGAATGTGTTCTTAACTGACTTACCTAGTTAAATAAAGGTGTAAAAAAATATTTTGCAAATCGGTGTCCAAAAATACCGATTACCGATTGTTATGAAAACTTGAAATCGGCCCTAATTAATCGGCCATTCTGATTAATCGGTCAACCTCTAATCCACACCCTTACCTTGAAAGGTATCTGTGACCAACAGATGCATATCTGTATTCCTAGTCATGTGAAATCCACAGACTAGGGCCTAATTAATTTAAATTGACTGATTTCCTTATATGAACTGTAACTCATTATAATCTTTTAAATTGTTGCACGTTGTGTTTTGTTTTTGTTCAGTATACAAAGATTGTCTCTTTCTGTTCCAGCACATTATGCACTATTTACACAATGGGTGGTTCTAATCCTGAATGCTGATTGGTTAAAACCGTATTCCAGCCGGTGTCTATTCCACAAATTACCACCGGCTAAATCTATGATGTTAAAATGCCTATTTACTCTGTTCTATCTGACTGCGCAATCCACTGTCTCATCAGCCCAGCCAGGCAATTTATAAACTTGATCTCTACTTTAAAAAGCATCCAGACATTATCTCATATTTCTTTTAGACTAACATTTCGTTTTCAACAGCGGAGATTTGTGTAAGCCTTAGTCAGTCTCTGACATTTGGAACATTGTTTCAATATTCAAATTCCATCTCCAGCTGTCCCAAAGTAATGAATGAGTCGGGACGAGACAGACATGCAGGCAGTGTTTCTCAGTCAGTCGAAATCATGAATGAATCAGCTGGCATCATTTTATGGATATATACAATGAAAATTTAATTTCAAAAAAGGTCAAATGAAATGAAGCGCAGCTACTGTAGTTTAGTCTTTCCAGCTTCAGTTTGAAGTGATTGTCTTAGCTGTGTTGTTGGCTAGCTCCTCTGAACAAGTGTCCTGACGAATGAGCACATTTTCTATGCCAGGCGAAATCGCGCCTCATTAGCTCATTGTTATGGTTGTATCCAAATAAATGTCACTAGAAAACAGCTTTTGCAAATGCAGCTACTTTGTTGTTATTTTGCCTGCACTTTTTGATGTGACTGTAAGTTAGCCGTAGTTGGCTAGCTAGCAAGCAAGGGTTAAGAACGTTGCCAGCCAGTATGGCAATGGAACATTTAGAACGAACGACTGGGTCGCGTCCATAGATACAGAACAAAAGGACTGAACGACTAGGTTGCGTCTCTGGCAACCGAACCGATAGAACGAACGACCAGCCGGCTTGGGTAGAAACCCTAGATTTGTGTCAGGACTATATCTTGTGGAAGGATGAAATAGTATGGATAAATTAAGTAACGTTTTTAAGGAAAATATGTCAAACATTATTTTAATATGTTAGGAACCTGTTGTATACAAGTGATAATGCCCCAGAAGCCGCCCCGTGCCAATATATCCTCCAAACACCGGCTCCTCGGGTATTATCACTTAAGTAAGCATGTTATCTGCCTCTCTGTAAAACCGTTCTACGTAGGTTTACCATCGTGTCCAATATGTTAACTTTCTACCTTGTGTTTTTACTCTACATCTTATTGTGCACTGATTTCAGGAACATCTTTCATGTGGCTATGGAAATACCTATGTAGTTTTCAACGGAACCCGCCTTTACTTGCAGTGGCATCCAGAAAGATCCTATCATTTATGAACGCATTAGTGATGGGGGAAATTGAAGTCAAAGTAATGTATTTTAATAGGATGAAACATTCCTTAACCAGTGAAAGCTGCATGCACAATCTGACATGGGAAACCAATTCACTAGCCTCTCCCTGTTCCTTGAGTTATCATGTTGTAGCCTCAACTAAGGGAATCCTGATGGCGAGGAGTGGACTAGAGAGAAACACATGGTGAAGGAAAGGAATAGAGAGAAACGCTGGCAGGTAGGAGGAATGTATCTTGACTAGCTGCCTACCTAGTACACAATGAGGGGTTTGTTGTTCAGTCAGCCTCAGTCTGAACATGAGGTGTGGGCAGTGAGTGTGTCTACTGAGCCAACATTTGGAGAGCACTCAACACAGAGGGTGTTGAGGAGGTAGGGGCTCATCTGTTGTAATGTTGTGCATGAGTATCCCCCTCTTCCCAAAGTGGTGTGCTGCGGTGCACTGTAATTGTCTGATCTTATCCCACTCAATTTAACTGTGAGAGGATCATGTTGAATCATGAAAAGGGCAATGTCATCAGTATCAGAAAAAGGGCATGTTATGATTACAGGACTGCAGTCATCAAGAAAGTCTGTTTTATTGGGCTCTGAAGCCCAAGGCTATCCAACGTGTAAACGGAAACACCTGAATGATTCGTGCCTGTGAGTGGACTGATCCATTGTGGAGGCTGTTGGGATGACACAGTCCATCATTCTAAGATGTGCTACTGAAATTGTATATGGTTACTATATTTATATAATAATAATATTTATATTTATATATGGTTAGAATTACATTTTATAGCATGCGCTTTCTCCCGCGTTGGATAGTGGTCGATGTCCGCGGTTCTGAAACGCATACGTGCACTGTTGAATTGGTGCCTTTTCCTAGACCATGTTGGTCTGTGCATAATAGCAAAGTTAACCAGCATATTGGTGTAGAGAACAATGAGGCGGGGGCAGCAGCAGAGTTAGGGGACGAGAAAACACTCCTTGCCTTAATTGTCTAAGAAAAGTGAGGAGAGAGGAAACCTCAACTAAACTAGGCTGTTGTTTACAGACCTAACTGTTGAATGTGCCTGGCTTTAGAAATCATCCATATTCAGTACCAGTCAAGTTTGGACACACTTACTCATTCCAGGGTTTTTCTTTTCTTTTTACTATTTTCTACAATGAAGAATAATATTGACGACATCAAAAGTATGAAATAACATATGGAGGAATCATGTAGTAGTAACCAAAAAAGTGTTAAACAAATCAAAATACATTTTAGATTTTTCAAAGTAGCCACCTTTTGCCTTGACAGCTTTGCACACTCTTGGCATTCCCTCAAACAGCTTCATGAGGTAGTCACCTGGAATGCATTTCAATTAACGTCTTACGGCTGAGATCCCGTTAACGGGATCGATATGACAACAGCCAGTGAAAGTGCAGGGCGCCAAATTCAAACAACAGAAATCTCATAATTACAATTCCTCAAACACACAAGTATTTCACACCATTTTAAAGATAAACTTTTTGTTAATCCCACCACAGTGTCCGATTTCAAAAAGGCTTTACGACGAAAGCACACTATCTGATTAAGTTAGGTCAGTACCTAGTCACAGAAAAACACAGCCATTTTTCCAGCCAAAGAGAGGAGTCACAAAAAGCAGAAATAGAGATAAAATTAATCACTAACCTTTGATGATCATCAGATGACACTCATAGGACTTCATGTTACACAATACATGTATGTTTTGTTTGATAAAGTTCATATTTATATCCAAAAATCTCAGTTTACATTGGCGCCATGTTCAAAAATGCCTCCAAAATATCCTGAGAAATTGCAGAGAGCCACATCAAATAACAGAAATACTCATAAACTTTGAAAAATACATGTTTTACATAGAATTAAAGATATACTTGTTCTTAATGCAACCGCTGTGTCAGATTTCAAAAAACTTTACGGAAAAAGCAAACCATGCAATAATCTGATTTCTCCGCCATGTTGGAGTCAACAGAAATACAAAATGACATGATAAATATTCCCGTTCCTTTGATCTTCAACAGAATGCACTCCCAGGAATCCTAATACCACAATAAATTGTTGTTTTGTTCGATAATGTCCATTTATTTATGTCCAAGTAGCTACTTTTGTTAGCACGTTGAGTACGCATATCCAAAACGCTCGTGCAGGTCCAGGCGAACTTCTGACGAAAACTTAAAAAAGTTATATTACAGGTCGAATAAACTTGTCAAACTAAGTATAGAATCAATCTTTAGGATGTTATCATAAATATTCAATAACGTTCCAACCGGAGAATTCCTTTGTGTCTATAGAAGTAATGGAACGCAAGTCGATATCATGTGGAATGCGCGTGACCAGGACCTGGCACACTGCCAGACCACTGACTCAAACAGCTCCCATCCGGCTCAACATCACAGTAGAAGCTTCATTCAATGTGTTACAGACTGTTGACATCTAGTGGAAGGCGTAGGAAGTGCAAACAGATCCATATCCACTGAGATTTCAATAGGCGATGAGTTAAAAATCGACCAGCCTCAGAATTCTCACTTCCTGTTTGGATTTGTTTCTCAGGTTTTTGCCTGCTATATGAGTTCTGTTATACTCACAGACATCATTCAAACAGTTTTAGAAGCTTCAGAGTGTTTTCTATGCAATAGTAATAATAATATGCATATATTAGCATCTTGGACAGAGTAGGAGGCAGTTCACTCTGGGCACGCTATTCATCCAAAGTGAAAATGCTGCCCCCTATCCCTAAAAAGTTAAACAATTTAAAGGCAATGCTACCAAATCCTAATTGAGTGTATGTAAACATCTGACCCACTGGGAATGTGATGAAAGAAATAAAAGCTGAAATATTCATTCTCTTTACTATTCTGACATTTCACATTCTTAAAATAAAGTGGTGATCCTAACTGTCCTAAGACGGGGAATTTTTACTAGGATTAAATGTCAGGAATTGTGAAACTGAATTTAAATGTATTTTGCTAATATGTATGTAAACTTCTGACTTCAATTAATATATATATATATATATATATATATATACTGCTCAAAAAAATAAAGGGAACACTAAAATAACACATCCTAGATCTGAATGAATGAAATACTCTTATTAAATACTTTTTTCTTTACATAGTTGAATGTGCTGACAACAAAATCACACAAAAATGATCAATGGAAATCAAATTGATCAACCCATGGAGGTCTGGATTTGGACTCAAAATGAAAGTGGAAAACCACACTACAGGCTGATCCAACTTTGATGTAATGTCCTTAAAACAAGTCAAAATGAGGCTCAGTAGTGTGTGTGGCCTCCACGTGCCTGTATGACCTCCCTACAACGCCTGGGCATGCTCCTGATGAGGTGGCGGGTGGTCTCCTGAGGGATCTCCTCCCAGACCTGGACTAAAGCATCCGCCAACTCCTGGACAGTCTGTGGTGCAACGTGGCGTTGGTGGATGGAGCGAGACATGATGTGCTCAATTGGATTCAGGTCTGGGGAACGGGCGGGCCAGTCCATAGCATCAATGCCTTCCTCTTGCAGGAACTGCTGACACACTCCAGCCACATGAGGTCTAGCATTGTCTTGCATTAGGAGGAACCCAGGGCCAACCGCACCAGCATATGGTCTCACAAGGGGTCTGAGGATCTCATCTCTACCTAATGGCAGTCAGGCTATTCTTTCAATTTTTTTTAAATAATGGATTTAATGGTGCTCTGTGGGATGTTCAAAGTTTCTGTTTTTTTTTTTTTTTATAGCCCAACCCTGATCTGTACTTCTCCGCAGCTTTGTCCCTGACCTGTTTGGAGAGCTCCTTGGTCTTCATAGTGCCCCTTGCTTAGTGGTGTTGCAGACCCTGGGGCCTTTCAGAACAGGTGTGTGTGTGTGTGTGTGTGTGTGTGTGTGTGTGTGTGTGTGTGTGTGTGTGTGTGTGTGTGTGTGTGTGTGTGTGTGTGTGTGTTTATATATATGAGATCATGTGACACTGAGATTGCACACAGGTGGACTTTATTTAACAAATTATGTGACTTCTGAGGGTAATTAGTTGCACCAGATCTTAATTAGGGTCTTCATAGCAAAGGGGTGAATACATATGCACGCACCACTTTTCAGTTTATTTTAATTTAGAGAACACGTTTTTTTTTTTTTTTTTCACTTAAACAATTTTTACTCTTGTGTATGTCTATTACATGAAATCCAAATAAAAATCCATTTAAATTGCAGGTTGTAATGCAACAAAATAGGAAAAACGCCAAGGGGGGTGAATACTTTTGCAAGGCACCTCCAGTGTTACATTTTTTAAATAAGCATTTAAATCAAGCAAAGTGAGTGCAGTCTAATCTTTTTTAAATTTGTACAATTCTGCTTGTATCAATGACCAACAGGCATATCAATGCAATCAGTCACTCTGATGACTGTATATGAAGCATCTTTTCACAGGCTGCCAGCTGTTTGACTGTTTATCTGACTTGTTTGCACTAGACCAATATTTGTCTGGTAAATAAGGAGTAGTCATAGTTCTGCCTGCCTCCTAGAGACTACTGGGAGATGCCTTTCACTTCCAATTCCACTTACCGTTTACTATTCTGGGAACTCTTTGAATCCTGGTCAATGTTAACCAGGGGGTTTAGAGTTACAGGTCTGCGCTGTGGCCCCTCATTAGCATATGTCTGGTCAGTCTGTGGACAAAGATGAGCTGCTGTGACTTATTGTGGAGTAAGTTGGAGGTTTTGCGTGGAAAGGAACAGTGGATTCTTTTGCTGTGAAGTTTGCTATAGAACAGTGGGTCTCAACTGGTTTTGCTTTGGGACCCAAATTTAACCAGGTTGTCAGTTTCGAGCAAATATTTGCATCCTGATGTATTTTTATGCCAAAATGCAATCTGGAGAACTATTTTTAATTCTGTATTGATAGTAAATGTAGCAATTATTTGACAAGGGAACAACATTCCCACCTTTTTCTTTGTCAATAATGAAATATTGTCCATATTCTTGTCACGATCGTCATAATAAGCGGACCAAGGCGCAGCGGGATATGAAGACATCTTCCTTTATTAAAGATGATGAAACACGAAACGAACACTTTTACAAAACAAAACAACAAACGATCGTGAAGCTAAGTGCACACACAAGCTACAAACGTACAACATAGACAATTACCCACATTAACCTAATGCCTATGGCTGCCTTAAATATGGCTCCCAATCAGAGACAATGAATGACAGCTGTCTCTGATTGAGAACCCTTCAGGCAACCATAGACTTACCTAGACAACTACACTAGACACTGCCCCATACACATACAACACCCCTAGACACTACAAAAACACATACATTCCCCATGTCACACCCTGACCTAACTAAAATAATAACAAAAACAAAGATAACTAAGGCCAGGGTGTGACAATTCTTGATGAAGAATGTTAATAAGCTCACTGGTTTGAGATCACAAAATCAACCAAATCCGCTAAAAAGCTCTGCTAACAGCTCTATATTTAAAATACTGTGATTGAAGAAAAATTGTTCAGATGAAATTATAACATTTTTAGGTTCTTTATAATTTCTACTATTCCTGGTTTTAGTTGTTTAAGTTCAGACAGGAGTATCCCCCCCTCCCTGCTATTATTTTTTATTTTTTCCTCCGACACCCACGACCTATTCAAAATCTCCTGCGGGGTCGAGACCCACCACTTGAGAATCTCTGCTATAAAATAGATGCAACAACGACAACTAGGCTTGGCCGGTATACCGGAGTATTTTGGTAAAAGCCACAATGGTTTCCCAATACCGTTGAAACTATTTCTTTTAAGTTTTTTCATATATTTGAATTAGGGATGCACAATATATCGGTGAACATATCGGAATCGGCCGACATTAGCTAAAAATGACAACATCGGTATCGGCCCGGTGTCTAGTTTAACACCGATGTGCAAAACCGATGTCAAAGCTGACATGCATACCTTTTATAACGTAGGTACATGACATAATGACACCACGTAAAATGTTGCACTACACATGCAACACGGCATTCCTAACCTAACCCACAATGTCTGCTGTGTGGATCGAGCAGTCAACAAGTCGAGCAGTCATTTGAAAGCGTAAGTAAGAAAATTTCAGTGAGACAACTCAAAGACAAACATCATTCACGCCAAGATAATGGTATTCATTGACCGTGGCTATCAACTGTTCTCTGTCGTGGGTGACGTTGGCTTTCGCTGACTGGTCGAGCACCGGTACACATGTTGCTCTACCAGAGTTACACAGTAATAGCTATTAGCTTCATGACATACTATGGAACGTCGTTTGGGTCTGCGTGTCAAAGAAGATACACTTCAAATAACACTATTTGATGAGTCCTAACACTTTTTGACGCGCTAAATAAGCTTTTAATTTCACACGTAAAATAACACAGTTCTATTATAGAATGTTGTGTGTTCTGAATTTGCTAACTATAGCTATTGAAACAGTATGTCATTTTGCTATGTTTTTGGGGAAGAACATTGTTTGCATTTATGAGCTAGCTAGCTTTTTTTTAAATGACCAGCACTGTAGGTGCGCGAGAACTACCAGCATCACAGCATACGTATTAATGAATCGTTGTGACATATGAAATACGAGTGATAGTGTAATAACCACGTAAAAAATGTTTGAACGTGTAAAATTATGTGACGTGCAGTCATATTCAGGTCATGATTGGTCAACAAGCTTATTTGACACGCAACGACCCAAACGGCATTCCAAAGTATGAGAAATCCTGGTTGAGAATGAAATGACTGAACAAATGAACAGCAAAACAGCACAAGTAAGTGAAATAAATGGGTTTGGTTATGTTTTACTGGTAATGGGGACATACGTAAATGCCAACAAAATAACTTTTTCGGGTGTGTGCATAACCTTTTTTATTTAACAAGGCAAGTCAGTTAAAAACAAATTCTTATTTACAATCATGGCAAACCCGGACGACGCTGGGTCAATTGTGCGCCGCCCTATGAGACTCCCAATCACGGCCGGATGTGATACAGCCTGTATTCGAACCAGGGACTGTAGTGATTCCTCTTTACTGAGATGCAGTGCCTTAGACCGCTGTGTGTGTGTGTGTTTTCACTATTTAACTGTATAAGAATTCTTAAAAGGCCGCTAAAAGTTTTAATATCGGTTACTGGTATCGTTTTTTGGGGGGGCAAGGAAAATATTGGATATCGGTATCAGCCAAAAATGTGATATCGGTGCATCACTAATTTGAATATTTTTTTAGATACTTTTTAAGTAAATACCTGTAGTCAACTTGGGCAATACGATAGGAGATAAAGATCACGATTTCAGAGTTAATGCCTAAACTTAAACATTTCGATTTGGAACAACTTCTTCTAATTCTGATGTGATACTGTTAAAGCTTGTTGGAACACTAGATAACTGCCACTCATGAGCTATGCAGAGGTGATTGGGGAGTGCCAGAGAGGCCTATGGAGTTGGGAAATGTGCGGAATTTCTTTCCTTCTTTATTTTTTTTTACTATTTTCTAATAGTGAAGAGGTCAAAACCATGAAATAAGACTCATGGTATCATGTAGTAACCAAAAAAGTGTTAAACCAATCAAAATATATTTTATATTTGAGATTCTTCAAAGTAGACACCCTCTGCCTTGATGACAGCTTTGCACAGTCTTGGCATTCTCTCAACCAGCATAATGAGGTAGTCATCTGGAATGCATTTAATTTAATTAACAGGTGTGCCTTGTTAAAAGTGAATTTGTGGAATTTCTTTCCTTCTTAATGCATTTGAGCCAATCAGTTGTGTTGTGACAAGGTAGGGGTGGTATACAGAAGATAGCCCTATTTGATAAAAGCCCAAATCCATATTATGGCAAGAACAGCTCAAATTAGCAAAGATAAATGACAGTCCATTACTTTAAGGCATGAAGATCAGTTAATCCGGAAAATTTCAAGAACATTGAACGTTTCTTCAAGTGCAGTCGCAAAAACCATCAAGCGCTATGATGCAACTGGCTCTCATGAGGACTGCCACAGGAAAGGAAGACCCAGAGTTATCTTTGCTGCAGAGGATAAGTACATTAGAGTTACCAGCCTCAGAAATTGGATCCCAAATAAATGCTTCACAGAGTTCAAGTAACAGACACATCTCAACATCAACTGTTCAGAGGAGACTGCATGAATCAGGTCTTCATGGTTGAATTGCTGCAAAGAAACCACTACTAAAGAACACCAGTAAGAAGAGACTAGCTTGGGCCAAGAAACACAAGCAATGAACACTAGACTGGTGGAAATCTGTCCTTTTGGTCTGATGAGTCCGACTGCCGTGTCTTTGAGACGCAGAGTAGGTGAACGGATGATCTCTGCATGTGTGGTTCCTACCGTAAAGCATGGAGGAGGAGGTGTGGGGGTGCTTTGCTGTTTACACTCAGTGATTTTATTTAGAATCCAAGGCACACTTAACCAGCATGGCTACCACAGTGTTCTGCAGCGATATGCCATGCCATCTGGTTTGCGCTATCATTTGTTTTTCAACAGGACAATGACCCAACACACCTCCAGGCTGTGTAAGGGCTATTTGACCAAGAAGGAGAGTGGATTGCTGCATCCGATGACTTGGCCTCCACAATCCCCCGACCTCAACCCAATTGAGATGGTTTGGGATGATGACTATTATTTTATTTACCTTTTATGTAACTAAGCAAGTCAGTTAAGAAAAAATTATTATTTACAATGACGGCCTAGAAACAGTGGGTTAACCTTTCTCAACCACCCATCCCGGATCCGGGATAATTGTCATCAGCAACGCTGAATAGCATAGCGCCACAGTCAAATAATATTACTAAAAATATTTATAATCATGCAATCACAAGTGAAATATACCAAAACACAGTTTAGCTTGTTGTTAATCCACCTATGGTGTCAGATTTTGAAAATATATTTTACAGCGAAAGAAATCCAAGCTTTTGTGAGTGTAGTTTTCAATGCTACATCAGCTAACCACAAATTAGCATAGTCACGAAAGCATGAAAAACAATAAAATTCATCGCTTACCTTAGATAATCTTCAGACGTTTCCACTCACGAGACTCCCAGTTACACAACAAATCTTCTTTTTGTTCGATAAATATTACTTTTACCACAAAAAAACGCCAGCCATTTGGGTTGTGCGTCATGAAGAAAAAAACGACAGCCTCATTCAGGTCCTGAAAGGAAGACGGAAATTTCCAAACGTATCAGATTAAAAAATATTCCTAAAAATATTTATAATCATGCAATCACAAGTGAAATATACCAAAACACAGCTTAGCTTGTTCTTAATCCACCTATCGTGTCAGGTCTTGAAAATATATTTTACAGCGAAAGAAATCCAAGCTTTTGTGAGTGTAGTTTTCAATGCTACATCAGCTAACCACAAATTAGCATAGTCACGAAAGCATGAAAAACAATAAAATTCATCGCTTACCTTAGATAATCTTCAGACGTTTCCACTCACGAGACTCCCAGTTACACAACAAATCTTCTTTTTGTTCGATAAATATTACTTTTACCACAAAAAAACGCCAGCCATTTGGGTTGTGCGTCATGAAGAAAAAAACGACAGCCTCATTCAGGTCCTGAAAGGAAGACGGAAATTTCCAAACGTATCAGATTAAAAAATATTCCTAAAAATATTTATAATCATGCAATCACAAGTGAAATATACCAAAACACAGCTTAGCTTGTTCTTAATCCACCTATCGTGTCAGGTCTTGAAAATATATTTTACAGCGAAAGAAATCCAAGCTTTTGTGAGTGTAGCTTTCTATGCTACATTAGCTTAGCCTTATATTAGCTTGGTCACGAAAGTAAGAAAAGCAATCAAATTAATCGCTTACCTTTGATAATCTTCGGGTGGTTCCACTCACGAGACTCCCAGTTACACAACAAATGTTATTTTTGTTCGATAAATATTACTTTTATATCCAAATACCTCGTATTCGTTTGGTGCGTTATGCTCCGAAATCCACCGGAAAGAGCGGTCACGAAAACACATACGAAAATGCCAAATAATATCCATAATGTCCACAGAAACATGTCAAACGTTTTTTATAATCAATCCTCAGGATGTTTTTCAAATATATATTCGATAATATATCAACCGGGAGTGTTGTTTTTTCAATCGGACCGGGAGAAACAATGGCCGCCTTTCTCTGTTGCGCACAACTCACTCTGAGAGCCCCCACCTATCCACTTACGCAATGTGATCTTTCACGCTCATTTTTCAAAATAAAAGCCTGAAACTTTGTCTAATGACTGTTGACATCTTAGGGAAGCCATAGAAAAAGGAATCTGGTTGATATCCCTTTTAATGAGTAATAGGGATGCATAAGAACAGAGGTTTAAAAAAAAAGGCACTTCCTGATTGGATTTTCCTCCGGTTTTCGCCTGCAATATCAGTTCTGTTAAACTCACAGACAATATTAAGACAGTTTTGGAAACTTTAGAGTGTTTTCTATCCTAATCTGACAAGTATATGCATATTCTAGATTCGGGGGCTGAGAAATAGGCAGTTTCAAATGGGTACGTTTTTTTAGCCAAAAACTAAAATACTGCCCCCTAGTCTTAAGAAGTTTTAACTGCATTGTTCAGGGGCAGAACGACATATTTTTATTTTGTCAGCTCGGGGATTCAATCTAGCAACCTTTAGGTTACTGGCCCAACGCTCTAACCGCTAGGCCACCTGCCGCCCCGAGTTGGACCGCAGAGTGAAGGAAAAGCAGCCAAAAAGTGCCCAGCATATGTGGGAACTCCTTCATGACAGTTAGAAAAGCATTCCAGGTGAAGCTGGTTGAGAGAATGCCAAGAGTGTGCAAAGCTGTCATCAAGGCAAAGGGTGGCTGCTTTGAAGAATCAAAAATATATTTTGATTTGTTTAACACTTTTTTTTTTTTTTTTTGGTTACTACATGATTCCATATGTGTTATTTCATAGTATTGGTGTCTTCACTATTCTACAAATATAGAAATTAGTCAAAGAAAGAAAAACCCTTGAATAAGTAGGTGTGTCCAGACTTTTGACTGGTACTGTATGTCTATATTTATTTTGGCTACTGCTCGACTAATCTCGGTCGACCAACAGCTTATCGATCAGTCTACTAAATGGGGTCAGCCCTACAAGGCTGTGGGTAATATCAAACAGGGATACCTTGGTCAGTTGATCACTTCTCTTTCCATGACATTGACTGAGCATGTGTACTCTATCCCTTAATTGATGTCACTTGTTAAATCTACCTCAATCAGTGTAGATGAAAGGGAGGAGACTGGTTAAAGTATGATTTTTAAGCTGAGACAATTGAAACATGGATTGACAACAAATGTAAGTGCCTTTGAATGGGGTATGGTGGTAGGTGCCAGGCATACCGGTTTGTGTCAAGAACTGCAACACTGCTGGGTTTCCTATGTGTATCAAGAATGGTCCACCACCCAAAGGACATCCAGCCAACTTGACAGAACTTTGGGAAGCATTGGAGTCAACATGGGCCAGCGTCCCTGTGGAACGCTTTCGACATCTTGTGGAATCCATGCCCGACAAATTGAGGCTGTTCTGCGGGGGGGGCTTCCCATTGTTACTCACCACTGTGTCATCTTGCTGGAACAAAAGCACAGCATGCACACATAACGAATGCTTTGCTCTGTCATTATCTCATTAGATAGAATTTGTATGGCAAAACCCTAATTTACATCCAAGACATGCTTGTTCTTGTTTTGTGTTAAGACATTTACATAACCCAAGCAGAGTCTCTGGGCAGACAGGTGGGCAGGCAGGCAGGCAGCTGTGTGGCTGGAGAAGGATGAGTGTGTAAAGCGGCCTATTCTTTTTGAGGGGAAGAGCCGTGAGCAGCATGGGAGCACAGGGTTCAGGCAGGGGTCTAGCACTGGCCTTGACAGACCAAGATATTCAGAATGTCACATCTGGCTGAGAAAATGTCCACCAAAACAGAACACTAGTAGCAGTCTAGCACAATACTCACTAATACGAAGGCATGCTCACACAAGTGCAATGAACAAATATTTGCAAACTGGGAATTTTACAGTTTAGTCATGTTGCAGACGCTCTTATCCAGAGGGACATACAGTTAGTGCAGTCATCTGACTCTGGGGAAGTAGATAAAGGGCCTCATTGCCAAAATCCCAAAGAATCCCTTTAAGATAGCTAGGTGGGACAGCAACATCTCAGTCATAGTAAGTACATGTTTCCTCAAAGTAGCTATCAGCAAAGTCAGCGCTAGTAGGGTGGGAAGAGTCAAGTGCGAGTTAGTTTATTGGTTCCACCATTGGGGTGCCAGGACCGAGAAGAGCTTGGGCTGAGTGGGAGCTGCCCTCCTGTAGGGGTGGGAGGGCCAAGACACTAGAGGTGCCAGAATGGAGTAGTCCGGTTGTAGGATTTGAGCATAGTCTGAAGGTAGAGAGGGGCAGTTCCTCTTGCTGCGCCGTAGGCAAGTACTATGGTCTTGTAGTTGATGTGAGCTTTGACTGGGAGCCAGTGGAGTGTGTGGAAGAGCAGTGTGACATGGGAAAACTTGAAGGTTGAACACCAGGCGGGCTGCGGCATTCTGGATAAGTTGCAGGGGTTTGATGGTAATAAAATATTCATACTAATTTCCTTTCGGCTCCATCATTCAGAGCTTCTGCCATTTTAAAATAATTTAGAGTGCATCTGTTTTAGGTTAGTAGCTTATGCAGTAAATGACAGTTGAGAAGGTTGTAAGTGTTCACTTTATCCATTGTTCGGTACGTTTACATGCACACAATAATACAATTATTGTGAATCCTCAGATTTAATATAATAGTTTAAAACGTGTACCTGCTTTGCAAGAAGAAAGATTTCCCTCATAATCCTGTTTTACATGGACACATCTGAAATCAGACTACCTGATGGGACTTTGATAAATGTAAGAAATCGTCAATCAAAATAAACATTATCACAGCGACCATGTTATTTTTGGAGACGTTTGTATGTGAGAATGCATACTTTCAGTTTTTCTGAACTCACTTCCCTCCCGCAAAAGAGGGAGGCTCGAGCTGCTTGTGCAAGCATGTGTGCAGATCACACTGCTGGAACTAATGTATAGTAATCTTTTAACAACTTCCCTGACTAATTGACAAATGATTAGAAAAGAGTATAGTCCCAAAAATGTTTGCATGTCAGCAATCAAGTTTAAGATGTATAACTTCAAAAATACAGAAATACAGCCAGTATGATGCATTTTGCATCATATAATCCTGCTTTTGAAATCATGACATTTTGGGACTATATCAGCAATGGACCTTGAAGGAATTTTCCTTTTAAGGTGTTTACATGTCCTAATAATTTGAGAGATTACGCAGAAAGCCAGGTGTTTTAACCCCCTAAGGTTGATGTCAGCGCCCCCGCTGAAATTTCATTAGTAAAAAAAAAAAAACTATCCCCATAAAAAATCAGTCAGTTTAAGCTGGAGATGTTTTTTGTTTGCATTGGATACGTCTCAATCCATCACATTAGCCTATGTCGCACTTCTGCAGCTGTGGTGAAAGGCCATGAGACATCCCTTTTCACAAAATCATATGTAGTGTCCGAACGGTTTGGCCTACTATTGTGATTGCTCTACGACTCCCACAAGCGTCTTGGGACTGAAGTCGGTACAGCCGATCTGCCAACTTCTGTCTGTAGCGTCCAAACAGTTTGGGCTGCACACTAACATGACCCCTCTGTGCAAAGGTGAAACTCTCACGAACATGTTTCGCTCTAGGATGACCACAGGCCTCACAAGACTTGTTCTGAAGGTCCCCCGGTACCAGTTGAAAAGGTGAATGAAAGTACATATGGAGACTGTTTAGTGCCAAAAATAAGGAGTTAAATATACTGAAAAAATATATAAATGCAACATGTAAAGTGTTGTTCCCATGTTTCATGAGCTAAAATAAAAATCCCAGAAATGTTCCAAATGCACAAAAAGCTTATTTCTCCCAAATTTTGTGCCCAAATTTGTTTACATCCCTGTTAGTGAGAATTTCTAATTTTCCAAGATAATCCATCCACCTGACAAGAAGAAGCTGATTAAACAGCATGATCATTACACAAATGCACCTTGTGCTGGGGACAATAAAAGGCCACTTTTTAAAAAATGTGCAGTTTTGTCACAACACAATGCCACAGGTGTCTCAAGTTGAGGGAGCATGCAATTGGGAGGGTGCTGAGGAGCAATGTGCCCTCTAAACTGCGTGTGTGTGCAGGCACGCAGGACAGCCGCGCAGAATAAATATCAGCCTGCGTAGAGAAGCACAAGATTAAACTTGACTCAACTTTCTAGTTTTCCCCTTTTTAGCTAACACTATCAATGTTTCCCTTTCTACTGTGGGAATTGCCCATATTAGCCACTTTCAATGCAACACACCAAAACAACAAAACTAACTAACCAAGACTTTGTATGCAAAGCAAACTATGCAAGATATTTTCTTGCAGAATGCATCAGAGTAGGAGTCTATTGCATTGACAGGGATGACTCAGCCCGTACTCTACAGACCGGTGCGGCATAACTAATCAGCTGCAGTATCCCTATATACAAATATACCATTACCATGTATGGATCTGACCATTCATTTTGAACTGGACTGTGTTTACAGCATGAGTGGTCACAAGTAGATGTACTTGTAGAGCTCAAAGCAATAGCTGCATTTAGCCACATGTGCACATTTGTTCATAGTTTGTGTTAGTGAGTTATTAGCCCAGTTATAACACCTTTCTAGTCAACAATGGGGGAGTGGTTGCTTCCTACAACAGCACAAAATGTGTGCATTTCTAGCAGTGTTGTATTTTTAAAGGGGCAGTGTTGTATTTTGAGACGGGCTTAAATAAGTAGCCAATACGTACAGGGTAGCATAATTTGTCTGATTCTCTGTAATAATGGTATGGGAATAATACTTTATTTTGTAAAGTGGTTTCTTGTATCAAACAACACATTTTGTCACCTTATCTGAATGACAAGTGGTTTTAAACAGGTTGTCACGCTCTGCATATTTTTTCCAAAAGTCTACATTGTACACCACACATTGGTTGCTACTGTAGGCGGAATGACAGCACAGCTATTTCAATGTTAAAATATTATGGGATGCATTTTGTTTTTTATGGTAGGCCACTCTGATAGGCTTACATTATGATCAAATAGCCTCAGTAGCCTTCTTGGCAACTGTTATAACTGTAACCTAAAACAGGTACAGCCTGTGTTTGTAATAAAGCATTTTTGTACAGAAAAAACAATTCTGATTGGCTGGGCCTGGCTCCCCAGTAGGTGGGCCTGGCTGCCAAGTGGGTGGGCCTATGCCCAAGGCCCACCCATGGCTGCACCCCGGTCCAGTCATGTGAAATCCCTAGATTTAGGGCCTAAGGAATTTATTTCAACTGACTGATTTCCTTAACTCAGTACAATATTTGAAATTGTTGCATGTTGCATTTATTTTTGTTCAGTATAATATTGGTGGTCAGTCTGATTTATATAACCTGTTGGTGTTGGGTGTCACTAAAAACCTATGTACATTCTATGACCTTTTCAGGATGCAGCTTTTACAACGACTCTCAAGGAGGCACCACGGCCTACCCAGTATCTCGTGTAGCACCACGGCCTACCCAGTATCTCGTGTAGCACCACGGCCTACCCAGTATCTCGTGTAGCACCACGGCCTACCCATTATCTCGTGTAGCACCACGGCCTACCCAGTATCTCGTGTAGCACCACGGCCTACCCAGTATCTCGTGTAGCACCACGGCCTACCCAGTATCTCGTGTAGCACCACGGCCTACCCAGTATCTCGTGTAGCACCACGGCCTACCCAGTATCTCGTGTAGCACCACGGCCTACCCAGTATCTCGTGTAGCACCACGGCCTACCCAGTATCTCGTGTAGCACCACGGCCTACCCAGTATCTCGTGTAGCACCACGGCCTACCCAGTATCTCGTGTAGCACCACGGCCTACCCAGTATCTCGTGTAGCACCACGGCCTACCCAGTATCCGTAAAGGACCCGACTTGGAGTTGAATACATCAGTAGCATATTTATTTTTATCAGTGTTCTTTCATCTTTTTCCACAGATCTTCTTGCTGGCCTGTCCCCCATGTAAAACAGCCATGGTCCTCTTTAGGTGAGTACCTCCATTCTACACACTCTCACCGCCATGAAATCCCAACCCCACCCACCTCAACAAGCCACCACCCTCAAATACGTATCCAACCACCCTCACCCCAAATACCCACCCATTTTATCCTACTGACCACACCACGTATTAAGGTGTCATGCTGAGTTAGCTATGTGAGAACGCAGACTAGCCATTGACTGGAGTTTCCCAGGCATTACTTCACCTGACTGTCAAAGTTCTTCTTAAAATAGACCATCACCCTGTCAACACCTCAGTGCTCATCTTATGACTGAGTCCCAGCACAGTAGGACACTGAACTTAGCCAGGAACTGCATGTACAATATGTGAAGCTGAGGGGAATTCTGAGGGTTTACCACAATCTGTTGAATCGGTTCTCTTCCTTGTGAAGTTGCGCTAGCTGGTTGCATGCATTAGGCTACACTCGAGAGACGAGGAGGGAGATCCAATGAGACTGACTGGACACTGGCTTCATGGTTCCACAAAACTGTTAATGCCCACTTAATTTGTAAACGATAAATATTGATAAATTACTTGCTCAAAAACATAATATGCTAAAATTACAAGTTAATTAGTGGAGGATGGTAACTTCAGAACCAAGGTGGGGTGGACAAAAAACAGGCAACACTGCCCCCCCCTAATCTGACCGTGGGGTGGTAGATGCCTAGTCTCCCCTATGGCTCAGCTCAGGTGCCTACATAGTACATGGACAAACATTAATTACACACACACAAGTTGTACTATCCTTGTGGGGACCAAAACATTTATTACCCTTCAAAAGCCTATTTTCCCTAGCCCCTAACCCTAAAATAGCCTTTTTCCTTATGGGGACCAGCAAAATGTCCCCACTTGTCTGAAATTTCCTTGTTTTACTAACCTTTTTAGGACTTCTGCAATGCCACGAAAGTGAAAAGAACATTGTGGTTTTAGAATGTCACAAGCAACAGTTGACTATGCTGTTGATATATGACCACTGTGCACATTTCACCACACCAGACCATGACATTTCAAACCAATGCCATGCAAATTTAGTTCCATCATCTGGCGGTCAGGCTGAGGTTCCTTCTCAGGACATTTCATAATCACAGCCGAGGTGTGTAATATTGCCAACATCCCACAAGAGTTTTTGTTAGTCCTCTTGTTTTTGAATTACTGTACTATCATTATTGAAGCTCATGTTGGAAAAAAGCTGCTATAGTACAACACATCTTCAGAAACAATGGACACCCATGGCGCAACAAGACTGAAGTCAGACAGTGTAGTCTGTATACTTGGGAGTCCCTCTTTTTTCCCCCCTTTTTCTTCCCAATTTCTTGGTATCCAATTGGTAGTTACAGTCTTGTCTCATTGCTGCAACTCCCATACGGACTCAGGAGAGTCGAAGGTCAAGAGCTGTGCGTCCTCTGAAACAAAACATAACCCAACCAAGCCGCACTGCTTCTTGACACAATGCCCACTTAACCAGGAAGCCAGCCGCACCAATGTGTCGGAGGAAACATCGTACATCTGGCGACCGTGTCAGGGTGCAAATGTAGGCATATAAATGTGCCCATTTGGAGATCTGATAGTATTTCTGATTGGCTTAACGCACCACCACTAATGAACTGTGGAGCTTCTCAAAGTAATGTTTTCTTCACCTCAAACAACAAGCAAACAGTCTGTTTTTACATCCTTTGAGAATGACAATAGTTCCTAAATGTATTTTGAAAAATCTTTCCAGCTTTCTCCCTTTCCATAACCACTCAGCGTGAAAGGGAAAAATATCATGCTCTGATCCAGTGGAAACATCATAAAATATGCCTACCTGATTACTTCTTATCCCTTGCGCAAATAGCCTACAGCTGTGTCTGTCCCGAGCTCACTAGTGCAGGAAACTGAGGGCCCAAAATATTTTATACAATGTTGCAAATTTGCTAGCACACTTCGGGCTGGACCAAAGTTAATAGTTGATACAATGTTCCAATGTGATTCCTAGGTTATTTATTTTTATCAGAATATTTTCTACCTGTAGGCTGCAATGTTTTTATTTGTTGGCTTTATAGGCAATTTTTTTACATAGTTGGCAATTGAAGTTACTTTTTAAGTTTGTATAATTTTGATTTTAGATTGACAGAATTTTGATTAACAGACCAATTATTTTGAGATACAAAGACTTTATTATAAATTAAATAAAACTGTTCCACAAAAATGTGCATATGATAACCATAACTGGCACGCAGATCAGTAGAAATGGTCAATTAAATTGGCATTCCACATGAGAAAGGCTACACGAGGAGTCGGCAACCTATTACTGGCAACTTCAGGAGAGTAACGGCAGTCTGCGAACACCAGTAGGAGCGGGAGGACGCTCGTCAAGTTACGTTTTTTCCCCCTTCTGGTTATCTTGATCCCTGGCTTCCTTTTTGAGTCATTATTGTCTTATTTCATCAAACATTGCGCTTAATTAAAGCTTCAGACAAGCTCAATGCATATATATATAGTTGATTTATTAATCGATTAGTCGAAAGAACAGATTATTGGTCGGCCAAGATTATAATTTTTTTTGTCAGAGACAAAATTAGTTTTGCTCATAGTAATATGAGCAAAACAAATGGGTGAACTGCCGATTCATAACATTTGAATTGATTTTCTGACCAACTCATGCTACATTTGGATCGGTTTGCGGTCAGCGAATCGATGCACTTGTATCTTAAACATTTGATTCGTGGACTGATGCGTATTGGTAAATCGTTCCATCCCTAAAGGATCCCCATAGAGAAAAGAGCAGAGCCATTAGTTGTGGAGACTCCAACTAGGATCCGTATCACAGCACCAATCACTCCCAAAGTGCAGACATGCCTGTCAGCCTCTACTTATGTGGGTAGGGTCTTATAGCAGAGGGAGGAACCCTAAGGTGGGGGTCAGTACAGAACACCTGGGCCCTGTTCTCTGTCCTCTACTTAATTAGGAGGGTTGGAGCTGGACCACAGCCATACTGGCCTCCAAACCCTCCCTGTTCCAATCAAGACCCTGCCTTGTCCTTCTGCCATGCAGTCAGAGGAAAATTGAAATGTAGCTGAACTAGTCTGCATAGAAACAAAATGACTGAAAAGGATATGAAGACTAATCTGGGTTCCCTGAGGGAAGGAAATGAGATGTAATGCAAAAGCTACAGGATTATGTCACATCACATGGGCCATGCTGAAGATGATCAACAACCAGATGTAGGGTACACTACAAAATGAGGATATATACTAGTATATGAGATACACAAACAATGAATCTACCTAAATTATCATCTGCGGATGCCCAAGTTCATTGCATTAAGCCACCGGTCCAAGTGTAGCACGTTTCCATACTAGCCTAGCACTTTGACAGGTGCTGGTTGGTATCATATGGTATATGATGCATTTGGCTTGCAGAATCTTAAGCAAACTTTTCTTTGGTTTTGTTGATTATGGAGTTAAGTGTGTGACGTGTACTCTCTGTCCGCAGGCTGCAGGTCCATATGCTGAACGGTGCCCTACTGGCCCTCGTCTTCCCTGTGGTCAACACTAGGCTGGTAAGAAACCATCACCTATCTGTTAAATTCACTGTATTAGCGAGCACTGCAGTCACTCACAATTAGAATTCCACTCTTTCATAGTTTCAAAGATCATATTTCATTATGCATATCAAATACAAATATTGACCTAGTATGTGAAACACAGAAAAACACATCTTGCATTGCTTATGGTTAAACAGTATTTTTCAAATAAATACAACTTTATCAGGAAGCTGAAATACCATGTTTGTTTGAAAAATACAGTGACAGGACATAGAAAAACCCCAAGGTTGCATCTCCTAGCCTTGTGGGAAAGTAACATAACTGTCCTTTGTGCAGAAGATGAACACAGCCATGACGTCCTACTGTTCTCAGGGACTTGATGAGATGTTTTTCTGTAACCAAATGTAACCGTCTCTAGTTGACAATGGCAGATGTGTAATGCATCTCGGAAAATATCAACTTCTCTCAATCCAATGTAACCATGGTGACGTGGTCATAGAATAGGATCGGGGAGAAGATACTCTTTTTATGAGCCTTCCGGACTCAGTAATTGAATGTGAAACAGTAAAAGCAGAGCCCTACAGTAGCTGAGCTTGGCTGCTGCTGACAGAATAACTGTGAAGCTGCCCTGTCACAACCCCCACTTGCTCTTTTTCTCTCTGTCCTCAGGCAGTTCTTCTTGCTGCATTTCCCTTTTCCTCAAGAGTAGCTCTGCTCCCTGCTCTTGAATAATGTCTCTCTTGCTGCTAATCACATCTCAGCCATGGAAACCAAGCCCAAATTCAATTAGGCCTATTCGGCCCATTCCACATTTCATTACCACCTTCCCAAACATTCATCCATCAATGACTCAAAAGCACTTCAGTTTCTCTTGTTCAAAAAAGCACAGTACTCAATTCAATGCTGAGTCTGGCCCAGCCCCTGAAATGACTCTGACAACATTGTATGTGAGGATTCTTTTGGCTTCCTCTAGACTTCTGCCTTATTGGTTTTGTTCCAATCCCTCTACATACCTCTGGGAAGTAGAGGTGTTGTGATCATATCCTGTAGGTCTGATGATCTGATTTGGAAGTGCACTTTTACGGTATGCTATGGGTCAACAACTCAGCTTTTGAATACCACAGGTCAGATGGTTATAAGAGTTTAGTCTCTTGGTTCCATCTCATGGACTATATGGGGCATGTTCTCTAGGCTATGGACTTTCTCTGTTTTAGTGTCAAGTTATCTGTTTTGTTTTAGTGTCAAGTCATTGTGTCTCATACACATGCAACAGACATCCATTAATGTGTCAATGGCACCTGCTCGTGGGCAGTGTGGAATATCATGTTTCAGGACGTACCTGGGGCTGTTCAGGAGAGTGCAACATTACATAAGTTTCAGATAGAATGTACCTCAACTACTACAGTATAGCACACTGTAAATGTGGTACTTGCACTGATCCTGTATGTACACTGAACAAAAATATAAACACAACATCCAACAATTTCTAAGATTTTACTGAGTTACAGTTCATATAGGGAAATCAGTTCATTGAATAAATTCATTAGGCCCTAGTCTGTGGATTTCACATGACTGGGATACAGATATGCACCTGTTGGTCACAGATACCTAAAAGGTAGGGGCGTGTGTCAAAAAAAACAGTCAATCACCATTTTCCTCATGCAGCGTGACACATCTCCTTCGCATAGAGTTGATCAGGCTGTTGATTGTGGCCGGTGGAATGTTGTCCAACTCCTCTTCAACGGCTGTGCAAAGTTGCTGGATATTGACGGGAAATGGAACGCTGTCGTACGCATCAATCCAGAGCATCGCAAACATGCTCAATGGGTGACATGTCTGGTGAGTTTGCAGGCCATGGAAGAACAGACATTTTCAGCTTCCAGGAATTGTGTACAGATCCTTGCGACATGGGGCTGTGCATTATCATGCTGAAACATGAGGTGATTGCAGCAGATGAATGGCACAACAATGGGCCCCAGGATCTCGTCACAGTATCTCTGTGCATTCAAATTGATAAAATGCAATTGTGTTTGTTGTCTGTAGCTTATTCCTGCCCATACCATAACCCCAACATGAGGCACTCTGTTCACAAAGTTGACATCCGCAAACCGCTTACCTACACGACGCAATACACGCTGTCTGCCATCTGCCCGGTACAGTTGAAACTGGGATTCATCCGTGAAGAGCACATTTCTCCAGCGTGCCAGTGGCCATCCAAGGTTAGCATTTGCCCACTGAAGTCGGTTATGACGCCGAACTGTAGTCAGGTCAATACCCGGGTGAGGAAGCATGCAGATGAGTTTCCCTGAGATGTTTTTTGACAGTTTGTAAAGAAATTCTTTGATTGTGCAAACCCACAGTTTCATCAGCTGTCTGGGTGACTGATCTCAGACGATCCCGCAGGTGAAGAAGCCTGATGTAGCGGTCCTGGGCTGGAGTTGCATACATTTGGTCTGCGGTCATGAGGCCGTTTGGACATACTGCCAAATTCTTTAAAATGACGGAGGTGGCTTATGGTATTGAAATTAACATTCAATTATCTGGTAAATGCTCTGATGGACATTACTGCAGTCAAAATGCCAATTGCACGCTCCCTCAACTTGAGACATCCGTGGCGTTGTGTGACAACTGCATATTTTAGTGGCCTTTTGTCCCCAGTACAAGGTGCATCTGTGTAATGATCATGCTGTTTAATCAGCTTCTTGATATGTCACACCTGTCAGGTGGATGAATTATCTTGGCAAAGGAGACCTCACTAACAGGGATGTAAACACATTTCTTCACAATTTGAGAGAAATAAGCTTTTTGTGTGTATGGAACGTTTTGGGGGATCTTAATTTACGCTCATGAAACATGGGACCAACACTACATGTTATGTTCATATTTTTGTAGAGTAAAGCTTACACTCCTGTTTTTATTACTTATTTCTAAAAAAATATATATATATATATATTGTTATACTTTTTGATTCCCAACTGGGTTGTTGGGAAGGGCTTGCTAGTCATTCATTTCACTGTACTTGTGCATGTGACAAATAAAACTTGAAACAATTGTGTAGAATATGATTGTCATGAAGAATAGGAAATTGTCTGCTCTATTCATTACATTTCTATCTGCTACATTTCACCTTACTGAATACATCCCGTGTATGATAGATCCTTGCCAGGATTTAACCAAAGGGAGGTGTCAGTGGAGCATAGAGATTCATTTCACACATCTCAAATTCCCAGTACTTTTATTGTTTGAACAGTCAATATCAATTCCTTTATCATAGAGGGAGAAGAGGAACCATATCTTGGCCTTGATGCTGGCACAAACCTGGGGGGTTACACTCACATTAACATCTGCTAACCATGTGTATGTGACAAATACAATTTGATTTGGTGTGTAGGGACGGGCGTGCTCTGTCCTGGGGAGGAGCCACAAGCTACATCAGCTAATTCCAAACTCAGTCCTGGGGAGCACGTTTTGGTTTTTGCCCGAGCACTACACAGCTGATTCAAATAATTAAAGCTTGATAATTAGTTGATTATTTGAATCAGCTGTGTAGTGCTAGGGCAAAAACCACAACGTGCACCCCTTGGGGTCCCCAGGACTGAGTTTGGTAAATCTGAGCTACATGGTGAGGGGGATGAGGGTTCACACATACACTGTGTCATCAAAGTTCTTTCACACTGATCTGTGCTTTGTAATGCTATTGCTATTTCTCAACGGTCACACGCTCACCAGAGATCATATGGCTGTGTTAGTGTGTTGATCATTTTTAAGATGTTTTAATGTTATACATTTAGATGTGCCTATTGGGTGTGTTTTGAAACTTGTAATTTCCCAAACATGTAAACAGTACTGTATGTAAGGCCTGTTATAGTGACATTGTTGGTAAAACATTTACAAGATCACTGTTATCTTCCTGTGTTTTATATCCAACTATCTGCTGTCTGTCCAGAACGCACATCAAGCACTTTTTCATTTCATATCTCAATAGCAAGGAAAGCATGGCCACACATTTATACTTCCTTCCAAACTATTTTCTAAATAGTTGAACAAAGCACACATGGTACTAAATATCCAGACCAAACAAGACATTCATTTTTATTTTAGTCCAGTTCACAATACCTGAATGGAATTAGTTTATTTCCTGAAGATTGTTCATCTATGCTGTCCGGTTTGGACAGATGGTCATTCTGATGAGCAGTAAGGATTTGGAATTGTTTTTGTTCATACAGAAGATTTGTCTGTCTTTTTAAAAAGTGAATGCATCCTTTGAATGTCTCAAGTCAAGTTTTCCAGCCATGTTGTGTCAACTGTATTGAATGTTGAACAGCAGTAAAGACAAATACTACTTGCATAACTATGGCTTCATTATGTGGCTTTGCCCTTCGGTATGCTTGAGTCCCCTTGACTTGCTCTGGGCCTGTGACCACCAATTCCTACCTCTTTTACTGCTGCCTGGCAGTCGAAAGGCAGACAGGCAGGCAGGCGGGGTTTATTGTGTTGTTGGCTGAGTAACAGCAGCAACATGTGACAGGTGGCTCCCGGGAACCCCTGACAAACAGTGAGGCTCCTCTCACACACAAAAATGTGTCATTTAGCAGATCCTCTTATCCAGAGCTACTTAGTTTGTGAATTCATGTTAAGATAGCTTGGTGGGACAACCACATCTCAATCATAGCTACTTTGAGGAAAATTGTATTTACTATCAGCAAAGTTGTGGTCACAAAAGGCAAGGGTGTGTTTTTTGGGGGGGGGTGTATGCTACAGCAGAGACACGGTCATCCAAAGGTCATATCCGATCATCTAAGGCAGGGATGGGCAACTTTGATGGGGGTGGGGGGCACATATACAATCTGAACTCATCATGGGGGGGGCGCAATGGCTCCCGCATCTGCGTACCCTCATCCATACCCACACATGCAGTCAGAGCATTTTGGGGGCCCCAAATCTACATTTTGTTGGGCCTTCGTGCATATTCTCTACGGCGTCATGTCCAAGCTGATGCTGACGTGATGGAGGCGCCAGAAAATTTGGCCAAACATAAATGACACTTTTAAATTACAGAAAATTGAGGCTAAACGCCAGTCATGTTTGGCAAATAATAATTAACATTAACGTCTAAATAATTGAATCATATTTTGTCACATGCGCCGAATACAACATTAAGTGTAGACTTTGCGGTGAAATTATTACTAAACGAGCCCTTTCCCAACAATGCAGTTAATATCATTTTAATTTAACTAGTACGAAAAATAAATAGATCAAAAGAAAATAGTCATACTAAAATAACACACAATAAATAACAATAACGAGGCTATATACAAGTTGTCCTCAAGGCACGGTTCGTTTTAGATCAAATGGTCACAAGACCAGAGAGTGCAGGAATTGCGCTCCGCAATTTACATAACTTGAATCTGAGTGGAGGCGGTCAGCATTTAACGACTATTTAACCATAAACGTAATTGTTGAAACCCTGAATGTTTTATTTTATGAAGCATGTCTTACCTTGTTTCAAAGTAACCTAGCCAAAATACGACCATAGAAATGTTGAGGGAATTATTTTATTAACACTAACATGACATTGAAACCAGCATTTTTCTCATTGGTTTTCAACAGTGAATTTTTTTGTCCAGAAAACAAAGGCATAATCCTAGTCATATTAGTAACCCATGCTAGTTGATGCATTTTTAGTGCTCCAGACTTTCTTAATTTCGAATGGATATTTTCATCAATGTCACATGAAACCGCTCACACATGCGGAGCGCTTTTGAGACGGTGTTTTCCGCTAATTGCATTTTGGAACATTCGCACGTATTCTACAGCCATCTCTGCATTGTTGAGTTTATAATATGAAGAATTAAAGTTTATCAATATTTTAGGCTAAACAGACTGATCTGTTGCATCAGCCTCATTAGCTTACATTTTTTTTGTTTTTTTATTGTATAGTGGTTGTATGATTTTAGGATCTGTAGTCCCAGAACTGTCCCAGAGTCTATTTTCAACCATAGACACCGACGGGGCGTACTTCATTTCAAGCCCTGGAGGGAATAATTTTTTTAAGACATAAGTATTTTTTTGTAATTGTAATGTTGCAATATTTTAAAGGCTACAAAGGGTGGCCAACCATCCTCTATGAGAGCTTTAAAAGGGGACTGTTTTGAGACAGGCTTGAATATGCAATGAAGTGTAGCCTACATTTTGATCTGATTCTCTATGGTGTAAAGAAAGTTAATATCAAGCGAACCCTGTTACTCATTTTGCCATGGGGTGGAGAGAAAAATGTGCAGTTTTAATATCCTACTGAGTGACTAAAAAAAGAAAGCTGTTTGCTTGACTAAATCTAAAAAACAATAAGCTGATATGGGCTAATTGTGAGTGACTGACATGATGAGAGAGAACCTGCTGATGCACAACCAGATTATGCACCCTGTGGATTCCCAGTGCTTTACCAACTCTCCCTTTCCGTTCCAGCTCACCATCTCACTCACAGATCCTTTTACTGTTATGGCTGGCTGGCAATTTCCAGATTGGTTCCACTCCTGCCTAGGGAAGGGTTCTCTTTGTTTTCTACGGAAGTTAGCCTAACTGAATCCAAAACACCAGTCATGTTTTGATCCAATTGTGCTCTCACACACACAGTTTCAAACATGTCCATAGCCAGACAATGTGAACTGCAGGAGCAGGGCATTGTTTAACATTTAATATAGTAAGGCAAACACTAATTGTTGACATGTACATATCTGTACTGCTATAATGAAGCTGATGATGATCATGTAGATACTGAACACTGGTCAATTTTGTTTCTTCAGCTTCCATTTGAGAAGGAGGTCTACTACATCCAGCATTCTTTGCTCTACCTGGTGCCTGTATACCTCTTCAGGAAAGGAGGTAGGTGCCGGCTTCTTTTGCACTTATGGAATTCTGTGCTTTGTCTCCATTCCATGGGTGCTTCACTATCATTGAGAATTTAAACCATCTTGAGTTACTTCTCACTACTACCTTAACTCAACCAATCAAAACCCTCCTCCAGTTATGAGATTGTTGCAGGGAGAGAGGCAGAGCCCTGGAGTAAACTAGACTGCCATCTAGTGTTGTGATGCCATTCTTGCAAACACTGTTGACATTACATTTATTTTTCGTGAGAATGTGATAATTTTCCATGTTTAACATTAAAATAAAACATAATATGGCAATAAAAAAAATATGAATTTAACAATTCAGAGGAATAGAGACTACGGTGGCCTATGTTAAAATTAGCTCCAATACATAGTGAAATGGATCCCCAGTCAACAACAGACTAGGCTACAATTTGAACAAAAAGAATGGAATGAACTCTCCATCGTGATCTACCATTTCTCCAATAGAATGAAAAAGCAAAACTGCTTCAAAATGAAACCGCTCTGACAGCTTTAAGGAAAAATCGATAAGGTCACACACCACCCTGGCTCCTAACAAATTCAAACTAATTTGGAACAACAGTCTGGTGTATTACACACAACATATCTGTGAACATAAGGAATAATTCATATCCCTGTCATAGCAGCATCACTGGTGAGCTAAAAAAACTAGACAAAAACCAAGTCCATACCTGTACTGTAGAGTTAACAGTCTGACTTAAAGGTGCTACACATAGGATTTTTCTGCATTGTAATTTCGAAAATGTCCGTAATACAGTGCCATTCGAAAGTATTCAGACCCGTTAACTTTTTCCCAATTTTTGTTACATTGCAGCCTTATTCTAAAATGTATTAAATTGTTTATTTTCTTCGTCAATCTACACACAATACCCCATAATGACAAAGCAGAAACAGGTTTTTAGACATTTTTGCTGTCACATTTAAATAAGTATTCAGACCATTTACTCAGTACTTTGTTGAAGCTCCTTTGGCAGTGATTACAGCATCGAGTCTTCTTGGGTATGATGCTACAAGTTTGATGAAATCCTGCACGGAGCCTTCACTGTGCACTGCCTCTAAGAGCGCTTCAGCAGTAAGGAAGGAGGAAATAGACTGCTCTTCTGGCTCTCTGGGAGGTAGCTCTTGGTTGGCGCGGCAGTTTGATTGTGTGCAATGCTGCATGAATCTTGTTTGTTTTCAGCGTGTTTTAGTTTGTAAAGTGTTTAACTCCATCATCGGTGTGGCGCTCTAGGTCATGATTTTTTTCTTTTGGGACTGCACTGGTTATGAATTGCATGAATTAGTAGCAACATTGTTGCGAAGTTTTGACATGCAAACAAATAAAGCATCAGACGGACAGACAGCTGTTGACTTCAGGCTTGCAGTTGCATTAAGATCTTTTCTCTTCCCTCTATCGTTCCAGTGCTTTACACTGCAGCAGGCTTTCTATTTTTCAGATGCGCTTCCCGTTGATGTTCATTATCGCTGGACTCTTATTGCCCTGCCAGAACTATTTGGGTTGACATTTTAGTTGAGAGGGAGGTTGCTTGCAAGTCTGTGTATTGTTATTTGAACTGTATTGAGGTGGTGTGATTCTAATGACATGTAGCCGAGAAGATTTTGGACATTTTAAGGCCTTTGTTTTGTCTATGAACACCCACACATTCATACCCTCTTGTAAATAGTTTCTATTAAGTTACGGTTCAATTGCTCTGCCATTATTATTATTGTATGAGGTATTCTTGGTGGGGTTACCCCTGTGCTGTGATGTGGGTTTTATAGGGTGTGTATTCTCTCTTCTCTCCACTGGCTATCTGGTCAACAGGCTACACTCTAGGCAGTCTCTTCTGCTGATGTGTGTATTCTCTCTTCTCTCTCCACTGGCTGTCTGGTAAACAGGCTCCACTCTATGCAGTCTCTTCTGCTGATGTGTGTATTCTCTCCACTGGCTATCTGGTAAACAGGCTACACTCTATGCAGTCTCTTCTGCTGATGTGTGTATTCTCTTTTCTCTCCACTGGCTATCTGGTAAACAGGCTACACTCTAGGCAGTCTCTTCTGCTGATGTGTGTATTCTCTCTTCTCTCTCCACTGGCTGTCTGGTAAACAGGCTCCACTCTATGCAGTCTCTTCTGCTGATGTGTGTATTCTCTCTTCTCTCTCCACTGGCTATCTGGTAAACAGGCTACACTCTAGGCAGTCTCTTCTGCTGATGTGTGTGTCTGGTAGTGGTACTCTCTCTATTCTACTCTTTTCCTTTTGGCATGGTTAATACCTGCTTGGCGCCCAAACAAAACCTTTATCTTTACCCCTCTCTAATAATACCGCTACAACCTTGGCACACCTGTATTTGGGGAGTTTCGCCCATTCTTCTCTGCAGATCCTCAAGCTCTGTCAGGTTAGATGGGGAGCATTGCTACACAGCTATTTTCAGGTCTCTCCAGAGATGTTCGATTGAGTTCAAGTTTGGGCTCTGGCTGGACCACTCAAGGACATTCAGAGCCACTCCTGCGTTGTTGGCTGTGGTTTTAGGGTCGTTTTCCTGTTGGAAGGTGAACCTTCGCCCCAGTCTGAAGTCCTGAGCACTCTGGAGCAGGTTTTCATCAAGGATCTCTCTGTACTTTGCTCCGTTCATCTTTGCCTCGATAATGACTTGTCTCCCAGTCCCTGCCTCTGGAAAAACATCTCCACACCATGCTTCACCGTAGGGATGTTGCCAGGTTTCCTCCAGACGTGATGCTTGGCATTCAGGCCAAAGAGTTCAATGTTGGTTTCATCAGACCAGAGAACCTAGTTTCTCATGGTCTGAGAGTATTTAGGTGCCTTTTGGCAAAAGCGGGCTGTCATGTGCCTTTTACTGAGGAGTGGCATCCGTCTGGCCACTATCATTAATGCATGATTAGGGGAGTGCTGCAGAGATGGCTGTCCTTCTGGAAGGTTCTCCCATCTCCACAGAGAAACTCAAGAACTCTGACAGAGTAACCATTGGGTTCTTGGTCAACTCCCTGACCCAAGGCCCTTCTCTCCTGATTGCTCAGTTTGGCCGGGCAGCCAGCTCTAGGAAGAGTCTTGGTGGTTCCAAACTTCTTTCATTTAAGAATGATACAGGCCACTGTGTTCTTGGGGACCTTCAATGCTGCAGAAATGTTTTGGTACCCTTCCCCAGATCTGTGCCTCGACAGGATCCTGTCTCGGAGCTCTACGGACAATTCCTTCAACCTCATGGCTTGGTTTTTGCTCTGACATGCACCGTCAACTGTGGGACCTTTTTATATAGACAGGTGTGGCTTTTTCCAAATCATGTCTAATCAATTGAATTTACCACAGGTGGACTCCAAGTTGTAGAAACATCAAGGATGATCAATGGAAACAGGATGCACCTGAGCTCAATTTCGAGTCTCATAGCAAAGGGGCTGAATACTTACAGTATGTAAATAAGGTATTTCTGTTTTTTATTTGTAAAAAATTTGCACCCATTTCTCAAAACCTGTTTTTTTGTTTTGGCATTATGGGGTATTGTGTGTAGATTGCTGATGATTTTTATTTAATCAATTTTAAAATAAGGCTAAAACATAACGAAATGTGGAAAAAGTCAAGGGGTCTGAATACTTTCTGAAGACACTGTATATCTGCAGTAATAGTGGAATGATAGTGTTTCACAGTATTATTTACCCGCCAGTGTTGTGATTGGCTGGCCAGTGTTGTAATATTCGCTTATTGATATCTCCCGCCGGGCTGGCACCTGTTGTCAAAGTGGGAAAGCTGTTTTGACTTTTTGGCTGTTATCTGGGTGGAAATCGGGTCAAGCGGCCAATGTAGAAATCACTAATTTCCTGGCTGCTAAAATTATACACTGTTTGCTCAATTTTAGTTTGTGAGAAAACATGCACTGAATAGTGTAGGGACTCATTATAATATATTAACAAAAAGGGGAGTCTAGGGTGGGAAGGGCCTCATTAAAGCAAAGGCTGCATTTGATTATTATTGTGAAACCGAACAACAACAAAAAACTTGACGCCGCCATCCATACCTACTCAGTACTGTTTCCTTCTATTTCCTTCTGTTTAAGCAACCGCATTGGACAAACAACAATTGCATTGTCAGTACACATTTTCACATGATATTCAATTAAACTCCATACAAATTATTTTAAAAATACAAATGTTCTTAGTACATGCACACACTATCTACTCAATGCTTTTTTTTAACATAGTGAAAAGTAGGGCTGTGCTGAGTACTCGGACAAAACAAATATCGAAACGGATATGGAGAATTTTTCAAATACGATTATGACACGTATTTTCTAATTATCCTTCATCTGGAAAAATTAATTTTCAGCTGACAGCACTCATTTTGCTTCCACTCAAATAGTGTGAAGCGCTGGGTGCTCTAAACTACTATTAGGTAGTTGTTGTCTGTAGATCAAATGGGCGGGGTATTGGTTGAACCTGCTGCAATGATTAGATTAGAACAAGCCGCTCTCATTTTCCCAGACAGACACGCACGGCTCTGTGTCACACACTCGTCTCAGGGCACAAGTCTCCCTTTCTCCATGTATAAATCAGAATCCGTAGCTAGTCATTGTTAAATCAATTTATTTCCTGTTGACTTTTGTGGTGGAATTATTGGAATCAAAAGGAGAGACGTTTAGATTTCTTCTAAACAATCAAACTTTATTTCATTAGTGCAGTAATGGAGCTGGTCGGTAATCACCCCTGGAGGTGATCACTGAACTCAACCAGTGGATTTGAGAGACAGCATTTTATAGCAAAGTCCATCCTCCTGGATGTTCATGACAAACAAAGGCTGTATGGAATGGGTCACAAGGTTGCTAATAATTCACAGCAAACAGTATCTGCTGTAAATACTGTCCTCATTGTATGGAGACCAGGGTTTGGCCCCCCAACTCCATACTGGAGCCATCTCCCCTGTTACCCCAGTACAGAAACATTAACTCATGCTATGGAATGCGGTATGACCCAAAGACATAAATCTCCTGTCAGTGTTTAATCTCTCAGAGCCCACCCTCAGTAGAACACACACATATGAGTGTTCTAACAACCCCTTATTCTGTTGCATAAAACAACAATTTGATGCAATTACAGTATTATAGCATTATCTTGCAATTTTGCTCTCACACTTTGCTGAGTCCATAAGCTGGTTTTGTCTGTCTACTTTGCCTTGTTTAGTAGGCCTAATTTCTGTCCGCATAATTAGTATAATTCTCTCGTTTTGTCGTGATCCAAGCCCATGCTTGCTTGCTACTTTTTCTCGCCCAGGCATGTTTGCCACGCAACAAATCATTAGAAAATAATATCACAAATGTAGATTGTTTATTTTGATTGTAAAAGTGTTGGGAGAAGTTTTGCTTCTCACGAAAGTGAAACAATATATGGGGCTAAAAATTTGCGTACCTTCATCTGAATCTGTCTGGAATAAATGCAGTCAGTAGTAACTGGCCATGCATTAGGCAATTTATTAGCCTATTCCGTTCATAATTGAATAGGATCAAGTAAGTAAATCATGTGACTTTTTCATTTATTTTATTTATTTATTTATTTTTTACAATGAGTGAAGAAACTTAATGATGTACTCTGGGTGATATAGCGCAGAAATGCACACTTAAGGTATAGGCATTACCGGCATTTTAAAGTGCACTTCCGGGTTTTCCGATCACAAGTAATTCCCATTACAAATATGAGTACGACAGATCGGCACACCCATTGTGAAAAGGCATGCAATAGTGGGTCTCGAGAGCAAAAAAATCCACTGCCAGCTGCATTCTTTAATTTTCAAGGGAACTTGAGAATACCCATATTGATTACTCTGCCATAAAATGGAAGAAATCCGTAACTGTATTTTCAGTTCTGTTTTGAATAATGTTCATACATTTACTATTCTTCTCTCCCCCCCAGGTGTGTACAAGCCGGAGCCCCTGGGGGACATGTGGTGGGCTATCCTCTCCACTGGCATCCTGTTCCTTTATCACTTCCTGTTCCTGCAGGGCCTTGGCCTGGTAAGATTGATGGAGGGAGCCCTCTACTGGACACTCGGTGCAACTCCTCTTCACTTGCTCTTAAAGGAGAGGCCAGTAACAAGACGCATGACACAGATATAGGAGTCAGACACTAATGTACAGGTCACACTAGCATGACTAATGAGCTGCATGACACAGCGGACTGCTCTTCTCCCACACTGCTTGACTGATGGCACGAATGAAACAAACACCAAGCAAGGCCACCGTCAGAGTGAAGGGAGAACGGCTCATAGTAATGGCCGGAACGGCGCAAATGGAATGGTATTATACACCTGGAAAGCATGTGTTTAAGGTATTTCATACCATTCTACTAATTCCGCTCCAGTCATTACCACGAGCCAGTCCTCCCCAACCTCCTGTGGCCTCAGTGTTTCTCCTTCTACATAGTCTCTCACTTTTGTCTCTTTCTCTCCCTCTTCCCAGATGACTGAGGTCAACCTGAACAACATGCTGTGTCCAGCAGTGTCAGATCCATTTTATGGGCCTTGGTACCGGGTTTGGGCTGCGGGTCACCAGACCCTGTTGACCCTGGTCCATGGAAAGGCCCTGACCCTCCTCTCCCACCACACCGGCCCCACCTGCAGGTACTTGCTGGACACCGCCAGACTGCGCAGCAAGAAGATTGACTGAACATCCACACACAGAGACAAACACGAACGTAGCCTTTTTCAATCCAAACGCCTGTTCTTATGTTGGGATTTTCTATCCACATTTTTAATGCATCTGTGCCACTTTTACCATATTTATTTCTACTGTAAAGAAATAAGCCTTTCAGAGTCAATGAAATACCATTCCTTTAGTGTTTGTGCTGGATTGCATTATATGCATGCACAATCATGGGCGCCTGATTTTGTCTGAAAGTGGGGGTGCAAATGCTTGGAAGGGGGGGGCTTGACTTTTTTTGGCATCGTTTAAAGCGCTGTCACCATAAACATTAAAACAATTTACTTGTCTCAGCAGCGTACATATTTGATTAAAAAGGGTAGAAATGGCTTATTTGGTCAAAATTACTTAACAAGCCAAGCACACAGACCCGGCGTCAGGACAGGTTTTAAGTGATTAAGGGGTGCAGTTGAAATCGGTGAGGGGGGCACAATTTTTAAGGGTTCTTGCATTGGAATTATATTGAATTCTTATCACGCTATAACGTAATAAACTAAGTTCAAATGCAGATACTCAGACCAGTGAGTGCTTTTTGAAGTGACAGATTAACGTGAAATCTGTAGCCCAGCTCCACTGTGCTGTATCAGCACAATGGACAGCGCCCTACACAAGGCCATTTCGGTAATGAATATAGGCTACAATATAGGCTTTTTATAATGGTGAATTGCCTAATGTGAATGCAGGCGTGCACACAGCTGTCTTACCAAAATAATGCAAACTAAATGCTGAAAGTAGTAGACTAGTTATTCATGCAAACAAAAATACTGAATAGCAGTTTGGCTTAGAAAAGCGACACAGCGAATGTGAACAAATGAATGTGAACAGAACAAAACAGAGTTAGGCCTACTATAGGCCTATAAACAATAGCAGATTAATAAAGGCATGACATAATCTAGGCTAGTTACATTAACAGTAAACAAAAGGAGAATGCAAATAACCACAGTCTACAGCAGGGCTCTCCAACCCTGTTTTTCCCCCTGTAATCAATTAAGCAATGCCGGCCTACCATAAATACGTTTCCATTTCAGTTCCATTTTAAAAACATGAAAACCAATAGGCTGCCAAGAAAGCATACATTCTATTTCTATGGTGAAATGTATCGATATGTAGCTATCATTTGGGTTCTTCCATTAGAATTAGAATGAGTTCTACTTATATCACAATAAATGTAAAAGTTCAAAGGCCGAGACCATTGAGTGCTATATCATCACCATGTACAGCGCCCTACACACTAAGCAAGCCCTTTTTGGCAATGAAAATATATTTGCCACTCATACTCTAGGTTGTTGCTGAAAAGGATGTCACTGGCTATACTACCAAGATTATGATAAAACCAACCAGCTAGATTGTTTCTTACCTTTTCAGAAAAGTTGCAGCCTCCTTGATGCTCTGTGGAACTTCCTGAGTAATCAATCATTCCATTCTCCCTGAAATCTTCTTGTAAGATCCCCCTCAAATGGAGGGGGATTGGATTAGTTGAGCTTTCCTCGAGTGTAGCATGCTTCATCTCCTGACTAAACACATTTGTCAAAGTGGAAAAGGAGTTTGTGCCAGTTGCCTATCATTAACAAGTGTTGACACCTCAATTCCCATAGGACTTAAAACTTTGTTTTCTTTCCACAGTGCAGTGCATTTCAAATGCTTCATGCGTGCCTAGCGAATCCTTTTATTCTATCAATAGCATGCTTCCAGTTAGAATACCCGCCTTTGAATAAGGCCCAGAAAACCTGCAGCTAGGGTAGAATTCTTTGCCAACCTGGGCTGGCTTCTTTGTTCCAAGATCATCAGGAACAGGTGGAGGGGTCTGTGGAGACATTATGCTAGTGGCGCTTGTGGAAGAGTGAGTAGGCTCTTCACGCTGAGCTAGCTGGAGCTCGGCAGCATCATCGCTGCTGAGCTTGGCGGCGGTTTCGTTTCTGATATCCATCGTGGCAGTGGCAGATTAGCTGGTTAGAGCAAAATAGGATAATAACACTAACACCCTTTACAGCTAGCTAAGAAGCTAACTAAACGCTGTAGTGGTGGGGCTTTAACTGAACTTGACCTGCCCTTATAAATCAAAATCAAATGAGCCTATTACAGGCAGAGGCGTATCACATTATTCACGTAGCCTACCACAGATGAGCAGCATTTACCCCCTGCTTTTTATGGAAACCCAAAGGAGTCATACCTAACCGCCCAGTAGCTTTCCTTAGCCCCCCTACACATATACACACACACTCTGAGGTGCGCAGATACGGATTTTGCACCAACCTGTCACTCGATAATTTGAACTTTTTGCTGTTTTTATATAGAGACATAAAACTGAAGTGGCTTTGCCCCCTCGTGGAGCCGGGTCCGCAAGCATAGCTGTTTTATGGAGATCCAAATACCCTGTGCTTTTTCATTTAGAACATAGTCGCATACAGACACCACTTGGCAACATTATAACCGTGAAGTGGCCATTGTGCGCTCGCATATGGGGCTCAGCCAGAACTGTTACGTTTGTCAATTAATGAAAAAAAATTAACAATGTGATTTAGTTAATTTGAAGTTGGGGGAAATAGATGGCAAAAATGCAGAATGGTGTTAAATGCCTGTAAACAGCTTGGGGAGGAAAAATATTTCACAGATGTAAGCATGTAATATTAGGCCTACTGATTATTACTCAAATGGACATATACATTTTATTACAAACATTACTAATCATTTGAAATTATCCAATGGATGATCATTTTCTGGTAAAAAAGTGGGGGTTAAAACTGATGTTTGCACCTCTATTCTAAAAGTGGAGTTGTAAGCTGCTCCATTTTCCCCATTGCTCAGGCGCCTATGCGCACAATGGGAAAGACTTCTGGAGTTTGGTAGTTCTTGATGTGGGGCTGGCCAGATGAAATTTGCCTTTGTTTCTTGTTTTGTTTTGGTCCGATTTTCTGAATACGAGATACTTTTTATTTTTTAAGTTACCTTTTGTAGTTATGTTCAGTAAAACATTTTAGAGCTCTCTTAGATGTCATTGTTATTGTACACTTTAAACTCTTCATTTGGGTTTGCCATGCCAGTTGGCCTGGATATGGGTCAAGTTGACATTTTGTGTTTGTAACATTTCATCTGTGACAAGTTTAATCCATTGTAAAAAAACATCACTTTATGATTGTTTGAAGAGTAACAGTAGTGAAGCAGCTTTCCCTGTCATGATATCTGTGGTCAGACAGCCTCGGTCACAGCCTCTTCAATGACTTACATGGACAAACCTGTTCCTCACGTGCTGGATCAAATGGTATATATGAAAGAGGCTCCTGCTTCTTTATCCCATTTCTCCATCACTGATTTTCAAAACTGCAAAGGTGAAAGAAATATGATGTAGGGGGCCTTTTCAGAGACAAAGACTGTTTTCTGTCCTATCAGATTATAATGGAGGGGAAACGACAGAAAGTATCTGGATGGAGGTATTTTGGTGCAGCACGGTTGTCGAAAGGGTGAGAGGAACAATGTCCTGTGCCTGTTGAGAGATACAGGGATCTTAGAGGAAGAGATGGCCTTCAGAGATTATTCATTAAATATATATATTTTTTAATCATGGGCCATATTCAGTGGGGCACAACTGTTAAGGTTGCAGATTAAACTATAATGTTGATTATTCTCTATCACATGAGATTGTGAACCAGGCTTGTTCTTTACTTTACACTTCAGTCTACATTCTGAGTGTTGTGCCCCAGGTTATTTATGGACTGAAATTGGGATGGCCCTTATCATGTACCCCAATATATTTGTTCTATATACATGATCACATAGTGCATCTGTTTATTGATAACCTGCATAGCTCTACGTTGGGACAGTAATTGGGAACCCCTGTTATAAGGGAAGTATTACAGCCTAATGAAGAGGTTTTAAGTAGCATTTCCTATTCACTTCGATCATTGGATCGCTCCCATTTTGTAATGAGGGATATTTGTGTTACTTTACAAGTACACAATAAAAAATAAAAGGGATATGGTTTACTTTTGTACGCTTGTTCTTTTTTCTGGGTGAATATGCACTGTTGTATTTATTGACAATAAAAGTGATTTTTACCCTTTAATTGTATTTTCTCAGTGAATACCTCAGGTACTAATAATACACTGAACAAAAATATAAATGCAACATGTGAAGTGTTGGTCCCATGTTTCATGAGGTGAAACAAAAGATCCCAGAAATGTTCCATACTCACAAAAAGCTTATTTCATTTGGTGCACAAATGTGTTTACATCAGGGTGGGTGAGCATTTTTCCTTGGACAAGACAATCTATCCACCTGACAGGTGTGGCATATCAAGAAGCTCATTAAACGGCATGATCATTACCCAAGTGCACCTTGTGCTGGGGACAATAAAATGCCATTAACATGTGCAGTTTTGTCACACAACACAATGCCACAGATGCCTCAAGTTTTGAGGGAGTGTCCAAATGGCATACAGGAAAGTCCACTAGAGCATTTGCCAGAGAATTGAATGTTCATTTCTCTACCATAAGCCGCCTCATGTTGTTTTAGAGAATTTGGCAGTACATCCAACCGGACTCATGACCGCAGACCACATGCAATAACGCCAGCCCAGGACCTCCACATCCAGCTTCTTCACCTGCAGGATCGTCTGAGACCAGCCACCCGGACAGCTGATGAAACTGTGGGTTTCCACAACTGAAGAATTTCTCCACAAACTGTCAGAAACAGTCTCTCTGTGTGCTCGTTGTCCTCACCATGGTCGTAACCGACTTCAGTGGGTAAATTCTCACCTTCGATGACCACAAGCACGCTGAAGAAGTGTGCTCTTCACGGATGAATCCCGATTTCAACTGTACCGGGCAGATGGCGTAATGTGGGTGAGTGGTTTGCTGATGTCAACGTAGTGAACAGAGGAGTGAGTGAGGTTATGATATGTATGGGCAGGCATAAGCTGCGGACAATGAACACAATTGCATTTTATCGATGGGAATTTGAATGCACGGAGTTACCGTGACAAGATCCTGAGGCCCATTTTCGTGCCATTCATCCACCGCCATCACCTCATATTTCAGCATGATGATGCACGGTACCATTTCACAAGGAAATGTCCCATTTCTTCCATTGCCTGCATACTCACCAGACATGTCACCCATTGAGCATGTTTGGGATGCTCTGGATTGACGTGTACGACCAGCAACTTCACACAGCCACTGTAGAGGGTGGGGACAATATTCCACAGGCCACAATCAACAGCCTGATCAAATTATCAGGATATGTTGTGCTGCATGAGGTCACACCAGACACTGACTGGTTGTCAGATATGCATCAGTGACCAACTGATGTATATCTGTATTCCCAGCCATGTGAAATCCATAGATGAAGGCCTAATTTATTTATTTCAATTGACTGATTTCCTTTATGAACTGTAACTCAGTAAAATCTTGTGTTTATATTTTTGTGAAGTGTAGATTAGTGGCGTGTATTCATGGATGCCAGCCCCCCCCCCCCCACCCACCCCCCCAAACAAAAATAAATAAATAATAATACATACATTATTTTGTATCTTTTGTTTCTCTGTCATACATTCAGCCTCTTGGGAATTGAAGGAAGTGTATCTCACTGGAGAAAACATCAGAGCGAATGAACTAGCTGTCTCAGTATGTGTAGCGTATCTACAAGATAGAAGTTTACATACACCTTAGCCAAATACATTTAAACTCAGTTTTTCACAATTCCTGACATTTAATCAGAGTAGAAATTCCCTGTCTTAGGACAGTTAGGATCACCACTTTATTTTAAGAATGTGAAATGTCAGAATAATAGTAGAGAATTATTTATTTCAGCTTTTTATTTCTTTCATCACATTCCCAGTGGGCCAGAAGTTTACATACACTCAATTAGGATTTGGTAGCGTTGCCTTTAAATTGTTTAACTTGGGTCAAACATTTCGGGGAGCCTTCCACAAGCTTCCCACAATAAGTTGGGTGGATTTTGGCCTATTCCTCCTGACAGAGCTGGTATAACTGAGTCAGGTTTGTAGGCCTCCTTGCTCGCAAACGCTTTTTCAGTTCTGTGCACAAATCTTCTATAGGGTTGAGGTCAGGGCTTTGTGATGGCCACTCCAATACCTTGACTTTGTTGTCCTTAAGCCATTTTGCCACAACTTTGGAAGTATGATTGGGGTCATTTTCCATTTGGAAGACCCATTCGCGACCAAGCTTTAACTTCCTGACTGATGTCTTGAGATGTTGCTTCAATATATCCACATCAATTTCCTTCCTCATGGTGCCATCTATTTTGTGGAGTGCACCAGACCCTCCTGCAGCAAAGCAGCCCCACAACATGATGTTGCCACCGCCGTGATTCACGGTTGGGATGGTGTTCTTCGGCTTGCAAGCATCCCCCTTTTTCCTCCAAACAACGATGGTCATTATGTCCAAACAGCTATTTTTGTTTCATCAGATCAGAAGACATTTCTCGAAAAAGTACGATCTTTGTCCCCATGTGCAGTTGCAAACCGTAGTCTGGCTTTCTTATGACGGTTTTGGAGCAGTGGCTTCTTCCTTGCTGAACGGCCTTTCAAGTTATGTCGATATAGGACTCGTTTTACTGTGGATATAGATACTTTTGTACTTGTTTCCTCCAGCATCTTCACAAGGTCCTTTGCTGTTGCTCTGGGAATTACTTGCACTTTTCACACCAAAGTACGTTCATCTCTAGGATACAGAACGCGTCTCCTTCCTGTTCGGTATAACGGCTGCGTGGTCCCATGGTGTTTATACTTGCGTACTATTGTTTGTGCAGATGAGGTGCAGACATCAGGTGTTTGGAAATTGCTCCCAAGGATGAACCAGACTTGTGGAGGTCTACAATTTTTTTTCTGAGGTCTTGGCTGATTTCTTTTGATTTTCCCCTGGTGTCAAGCAAAGAGGCACTGAGTTTGAAGGTAGGCCTTGAAATACATCCACAGGTACACCTCCAATTGACTCAAATGATGTCAATTAGGCTATCAGAAGCTTCTAAAGCCATGACATAATTTTCTGGAATTTTCCAAGCTGTTTAAAGGCACAGTCAACTTAGTGTATGTAAACTTCTGACCTACTGGAATTGTGATACAGTGAAATAATCTGTCTGTAAACAATTGTTGGAAAAATGACTTGTGTCATGCACAAAGTAGATGTCCTAACCGACTTGCAAAAACTATAGTGTGTCAACAAGACATTTGTGGAGTGGTTGAAAAATGAGTTGTAATGACTCCAACCTAAGTGTATGTAAACTTCCGACTTCAACTGTATGTGATGCAGTGAGGTCAAAACGAGTAGGACATTATTGCTGCCCAGGATGGGATGTCAGTGAGCATTTGGCCTCCCTTGATAAGAAATTCAACAATAAAAGCCAATCAGCGTTGAGTTAAACTGAGTGAGCTCAGCCACATCACATTTGGCTTAAGTTCATTTGACAAAATCGTTTTTAGTATCTTTTAGTTGTCACTGCATTAGACTAAGTAGAGGTGACTAGATAATGTTGAAGTTGAAATGGTGCTGGAATAGTTGAGGCAGTTCCTGTTTTCTTTGTGACTTGCAGTAACTGGTTCTAAATCAATAGTAGCCCGAAAATGTTGGAAACATTACCTTGCTTGACCATGCTGTAGATCATTAACTGTTTGTTACATGAAATATGTTGTGTACTTCACCGGACAGATGTTGCTCTCCGGTTTTGCAATCAAACAAATGTGTGATTTCATTTATTCTGCCACTGTGGCTTATATGAACTAACAGGTTATAGAGCAAACTAAGTAATTATCACAGCACATTGGTTGTAAAATGGCTTTTGGGGGGGAGGGGGAGAGCTTGGCTTCCTACGATTTCACCCACGCATCACTACAGGTGTAGATTATATAGCTCTTTTCCAGTCCTCACAGGGATTTAAATAGTAAGCGGCAAACACCTCTAACACCACCAATGTGTAGCACCTAAATTATTTCCTTTCCATTACTATGGACTTGTTATCCAAGATATAAATATAACCTAATGTGTATTGTATGACATGCAATCAGGCTCCAACTCTCCAAGCATACAACCAAATACGTTATCAGTCGTTTAACATGGAAAAACACCCATTACACAACTCACACACACACATTTATCTTTTCACTTGGTTTTATTCATTTTTATTGGCTAAATGAATTTAAAAGGTAATAACAATGTTTAAAACTACATGATCATATCCACAGCCATTGCTCACATACCCACTGATAACCCATCTATATATAAGATTTTCTCCCTCCCCACACATTTTTAAAAAACATTTTTCATTTTCTGTATTTTTTTGGAGCCATACTATCATAAATGCCCATTTCAAGTCTCATCACACTAACAGCAATTCAATGGGAGAGGAAGGAGACTCTAGCTCTAAAGGAGTCCCGTCCCCCCCCGTCCCCCCAGTTCATATTATTCCATCAACATTTAAGTTACTAAAGCAGAGAAAGAGACGGAACCAAAAATGAAAAGTAGAAGAAATAAAAGGTGGGTGTGAGGGGTTACACCAGGCAACCCCGTGGCCCGTCATGCCACCACAGCAGAGACAGTTACTCTGCACAGCGACACGTCGCACAACTCTGTGGCTCACATTTTCAGAACATAGAAAACCACTAAAATAATTTAAACTAGATCCAAAATAGTTTTGGGGAAAATAATAGATTTTGATGTACAAAAACAGTAATTTCTTTTATTTTAGTAAATCTTATAAAAGTTCCAAACACAAGTTTATTGTAGTTCTTATTTCATTTATTATTGATTCATTTATTTTATTTTGTTTATCTATTAGTGCGATTGTATACCAGTGCAGCTACTGGGTCCAGAGTAAAGAAAAGAGGTCTTTTTTCAACTTTAACGGCATAAAAAACAAGGACAAACTCATCTTTTATATAAAGTATAACTGCTGGTCTTTAGGAAAGAAACACAGAAACCCATACATCTAGGAGGCACGCTATGGGGGGTTTTTTGTTGTTGAAAAAATGTAAATAATGAAAATACAAGTGACGACAACAAAATAAAAAATTGTGTGCAACCAAGTAATTTCACTATCCTTGATGCCGGGTAAGGCTTCAGACATAATCAATGAAATTCATTGAATAAGAGGTTGCTAAAGAAATCAAAAAGACAAGTTAGAAATTGTACAAAAAAAACAGATTTAAAAAAACAGACGGGAAAAAATAACATTTTGTCTCTTGCAGGGGTGTTTTTTGGAAGGACAGGAAGCCAGGCCTGAAGAGCAGCATTTGGACTTGGCCAAAACATAGAGATGTATAGAGATCGCTACGTTGTATCTGTGCCATTATGGCGTCTGTGACAGCACGCGCAGTGCCATTGAGGCTTTCTCCATTTTAAAGTAGTCCATTTTCTTCTTCTTTTGATGTTTGAAAAAAGTGTAAAGCTAACATTGGTGACTTACTACCACCTGCAGTGATGGAGTCTTGAACCAAATTGTGTTCAATTTATTGTGGCCGCTAGATGGCAGCCATATAGCTTAAAGCCAATTACAAACTAGACAAACTAATTTGAAGAAAACAATGCTCTGCTCATTGGTCGATCACTCCCAACCCATAGGAATCCCCACCCAGTTGACCATTTTAAAAAGGAGGAAGCCCTAAACATCCATGCAAAAACAGGTTACTTCCATGTTATGATCTCTATACATCTCTATGGGCCAGAGGCATCTTTGGTTCAGTTGAACATACAAAGGTAATAGGAGCTTAAGCATTCCACAAAAATATATGCATACCGGTACACATACAAGGGATGCAGGGGCTAAACCGGGCAATGGAACCAAATGACATTGTCTTTACACATTATCCCAGTTGTGTTAGTATGAACAATGGTCACTCGTCCATGGGCAGAGGTGTGTTTAAACTAACTGCTAATTAGCAGTCAGAATAATCTTTTGAAGGACACCAGGAAAATCACATCACATTTGACTGAGATTTATTGATATTCATGAACCTTTACGTTCAGTCATTTCCATGTTAAAATTACGTAACATGATATACTTACGGTCATACGGAAGAGTGATTCATGAATGGCAACGAATTGTCCAAGTCAAATGTCATACAATAATTATGTGAGCATCCTGATGACATCAGCAATCACTCATCTGGCTCACTAAACCTGCCAACTAAACCCACCCTCATGTCCAGCTTAAAGAAACCACTGTTATAGAGGGCTACATGAATGACAATATTACATGAGAAGCACGACTTCCTTTGAGGGAGTTTGTAAGAGCCAGAGTTGAGTGAGAGCCTTCTGTCAGATGACCTTAAAGCTGATAATCAACTCCATGGATGAGTAAATGATACAGGACAGCTATAAAAACTCACAATTTAACAGAGTAAAACATGAAGTGTTATGGGTGTGCTTCTAAGAGGAACATCCAATCGTGGGCTGGACAGGGAAAGGGGCCTACGATGGGAGGCTGGAGAGGAGGGGCGATAGACCCCTTTTACTCCAACTCTTTACTGTCCCAGTCCAGGAGAGAATGTCCCCTTCTGATGCCACGATCTACTGAACGACAGACTATACCTTTAACCCCCAGGCCATGAGGCAGGGAGTTGGGGGGAGGGGGATTAGTAGTGACTTCTTGTCCTTTCAAACCTGCAGGGTGTTGACTTACACTGGTAGGAAAAAACACCTGTTGAACAGATCTGCATATATCAAGGATAATAAGTCGGATATGATCGATGAGTCCGCATGACCAGTCACGAAACTCGCGACCGCCCCAACATGAGGTCCAATAGCACCATTTTATTTATTTTTGATGATTTATACAAGTCTCTAAGCCTTCGATGTCAGGGATTAAACCATACTGTATGTTTTATACACACATGCAACAGAATGGACTGCATTTGTGTATACATATATCGGCAAGTATGTAAAAGAGAATGGTAGACTTGATTTTGCAGCAGAAAAGTATTCAGGTTGTGCTGTATTGAATGGACCAGAAAATGGGTACCCGATTGTTCATCAACAGGGATAGCTTGTCCCGCAGTTCTCTGAAAACTGTTTTTATGACAAACTACTAGGCCAATATATCTCTTTACCCAGGCCTCCTTTGTCTTGTCAATGTTGTTGAGCAGCATTTCCCTGACCACAAGAGGATAATATGAAGGAAATGCCATCCAATATCTGAGCAGGGAAGCACAGAGAACAGGATAGATAGACCATTACCACAATAACATCTAAACCAAGCATGTCTGTGGACAAACCCCTTCTACAATAGGCTAGATTAATGAAGTAAGCTGGGGGTTTCTAATGTCCTGGTATGATTATAAGAAAGGTTCCCATCTGCCTCCCGCTACAATGTGTCTATCTGAAGGTGAATGGGTGAATCAGGTTTTAAAGGCTTGTCACTGCTCTGTAGGTTGAGGTCAGTGTTAGACAGTACAGGACAGAGGAATACTCAGGGCACCATTTTACTGGTCCATCATTTATTAAATCAACACAACTGAAATCTGGGTCATTTCGGGTTACTGTGGATGGAATTCCAAAAGCCCTTAACATTTTGCATATAAAAATAAAATAAAAAGGATTAACCCTACTGTCAGTTGGTAAAAGATGTTTAAAAAAATATGTTCGTTCTTTTGTACACGACACAGAGATCATTAGCTAATCCATTAACTACACTTGATAAAACATACCAACTACTGGGCATGGATGTGACTGACTAAAAGGAACACTTGAAGAGGACATTGACTAACTGGTTACTTGAAATCCCTGGCTCTTTATGTAGGGTTTGAATGCAGCTTGACCACTCTTTGTCAGTTTCCTCTGCATCCGTTTCAACCAGCTCACCAATCTGCCAAAACAGCTGACAAGACACACCAACACCCATGCATGGTTTCTAGTGGCACAGAGATGGGGAGCAACTGGTCCTGAAAACGGCAAGCACCTCAACAAACAGCAGCATGTCATGAGGAAATAACGGATTTGAACAAATCAACCGACGATGACCAGTTCCAAGGGTTTAAGGTTAGCTAGATGCTATCCCCAGAAGCCTCCACAAGATCTCATAGCGTTTTGACGAGAGCACGTGAAAGTGTACAACTATGGCATCCGTCAGTCATCAAGCATGTAATGTCAAATGTGGATGTAAACATTGATTAGGCCTACATCAAGTTTCATTATTTGTCATTGTGGCCACAAGCTTCAGTTAAAATGGTATAAAAGCAGAGGAGGTGATGAGGACTAACAAACAGCACAAAGGAGTTCAAACGCTGGTGTGTATTCATCAGCCGGATTCCGTTGCAAATGTAAAACGTTTATCAATGAAAATGAGTTTCTATTGTACAAATTCAGGTAGTCCTCTCCGTTTCGTTCCATTTTCCCTGTTTACTCTAGGAACAAAACAGTAAACAGGTTTCATTGCAAAACATTTTGCAACAGACTCCGACTAATAAATACACCCCTGATGCTAACCCATGCTAACTGAGTAAGTCCAGATAATGTCTTACAGGCCCAGATTCCTAACCAGGACCAAAACACAAACTTTGAGAGGAAACCCAACTTTTGGGACCAAAGCCACCAGAATAAAGTAAACTCGTAGAGGAAGTAAACACAGAGGTTACAGATAAGAGGGGTGGGGGGGGAGCAAACATCTCAAGCGTACAAAACAACCACATGCATTAAAAACAGAATATGGCTTTAAGTAGTTTTAGCATATACCTGTCACTAGACGCAAGTCTCCTTCATTGGTTTTTCCTCTCAAACCAACTAGCATGAAATAACAGGATGACGGTATTTTTCTCAGAGGACAATGAATGAGAGGACAATGTGCTCTGCAGTCAACTCTCCAACCCTATTACAACCTCCAGCCCTGCAGTCAACTCTCCAACCCTATCACAACCTCCAGCCCTGCAGTCAACTCTCCAACCCTATCACAACCTCCAGCCCTGCAGTCAACTCTCCAACCCTATCACAACCTCCAGCCCTGCAGTCAACTCTCCAACCCTATCACACCCTCCAGCCCTGCAGTCAACTCTCCAACCCTATCACAACCTCCAGCCCTGCAGTCAACTCTCCAACCCTATCACAACCTCCAGCCCTGCAGTCAACTCTCCAACCCTATCACACCCTCCAGCCCTGCAGTCAACTCTCCAACCCTATCACACCCTCCAGCCCTGCAGTCAACTCTCCAACCCTATCACAACCTCCAGCCCTGCAGTCAACTCTCCAACCCTATCACACCCTGCAGTCAACTCTCCAACCCTATCACACCCTGCAGTCAACTCTCCAACCCTATCACACCCTCCAGCCCTGCAGTCAACTCTCCAACCCTATCACACCCTCCAGCCCTGCAATCAACTCTCCAACCCTATCACACCCTCCAGCCCTGCAGTCAACTCTCCAACCCTATCACACCCTGCAGCCCTGCAGTCAACTCTCCAACCCTATCACAACCTCCAGCCCTGCAGTCAACTCTCCAACCCTATCACACCCTGCAGTCAACTCTCCAACCCTATCACACCCTGCAGTCAACTCTCCAACCCTATCACACCCTCCAGCCCTGCAGTCAACTCTCCAACCCTATCACACCCTCCAGCCCTGCAGTCAACTCTCCAACCCTATCACACCCTCCAGCCCTGCAGTCAACTCTCCAACCCTATCACACCCTCCAGCCCTATGGATCACTTTCACTAGCGGCCTGCTTCACAGAGACAAGGGACAGATTACCTCCTTTGACGCAGCCATGATCATGCTAAAATGGCTTCCTCCATACATTTCTCAAGTTGGAAAGAAGAGCGGGCGAAAATATCTGAGCTGGAGCCGAACAAATTCAATTCAAGTTTTGCAGGTTTCATTACAAAACACTCAGGGGTGGAAATGAACGTCTCTGTCAAATATTTTGCCATGATCCTAATTTAATACAGCGGTTTCAATCTCCTGTCGGATGTGAACTTAACAACAAACTTCTAACCACACACAGAAAAGCAAACACGTGTGGGGTAATGTAATAAAAAAGACCAGCAAGCAAGTACTAGTGGCGTGGCATCACAACCCTACAATCTACAGCACTACAACGGGTTACAAAGGCCAAACCAACATTAGTCCATTTCTTGAGAAGAATCGCAAAATTGAGGAAAAGATTGAGTCTTCCAGAACGGCTGTTGGCTTGCCACATGACACACATAATGCCAAGCTGGCTACTAAGAAAGGATTCAACAGAAACAGATAAACATGTCCCTAATAGATGGGACACTGTAGCTAAGCCTACACAAAATATGAGCCTATACCTTTATGCATTACGAATTCACCATATATATGACTTGCTTCCATCCACAGAATCAAAAGCCTGATTAGGATTGTTTGAAAATAATACATTTAGGAAAATCGAGTATTTGTGAACAAAAATAAAAACTAAAGGGGTTATAGATATTGATATATATGCTGCAAAAACTAAATCAATAGGAGGATAAAAATAAAAGATTTTAGTTTTTTCTCGTCATCATCAATTGATGCTCATTTTGCCACCCGTTGCCACGTCAACGTCTGGGAGAGCGTCAGCATGGCAACGGAAACTATCATCATAAAATGGTACAGTAGTAGAGATAGCTAGACCAGGAGGGGGCGGGCTCTCCTGGGAAAAGGTCGGCAGAGAGGTCCAGTGATTGGTCATGCGGCTCGCTGTCAGGAATAATGGTTGTATGGGGGTAGAGGGTGCCCGGTGCCGTTCTGGTAGTGATGGTGCTGGCGGTGGGCAATGTACTCAGCATAGCTCATTGTCATCTTCTCGCTACGGTACCTAAACAAGAGGAGAGAGAAGTTAGAGAAGGAACAGTTACCCCAACTTACCTGGCAGTGGCACTAGAATCTCTACACCCTAATGCTGCTATGGATACAGCAGTACTCCTTCACTGATTTCTGTCTGTACTGTGGCAAACAGGATCACGGTGGGCTTTGGGAGGGTCCCCTACAGTAATGATGCACCAGTCACATATTCCCAGCAGTAAGCAACACTTTCATCATCTACACTGAAGGCAGAGCCAAGGCCAGCAGCAGTGGAAGTCAGCAACCGGTGTGAAAGGAGAGCAGCCTCTCTTACCTGGTCAACTTAATGGTCTTCCTGAAGTCATTTGTGATGGGAGCTTTGTAGCCTCCCTTTCGTAGTAAGGAATCTATGGTCTGAATGTGGTCCCATCCTGCACAGAGAAGGTTATATCCCCTTGAATATCCCCCTTTATGTCCCCTTGAATCCCACTTCTCTCTAGAACCAAGACCTTCAGTCATACAGACATTATACAACGGTGATGGGACACACGATTCCACTTACCTTGCTCTTTTGCGACCTCTGGTAGGTAGGTGGCGGTGCGCTTTGATCCTTTTTCATTGAAAAACTCTATCCTAATGCCATGAACACCCACCTACAGGCCAGAGAAAGGAGAGACAGAGACAGAGAGGGAAGAACAGACATCACATGAATGGACAGGAACAACAGACACATGCCTATATACACTACATGTCTTCGGCCACACACTCCAGAAAAACTGCAGCATTACCTAACAGTGTTACTAACCTATAGAAGTATGAGATACCATACCCGGTCACAGGAAGGGCTAACTCTTGAAATTCCGTCTGTCACTACAGATTTAGGAAAAACAGCTTTTAGTTTCGTCGTACCTCACTTATGGAACAATCTACAGAACACCCTACAGTTGGATGAGTTGGTGCCTTTTGGGCAAATCAGATTGTTGGTTGAGGGTCAAAATCCGGTCAAGATAGCTCGGGGGATTGTTCGAGTTAGAATTCAAAATCTGCGGGTGACACACAATCACCCACCCACGCCACGGGCCCTTGCCCCCCCCCTCCCCCCTCTGGGTCTGCAAGGTCACTGCTTACGTCCTCACAACAAAGACAGACTGCCTGTGTATGGTACTTGTCTGCCTAAATCATGCTTGCTGTGTGGATCTCCAGGCTGCAATGGGTCCAGTTCATTCAGAACCAGAAACTGCAGCAGAGGCATATTCCTATTTCATTCTCATCTCTACTTCACACTGGAGATTGTCTCTCCCAGCGTACTGCTCTGTGTGGAGAGCGTACTGCTCTGGTCTGTGTGGAGAGCGTACTGCTCTGCTCTGTGTGGAGAGCGTACTGCTCTGTGTGGAGAGCGTACTGCTCTGTGTGGAGAGCGTACTGCTCTGTGTGGAGAGCGTACTGCTCTGTGTGGAGAGCGTACTGCTCTGCTCTGTGTCGAGAGCGTACTGCTCTGCTCTGTGTGGAGAGCGTACTGCTCTGCTCTGTGTGGAGAGCGTACTGCTCTGCTCTGTGTGGAGAGCGTACTGCTCTGCTCTGTGTGGAGAGCGTACTGCTCTGCTCTGTGTGGAGAGCGTACTACTCTGCTCTGTGTGGAGAGCGTACTGCTCTGTGTGGAGAGCGTAGTGCTCTGTGTGGAGAGCGTACTGCTCTGTGTGGAGAGTGTACTGCTCTGTGTGGAGAGTGTACTGCTCTGTGTGGAGAGTGTAGTGCTCTGTGTGGAGAGCGTAGTGCTCTGTGTGGAGAGCGTACTGCTCTGTGTGGAGAGTGTACTGCTCTGTGTGGAGAGCGTACTGCTCTGTGTGGAGAGTGTACTGCTCTGTGTGGAGAGTGTACTGCTCTGTGTGGAGAGTGTACTGCTCTGTGTGGAGAGTGTACTGCTCTGTGTGGAGAGCGTACTGCTCTGTGTGGAGAGTGTACTGCTCTGTGTGGAGAGCGTACTGCTCTGTGTGGAGAGTGTACTGCTCTGTGTGGAGAGTGTACTGCTCTGTGTGGAGAGTGTACTGCTCTGTGTGGAGAGCGTACTGCTCTGTGTGGAGAGTGTACTGCTCTGTGTGGAGAGTGTACTGCTCTGTGTGGAGAGTGTACTGCTCTGTGTGGAGAGCGTAGTGCTCTGTGTGGAGAGTGTACTGCTCTGTGTGGAGAGTGTACTGCTCTGTGTGGAGAGTGTACTGCTCTGTGTGGAGAGTGTACTGCTCTGTGTGGAGAGCGTAGTGCTCTGTGTGGAGAGTGTACTGCTCTGTGTGGAGAGTGTACTGCTCTGTGTGGAGAGTGTACTGCTCTCCGGTGCACTGTAAACCTCAACTGCTGGATTCCCATATGTGAAGGCTATTTAATTTCAATAAAAATAAAATGACTGAAGAGTATTGCATAAGATGAATTAATAGCTACCTGTCTTGTTTCAGTCTCTTACCTCCCAGTCAAGGTAATCACCGACGTCCTCGAAGTTGGTGAGCAGAGACACCGAGCAGAAGAGGCGTGGCAGCTCGTCCCTCGTCACGGGGGGAAAGCGGCTGTCTTTAAGGGCACTGTGGAGACAACAGGGGACGTTTAGGGACAACATCAGCTGCACTACTTTGAACCAGTTTCAACTGGAAGACCAACAGATTATCAATGACAATGTCCACCCAAAGTACATATTTGCGTTTCATTTCTTCTTACTATGAGCCACAGGGCATTATGTTTATAATGAAAAGAAAGACCAAATCTCTCTGATAAGAGAACATGTAAATGAAGAAACCCTGCAAGCATTTTCCTTTATCCTTTCAGAAGACATTAGCCATGAAGTGATATCTTCCGTGCTACATTTCAGAAAGTGCCCATCTGAGGGGATGTAAAAATAGAATGACCTGACGGCAGGTGAGTCTCCGTATTGGCTGGACCCACAGACTCTTCATATCAGATTCTAATTTTCCCTCTCTCCCCCACTCCACTCCATCCTAACAAAAGACTGCTGCCACCACCCTTTCTGCACACGACGGCACACCATCTTCCTGCTAATGTCATGACAGCACAGATGAATGGAGTCAGTTACAGTCTCCATGAGCCATAACCTACCACCACACGCTGTCCTAATTCACCCATAGGAGTGAAATGCCATGTGGTAATGGCATGCTGTCATAGTGCTGCCTCTTCTACATATTTGTACTGTTAGAACACTCATATGGTAACAACACACGGGATGAACTGTGAACGCTGAACAGCATCCCTTTTAAGTCCATGATGTGTTAAATAGGACTCTGCTTCTTTCAGTCCAGGATTGGGAGTGACAAGCTGAGTTCAGTAGAAAGAGGCCCATTAATTTATCTTACCAGAGGGAGATGTGGGAGAGGAGCATGGAGAAGCAACATAACGAAGACATAAAACAGGCCGGCTCACTGTTTGTGGACGACACCTCACAGCAAATGATCTCTTAGAGTAATTGACTTCTTAGGACCTGGGGGCACGCTGAGGGCACGCTGAGGGAACGCTGGGGGAACGCTGAGGGAACGCTGGGGGAACGCTGAGGGAACGCTGAGGGCACGCTGAGGGCACGCTGAGGGAACGCTGAGGGAACGCTGAGGGCACGCTGAGGGAACGCTGAGGGAACGCTGAGGGAACGCTGAGGGAATGATAAGCAGAGGACCTGACAAGGCAGCAGATTACTGGGCAGCTAAGGCGGAGTGAAGGGAATCTATTTTTGTGTATATGTGAGTATTGAGGAGGACAACACAGCACTCTTGTACAGAACAAACAGACAAGCCTAAACTAAAACACTTTCAGAGGCTTCAATCTAGACTCAAGAGCTTTCAGAAGGTTATCTTGCATTTCACAGAGGCCCTTAGCAAGCAACAATGACATTCCCCACGAGTCAGGCCCCTCCAATATCTGGAATTTCTCCTGTTTCACTGGCCCCTCCCTTTTCCTGTGCTAACAACATAGTTAGCCTAGTGGTGAGTTGGATTTTAGACAGTCCACCCATATTCTAGAACGTCCTGACCTGCTATAACATTGGCTCTCAGAGCCTCAGTGGCTAGACAACAGCCATGGAGACGTTCTAACGTCTGTGTTGCTGCAGCCATTCTCTGCAGCGCCAGTGTAAGATTCCATGGGAGAGAGGGGAATTCTACATGCTGCTGGCTGCAGATCCGACTGATTGACTAGAGGGCAGGGTTGCCAAATCTTAACCAGACAGGAGACGGATACACAACAACAGCACCCACATACCTCTGGCACTCACAGGAGAGTAGCGAAGCTTATCCTCTCAGAAGAGTCATTAAACAAATAAATCTGTCTTTTTACTGAGCTGACCCTTTTATCCAAATAGGTCTGGCTTGGATTAAAACTGCATTTCACACATGTTCACATTTATAGACCTATAGCTGAATACAAACAAGACTGCACCTGACAGTGAGTACAACAGGAATGTAACTAGCCTGGCTGGCTGGCAGTGTCAGAGCACCAGGTCATTGAGTTTGACATCGCTAGCAGCCCTCTAAAAGGGCTGTCTACTAAAACAAACAGATGATCGCAATCTCTACAAAATGGCTGCTCTGGACTTCAAGCGCAACACAGAGACAAAACATGCTTTGTAAGATCCTCTGACGTTAACCTGTTCCTCCTCTACAGACCAAGACTCCTGATGTACGCTTATCTAAGGGACAGAATTAAATGATTAAATACCAGATGTGGATGCTAAACGGTGATCGGATTGGTATCTATAATCTGAAATGGAAAAGCTATTTTAATACCAGTTGTAGACAGGGTCTACCAATGAAGGGGAACGTAAATGTTTGCAGAGATAAATTAGAGAAGAGATGAGAACATTGTCAGTTACTTCATAGTATATTGAAACAGGACAACCAACACACACTCATGTATGACATTGATACAGTGCATGTCAGATCACTGGGAGGGTGAGGCCATGCAGCAAGGCTGAAAGGCCCTGTTGACAGTAGTGCAGATCACATGACTGACACATGCAGATAAACAGACAGAGAGAAAAGGAGACAGACAGACTGACAGAAAGACAGACGGACAGAAAGACAGACAGGCAGAAGGAGACAGACAGACAGAGGCAGAGAGAGACAGACAGACAGACAGACAGACAGACAGACAGACAGACAGACAGACAGACAGACAGAGAGGCAGACACATTCAAACCAGTTCTGCCCAGACTCTGAAGGTAATGCATTCTTTATTGGATTGTCGGATACTCTGTCTCATCCCCTGCACCACACACACACACACACACACACACACACACACACACACACACACACACACACACACACACACACACACACACACACACACACACACACAGACAGACAGACAGACACACACACACACACACAGCTCAACCAGATCCTCTCTCCCCCACTGTGGGCCAGAGAGGCTATTAGGTTGATTAAAATCACACACCAAGAAAGACTTCTAGAAACGAATAAAAAAAAGAAGCACATTTATTACAAAATCAGCCTAGTAGGCCTACTTTAAATAAAATACTGTATTGTACTGTATTATATCCTTTACTGGTCGATACTGATATGAAGGTTGATATTAACTCCAGGAGACCTGGCCCCTCTAGGGAGACAGACCACTCATCAAATGAATGCACTGGTAAATAATTGCCTTTAAAACAGGCCATGGTGCATCTGAACTGGGCATGACAGAAATGTATGGAACTCATTTACACTGAGGCAAGCTGAGCACAGAGCAGCATCTCTCAGTGAGGTAAACCCCTCCCGGAGGTCCCTGGGGCCATGCCGTTCCTCCGCTCCATGTACATGCTTTGCATGATTTATTCAGCACCAAAGGTCCTTTGACCTAGACAAAACTGAAAACACACACACAAGCTCAAAAGGTACAAGCTCCTAGTTATGTTTTTGTATATGGTAAGATGGAGGGGTGTTCTGTAGAATTGCTGAGTTAAAAAGCCTAAAGTCCCTAAACATTAACTGGATAATTAAAGGACAACGGTTACTTAGTACAATAGCAGCCATCTGCATTTTAATCATCCTGTACTTTTGCCATGAACATTCTGCTCTGTGAAAAACATGAGCATTTAAACCATTGGTTTTAAAAGGTCTCAACGGCAGAGGTGTGCCGTGCTTGGACAATGGTTATTCTCTTGTTTGTGCCTGTTTTGTCCTCCCTACAGTCAGAAGATAGCCTAACTGTGTGTTTAACACATACACATCTTCCTAAGCATGCATTCTGTTCTGCCTGGTGAGAGAGATTGTGGCATTAGGAAATCTATAAATATGAATAACAAAAACCAGGGAGATTGTAATGCAGTGGGAGGGAAAAGTGTCTGAAAACCAAAACAACCACGAGATGTTTAGCACAAGCACCGAAACAGAAACTAAAGCTGGCCTGTCTGTTCGGCTCAGTATAAATACATGATCAATAGTGATGGGGGAAAACAATTTATATAGTTGCATATTGGGATATTACTTTTTGACGATATATTGTATCGTTTTGACAATATTGTAATATACTTTTTGCGCTAGTTAGCTGTACCTCCACAAAAACTTGAGTATTTTTCCTAATTGCTTGTTCTCCATCTTCTTTTTAAATACGGAGCCAATTTGTTTTCAGCACTTTTATTTCCATTACTGAACAAAACTAGTTTTCTTCATGGCTCTCTCTTGTTCCTCTGCAGCAGACATATGGGTAGCAGTATGTTTGGAGCATCGGTATCGCAATACATATAGAATCGCAATACATATCGTATAGGCACTTAAGTACCGTGATAATATCGTATCGTCAGGTCCCTAGCAACTACCAGCCCTTATGATCAGACACGGCTAACAAGCTAGAAAATCATAGTATTACTTTTTTTATGCAAGACATGAAGGATAATCTTTCATTTGATGAAAGAAGCCAGTTATATTGATAACATTACTGTTGGAGTTAAACACCAAAAGGCCCCCTTTTTCCCAGAAGTACCCCAGGCCTCACTAATGACATTAGTGCCCACAGAGGCAGGCGGGCTGAGTGAACAAAACCATCAGCTTTATTGGCATCCTCATCTGGACGCTTCGGCCTGCTTTTTTTGGTTCCCCCTCACAACACACTGCTCTCCCCCTCCCCCAACCTCCCTCCCAACTCTTGAAAAACAAATGAACCGAGAGGCCTGCCATTTGTGGTACCTAGATACAGTTCAATCCACTGAGGAAACTTTTAAAAAACATTCTCCTCGAACCTTGACTGTACCTATGGTGAACTCAACCAAAACAAACGCTTGTGTAAACACAGTTATCACACCAATACCCTGCTTGACGCTGTTCAAAAATATGCATGTCAACTAAATAAATACAAAACATGTTGCTTAAATATTAATGTATGGGCTCCTATGTTGTTATCAGATCAAATTAATTAAGTGATTTAGTCCAGTAAACTTGACATTTTCTGTGACAGCAGAAAGCTTGAACTCTGTTGCAGTGCATGACCTCCTCTACAGGCCTCAGTGTGGAATCATCCTAGCAACAGCGCTGGCCAATAGGAGGCTGGCAGGAGTCTTAACTTGTAGCCAATAGGAGACCAGTTCCAGATGTCAGTGAGTATGTGTGCCTGTGAGTGAGTGTGTTTGCCACTGTATGTGTGTGAGAAAGAGATAGAGAGCTACAGCTCAGCCTCACGTGCACCCCCTGCCCATTCAAATAGTGTTATTTGTTCCTGTCCACCTGGCATGCTGCTTCTCCCCAATGAATTAGCCATTTCCTTACAAAACCCAACAAGACAGAATTGTTTCGATGATGGTGTGTGTTCCTTTCAGTGACAGAATAATAAGAACGCAAAAAGACAGCTAGATTCACACCCAGAGAACTCAAAACATGTCTGCCATCTTTTTTACTTTAATATAACGAAAGGGAACTGTTGGGTGAATGTTTTCTCCCAGAGATTTGCTGTCACCCCTTCTTCCATCCTCTCTTTTTGTTCATGCCTATGAGGCAAAAATGTGGAGATATCCCAGCAGGAGACAGAACAGACACGGTGCTCCTGCTAGTGCCTACAATCGTCTCCCCGGTCACTGGTCACCACCCTCCACCTCATAGTACCTGACGGGTCAGAACCAGCTGCTCTGCTTTTATCTTCCACTGAGGGTGCAGGGTCCAACGGTAACTTTTTTTCTCTCACTGGCCCAAAAACAATTTCTACTGGCCCGGACATGGTGTAGTTTTTAAAATGCATTGGGGTCATGCAGGGCCTATAGGTTGCCATGATTCTCTCTGCATTCAGCTATTAATAGGCTACATTTGGTTATTATGATATGTAATAAAAAGCTGTGCAATGCACACTGAACCAAAATATAAAATGCAACAACTTCAAAAGAGTTTACTGAGATTCTACAGTCAACTCAAATAAAATTCCTTCGGCCTTCATCTATGGCTTTCACATGAATGGGAATACAGATAAGCATCTGTTGGTCACAGATATATATATTTTTTAAGTAGGGGCGTGGGATCAGAAAACCAGTCAGTATCTGGCGTGACCAGCATTTGCCTCATGCAGTGCGACATCTCCTTCACATAGAGTTGATCAGGCTGTTGATTATGGCCTGTGGAATGTTGTCCCACTCCTCTTCAACGCCTGTGTGAAATTGCTGGATATTGGCAAACTGGAACACGCTGTCATACATGTTGATCCAGAGCATCCCAAACATGCTCAATGGGTGACATGTCTGGTGAGTACGCAGGCCATGGAAGAACTGGAATATTTTCAGCTTCCTGGAATTGTGTACAGATCCTTGTGACATGGGGCCGTGCATTACCTTGCTGAAACATGAGGTGATGGCGGAAGCTGAATGGCACGACATTGGGCCTCAGGATTTCGTCACGGAATCTCTGTGCATTAAAATTGCCATTGAGTCACTTTACGTCTACCTACATGTACATATTATTCCAATTACCTCGACTAACATGTAACCCGCACATTGACTCGGTACCCCCTGTATATAGCCTCGTTATTGTTATTTTATTGTTGCTCATTTATTTTATTTAGTAAATCTTTTTCTTAACTCTTATTCTTCTTAAAACTGCATGGTTGGTTAAGGGCTTGTAAGTAAGCATTTTACAGTAAGGTTGTATTCCTTTATTCGGCACGTGACATAACATTTTATTCAATTTTTTATTTGAAAATGCAATTGTGTTCATTGTCCGTAGCTTATGCCTACCCATACCATAACCCCACCGCCACCATGGGGCACTCTGTTCACAACGTTGAGCAAAGCGAGCAAACCGCTCGCTTAACACAACGCCATACACGTCATCTGCCATCTGCCCTGTTCAGTTGAAAATGGGATTCATCCTTGAAGAGCACACTCCAGCGTGCCAGTGGCCATCAAAGGTGAGCATTTGCCCACTGAAGTCGGTCACGACGCCAAACAGCAGTCAGGTCAAGACCCTGGTGAGGACGATGAGCACGCAGATGAGCTTCCCTCAGACGGTTGCAGACAGTTTGTGTAGAACTTCTTCGATTGTGCAAACCCACAGTTTCATCAGCTGTCCTGGTAGCTGGTCTCAGACGATCCCGCAGGTGAAAAAGCCTGATGTGGAGGTCCTGGGCTGGAGTGGTTACATGTGGTCTGTGGTTGTGAGGCCAGTTGGACGTACTGCCTTATTCTCTAAAACGACATTGGAGGCAGCTTATGGTAGAGAAATTAACATAAAATTCTCTGGCAAGAGCTCTGGTGGACATTCCTGCAGTCAGCATGCCAATTGCATACCCCCTCAAAACTTGAGACATCTGTGGCATTGTGTTGTGTGATAAAACTGCACATTTTAGAGTGGCCTTTTGTTGTCCCCAGGACAAGGTGCACCTGTGTAATGAACATATTTTTTTAATAAGCTTCTTGATATGCCACACCTGTTAGGTGGATGGATTATCTTGGCAAAGAAGAAATTCTCACTAACAGGGATGTAAACAAATTCATGCACAAAATTTGAGAGAAATAATCTTTTTGTGCGTATGGAAAATGTTGGCGATCTTTAATTTCAGCTCATGAAACATGGGCCCAAAACTTTACATGTTGCGTTTATATTTTTGTTCAGTATAATTTACCAATGCAAGTCATTACTCTATTCCTTAGAGTTGCATTGTATTGATTGCATTCATTTTTGTTTCTAAAGTATGTCATTTTGAAAAAATAAATGTTACAGCTAAAAATGGGATGCTTGCCCTTTAAAGGGTAACTGTCAATCCCAATTTCAACCTTTGCCCAACCCCTTCAAATTAAATAAATAAATGCATTCAGGTGAAAAGTTGGTGGTGGGGGGAACTGCTCATAAATATACATTTTTGGGCTAGGTAAACATAGTTGTACCCGATCTCACTAAAAAATAATTACCAGAAGTCCACTGACATGCTCTGATAATAACATGATGTGCTTCACGAGCAAATACAGCTCTGAACAGTTAGCTCAATGGTCAGGCACCGGGTTCCTGACATGTATTGCCATTTACGGTCAAAGTTCAAATTCCCCATGGTGTGCAAAACAAATCTTTGAAATGTGGTTTGCGGTATTGTGTTGGGAAGAAAAGTGCAATCTTCACCTTGAAAATTAAGATTAAAGGCTCAATTCAATCCAATCTGCATTACAGTATTTACGCAGTTTCTCTTTTTCCAATGGTGAAATGAATTCACAGATTTATACGGTACCCAAGCCCCTACAACTACTACCAGGGCGACCCCTCTCCCAGGTATGCTTTTACTTTTCAGAATTAGAAGTGAGTGGGCACGGGATGCATAACATAAAGGATTTGAAGAAAATATATATATCTGCCCCATGTGGGATTAGAATTCACAACCACTGAACTGCAACTGTCGAGCAGACTGTGCCACCGATCGGTCATAGCAGTTGGGGTAAAATACAACGACTTGACATGACCACCAATGTCATCTATTTCTTCTTAAAATGAATGTAGCTACGAATATAAACGTATAATCCTCAAAGCCTAAATATTTTTTTTCCTTTGTAAAAAGCGCATAGATGTTTATGAAACGCTAAGCAAAAAGTTATTATTTGGTCATACACGGAAATATGCCTTACTTTTAAATTGTGTAACGTCAGTAGTCTAGTCAAGGGAAGCATCATGCAAAATATAGTGGCACACTCCACTTACCAAGTCTATTGCCAAATAAGGCACACGGTCACATGCTTTTATAGTAAGACCTGAGGTGGTACCACCCAGCACAGCTCGAAGGGAGTGTATTTCATACCGAACCCCTCCCTTGAGATGACATAAGTGTTCCTACAGTTCCTATTATCAATGTAAGAGTTGAAGCGCTATGGGCAAAAAGAGCTAGATTTACTACAAAAAGTCCAAAATATATATATTTTGCAACGAACTGTCAAAATAAAGACCAGAATTGACGTATTTCTATACAACTATGCCTAAATCATCTCGTTTTCGATCAAACATTATTTTTTTTAAATGAAAGTTACTCTTTAAGACAAACGCGATATATTGAATGGCTACAGTAGGCCAGCCAAGATGAATACTAGGTGTCTTTGTGCAGACTATCAACAGTAGCCAGCATATTGTTAGTATGTTCACTATTGAAGGTTTACTTTTGTAAATCACCTTCCCTAAAATCAATAAGCTCTGCAAATGAATGAGTGCATATTTTTGCTCTGGACAGCTTGTGTGTGCTGTGTTAAGGTATCAACTGATGTCACTTGCGGGAGTGTGGTGGTGCTTGAATGAGCGGCCAATCATATTCCTCAAATACAAATATCATGACTTTTCGGTGTTTAGTCTTCAATGGTTTTAAATAAATGGTAGATTGCAACAGAGCAGGTAAATGTTCAACTGGAACGCAAAAATAAACTGAAAAGTTACTGGGCCAGTCGGGACAGTGATTGACGAGATCCACTGGTCCGACATGTTTTTACTGGCCCCGGGCCAGCGTTAATGTCAGTTCCTGGGGAGACTTTTGTTTAGGGGAAAAACCAGACAATGTAAAGACTGATATCAGTGGTTTAGCCTAAAGAAGAGTACAGTACATGCTTGGAATCTCTGGGCATGATCAAGTTAAGAGAGTGGCTTACCTGGTAAGGGTGTACTCCCTGAGTCCTGGGTGGAGGTTCATGGCAGAAAATGTACCTATACATCCCCTCAAACGCTTGTCTCTGCCTATTTTCCATGTGACAAACAGCGGGCTGTAAGAGAAAGAAGGGAAGACAATTTTAGGACCTTTAGAGTTAAACACATTAGAACATCAGTTAAAATCTTGGCCCAATACATAGTTTGAAGGTCCAGGATTCACTTACAGTGCATTTGGAAAGTATTAAGACCCCTTGACTTTTTCCACATTATAGCCTTATTCTAAAATGTATAAAATTATTTATTTTTCTCATCAATCTACACACAATATATAGGGAAGTGACCAAGAACCCGATGGTCACTCTGACAGAGTTCTAGAGTTCCTCTGTGGAGATGGGAGAACCTTCCAGAAGGACAACCATCTCTGCAGCACTTCACCAATCAGGACATTATGGTAGAGTGGCCAGACGGAAGCCACTCCTCAGTAAAAGGCACATGTCAGCCCGCTTGGAGTCTGCCAAAAGGCACCTAAACGACTCTCAGACCATGAAAAACAAGATTATCTGGTCTGATGAAACCAAGATTGAACTCCTTGGCCTGAATGCCAAGCATCACGTCTGGAGGAAATCAGGCACCACTCATCACCTGGCCAATACCATCCCTACGTTAAAGCATGGTGGTGGCAGCATCATGCTGTGGAAATGTTTTTCAGCGGCAAGGACTGGGAGACTAGTCAGGATCGAGAGAAAGATTAACAGAGCAAAGTACAGAGAGATCCTTGATGAAAACCTGCTCCAGAGTGCTCAGGACCTCAGACTGGGGCAAAGGTTCACCTTCCAACAGGATAACGACCCTAAGCACACAGCCAAGACAACGCAGAGTTGGCTTCGGGACAAGACTCTGAATGTCCTTGAGTGGCCCAGCCAGAGCCCGGACTTGAACCCAATCGAACATCTCTGGAGAGACGTGAAAATAGCCGTGCAGCGTCACTCCCCATCCAACGAGACAGAGCTTGTGAGAATCTGCAGAGAAGAATGGGAGAAACTCCCCAAATACAAGTGGGACAAGTTTGTAGCGTCATACCCAAAAATACTCAAGGCTTTAAATCGCTGCCAAAGGTGCTTCAACAAAGTACTGAGTAAAGGGTCTGAAAACGTATGTAAATGTGATATGTTTTTTAAATGAATTCAAATAAATTAGCAACATTTTCTAACCCTGTTTTTGCTTTGTCATTATGGGGTATTGTGTGTAGATTGATGGGGGGGGGACGGACTATTTATTTGATTTCAGAATAAGGCTATAACGTAACAAAATGTGGAAAAAGTCAAGGGGTCTGAATACTTTTTGAATGCGCTGTAGGGTTGAGAAAAACAATTGTGGACACAATATTTGAATTGATTTCTCACATTCCTAGTGGTGACACTGACAACAAAGGTCTTCCTCAACTAACATTGCACTGACAGATATTGATTGACAATGTGTAGCAAGTACTAAAAATAAGATTGCTACATGAGGTTTCTGTTACAGTTTGCTATTAGACAGAGCATAGCTCTCTGGTTTTACATTCAGGTGTTCTCTGGATCAAAGTAAAGCTAACCTTTTCTGTCAGAGCAGCAACCTGTCCAGTTTACTCTGCCTGTTTGTCATGGCCATATATAGACTCAGTCAGCACCATAGTTTGAGTTTGACTGCGCATTGGGATCTAAAATCTATTTGAGCTAAAATCTATTTTAAAATCAAGCGAGGCAGCAGTCAGTGACATTTTGTCTTGCGTTATGTGTGCCCAGAGAATTTCGTGCACCAGCAGATATACTGCTTTGCTTTCTCTGTAAACTGACAAAGTACCCTTAGTAGCCTACATGTTATGTTCAGTCTCTACCAACAAAAAACAACCCACACAGTTGAAGCCAGAAGTTTACATACACTTATGTTGGAGTCATTAAAACTAATTTTCAACCACTCCACAAATGTCTTGTTAACAAACTATAGTTTTGACAAGTCGGTTAGGACATCTACTTTGTGCATGACACAAGTAACTTTTTCTAACATTTGTTTACAGATTGAATTAGAAATTAAATAATATATGTATCACAATTTCAGTGGGTCAGAAGTTTACATACACTAAGTTGACTGTGCCTTTAAACAGCTTGGAAAATTCCAGAAAATGTCATGGCTTTAGAAGCTCCTGATAGGCTAATTGACATAATTTGAGTCAATTGGAGGTGTACCTGTGGATGTATTTCAAAGCCTACCTTCAAACTCAATGCCTCTTTGATTGACATCATGGGAAAATCAAAAGAAATCAGCCAAGACCTCAGAAAAAACATTGTAGACCTCCACAAGTCTGGTTCATCCTTGGGAGCAATTTCCAAACGCCTGAAGGTACCACATTCATCTGTTCAAACAATAGTATGCAAGTATAAACACCATGGGACCACACAGCCGTCATACCGCTCAGGAAGGAGACGCCTTCTGTCTCCTAGAGATGAATGTACTTTGGTGCGAAAAGTGCAAATCATTCCCAGAGCAACAGCAAAGGACCTTGTAAAGATGCTGGAGGAAACAGGTACAAAATAATCTATATCCACAGTAAAATGAGTCCTATAACGTCATAACCAGAAAGTCAGCTCAGCAAGGAAGAAGCCACTGCTCCAAAACCGCCATAAAAAAAGCCAGACTACGGTTTGCAACTGCACATGGGGACAAAGATCGTACTTTTTGGAGAAATGTCCTCTGGTCTGATGAAACAAAAATAGAACTGTTTGGACATAATGACCATCGTTATGTTTGGAGGAAAAAGGGGGATGCTTGCAAGCTGAAGAACACCATCCCAATCGTGAAGCACGGAGGTGGCAGCATCATGTTGTGGGTGTGCTTTGCTGCAGGAGGGACTGGTGCACTCCACAAAATAGATGGCATCGTGAGGAAGGAAAATGATGTGGATATATTTGGCAACATCTCAAGACATCAGTCAATAAGTTAATGCTTGGTCGCAAATGGTTCTTCCAAATGGATAATGACCCCAAGCATACTTCCAAGTTGTGGCAAAATGGCTTAAGGACAACAAAATCAAGGTATTGGAGTGGCCATCACAAATCCCTGACCTCAACCCCAACACCAGCTCTGTCAGGAGGAATGGGCCAAAATTCACCCAACTTATTGTGGGAAGCTTGTGGAAGGCTCCCCGAAACACTTGACCCAAGTTAAACAATTGAAAGGCAATGCTACCAAATACTAATTGAGTGTATGTAAACTTCTGATCCACTGGGAATGTGATGAAAGAAATAAAAGCTGAAAGAAATCATTCTCTCTACTATTATTCTGACATTTCACATTCTTAAAATAAAGTGGTGATCCTAACTGACCTAAGACAGGGAATTTTTACTCTGATTAAATCTCAGGAATTGTGAAAAACTGAGTTTGAATGTATTTGGCTAAGGTGTATGTAAACTTCCAACTTCAACTGTACATGTTTAACACACTCACACAATATGCTTATATGCAGGGAATATTGCAGATTAGCGTGTCCAATTAATTACCTAAAAGCATGGCAGCAGCTCCACCTCTTAGCCCTCAAATCACCTACGAGATTTTGCACTTTTTTTCAATTACCCCCAGGATTACTGTCGCTAACTAAGTATGTTCCCACACAAAAGGATAATACTTGCATGGGTTAATACACTTTGTTAATATAGACCACTTTCAAATAGCTTAACTAGTCCTGATCTGGGCAGAGAAGGATGATGTATGAGGGTTCCAGCCTCATTCATACTTAAGGAGACATCTCTGAGCTGAGTATTAATACACTCTCTATTGTATAAACTCACTTCCCCAGAAGAAGAATTACATCAGTCCAGCAGGGCACATTGTGGAGGTAGATACATCTACCATGATGACCACCTCAAAAAGAAAGGGCCAGGAAAAGAAAATGCATCTATTCTTAGTATCAATGCCTTTCTTGAAGCTCATGACTTCAAGTATATTTAAAAGCCGGGGCAATACAGAGGGGAGGGAGGAAAGACGGTCTTGGGAAAGAATATGATAGAGTAAGGAAAGGAGGTGGAGAGAGAAATCAGTTGCTTACTAATCAACAATGTCAATATTCTTAATCCTCAACATGTGTTCAGAGTGAGGAATAGCTAAGGAGCAATCTACATTAAAATCAAGACCTCTCTGGACTGCACAGACAGCACTCGATAAGCGCCTGGGAATAACACAACAGTGGACAAACACTTCACAGTCTGAAAGAAGACTGTAGAGAGAAGAGGAAGACTGCACAGGAGAAAAAAAGTATGTCTGAGTGAGTGTGTGTGTAAGACAGAGGCATCGCAAACTTGCTTGATTGATGTCAGTTGATCCTAATAAGAAGTGATCTCTCAAGGGACAGACAACTCCATACTTTCGAAGCGAGTGGGCAGCTCTGCTGTAATAGGTTGACTTCAGACAGACAAGCTCCTCCAGACAGCCAGTGAGTGAGTCAGTCCATCCGTCAGGCCGGCCACTTCATGGCTATGCAGTAGAGACCTACCCAACTTAAGAGCCTGACGGTCGCAGCCTGCAGCTCCCTACTTAAGATGAATCGCTTTTAATCTGGCTGATGAACCCCTTGGCAAATAAGGTGAGCAGCAGGCTGTGTGAGCCAAGACATGAATCTATGGGAAAGCAAGTGCAGAGGTAGGCACACTTAACAAGAGCTGCAGTTGTCACCCCAGTCATCATTGTGGGGTGAAAGAACACCTTTAACGACTGTTTTCCATTGGTCTGACAAAAGCTGAGGTTCCATTTCCAAACCGTCAAATTCTACTTCAAAGAGATTTAGGTTAGAACATTTGTCTATCATACAGTTTCCTGACAAGAATCCATGATGAATCTCTTGCGAGTGAGCGGCCAGTTGTGCCTGCTAAATAAACATTCTATGGTGAGTGTTACGAGTTTTGGGGGGAGGGGCGACAGGGAACATTTTTGACATGCAGCCAGGGTTGATGGGTTCAGTGCGTTACAAAAGCCAGACTCCTGCGAGTCAACATGGATTTATCTTAATAAACTGCTGATGAATCAATCACACCATGAAGTCTGAGCAAACAAGAGAATCTTTCTAAAACCCCCATGGCTGAGTCATGAAAATAGCACACTGGACCATTGGGCACTTCAGATATGAAAGGGAGAAGGTGGGGGTGTCCTGGGTTTAAACAGCTAGAAAAAAAGAAAATCATCTTTGCCGTTCAGGCAGGTAACAACACAGCAGCATGATCGTCTTTGTGTCCACTGACCACTGAGAATCAAAATTAAATTATTGTATTCCCCAGGACCCTATTAGATGCTCACTATGCTATGTGTAATTCAGGCAATTTTTCCTCTGTCCCTCTACTCTAGCTTTTTTGGCAGAGCTCCCACTCGGGTTCTGTGTGCCCATTCTGAAGAGTAATCCCAGCCTTCTGGCCACATACTAAAGGGATGTCCTATTGCATCACGTGCCATACTGTGTCCTTGACGATTCCACTCATCATCCATTCCCCCACCCACCCACAGCCAACACCATCTTCACATACCATACCAGCCCCCATCCAGACTGCTGTGTATGCCTGAAGAGTGAAGAGCAGACACATTGTCAATGGTTTCAATTAAACGTGTTAAAGGTTGATTAAACTACACTGAAAAAGATATATTAACGCAACATGTAAAGTGTTGGCCCCATGTTTCATGAGCTGAAATAAAAGATCACAAAAATTGTCCATATGCACAAAAGCTTATTTTTCTCAAATTGTCTGCACACATTTGTTTAAATCCCTGTTAATGAGCATTTCTCCTTTGCAAATATAATCCATGCACCTGACAGGTGTAGCATATCAAGAAGCTAATTAAACAGCATGATCGTTACACAGGTGCACCTTGTGCTGGGGACCATAAAAGGCCACTCTAAAATGTGCAGTTGTGTCACACAACACAATGTCACATGTTTCAAGATTAGGGAGGGTGCAATTTGCATGGGGATTGCAGGAATGTCCATCAGATCGGTTGACTGAGAATTTAATGTTAATAACTCTACCATAAGCCGCTTCCAAAGTAATTTTAAAGAATTTGGCAGTATGTCCAACCGGCCTCACAACCGAAGACCACGTGTAACCAAACCAGTCCAGGACCTCCACATCAGATTTCTTCACCCGCGGGATCGTATGAGACCAACCTCCCGGACAGCTGATGAAACTGTGTTTGCACAACCGAAGAATGTCTGCATAAACTGTCAGAAACCGTCTCAGGGAAACTCATCTTCATGTTCGTCGTCCTCACCAGGGTCTTGACCTGACTGCAGTTCGGTGTTGTAACCAACTTCAGCATTTGCTGATCGATGGGGAGCAACTGCTCACATTCGATGGCCACTGTCATGCTGGAAAAGTACTCGCTTCACAGATGAATTCCGGTTTCAACTGTACCGGGCAGATGGCGTCATATGGGCGAGCGGTTTGCTGATGTCAACATTGTGAACAGTGTGACCCATCGTGGTGGTGGGTTTATTGTATGGGCAGGCATAAGCTATGGACAACGAACACAATTGCATTTTATCAATGGAAATGTCAATGCACAGAGATACCGTGACGGGATCCTGAGGCACATTGTTGTGCCATTCATCTGCCACCATCACCTCATGTTTCAGCATAATAATTGCACACCCCATGTCGCAAGGATCTGCACACAATTCCTGGAAGCTGAAAATGACCCAGTTCTTCCATGGTCTGCAGACTCGCCAGACATGTCACCTGTTGAGCACGTTTGGGATGCTCTGGATTGACGTGTATGACAGTGTGTTCCAGTTCCCACCAATATCCAGCAACTTCACACAGCCATTGAAGAGGAGTGGGACAACATTCCACAGGCCACAATCAACAGCCTGATCAACTCTATGCAAAGGAGATGTGTCACATGGCATGAGGCAAATGGTGGTCACACCAGATACACACTGTTTTTTTATCCCTGCCCCTACCTGCATATCTGTATTCCCAATCACGTGACATCTATAGATTAGGTCCTAATGAATTTATTTCAATTGACTGATTACCTTATATGAACTGTAACTTAGTAAAATCTTTGAAATTGTTGCATGTTACGTTTATATTTTTGTTCAGTGTACATGAGTAAAAGGGTGATCCAACACTACCCATTAGGTATCCATCCATTGCTGATGGATGAATGGATCATTGGTAGCAACGTGTGATAGGCCTAACCGATTTCATCTCAACTCACAAAAGCACATTGGGATGGAATCCAGTCGGAGAACCAGCGTTCTGCACTGCAGAGGTCCAACCCTGAGGACACAGACAGTGTGTCTCTGCAAAGCACATCAAACAAGGGCTGCTTTTAAAAAGCTTTGTCAAGCATATTTAACTGAGCCCAGTTAGTCACTCAGTCCTAATTTAAAGCAGTGAGTAAGTCAAATAAATTTCAGCAAGCCATTACACCCACCATCTCAGATTGTCCGAAATAATATATATATAGTTAGAAACAGATAAGATTAGCATTCCTGCGACATTGTTTTTAAAAAATATATTATTTTGATCTGTGAGAAATTAAGCTAATTGATTGCACGTAAATTGGCCCTTTTAAATTTATTGGACTTATATAATATCTAATAAATATAGTACTCAACATTTGATTGGGACCAAACTTTTTTTCTATCAATGACTGAGACATGAGGAATCCAAATAAATGGTCAAAAACCACCCATGGACCCCCCACACACCAACAAGTATACAGTAACAGTTCTCTATAACAAGTAGTATGGTGCTACGGCAAAATAATGTTCAAGTAATGTTAATCTTATCTGTTTCTAACAACAGAAACTATTTCAGAACAATCTAAGATGGTGGGTGTCAATCCTCTTTCTGGTGCTCTTTGACGTGGAACGAACCAAATGGAAGAACTTGACAGGTACATATTAGTTCAGATGAAGAGGTATGTCATCACATGAAATGTTTTAGGAGGTGCTTCAAATCCTCTCCTCTGTACCAATCAGTCCATTCAAATAATAAGTGCCATCCCAAACAGTGGAAACACTAGAAAAAAGCTACAGGGGCGTTTTAATGCGCATTGCTACATCTGGAGCCCAGTTCACACACAGACACCTTCCCACTGCAGACTGACTACTAATCAGTCCTGATGACATCACTGCCCACCATAGTCACATTGCACTATATTACCCAGTCCCAGCTTAGTGCCAGCTTTCACACTGAGGGGGCAATTATTCAGGAGATTTAAAATTGTCTTAAGTCACATGCATATAGGCACATATTACACTCCTTTGGCTTCTGATTTATGGGTCACAGGTGGAGCTGGTGTTGTGGGCAGGAGTGTGTGCAGAGATCAGATGGGGTGTGGGAGGGGCTGGTGTCATGTTCCTCACATCATCAGTTCCTCAAGTAGAAACCACCATGTTGTGTGTGGCACTCGGTTTCAACCTGGCAGGCCCAGTTCATCTACCACATTCTAGTAGTCTAGAATAAATCACGAGGCTTGAGGTAGGTTTAATGTTCATTTGAGCCCTGGTAGAGCAGCTATATTATACAGCCATGGTTATGGCAACAACCCTCCTCTTGGAGCTGATCCACGCCACCTGATCAGGTGAATCCTCCTGGTGGTAAACACACTGGCCTGGATGGATCAGACTACTCCCATCTCCATTTTAGACGTATAGGCTAATGCAAGTGGGGGTAGACTTGGAGAGGAACTGAGTGAAGTCTCTCAACACAGGGAAAGCCCTTGCCATTCAAATCTAAAATGAGCATAAATATGACACCGGTGTTAAAATATAGAAAAGCAGAGCGGTGTTCAGTTCCTTGTCTTCATAGCTGGAAAGAGATTGCAGACAGCACTCTGTATTAGTACCATACTAATGTCAGAACAGCAGGGAGGGGCTTGAACATGTGTGTATGCTATTGCCTCTAGTATACCCGTCATGGCATTACTCATCTCTTCCCTCTGCATTACCGCCCAACATTACAAGCATGTTGCAAACAACTACCTCTGGGTGATCAATTCCCTATTTAAGAATGTGTAACTTCAAACAATCATATGAATGTGAATGTATGAGATGCCTTCTATTGAAGAAAAACAGCCCAACACGTTTTTTTCAGGTTTTGTTTCAATCTTTCCAAAAGAGCGGAACTGGATATCAAATAAATTATTTCACATGGAAATTCCCATTAAAGGAAAATTAAACTGGACTTTCAACCTCCTCCATCCCTTTCCATCTGCCACACTGCTTGGATTTTCAGTCCCATTTTCTGACATCAGGCAGAACTTTCACTTGACCCCTAAATCCTAGGACAGTGGGCATCAAACGGATCAACAGATTACAGTGCATCATCACCATGACCCTGAGCACTATCAGGTTACTGCTTCATGTAACACTCACAAAACACACTGATTCAGACTGGATGAATACGGAGTATCCCCAACATACACAAGATGTTCCACTTGTGACAGAATTGTCTAGTGAGGCTGAATTAGTTTCACTGTTAAACAGATACTGAGCTGGTACTTAGGAATCAAGGGGAAATCACCTCCAATAAACTAACAGCTACCAGGATTCTCACACGAGTAAGTCAATACATAGACCTCTAAGTCAAGAAATCCCTGCACGTGTAAACGGAGACATGGAATCAAGTGTCCAACTCTCAATCAATGGTTCTACCGCTACTCTTCCTCTATCCAACATTAACAAAATGGGAAGCATATACTTTGTGTGATCCGGCTTATGCATTTGTGTGAGGTAGCTTAGCAAGGCAGCAGGTAGCCTAGTGGTTAAGAGCGTTGGGCCAGTAACTGAGAAGTTGCTGGTTTGAATCCTTGGGCCGACTGGGTGAAAAACCTGTCGACATTTCCCTTGAGCAAGGCACTTTAACCATAATTGCTCCTGTAATTCGCTCTGGATAAGAGCGTCTGCTAAATAACTAAAAGGGAGAGGCAAAGAGATAAATATGTTAACTTTAATTTGCACCCTTTCCCTTACATATCTACATAAACAAATGTCTGGCCATTTCCAAAAGGCATGATGATAAAGGCGGGTGGCAAAACTCTGTATCTATAAGATAGCCATACGTTATTGTCCCTAAAAAAAATAAAAAATATCAAAATGCCTTGACGCATAAGTATGTTTTAAGGAGGCAATTATTATACATTCGGGAAAAATGGTGTGTTAAATATAGTAAGGAAGAAATGACTGCATGTTGTCAGGATTTGCTATAAAGAAGAAAACAATGTTGAAATGAGTGGTATCAATAGAGTTTGTCTCCAGGCCTCCCACTAATGTTTCAAACATCTATATTGATATAGAATAATGGACAGGATGTTGATTTTACTTTGAAATGAAGGCACAGCACTAATATACTAGTTAACACTTGTGTGTACCCCCCATTAGTTTTTTCTTCTAATAAACACTTGTGTGTATAGACAAGAGTCCGTGTGAAATGTATATGGTAGTAACAAAGCTACAAAAAGGTGGCTGAGAGCCATATTTGGTTTGTAAATGGATGCCTATCTGTTAAAATGTGGTCTTGCACACTAGTATGCAGAGAATGCCTCCCAGTTACCTAGCTGTGCAATGGCCAATTACCATTTTAACAGCCTTAGAGGAGAAAAGTACATTGGCATCTCATTAAAAATAGCATCCCAATGTTTACTGTGAGCAAGGAAAGGCCACCATGACAACAACTCCCTAAAGCTACTCTGGCTGTTAGGTTGGCTGTAATAACTGATGATGTAATGATGTATGCCTAACGAAGTGTGTAGACTGTCATTACCAACAGAAAATACACATATTGGGATTTTAACACAATGCCATTGGTAAATGTAAGCCTAATATTGCATAAAATATTGTCTCTACTCATGAACGTGTTGTGGACAAACCTCCCCCTTTAAATTAACAATATGTAGAAGCTGTCCAACTTTTTAATGGTTATTACATTCAATGCTGTATGGATTCTTGAAGAATGTCAATTATGCCTTCAGATTGAAGACAACTGTAAATTACACTATCATAAACCAAAACGAAGGTTGTAGGCTACTAATAAGAATACTAGAATGGTCGTGAAACTTCATATGATGGTCCAAAGGTCAGCCATGTTGGTCAGGTAGTTGATCAACAATGGCTTACCAGTGCTGTGATAAACAGTGTTTTTTTTTTTTAAAAAATGCATTTGGAGAATTTATCTGCACTGTATGTTTGTTAGCTAGCCAGACAGTTTTAGAGAAATTATTCCATAAATTTTTTGAATTAACTGCCAATATAACATTCCATTCAAACAATATAGTCAATCCACAGCCATACACTGTCAAATCAGTTGACGATAGGATTTAGACAAGTTGTAAATGCAATAAGTACTGATATTGTATCATATATTATCATTCGCAGCTTTCCAATAAATATATATATATATATATATTTTACAGTTATGGTCTGTTTACATATTTTTAGAGGCTATTTATACAGAAAATGCATATAAAACCCACAACGTGTATAAACCCAATCATATGACAATAATTATATTACACAATGTACATATCACATGACTTACATTTACTTTCCTGCAAAAGTAAAATCAGGACTATGCCTCTACTGCTGTTCATTCCAAATAGACTGGTTTGGATTTCTCCCTGACCAATATGGCTGCCATTTTAAATCAATTCTGTAACTTTGAGGGTTTATGACATATCCTATTAAATTACTAGAGGGGGTCTCTATAATTAATCCTTACGGTTTTTGTAAAAAGCAATGTAGTTCGGTATAGTCAATCTCACAGCCTGATAGTCCTTGCATCAAATAGTTATGTCTATAGTTGTCTGAAACACAGGCTAGATCGTATTTTAATCGTAGCCCCCGTGTCATCACTGATCAGTATCGTCGATTATACCTGTCAGGGATAACTCCGTCGATGTGGTTCACATTTTTTTTTGCGTATTGAATAGCATCTTTGGTGTTGCCACATCTAGCAAGTCAATGTGTAATGAGGCTTTATGAGACACGCTGCTAACTGTATGCCTAACCATAACCTTGAACTAAGACCAAAAAGGCAAATTATGGTTTTATACGATACAGCCAATATACGATATAGCCAATTTTGACTTTGCCCCTGGCCTATCTAGTGGGAACCTGTCCTCTGTCATGGTCGATTGACACAGACAAGGCAGCTAGTTAAATTCTAGATCTCGACTTTGGATGAAGGAATATAATCAAGCCGTGTCATTTTCAGAACACAGAAAAAAAATGACAAACACACCACGCGCCGTAACACAACAATTGTGTGGTGTTTTCTAAACTTTCTAAACTGTAAAGTTGAAACTCGCCTTTGCTGGCTACCAAGCTAACGTAGCCTTTAATGCTAACTAGCTACTGTTTTTCTTTGTTGAGCTAGCTAGCGGACGTAAGCACCACACCACCCAGTGAAAGTAAACTTTATCCAAGTAGCAGCAGCAATATATTAATTTACGAAAGTTGCACAGCTCAACCAATTGACTTTTATTTTCACTACTACATTACAATTGTTTCGTTATCTGCTTGCTGGCTAACGTTAGGTAAGAACGTTTACTACACAGTCGATAATGTTGCTTATTCAGTCATTAACGTTAGCAATAGTAGCTACTACTTAACAACATAATATTAGGACGAAACTTACTAGGAATCGTTTGTAAACCTAGGTGTTCGGGGAGGTTGGTATCCATACAGATGGCAATAAAGCACGTCGAAACAGAAGCAGCACATCTCCGCCGAAACAACCATCTTCCTGCCTCCACTTCCCGAACCAGATCCCGGGCTTAGATTCGGGGAGAGGCCAGTTGAGTTGTAGCCTCCCGGGGTTGGGGACAATGCGTTGGTGCTACTACTACTACCCCCAGGACACCCCAGGCCGTTCACTCGATTCATGTTCCCTGCCGCCACAGTCGAGGAGGAACCAATCCCCAAGTCCGATCCACAATGTCCGGTCCCTGCCACTCCGTTTCCCGCCCCCACCCCGCCAGGACCCCCCGACCCGGGGGATCCCGACAGCTTCTGCTTCTTCACCCCGCAGCACCCGGCCGCCATCTTGGAACAATCTGCACCGACACACCGCTTCCGACCCATCACCGTCACCAAGGGAAGGGTGGGGGGAAACGCCGACCAGACGTACAAATCCCACTGCGTTAATACGTGTGACGGACAATGCCCCACTTTCACTTTTTTTGTCGGGCGACGTTAAATCCAATATGATGAGACTGCAATGTCACCCTATCTTTGCCTTTAAAAAAACGTGATTTACGCAAAGTCCTTATGTGTTTTCGCTAAGAAGACAGCTATGAACCTCAGATATTGTCCAAAATACAGGTCCCTTCTTCGGAACACGATAACCACCGAGGTGATTTCACAAAGCAATCTTTCTCTCGAATGATGCAGAAACTCATTCAACCTCACTAGCTTCCCAAGAGGAAAAACAGTTAGCTAGCTAGCTAGTTAACTATCCAGTCAGTAGCCAGATGTGGAGCTGTGACAGCTACTGCACTGCACCCCCCGCAACAGAGACAATCCTTTTTGTGTGGGAGTCGGGAGCTTGAGTACGCAGGACCCATACGCTTCAGCACGAATAGTACATTACGCTCCGGACCATGTAGTTTGACATTGCACCAGTTGTTTACTTTCATCCGAACTTCTAGCTAGACAACTGATCCAATATTGGAGGTCCAAACGTCAAGTCGGCGCAAAATAAAATGCCATTTGGCTATTGTGCAGTTTGAGCCATCAGACAGCGTCAGCGCCGACCAAGTCATTTCAACAATCCAGCTGATCAGTTTGCACATGCATTTTGTCAGTTCTTGGACAGTTTAAAACATCTTATTTAAACCCCAGCGTCATGTCTGCGCTGAAAGTTTGCTGTATATTTGTTTGGAGTCAGCTTGTTATCCGTCTACTGTGATGCATTTTGAGAGAGCAGCATTCTTTCTATTCCATCTGTCCGAAATCCTCCGGGTTTGGTCTCTCGCTCTTCGCCCGACTCATAGCGGCTACCATTAGCCTGATAGCCTCTGTACTGTTGGGGAGGGGGGACCTGTGATCATCTGTAGTCACTGACAGTATTTACCTTCTCAACGCCGAAATAGGATCCAGGGAATGTTTTGCGATCGATTCCTACGCATAATGCGTAGTCACACCGTATGGTGTCCGTGTGAAATCTGAATTCTTGCTGCGAATTACGCAGAAAAAATGCTGCTTGTGCTATCCTCAATTCCTAATCAATTTGGCCTCAACCGCGTGAGGATGCCGATGTTCGATTGCAATTTCTCATTTACTAATTGTGCTCCTTTAGACAATTTGTATCCGACTTCACTTAGAGAAAGCAAACATGCATCCCTTGAAATCCTTTTCGTTGCAGTCGTAAAATGTGCCGTCCGCCCTCTTGCTGCAGGTGATCAGCTGCTCTCCAGAATCGACTGGCCGCGCGAGGGATTTAGGAATAGCAGACCTGAAAATTGGATTCGATTCCTCACGATATTAGGCTATCAAAATACCAATGTGGGCTACTGAAAATATTGATTTGTCCATGCTGTTCAAGTTACCAACCGAAATGTAAAATCTTTATTATATTGCTGTTACACAGGCAGGTACAGTGTAATAATTTGTGTAACCTAGGTGGTACATCAACATACAGTACCTGCCTGGTTTTAGTCTATAACGGACCAACTGAGAACCATCGTTCGTGGTGTCATAACTCAGATCACACGGTGGGCTCTACCAGTTGTTGGGGTGTAGATGGAAACTAGTTATCTAATGAGCTCTAGCCATGATCATGCAATGACATCACCAGCCCTGAAACCGTAAGTAGTGTTGTCGTTGTTATGAACGAGGGTTCACATCCCAAGTGAGATCGGCCGTACAAAGACGACTCGGCTTTATATTGGGAAAGTTTCCTATCCTAATCATTTAACCAAAAGATGGCAACACCACCAAAGACCCTTCTCTTATGATCTTTCATAGTTGTACTGTAAGTGAGGGAGTGATACCAAGGTCAGAAAATGAAGATGCTTGCACTAAAAGTGTAGGTTTACACTTGCCTGAGGACTCACTCTGAATTTAATTACGCTGTTATATGGATCGGAACATACAGTACATTCAGTCTGAAACTGCCATCCTAGAAGTCATTTGTGTGACTTCAAAATGAGGGATGTTGTACAAAAATTAATCAGCGATTGGATCGCCTCTAACCAATCTGAGTATCAAAGTTGATAACGTCATCATGTATGCCTGCTCTGGCCCAACCCATCGGTTTCTGGGACCAATCTGAAAGGTCAGAATGTGTTGACGTTCCAGAAATAATCGGGAGGGGGGAAATCCAGACTCATCGTGGAGAAGAAACATTAGTTGGCCGTAGCGATGTGGATGGGTAGCCAGGCAATGTTCACACCTCTGCAGATGACTGGCTGCTCCCTAAGTGAGGGCTTAAAATGGATGACAGTGAGGTTTCTCAGCGCTGAGCTGGGCAGATCAGATCAGGCAGGTTTGGAGAGAAAACACATACAGAGCCCTCTAAGCTGCTAGGCTGAATGAATGAGCATCAGCTTGAAGCGCTCAAACCTTTTGCAGCCCATCTTCATTTGAACTACTGTATATTGCAGATGGTTCTTTGCAAGAGCAGCAAACTACTTGCTACATGACCTTTAATAAAGGTAGACTCAGCAATATGACAACCGTTCACTCTAATCCCTGGTCCCAGAACAAAGAATTGATTGAGACATCAAATCAAATTTTATTTGTCATATGCGTTGAATACAACAGGTGATCTTTTTGGCCTTCCTGTGACAGCACCCGATGTCACAGGAAGGCCAAAAAGATCCTCAAGGACAACAACCACCCGAGCCACTGCCTGTTCACCCCGCTATCATCCAGAAGGCGAGATCTGTACAGGTGCATCAAAGCTGGGACCGAGAGACTGAAAAGCAGCTTCTATCTCAACGCCATCAGACTGTTAAATAGCCATCACTAGCACATTAGAGGCTGCTGCCTATATACATAGACTTGAAATCACTGGCCACTTTAATAAATGGAACACTAGTCACTTTAATCATGTTTACATATTTTGCATTATTCATCTCAAATGTATTTTCTGTATTCTATTCTACTGTATCTTAGTCTATGCCGCTTTGACATTGCTTGTCCATATATTTATATATTCTTAATTCCATTCCTTTACTTAGATTTATGTGTATTGGGTTTATGTTGTGAAATTGTTAGATATTACTGCACTGTCGAAGCTAGAAACACAAGCATTTCGCTACACCCACAATAACATCTGCTAAACACGTGTATGTGACCAATAAAATGTGATTTTGTGTAGACTTTACCATGAAATGCTTACTTACGAGCCCTTTCCCAACAATGCAGAGTTAAAAAGTAAGACAAACAAATGAGCAAATAAGGAAAGAGTAAAACAATAAAATAACAATCACAAGGCTATTTACAAGGAGTACCAGTACCTAGTCAATGTGCAGGGGTATGAGGTAATATGTATATGTAGGTATGGGTAAAAGTGACTAGGCAATCAAGATACATAAACAAAGTAGCAGCAGTGTATGTGAAAGTGTGTCTGGCATCAACATGCGTGTGTGTGTGCGTATGTAGTGTGTGAGTTGGAGTGTCAGTGTAGTAGGATGTGTGAGTCTGTGGGCAGAGTCCAGGGTATCGGAGTGCACAGCAGGATTTATTATAAGCGTCTGGCAGTGGTGGAAAAAGGACCCAATTGTTATACTTGAGGAAAAGTATAGATACGTTAATAGAAAGTTACTAAAGTAAAAGTGAAAGTCAAGTCAGTAAAATACTACTTGAGTAAAAGCCTAAAAGTATTTGGTTTAAAATATACTTAAGTATCAAAAGTAAAAGTATAAATCATTTAAAATTCCTTATATTAATCCAATCAAAATGTATTTGTCACATGCACCAAAAAAAACAGGTGAAGACCTTACCGTGAAATGTTTACTTACAAACACTTTATTCTCTATTTTTCTTAACTGTGTTTTTGGTTAAGAAAATATTTACTAAATAAACTAAAGTAACACAATAAAATAACAATAACGAGGCTACAGTATATACACGGTGTACTCAAAATGTAACGAGTACTTTTGGTTGTCAGGGAAAATGTATGGAGTAAAAATTACAATATTTTCTTTAGCAATGCAGTGGAGTAAAAGTAAAAGTTGTCAAAAATATAAATAGTAAAGTACAGATACCCCAAAAAACAACTTAAGTAAAAATACTTTAAAGTACTACTTCAGTACTTTACACCACTGGCGTCTGGATTAGAGTCTTGCTCCTTGAAAGCAGCAGCTTTAGTCTTTAGCTCAGTGCAGATGTTGCCTGTAATCCATGGCTTCTGGTTGGGATATGTACGTACGGTCACTGTGGGGACGACATCGTCGATGCACTTATTAATAAAGCCGGTGACTGTGGTGGTAAATTCCTCAATACCAACGGATGAATCCAGGAACATATTCCAGGCTGTGTTAGCGAAACAGTCCTCTAGTTTAGCATCTGCTTCATTGAGCGCATCACTTGTACTTCCTGCTTGAGTTTTTGCTTGTAAGCACGAATCAGGATTGAGTTATGGTCAGATTTGCCAAATGGAAGGTGAAGGAGAGCTTTGTATGCATCTCTGTGTGTAGGGTAAAGGTGATCTGAAGTTTATTTTTCTCGCAATATTGAACCATACCTTGAGGTTATTGCTACACTGCTCAAAAAAATAAAGGGAACACTTAAACAACACAATGTAACTCCAAGTCAATCACACTTCTGTGAAATCAAACTGTCCACTTAGGAAGCAACACTGATTGACAATAAATTTCACATGCTGTTGTGCAAATGGAATAGACAAAAGGTGGAAATTATAGGCAATTAGCAAGACACCCCCCAAAACAGGAGTGATTCTGCAGGTGGTGACCACAGACCACTTCTCAGGTCCTATGCTTCCTGGCTGATGTTTTGGTCACTTTTGAATGCTGGCGGTGCTCTCACTCTAGTGGTAGCATGAGACGGAGTCTACAACCCACACAAGTGGCTCAGGTAGTGCAGTTCATCCAGGATGGCACATCAATGCGAACTGTGGCAAAAAGGTTTGCTGTGTCTGTCAGCGTAGTGTCCAGAGCATGCAGGCGCTACCAGGAGACAGGCCAGTACATCAGGAGACGTGGAGGAGGCCGTAGGAGGGCAACAACCCAGCAGCAGGACCGCTACCTCCGCCTTTGTGTAAGGAAGTGCACTGCCAGCGCCCTGCAAAATGACCTCCAGCAGGCCACAGGTAAGATTTGGCTTTGTGTTGTAGGTTATTGTCCTGCTGAAACAGAAACTCCTCTCCCGTGTCTGGTGTAAAGCAGACTGAAGCAGGTTTTCCTCTAGGATTTTGCCTGCGCTTAGCTCCATCCCAAATCTTTTAATCCTGAAAAACTCCCCAGTCTTTGCTGATCTCAATCATACCCATACCACGATGCAGCCACCACCATGCTTGAAAAGTGGAGAATGCTGACTTCCAACTGCACATGAGAATGACAATGCTGACAGGAGAATCTTTTTAAATGTTTCAATACCTAAAAATGCTGAACCTATGTCTCCTGTGACTGAGTTACAGTGATGACATACGACGTAAATACGTTTCTGGGAGATGGCCAGTTTTGGCCACTTAAAATCAAGTTTTTAGCCAAAAAAAAAAGCGTTCCAGGAAAACAAAGAGTAGGGGTGTTAACCCCGGTGTCCTGGCTAAATTCCCAATCTGGCCCTCAAACCATCATGGTCACCCAATAATCCCCAGTTTACAATTGGCTCATTCATCCCCCTCCTCTCCCCTTTAACTATTACCCAGGTCGTTGCTGCAAATGAGAACGTGTTCTCAGTCAATTTACCTGGTAAAATAACGGTAAAATAAAACTAAATAAATAAATAAACAATCGCCAGGAATTTGGCTACAAATTTGTTTCAATTTAGGAAATCTGTTCAAGTATTCCCAGGAATAAAAGAGACGTGATGGTGTCTCCATGTAATCAAGGTATGAAATGATTGTTATTTTCAAATGCTCTTTCTCGTTGGGCTTAGTTGTGGTCAATTTGCTGGGTACAAATTATTATAATTATGTTCTGGCCCCAAACCGTCCGCTCTGATACAAATCGGCCCGCGGCTGAGACTAGTTGGCACAGGCCTGCTCGAAATATTGAGAAATGCGGCAGCAGCCTGTGCACAGAAGAATGTAGCTGTCAAGTGGAAGGAATGCTGATGGCACACATTTTCAAACTGCTCTTGTCGTATTGTGCGGGTGTGCATGTTCATGGTGTGATGCTCAGCCTAATGTGAACAGCAAGTAGGACTATGCTATTAATTGTATCATTTTTCAAAGACAAGTATACTTTTTTAAAATTACGTACAGTGCATATAGAAAGAACCCTCTTGAACTTTTTTCAAATCAAACATTGAATATATCTTTAAGCATGGTCAAGTTAATAATTAGGCTGTTGATGTATTAAATGGCCCGTGCTATCCAGAATCCTTGGAACGTCCCTACCCCATTGAAGTTGGAATTGGTAAGGGATTAGGGTTTAGCACTGACATGTATAAAACCACCCAGACACATCAAAGATGCAGTTGTCCTTCTCAACTGAGCTGCAGGACAGGAAGGGGACTACTTAGGGATGTCACCATGAGGCCATTGGTGATTTTAAAATAGCTCCAGAGTTCAGTGGCAATCTGCCCGGTAGTTGAAACCAGGATTTATCTGTGAAGAGCAGACTTCTCTAGTTTGCCAGTGGCCATCGAAGTTGAGCATTTGCCCACTGAAGTCAGTTATGACTGCAAACTGCAGTCAGATCAAGACCCTGGTGAGGACAACGAGCATGCAGATGAGCTTTCCTGAAACAATTTCTGACAGTTTGTGCAGAAGTTCTTCAGTTATGCAAACCCAGTTTCATCAACTGATATTTTATTTCAGCTCATGAAACATGGGACCAACACTTTACATGTTGCATTTATATTTTTGTTTGGCGTAATACTGCAAAACATGGCAAAGGAATACACTTTTTGGCCTAAATGCAAAGCCTTATGTTTGGGACAAATCCAACACATCACTGAGTAACTGCCTCCCTATTTTCAGGAAGGTAGTTGATCCTCTGTTGTCTGCCAGAGGCATCTTTTAACAGTTGGACAGCTGCAGAGTGATAAACACAAGATATAATTCAGATTTCATGTGTTGTACTCAAATTGGAAATATTTTTCATACATGACATTCAAGAAATAATGTGCTGCATTACTTTATCCACACTTCTACAAGTTTAATGCCAGCTGTTGAATAAAGAAAGTGCATCCAAGAACCTTATAAAAGTGCACTTGTGATCTATGTAATGAGCTCAATAATGGTTGTAATGGTGAACAATTCCAACATCATTAAAGGGCAAGAAGAGGCAGTAAGAAACATTAGCTGGGGAGATTAGCTGGGGAGACCTGTTGACCTGTTTACCGGACGTGCTACCTGTCCCAGACCTGCTGTTTTCAACTCTCTAGAGACCGCAGGAGCGGTAGAGATACTCTTAATGATTGGCTATGAAAAACCAACTGAAATTTACTCCTGAGGTGCTGACCTGCTGCACCCTCGATAACTACTGTGATTATTATTAATTTGACCATGCTGGTCATTTATGAACATTTGAACATCTTGGCCATGTTCTGTTATAATCTCCACCCGGCACAGCCAGAAGAGGACTGGCCACCCCTCATAGTCTGGTTCCTCTCTAGGTTTCTTCCTAGGGAGTTTTTCCTAGCCACCGTGCTTCTACACCTGCATTGCTTGCTGTTTGGGGTTTTAGGCTGGGTTTCTGTACAGCACTTTGAGATATCAGCTGATGTACGAAGGGCTATATAAATACATTTGATTTGTCTATGTTTTGGCTAGATGTGAGCGACAGGCCTCCAGGTGCTCTTAATAAGAAACCCATTTCTTCCAGATAGAGACGGATATGAGTCATACATCTTATTCCTTCCAAGGCAGAGGAGCATGGTCCTCACTGACAAATACACCAGACATTCAGGTCAGTAGAGATCTCTCTTGCAGAATTTTCCCCCCTTGTTTAAATCAAACTGTTTGTACTCAGAAACATGTAGGCTACAAAATGGTTGCCGGATCAAACAATTCATACTTATGGTGACATCTACCTCCATATCTCAAGTGAGCTCCATTTTATGGATGTGTATAAAAAAAAAACAGCAGGTTTGAAAACATTATACAAATTGCAAGTTTGAATAAGCTATGATAAGAAAATATTTGGATTACAATTCAAGCATGCTTGGCCCAATCAGACACCGACATAACAAACCAATAGCCCTAATCTACGGATTTCACATGACTGTGAATACAAATATGCATCTGTTGGCCAGATACCTGGATCAGAAAAAAAGTCAGTATCTGGTGTGACAATTTGCCTCATGCAGTGCGACATGTCCTTCGCATAGAGTTGATCAGGCTGTTGATTGTAGCCTGTGGAATGTTGTCCCACTCCTCTTCAATGGCTGTGCGATCTTGCTGGATATTGGCGGGAACTGGAACACGCTGTCATACACATCAATCCAGAGCATCCCAAACAAGCTCAATTACATTTTCAGCTTCCAGGAATGCTGTACAGATCCTTGCGACATGGAGCCGTGCATTATCATGCCGAAACATGAGTTGATGGCGGCAGATGAACGGCACGACAATGGGCCTCAGGATCTCATCACGGTATCTTTGTGCATTCAACTTGCCATCAATACAATGTAATTGTGTTCATTGTCCATAGCTTATGCCTGCCCATACCATAAACCCACCGCCACCATGGGGCACTCTTAACAACATTGACATCAGCAAAGAGCTTGCCCGCACGGCGCCATACACACGGTCTGCCCGGTACAGTTGAAACCGGCATTCCTTGGCCATCGAAGGTGAGCATTTGCCCACTGAAGTCTGTTACGATGCCAAACTGCAGTCAGGTCAAAACCATGGTGAAGTGGACGAGCAAACAGATGCGCTTCTGACAGTTTGTGCAGAAATTCTTCAGTTGGGGAAAACCCCAGTGTCATCAGCTGTCCGGGTGGCTGGTCGCAGATGATCCCGCAGGTGAAGAAGCCGAATGTGGAGGTCCTGGGCTGGCGTGGTTACATGTGGTCTTCGGTTGCGAGGTGGGTTGGATGTACTGCCAAATTCTCTAAAATGACATTGGAGATGGCTTATGGTAGAGAAATTAACATTCAATTCTTTGGCAACTGCTCTGGTGGACATTCCGCAGTCAGCTTGCGAATTGCACGCTCCCTCAAAACTTGTGTTATTGTGTTTTGACAGAACTGCAAATTTTTTATTTGCCTATTATTGCCCCCAGCACAAGGTGCACCTGTGTAATGATCATGTTTAATTCAACTTCTTGATATGCCACATCAGGTGGATGGATTATCTTGGCAAAGAAGAAATGCTCACTAACAGGGATGTAAACAAATTTGTGCAAACAAGGAGCAAAATAAGCTTTTTGTGCGTATGAAACATTTCTGGGATCTTTTATTTTAGCTCATGAAACATGGGACAAACACTTCACATATTGCGTTTTGTTCAGTGTAATTTCTACTGGACATAGGACTCGTTTGAATTTTCTGCAGACACTGACTGCATTACAAAATCACCTCTGCTCAATTAGCTCAAAAAGAGCCATGTACAGATCCAACACAAACCTCACTCTATAAAATGGCCTTATCAGTCACATATCATATAGAACATGATATCCCTTCAAGTGGACATAAATCATCAGATAACGCAATCCAATATTGGATGAACAATAAGGAAACTCAATTAAAAACAGCCTGGTCAAATGTAGGAGTATTTGGGCAGGACATAAGCAGGGCCTTAAGCTAGGATATTAGTCATTTTTTGTCTCAACTTAACATCTTCCAGACTTCATACCATCCAGACCACCCTGGGCCATTGTCAATTTCAGCAAAAGGTATTTGGTTTCAAAGTGCTCTCTCAGACTCACTACCATTTTTAATTTGGGCCTATGCTGCCTTTATATGGGACAATCTTTTCACACTACTTCAATACAAAAGTGATTCTCGTAGAGGTTAGGAGGGCATTTCCCTTAACTGCAGTCTCCTAACCTGCTGCGTAAGTTCTACTAACCTGCTACAAAAAAGGTCACGTCGGTATCAAAGTTTTTCCCCTCTATATAGTCACATTGCTTTGATTGAGACTTAAAATGGCATCAGTTCAGACTCAGAGTGGATGTCATGTTAACTCTGGACTGAAGCATTAAAAAGGTTGGGAGCAGAGTGTAAACACTGCAGTAGTCTTCAATGGGAATGCTAACAACAACATTGCAAAGCTGGGTTTTTTGTTAGAGAACTCCAAGTTAAGAATGTTTGATTTATTAACTATGGAACAAACAAACAATCTTCCACAGAAAATAAAAATCATGAATTATTAATTTATGATAACAAAAAAATGTATATTAAAAAATGATCAATTTCTATTGATAGAAAATCAGTTACATACAACTATTAAACGTTTATATTTCAAGTGACAAATAATTCCCTAGTATGATTGTCTAATTAAAAATAGTCTCGTTAAATGTATTATATTTTAGCTAAATATAATTAGGCCATTTACAGCATTTCACAGTAAGTGAATTTCTGTGCACTCTAACATTTAGAACGATAAAAGAGTGATGTCTCATTTAGAATCAATTGCTACACTTTATTACAAGGAACGTAAGAGGACATTTAAAAGACATTGAAAAATGACCAACAAAACACTGAAAAAACAAACAGATAAAAGGACTATACTATAGCAGAGGCTAAGATCTTGCATGTCTTGTCTATACTAGCATGCCTTTCCCACCTTAAGACTCTTCCCTGATGGGCGTACATCCAGAGAAAAAGCTGTTCTGGAAGCTAGTAAGGACTCGTTTTTTCTTCTTCAAGAAGCTGGCCGTGTTCCTCTCTTCATCCTCCTCATCTTCATCTTCCTCCTCCTCGACAGAGACACTCTTCCTCACAAGCTATAAGAACACAGCAAGGAATATCGTCTTTTCAGCACAATAAGGACATGATCTGAAAACCCCAATACCCACCTAAGATGCAGCTTTGTGCAAAAGAAAGTGATGTGTGATGAGTCTGTTAGGGGTATGTCACCGCCCTGTTGCGTTATTGGTATAGAGGAGCCTACCTTGGTGGGAGTGACACAGGGTGGTTTAAAGAACGTGGCGTCACCAGGGCTAATGGCCGTGGGGTCTTGAGGAATAGAAACTAAATCTTTGGACCCATCATCGGTGACCTCGCTAGAGTCCTGATTTTAGGAAGAGAGGAAAATGATTAAGAAAAATAAAATGCACAAACAATGAAATCTTCTCCCACTAGTGATGGTATACAGATATCTGACAACAGATGGACAATTTTAACTTACTATACTAGACATCTGGTGGTCCATGTTGCGACACTTCTCATGGTCACACTGGCAGTTCTCCCCACAGCTCATCTTTCCCTTACGGCACCGGCACAGCTTGTTGCCACAGCGACCCTTACAGGCACACTGAAGGAAGAGGAATACAGATGTGAAAACTCATTTAACACTACAAATACATAAGAATATTGATCTGATCATCTCTAAACAACTAACAGCGTTGCCCCGGTCTCACTAAATGATTTCCCATACATCACGTCTATGTTCTCACCCCTGTAGCCTTGGGTTTTTTGACATTGGAGCTCTTTCTGTTACGGCCGGTCTCATTCTTCTCAGGGCACCACTCAACCTCCTCTGACTCTGAGGGAGACTCTAGCTCCTCCATGTCAATGGCCATCTTCAGGGGAGCCCTGGCTGTAGTGAAACGCCGGCCTTTAGGCTGCAGGAGGTAAAGAACACCAGCCGTGAGATGGTGCAATCTCTTAGCACTGGTCTAAGTCTGGGTCATCTTCCCCTAGACTCGAACGGGGGAAATTTCCACTCTAACAGTTGGATATCAAACAGACTGGTGAGGAAGCGTGCCAGTGGCTTACCTTACGCGGGATGTACTCAAAGGAGTCATCTGGGGACTGAGTGGATGTTGGCAGCAGGTTGTTGATCTTTTTCCCACTGGCCAACTGAAGCAGTGTTAGTTTCTGAAAACACAGAGCAAAAGTTGCTTGATATGGACAGTTTCAACAAATAGTAGACATGTTTAGAATGGTAATAACCTGTGCTTTTAGCACCTAGGGTGTGAGAAAAGCACTTTACAAATTACATGAATTAATATTAGGTTACATGTAAGATTAGGTTTTGGCGATATTCCGTTTATACCGAGGTATTTTGAAATACCGACGGTATCATTTTAAATACCTTACATTATTTAAAGAAAATAAACATTTGGGGTTGGGGGCACCCATGCATTGCGGGGGCAGCGTGCTACCTGAATTCTTCAGGCCATGGGTTCTACAGGTTGGAAACGTTCCACATGGATGTTGGTCCATGCTGACGCAACGGCATCACGCAGTTACTGCAGATTGGGCTCCCTAGTGGCGCAGCAGTCTAAGGCACTGCATCTCCGTGCTAGAGGCGTCACTACAGACCCTGGTTCGATTCCAGGCTGTATCACAACCGGCCGTGATTGGGAGTCCCATAGGGTGGCGCACAATTGGCCCAGGGTCGTCCGGGTTAGGGTTTGGCTGGGGTAGGCCATCATTGTAAATAAGAATTTGTTCTTAACTGAATTACCTAGTCAAATAATAAAATAAAAAGATTGGACGCCGGTACGCCACTGACACCAGCTTGTACTGTTTACACCAGGCAGGATAGGTACATGGACTCATGCTGCTTACGCCAAATCCTGACTACGCCATTCGCATGACGCAACACAAACTGGGGGTTTTCTGACCAGGCAAAGATTTTCCACTCCTAAATTGTCCAGTGTTGGTAATCTTGTGCCCACTGGAGCCACTTCTTCTTGTTTTTAGCTGATAGGAGTGGAACCCGGTGTGGTCGTCTGCTGCAATAGCCCTTCTGTGACAAGGACTGATGAGTTGTGCGTTCTGAGATTCCGTTCTGCACACCAATGTTATTTGTCTGTTTATGGCCCGCCTGTTAGCGTGCAAGATTTTTTGCCATTCTCCTTCGACCGCTCTCGTCAAAGAGCTGTTCCCCCAGGACTGCCGCTGACTGGATGGTTTTTGTTCATCGCTCCATTCTGGGGAAACCCTAGACACTGTCGTGCTTGAAAAGCCCAGGAAGCCGCTCGTTTCTGAGATACTGGATCTGGCGCATGGCACCGACGATCATACCGCGCTCAAAGTCGCTTAGGTCACCCGTTTTGCACATTCTAACGTTCGATCGAACAGTAACTGAATGCCTCGATGACTGCGTTATATAGCAAACCACGGCCACGTGACTCATCCATTTTCATGAACAGGGTTGTGTACCTAATAAACAAACGTGTTCGACTCCACCTTATATTAACTTAAAAAAAAAAAAAAAAATTATCGGGTGTGGATCCTTGTATATAATGAAAAGAACAGTAATAGGACAGCACGCTGGTAAACAAAAGTAAATTTACATTTTTATTGCCGCACGAACGTGTCAGGTATGAGCCCTTCCTCAGCGTGCAATGGCAATCAATGTCACAACAAGACTTCACAGGTGGGCATAATTATAAATTCAGTCAGTATAGGCCCAATTAAGAGATCCCAGCAGAGGGAGCTGTGGGGGAAACATGAAAAGCAAATAAAGATACACACAATAGAAAAACCTAATATCTGGCCTGTGAGTGTTTAAGTTAAATATAACTATAACTAAGTTATACTTAACTAAGATGTGAAATAAATGATATCCAGCTCAGGGCTACAGCAATGCATTTGGTTTGCTAACTGGATCAAGATCCCTATTGCCTAAATTGTTTTATGTGCACTTCCGGTAATACCGTATACCCTAGTATGGTACAGAAAAATTATGACTGTATGAAAATCTGGATTCCACCCAACTCTACTGCAGACCTTTGTTCTTGTACATACTTTAAAGTGTTATATTGTCCTTGTACAGGCTCATCTGGGCATTTACCTGTTTGTATTGTTCATTTTCATCCATCAGCCTCTGGTTTTGCTCATTCAATTCCCGCATCTTTTCAATCTCATCCTCCTGTAGAGACAGGCAATGAATTAGGAGGGGGGTTAGAATACCTATATTCACCCTGATCAGTCTTTGACAGAGTTTTGTCTAAAACACAACACTTTGAGTTGAACTTGAAGTCAAATCAACCTGCTTGGATAATGAGGATTAAAAGCAGAAACAAGTCCATAAGCACATAAATAGACCTGACTGTATGACCCTGATGAACATTCCTCCAGAATGTTAGTGTGCACAGTAGCTGAGAGGACAGTGTGACAGACCTGGAACTTGAGGCGCTGCAGAAGCTCCCTCTCTCTCTTTGAAGTCTCCTCCTCCTGTTTTTTCTCCACTGACTTGCTCTCCTTGCTCTGCAGCTGACCCAGGAGGTACAGGACCTTCTCCTGGTGCATCTGCTCCAGCTCCACCAGGTGGTGCTGGTGCTCCATGTCCATGGTAGACATCAGTTTCCTCTCGTCACACAGCGTCTTCTGCAGGTCCAGCACGTTGCTTTTCTCTTGTTTTAGCTCGCTCTCCAGCTTAGAACTGGTCGTTTTGGCAGACACCAACTGTGGAGGTGGTGATATTAATTGTAAGTTGCTCTGGATAAGAGCATCTGCTCAAAGACTAAAGAGTCAAATGAAATTTTGGGTTGCCATGTATTTTGTCAATAAACATTAGTTTACAAAGTAGGCTAATAGGCAAAGAATGACATTCTTTTCAAGACATTGAAAACTTTTGAGACTAATAAGCTTGCAGTTCAACAATACGCAAATAAGCGCATGTCTTACCTCTGACATGAGGACCTTGAGGGCACACTTGGCCTCCACCATAGTAGTGATGTTGTCCCAGCGTTGCTTCAAGCGCCCCTCATTGTCTGCATCCAGAACCTTCTGTTGTAGGTCAGCTATCTGGGCACTCCTAGGATGAAAACCATGGGACATTACATGTGAATGTTTGTCTATAAAAATAGACAAATACACATGAATGAGCTGGCAGGATTTTCCATGCACCGACAGAACAGAGAAGCTGCGTCTGGTAAGACGAGGGGTGGGGGTGTGTGTATTTGTCAATAACAGCTGGTGCGCGATGTCTAATATTAAAGAAGTCTCAAGGTATTGCTCGCCTGAGGTAGAGTATCTTATGATAAGCTGTAGACCACACTATCTATATTATTCGTGGCCGTCTATTTACCACCACAGACCGATGTAGGCACTAAGACCGCACTCAACCAACTTTATAAGGCCATAAACAAAGAGGAAAATGCTCATCCAGAAGTGGCGCTCCTAGTGGCAAGGGACTTTAATGCAGGCAAACTTAAATCCATTTTACCTCATTTCTACCAGCATGTGCAACCACAAAATACATAAAAAATAAACAAAATAAAAACTCCTCTAGACCCCCTTTACTCCACACAGAGATGCATACAAAGCTCTCCCCTGCCCTCCATTTTGCAAATCTTACCATAATTCTATCATCCCGATTCCTGCTTACAAGCAAAAACTAAAGCAGGAAGTACCAGTGACTGGCTCAATACGGACGTGATCAGATGACGCGGATGCTACAGGACTGTTATGCTAGCACAGACTGGAATATGTTCCAGGATTCATCCAATGGCATTGAGGAGTATACCACCTCAGTCATCGGCTTCATCAATAACTGCATCGACAACATCGTCCCCACAGTGACCGTACGTACATATCCCAACCAGAAGCCATGGATTACAGGCAACATCTGCATCGAGCTAAAGGCTAGAACTGCCGATTTCAAGGAGTGCGGAGTGCAGGACAGCGGAGTCAATCACCACCTTCCGGAGACACCTGAAACCCCACCTCTTCAAGGAATACCTAGGATAAAGCAATCCTTCTGCCCCCCCCCCCCCTTAAAAGATCTAGATGCACTATTGTAAAGTGGCTGTTCCACTGGATGTCATAAGGTGAATGCACCAATTTGTAAGTCGCTCTGGATAAGAGCGTCTGCTAAATGACTTAAATGTAAATGTAATGAGTGGGACACTATTCCGGAAGCTTACAAGAAATCCTGCAATGCCCTCAGACAAACCATAAAAACAGGCAAAGCGTTAATACAGGATTAAGATTGAATCCAACTACACCGGCTCTGACGCTCGTCGGATGTGGCAGGGCTTGAAAACTATTAGATTACAAAAGGGAAACCCAAACGCGAGCTGACCAGTGACGCAAGCCTACCAGACGAGCTAAATGCCTTTTATGCTCACTGCGAGGCAAGCAACACTGAAGCATGCATGAGAGCACCAGCTGTTTTGGATGACTGTGTGATAACACTATTGGCAGCAGATGTGAGTCACACGGAACTCAAACCGGCTGCGCACGTGCGCCATCGTGCATACATTTATTTTGTCCCCCCACACCAAACGCGATCACGACACGCAGGTTAAAATATCAAAACAAACTCTGAACCAATTATATTAATTTGGGGACAGGTCGAAAAGCAGTAAACATTTATGGCAATTCAGCTATTTACCTTGCTAGCTAATTTGTCATATTTAGCTAGCTTGCTGTTGCAAGCTAATTTGTCCTGGGATATAAACTGAGTTATTTTACCTGAAATGCACAAGGTCCTCTACTCCGCCAATTAATCCATACATAAAACAGTCAACCGAATCGTTTCTAGTCATCTCTCTTCCTTCAGTCCTTTTCTTCTCTTGACTTTATATTGCGATTGACAACTTTCATAAATTAGGTGCATTACCGCCACTGACCCCGTTCGTCTTTCACTCACCCACGTGGGTATAACCAACGAGGAGATGGCACGTAGGTACCTGCTTCTATAAACCAATGAGGAGATGGGAGAGGCAGGACTTGCAGCGCAATCTGCGTCACAAATAGAACTGATTTCTATTTTAGGCCGTGGCAACGCAGACGCTCGTTGGCACGTGCGAGCAGTGTGGGTGCGATAATTGAATAACATAGATTTGAAAGGCTGGTCATGGCTCACATCATCAGCATCCTCCTGGATACCCTACAACCACTCCAATTCGAAATACCGTCCCAAAAGATCCACAGATGACGTAATCTCAATCACACTTCACACTGCCCTTTCCCACCTGGACAAAAAGAACACCTATGTGAGAATGCTGTTCATTGACTACAGCTCAGCGTTCAACACCATAGTGCCCCACAAAGCTCATCACTAAGCTAAGAACCCTGGGACTAAATACCTCCCTCTGCAACTGGATCCTGGACTTCCTGACGGGCCACCCCCAGGTGGTAAGGGTAGGCAACAACACGTCTGCCACACTGATCCTCAACACTGGGGCCCCTCAGGGGTGTGTATTCAGCCCCTTCCTGTACTCCCTGTTCACACACGACTGCGTGGCCAGACACGACTTCAACACCATCGTTAAATTTGCTGACGACACAACAGTGGTAGGCCTGATCACCGACAACGATGAGACAACCTATAGAGAGGTGGTCAGAGACCTGGCAGTGTGGTTCCAGGACAACAACCTCTCCCTCAATGTGAGCAAGACAGAGGAGCTGATTGGGGACTACAGGAAAAGGCGGGCCGAACAGGCCCCCCATGAACATCAACAGGGCTGAAGTGGAGCAGGTGGAGATCTTCAAGTTCCTTGGTGTCCACATCACCAGCGAACTATCATGGTCCAAACACACCAAGACAGTCGCGAAGAGGGCACAACACCTTTTCCCCCTCAGGAGATTGAAAAGATTTGGCATGGGTTCCCAGATCTTCTAAATATTCTACAGATGCATCGTCGAGAGCATCCTGACTGGTTGCATCACTGCCTGGTATGGCAACTGCTCGGCCTCCGACCACAAGTCACTACAGAGGGTAGTGCGTACGGCCCAGAATCATAAAACACGGGACGAGATGTTAAAACTGTCCATTGTGCCAATAGATGGTATGCACTCACATGAGATTTGCCGTGATGTTGACAGAGTGGCATGGGAGGTTTATTTCTTAGACTGGGTTAAGATGTCAATTTTGGGACACATGCTCAGTAGTGTGTCTTCGAATCAGTGGGTGTTTCGCCTTTAATCACCAGTATATCACTGGGGACAAGCTTCCTGCCATCCAGGACCTATATACTAGGCAGCGTCAGAGGGATGCCCAAAAAATGGTCATTGACTAGTCTAGGTCCAAGAGGCTTCTAAACAGCTTCTACCCGTAAGCCATAAGACTGCTTAAACAACTATTAAAATGGCCACAGACAATTTACATAGACCCCCCCCCCCCCCTTGTTGTTACACTGCTGCTACTCGCTGTTTATTATCTATGCATAGTCACTTCACCATTGCCTACATGTACAAATTACCTCAACTAACCTGTACCCCCGCACATTGACTCAGTACCGGTACCCCCTGTATATAGCCTCGTAATTGTTATTTTATTGTGCAACTTATTTTTTACTTTAGTTTATTTGGTAAATATTTTCTTAACTCTTCTTGAACTGCACTGTTGGATAAGGGCTTATAAGTAACTTCACGGTAGGGTCTACACAAATCAAGTTTGATTTACCTGCCCAAATGTAAATACTTTCTCACATATCATTACTCTGTTCTAAGGACTTGCGTCTGGCAGCCGTCACAATATCCTATCAACAGGAATTAACAAAAGAGCAGATGGGGAAGGCGTATGCTTTGGAAGGTGTGAAAAGCTTTGGAGCAAACCCTCACTATGACATCAACATTTCTCCAGGCAAGCTAGGCCAGGAATTCACAATGACAGTGCAAAAATGCATAGCAATGCAATGCAACTGAAACACAAATTATGTGGATGCCTTTCACGTCAGTAGAGTCATGTAATAAAATCAAATGCATTTGAAGTAAGGTGAGGTCAATGTTTAGTGTTTGGATAGAAGGAATCCCTCAGCTGCGGGATGTAATATAGGTCAATGTTTAGGTTAGAAGGAATCCCTCAGCTGCGGGATGTAATATAGGTCAATGTTTAGGTTAGAAAGAATCCCTCAGCTGCGGGATGTAATATAGGTCAATGTTTAGGTTAGAAGGAATCCCTCAGCTGCAGGATGTAATATAGGTCAATGTTTAGGTTAGAAGGAATCCCTCAGCTGCGGGATGTAATATAGGTCAATGTTTAGGTTAGAAGGAATCCCTCAGCTGCGGGATGTAATAAGTTAGTTTTGTACTAGTCAGACTCACCTGAGGTTTATCTCTGTCCCCAGATTGTCCACCTGTTTGCTGAGAGACGCCTCCAGCTCTCCCTGACTCTCCAGCTCTGAGATGACGAGGGTCCGACGCTGTGGGAGTAGAGAGCGAGAACACAGTAAAAACTGTTCAAAGGGGAATGGAAACACTTTAGGAAGTAAAGCTAAGCAAAGAGATGTATTCTGTCCACTGATACTAAACAATATGCATTTAACATCTCTATTGTTAGGTTTTTGATATTGAACAATTATTAGGAGGTATGGGCAGCGGCATCTTGAATTGCCATAGAAACAACTGACGCCAATGCGTCATTGGCAGGGTTGAGCAAATTGTGAGTTTTGGCAGGGGACTGAAAGTGAACGCTGCAACGAGGAGGCACCTCGGCTCCACTTGACCTGAAAGGGTTCTCATATCTCAATGACAAAGCTGTCAAAGTTAAGGACAACATCATTAAGGTAAGAAACTGTATTCAATTTGTTTTTATGTTGGTAATTATAGTATTTTTTCAGATTGTCTTTTAATCAGTCAGCCAAAATGAGGCACGGTAGCGAGCTAGCCATCTACTTGATTTAGCACTTCTCTTGTCTTTTTTACATTAAATGTTGTCTTTGAGGTGACGCAGAGTTCATGGTCTTTGAGACCGTTTTTGGAAATCCTGCCAGTGATGCAACAATGCCAATCTGGCGATTTAGTTAGCTGGTGTTCTAAAGCCTAGTGTTTCCATTCCCCTTGAACTAACTCCTGTAGAAAAACAGAGAAGCATAATTTCCTCATGTAGTGGAAATTTCCACTGACACCTCATTTAGTAAAAGCTCATATTGTCATTGATCTTTTTAAAACAAGGACTCCACTTACCCTGACTTTGGCAGCAGGCCGCTCCCCTGCCTCCATCTGTTGTTTAAGCTGGGAGATCTCCTCTGCCAGGATCTTCCTGTCCTCCAGCAGGTCCTGCAGGTGGCGCCGCGCCTCCCCTGTGCTCACCAGCACCTCCACCTCGTTCAGGAGCCAGGTCTGCCCACAGATTCAGGTAACAGCATACATTACTCAGTCATTCATACACAGTGACAGTACTAGGGTTGTAAAATTACAGGACCTTTCAATAAATTCCCTGGTTTCCCTACTTATTCCGCAAATCATACAACCAGGATTTTTTTTAAATATGGAATTTATTGAAATTTCACAACCCTAGGCAGCACATTTAAATCACACACACAATCACTTACACCACAGCATACACATTCGCATAACACCTTATGGCAATCAGTTCCTTTCTTGCAAACCAGGACCCCTCACAAATCGCTGATCAAATCATTCACAGTACACAAACAGAACCAAACAAATATAGTTGACCAGACCTTCACTCTCCCGGCTGCTCCCTCCATCCCTCTGTAATGGATATCCTTTCGTTTCTCTGCCACCTCACTCCTCTTCTGCAGGGCATCCTTCAGACGCTTATTGGCTGCTGCGGCCTGAAGGAGAACACCTGTAGAGTTAGAACTACCGCTCACCATAGTTCCAGCTAACAACAATTAAAGAATTGACAAAAAATGTTTTTCTGGTCGATTAGGCCCAGTGGTGGAAACAGTATCCAATTGTCATACTTGAGTAAAAGATACCTTAATAGAAAGTCACCCAGGAAAATCATACTTGAGTAAAAGTATTTGGTTTTAAATATACTTAAGTGTCAAAAGTAAATGTAATTGCTAAAACATACTTAAGTATCAAAAGTAATTTAAATAATTTCAAATTCCTTATATTAAGCAAACCAGACAGCACCATTTATTTTTAGATAACCAGGGGCATGCTCCAACACTCAGACATCATTTACAAACAAAGCATGTGTTTATTGAGTCTGCCAGATCAGAGGCAGTAGATGATCAGGCATGTTCTCTTGATAAGTGTGTGAATTAGACCATTTTCCTGTCCTGCTAAGCATTCAAAATGTAGTGAGTACTTTTGGGTGTCAGGGAAAATGCATGGAGTAAAAAGTAAAATTTTCTTTAGGAATGTAGTGAAGTAAACATTAAAAATTTGTCAAAAATAGAAATAGTAAAGTACAGATACCCCAAAAAACGACTTAATAAGTAGTACTTTCACGAATTTTTACACCACTGAATAGACCTAGGCCTCACCTCCTCAGTTTTACGACGCAGGACATTAGCTTGCTTCTGGAAGTCACTCTCAAGCTTCACCATCTGAAACTGACGTTTACGGTCCTGAGAGAGGTGAGAAATGTATTGTTATTGAAAAAAACTAAATCAATCATCTAAACCACATGGATATAAAAGTGGTGAACAGTGTGCCTTATCTATGGACTGGTGAGTCCACCACAGAGTCGCTACCACACGTCGCACACACCTTCTCCTTGAGCTGAAGCACCTCCTTGTCCTTCTTGTTCTTCCACACTCTGAACTTCTCAGAGTCCTCCTTCATCTGCCTCATCAGCTGTACACGCTGACTCTTCATAGCCTACAGGGAAAGAGAGCAGACAATCAGAGAAGCCATCAACAACCTCGTCTTAGAGTACCATCACTAGGTCACATTCAACCATTTCATTTCAAAAGCCCATTGACTGATCAGATCCACACTGAAAACCTCTCCTTGTCCTGAAAAACAGTGCCCATTAGTTCAGAGTAACTGGTATATCCACAGCTCACAGTATACCCGCAGTGTCATGACAGTGACACACCAGAGGAAAGCACACTGTCATACCTGGATCTCATGGTTGAGCTTGGCCACGCTGCGAACAGAGGACTCTTTGACCTTGAGGAGTTTGGACTGCTCCTGGAGCTTCTTCTTCATGTCTGTGATCTGAGCCTCCAGCTCTTGCAGACGCTTTCTCCGTTGCTCACTCAGCCTGGACAAAGATGGAGAGAGAGAAAGAGAGGGAGGGAGAAAGACAGAAGGAAATGAGATTGATGATTCCATTCTACTGCAGAGAAATGCTTATACTAAACGTAAAGTTCTGTTACACACCAAGCTCTTGGCTATCAGAGAGGGAAACTCTTGTGACATAACTATCATATCAATTGACTACACAGCCTAAACATAAAGACGCTATTAAAATACTTAGTCTTACTTAGCCTGATTGACATCCTTCTTGGCAGACTGGAGAGCCTGGATGAGGTCCTCCTTTTCCTTCTGCAGAGAGCCCACTGATGTCTGCAGGCTCTTGATGTTATTCTAGAGGGGAACCGTTAATGAGGAGTTCCGATTAAAAAGCTGCTTCAACAGTTCAGTTTGAAACCTTCCCAGTGGATAAGAATCAAAGTGCTGTGCTGCCCTCCCTGTTTCAGCCCTCTGAACCTCCATTACAGCCAACCCATATTTTCTCTTCCCTCTCCAGTCTGTAATCTCCAACCCTACCTGGTGTTCAGTCTGCATAGGCTCCAGGTGGCTGTCGTTCTGGCACATCTTCCTGACAAACTCCTCCTTCAGAGCCAGAACGTTGTTGAGCTCAATCAACTCCTTGGACATCTGAGCCTGACGCAGGGCATGCTGGGTAGTGAAGGCCTCTGGAGAGTCCTTGTCAGCAGCAGCCTGTGAAGAGATGTATGTTTGTTTGTATGGTAACAAAAACAGACCTGTTGTACAAAACACACAACAATTCTATAGAATCAGTGAAAATGCAATAATCCCAAAACACCTGCACAGAATCAGATACATGTCAGGAAGAGTAAATCTGCAGCAGACAGCCTTCTGCATTAGAGGAGTGGATGTAGATGACCAGACTTACTGAAGGAGAGCCATCAGTTGGAGTCCTGCTGCCACTCCCTGGCCCATCAGGGCTGTCCTCTCCTTCAGCCCCACAGTCTGCAGCCAACGCCTCAATGGTGGCAGCAAGGCCAGCACTCTCATCCTGGAGGAAAAAGAGCAGACATTATTACCCAGACAGGATGCAGAGCAGCTTCTTATTAGACTGAATATGTGGAAGGGAACTAAAATATCGAGCCATTCAAACGTTGACACGTGCAATGTGTACAATGAAACAGAATAAATCAAGTGTCCTTTACCCTTATGACTAGCATGATCAATAAGGTTATGACATTGCACAGAAACAGCTTAGCTACTATGAAATTCAGGGGGAAAATGCTTTGCTTGCTAAACACATAGGACTGAATGGAGTCTGTAATGCATCAGTAGATCCAGCCTTGTGAGCGCTCCCTCGTCTAGCCGTACCTGGAGCTGCAGGATGACATGCTGCAGATTCTGGATCACTTCTACATTCTCCTTCAACTCCTGGTCCTCCAGAGTCTCCATCACCCTCTGCAGGTTCACCTTACACCTAAACGATAAGCCTTGTGTTTAACACAAATAATTATGGCGCCAATTACCTAATCAGACCATGGGCACAGCACATGACATTTAACTGTTTACAGCGTAGTCCTTAGTCTCTTATCCACAGCGACTTACAGTTTGTACATTCATCTTAAGATAGCTAGGTGGTACAACCACATATCACAGTCATAGTAAGTTAACTTTTCCTCAATAAAGTAGCTATCAGAAAAGTCAGGTCGTAAGGGGGGAAAAAAGTCAAGTGCGAGTGTTAGTTCACAAAAAGACGTTCAGACTTACGCTGCATGTTGCCTCAACTCTTCCAATTTGCTTTGCAGCTTCTCATTTGCTTGATCCGTCTGTGGGTGGGGTGACAAATAAGGATGGCACACGTGACGATCATGGTAATACCGCCAAATATCTTTCCAAAAATGAATAACTAAAAAGGACAATTATATGTTTATGGATGGTCAGTCAGCGTTGCTGTGTGATGTTGGCATGGCCTGCTGTATGGCATTACGACAGGCCCTCATCCTCACTATGATGATCCTCTCAAGCATCAAGGCAGTCTGGCCAGCTGCCTCGCTCAGCGCACGGCTCAGCTTGTTGTTCTCATCCTGTAGGGTACGGGTCCGCTCCAGGATCTTAGACACGTTCTCCGCTGGCTCAGACCTTTTCAGAGAAGAAATGTTACCAGTATGGATGTTCAGTCATCATAGGTTGACAGACTCTTTGGCTCAATAGATGGAGAGGACGACATATAGTCTGGTCCAAGATTATTGGCACCATTGATAAGGATGTGCAAAAAGACTATAAAATAATCAAAATACTGAGCTATATTATACGGCAAAAAAAACAAAAAAACAAGAGGGAAATTCTATTATTTGATAGTAACACAATTACTCTGAAACATTTTGTAAAATAAATAAATATATATATATATATATAAAAAGGGGAAGAAAACACCCGTTTTCCTTGTTATCCTTTGTCTGTGCTTATGGACTGCCCTCTTCAATTCAAACCAGTTTTTAATGGGGTTCAAGTCCGGAGACCGAGATGGCCATTGCAAAATGTTTATTTTGTTGTCAATTAACCATTTATTTGTGGAACAATGTGGTCTCTAATCTCATTAAACATTTTAGAAAAAGGCTCAGTGTCATTATCCTTCCAAAGGGTGTACTGAAAACAGGGGTGCCAATAATTTTGACCGCCATCTTTTTTTGTTTGTATTACTTGTTAAATAAATAAAAATTCTCTGTGCATGCAATATAGCTCAGTATTGTATTATTTATTTAATTTGCTGATCTTTATCAAGGGTTCAAATAACTTTAGACCTGACTGTATCTTAGTTGGGGAAATTATTCCAAAATAAATTGCATAGTAATTACCCAGAAAGCACTGGTGCCACACCTCCACGTGCATGCAGAAGCATCACCTGTAACTCCTGAACCTGTGTTCAAAAGAGGAGGAAACATTCCCATCAAAACAATGAACACTTAAAATCATTTCAACTTCGCCAACACACAAATTATACGGTCACTCAGTAGGGTTGTCACTACCTGCTGCTTCAGGCGTTTCATTTCAGCAGCTCGAGGGTCCACATTGACGACAGGTTTGTTTTTTATCTTGCGGGCTCTGTCAGCGTAACGCAGCGTGTTTATCGTCTCCTCAATGTTGGAGTCTGCAGGGCTGATGCAGGCGATCATCAAGGTGTGGCTGTTACCTCCCAATGAATCTGAAGGAGAGCAGTATTTATTATTTAACCCCCACAAAACATGAAGACTTAGTATAATATATATACAACCGATTCAGTCTCTAAATCTAAGAAAAACATGCTAGATTTTAATGAATGCTTGTTGTGTTGAATCCTTAGAGCAGGGATGGACAACAGATGGGGGTGGGGGCCACAAAATCTGAAATCATCATGAGCAGCTGCAGGGGCTCGCAGGTCTGCGTAACCACATCCACATATGCAGTCAAAGCCGGCGCTGCTTTGACGTTTGCAGAGAACGACAGGGTGTTGTCGATGGTCACGCCAAGGTTCTTTGCACTCTGGGAGTTGTCAACCGTGATGTAGGCCAGTTGCCCTTCCCTGCCTTAGGGTATATAACTTGACTGCTCTCTCAGTCATCTCTTGACTGCTCTCTCAGTCATCTCTTGACTGCTCTCTCAGTCATCTCTTGACCGCTCTCTCAGTCATCTCTTGACTGCTCTCTGTCATCTCTTGACTGCTCTCTTGACTGTTCTTTCAGTCATCTGACTACCACAAGGTCTCGTACCACATGACACCATCTTTGTTATGTTAGGCTGCATTGTACTTATAAGCAAATCCTAAATTGATACTGGACCCAGAAAGATCCTATGGGCAGTAGGATATGGACTGCCCAAACACAGTTAGTGTCAATAACACCTGCATAAGCTGACCATCCATTTGAGCACTCACCCTGCAGCAGTCTGGTTAGTTTAGAGTCCCTGTAGGGCACAAAGCCGGTGCCTTTCTTGCTCTCGTCACCGAGGGCGCTGATCACATTGCCCAGGGAGAGCAGGCCTCGGTTGATGCTGATGCCTGGGGCAGACAGGATGAAAGCAGAAAATCAGTAAGGTTTTGATACTAAACTAAATCAAGCATTGAATTTGAACTGTGACTGTCATTTAAAACATGTAGATTGTGCTAATAATTGACCATAACAATACTAAAGTACACAGATTAATACAGTCAATGAAAGCTTGTTATATAAAGGATTAGCTTCGGGTAATCAACTCACCTTCCTTTAGACGATCTCCCTCAGCTTTGGTCTTTTTCTGTCTCTCAGAGCCAGCCAGATCCACCAGGTGTAGTTTTGACACCACGGTGTCAGATCTAAACACAAATTTGGAAACAAAAAGGAAGAACTGAGGACAAATCAACTTGCAGACAAACTTAAATAAAATGTATTGAATTATCTATATCAAGAGATATTTGTATATAAACAATATTTATGCTCTGCGTATCCGATAAATTTAAGAACTGCAACGTTTCCTTGGGAAGAACATTAGAAGGTGAGATTTATGGGAGGAAGAAAGAAAAGACTGACTTGTCTGCCCCCCTGCGCTGCTCCAGGGTGATGGTGAATATTGCGTGGGAGCGAGACGATGCAGCATTCATCGCAGTAGAGCCCACAGTGCGGGCTGAGTTCCCCAGCTCCAAGCAGCCTACCATCTCATGGGCAGACATCACCTGTCTCTCAGTCAGGCCCACAATCTAAGATAGGGAGGCAGATGGAGAATGGATTAAAAACAAAACGGTCCATTTAAACAAATTAAGGCAACATGTTCAACGGTTACAGACAGTTCACTCACCTTTATGCCCTCTTTGGGGTCCTCCCGAATGTTGATGGTTGATGGTTTATCTTTGGATGCCGATGGACAGAGCAAGTCCAGGATCTCTTCGTTGTATATCTATGGCAAATAAAATGTAGACATAATGTTCCAGAAAAACATGCGCAGGATACTTCCAGAAACAATGAGATGTATTTATTCATTAATCAGAAAACTCGCTTTTTTGGCATTTACAAGTTCCTGTTTTGATTTTCTGAGAAGAGGAACGGAATTGTTTTGTTGTCTGCTATTACAATCAAACTATGGCTTTGTGTTATGACAATCAAATAATAAAAATAAGAGGTTCCCACACACCTCCAGATAAGACACTGTAAGAGAGATTTCACAATCGGTATACTTCTCCCTTTCCTGGAAGATCATTCTGACCACCCTGGGGATGACTCCAACGGTGGGCTCATTCTCCTGGGCCGAGGTGTATGTTCCTCCCATAGAAAAGGTCTTCCCTGAACCAGTCTGTCCATATGCAAGCACAGTAGCATGATAGCCTTAAAAGATAAGTAGAAACATACAGCTTATTGATCCCATCCCATTTTGTCAGCTTACTGGTTTTATGGATAATACTGTGTGAAAGTAAAAGGTTTGTCTTCCATACCTTTAAAAAGACCACACAATAATGGTGAAACAGCACTGTTGAAGACTTCCTCTTGTTCAGTTGTAGGATCAAATACATAATCGTATGTGAACGCCTTTTCAGTGCCAACAACCACCTGCAAGATAAATTAATTCTATTAGAAAATACATTGTAGTTATGTAGCTAGGTAAGAAATCGGATACATAAAACATCAGGACAAGTGCTTTGTCTTGTGGCATAGATTGCTGACCTGTGGCTCCCCTGGCACGAAAGTGAGACAGGTCTGGCAACCCTCGTTGATTTCTTTAGCAACCAAAGGTCGACACCGCAGGGCAACCCGCACAGGGATCGACTTATCATCCTCCTTTGTCATGCTTCGAAATCAGGTGATTGACAGATTCAAAACAGGATTGTGTAAAGGTGGCCAATTCTTTAAAGCAATGTTGTCATTGGAAGATTTGCAAATCGGAAATGTATTTTCTGAAAGCTATTTTAGCCTCATTGTGATTTTATTGACAACCGACCAAACCCCTCTGGTAATAGTACGGACCGCGGCTGTTAGCCAGCACACTTACCTAGCTACAGTACCTGTCTAGTTAACGTTAACTTGTATATATCATCGGGCTAGCTAACCACCATTATGACTCATGCTCTACCCATCCAAATAAGTTTAGTAGATAGCTAAGGAGGACGGTCACTTACCTTAGGGTCTGACAAGACGTTGGTCTTCACCCCTGCAATGAGCTGTACAGTGGCTAGCTAACGTTAGCTAAAATGTGTGTGCCTCTAGCTTGCTAAACGTTTCTAAAAAAATGTTTTTTCAGACGATAGAATAAGAATTGTCAGTTCATAAATCGCATATAACCACACACCAGTTGTCGTAAGAAATCTAGACTGAACGTTTGATTTTTGTTATCTCAAAAGAGAACTTCGGTCGGTGCCTGCCATGGATCTCGTCTTGCCCGCCACTTTCAAATATTCTGCCCCGCCTCCACCACGCGTTTTGCGTCGCAGAGTTGCTGTCATTCGCCTGTTTCTCCAGATTGTAGTCTAATCGGGTGGTTTCTCAAATGTCAAAATAAAATTGACAAATACTGTACATATAATACACTAACATTGCAAATATTAATTCAATTTTAATTAAACAATATAAAATGCCGCAATATCAAAATCTGAAAATATGATAATCGTATTTCTTAACTAATTTGAATCGCGCAAATCCTCTTCGAGCTGACTGCTCATCGTTGGAAACAAAGGGCCGGTTGCTGAAGTCCACAAAACAAAATGGGAATTACTGAAACATGGGATAAATCACAAGAGAGATCAATCACTGAATCCAACTCATGTTTAAACTTACACATGTATTACGCAAACACAACAAAAAACACATTCCCACCCCACCGCCCTCTCCCATGTCCCCATTAGTTATTTTTCTTCTTCACAACATGGGCACAGTCATATTTTCCCCTGACCACAGTCAGCTTGACTCCTGGCAGGTCCTGTGTCCTGCCCCCCTGCACCAGCACTACGTTGTGCTCCTGGAGGTTGTGTCCCTCCCCAGGAATGAACACCACTGCCTCCTTGCCGTTACTGAGGCGGACTCTGGCACATTTACGGTTGGCCGAGTTTGGCTTCTTGGGTTTCCGGATCATTGTCTTCAGGATTACTGCCTTCAGCTGGGGGCGGCCGAACATGGCACTGACACTCGGGGGAGGGGGCGATGGCTTTCCACGGCGATGCATCTGATTCAGCGTAGCCATAGTTCTGGAGAGGGCAGGTCCGGACCATTGGGAGACAGACTGAGACACTGTATTAGGGTACAAAGAGTGCATAAGATATCTACTCCAATTTCTAATGTCGAGAGTAAAAACTGTAAACATAACTGGTGTTGGCTACAGATTTTCTATAATCAACTTTTGTTGATTAAAAAAATTGTCCCAGAGATGAGGGATCCCCACGGTCTGATAAATGGGCCTAAATAAGATGCTGAGGGTATTCTGAAGTAGAGATGGTGTGTATGTAATACGAAGGCACGATGACATTACCATGCAGAAATGATGTCAACGCTGGTCTCAGACTCCCCAATAAAGCCATCCCTGCAAAAGAGTCAAAGACAGGATTTAGGGGGAACCTGTCTGTGTCACACTGGTAACCTTGCAACTAACCCTACCATTAACTCTAGTCTAGTCTAAAACCGTGTTCTATAGTATTTTCAAATCGTACCTGCTGCTTTTCAGTTCCTGTCCAAGGACAAACCACCCACGTGTGTTTTCAAAGTATATAACAACTTGTAATATGGAAAATAAGAAATGTCACACAAAAATCATAACCACTCTCACCCGTTTGACCTCCGGAAGTATTTGATATATTCTTCCGCATTGAGTGCGACAGCTTCTGTTGCAGATTTTTGTAAGAACATTACTGCCACCTACTGGTCGGATACACTAAAATAACCACAAAACACCATGCACATTTTGCTGGCCACGAATGAGAAGTGCTTGTGGATCTGATGTTAATCATTTTCTAAATAAGCCCAAAGGTTATGTTATACCCCTTGAAATAGACAGAGGTGGACTGGAGCAGGAGGGGTAAGCCAAAGCAGTGTCAAATTAGAGTTGAGGTCAATTCTGTTTCAAATCCATCCCAAATTGATTATAGTCCAATTGTCCTTGAAATATTGTTAAACTCATGACAGTAGGCTACATTATTTCATTTTCTCTAGGGACTTAAAATCAAGTGGCTTTCCCAATCAGGTGGTATTTTCCCGGCAGGTTATGAGTCTAGAAAATATGTTAAATTAAAGATGACAGATCGTGCGTCTCACACCGAGGTAAAGGCAGTTTCAGGTTGGATATTCGACGGATATTTATTCGCCTGTAGTTTTCCTTACGTCCACCAACAGCAGTTAGGGACATTCAACATAGTGACAAATCAAAATGTTCAAATTCCAACAGCTATTTAACCTAAAACTTTCAAAACTGGTTCTAGCTAACCCGATGGCATAGACACACATTGCACAAATTTATTTTTTGTTGATTTACATCTCGCACTATTTGAAATTATTTATTTACATTTTTGAATTTCAATAGTTCATTGGTCATATGAACTACTGGACTCAAACAAGGTTCAGAACGTCCACTGACTACCCTTCTATATTGCACACCCTTTAGTTTGTCAATTTTCATCACACAAGATTTTACATACATTTTTCAACATTTAGAATTTCAATAGCTCATTGGTCATGTGACCTAGTGACTTCAAACAAGGTTCAGAATGTCCACTCAAAGGGCCTACACATTGAACACCCTTTAGTTTGTCTATTTTCATCTCACATCATTTGACATGAACTTTTCCAAATGTAACATTTCAATAGCTCCTTGGTCATGTGATCTAATGACATCCAACAAGGTTCAGTATGTCCACTGACGACCCTTCTATATTGCACACCCGTTAGTTTGTCCATTTTCATCTCACAAGATTTTACATTAATTTTTCAACATTTAGAATTTCAATAGCTCCTTGGTCATGTGACCTACTGACTTCAAACATGGTGCAGAATGTACACTTCTATATTGTACACTCTTGTTTGTGTGCTGTAAAATCTCGCGGTTTAACGTACATTTTTCATAGTTTTAAATGTCAATAGCTCTTTGGTGTTGTCAATTACACACCTAAGAAGCGTGCAGTGGATATACACCCATATTGCATAACCTCTAGTCATGTGTCTTCTATATTGTTGTACATTAATATTAGTTTGACAATTAGGGGGTTCAGTCCAGTGTTGTGTTTACCCTTTTCTTTAATATTTATCTATAATAATTGGTAGTTCTAAGTTCTTATTTTCCCAGTTTTTTATTTTTCCACAGTATTTAACAGCGGTACACAATAGGAGAGAGACAGATAATATCTCCTTTCGTCGTTAATATCAACCATAAAGGAAAAGGGCAAAGTACGAGAGTCATGCTATTAATTGTCCAAAACAGGGATGGAGAGTGAGCTATTGAGGTAGGCTGCAGTGGGTTTACTGGTCAATACAAACACTGAACATGTAACCACAGTAATGGTGGCCAGTATATCAATGAATAAAAATTGAATATTGACAAATTAAACAGAAATTGTAGACCTTTAATATTTTCCAACATGTCAACAGACACTTAACTTGAAATAAGTATGAACCATTTCACAGTGTTAACTTTCTCTTTATCCCTGGTTGATGTACATTTCAGAGCCTCTTCAGTGTGGATGGGGTATAGCATACATTTTCAACAACAAAGACTGCACTTCCAGTTTGTGTTCTTTACTCTGTTGTACTATTTTGTCTTCATTCCTAGTTACAACACATGGAACCACCGTTGGCATGCAAAACATTCAATCTAAAACAAAACAAAGCGTAACACGTTAAAAAATAATATCAATGTTGTATGACGAATGACAAATTAGCCATCCATTGTGTTATATCATAAATTGTCTTGCATGCCGTCACTGTTGTCAAAAGATTATAAACATGTTAAATAAAGTTACTAACCCAGTCAGTCTTTGGGCCACATCCAGGTTCTTTATCAGTGGCACACATGAAGCAGTTCTTGGCTTTGTTGAACTCTGAAATCATAGGCATGAACTGAACATATGTCTGTCCGACACAACTACATAAAAATAAAGAATTTACATTTACTTTGAATTAAATGTCATTACATACCAGACATTTTTTGTGTATCCTCAGCCATTTCCATTGAAATTTTACATTTTGAAAAATTCATGTCAAATCATGTGAGATGAAAATGGACAAACTAAAGGGTGTGCAATGTGTAGGCCCACTGAGTGGACATTCTGAACCTTGTTTGAAGTCACTAGGTCACATGGCCAAGGAGTTATTGAAATTCTAAGTGTTGAAAAATTTATGTAAAATCTTGTGAGATGAAAATGGACAAACTAAAGGGTGTGCAATATAGAAGGGTAGTCAGTGGACGTTCTGGACCTTGCTTGAGTTAAGTAGGTCACATGACCAATGAGCTATTGAAATTCGAATGTAAAAAAAGTTTTTACTTTGTTTACGCTCCCTAACTAATTGAGCTAGGAATACAAAATGCTGCTCACATTTCCACATGTTTATTAGCTTTGGAAAGCGAATTAATGTCCAAATCATGAAAATAAGACCTGTGCAATGTTGTGCGCAATTTTTCCAACATAATGACACTTATTTGGAGTCTGTTGCTCAAATGGTTTGAAAACGCGAATATCCGTCGAATATCCAACTTGAAACTGTCTTTACCTCGGTGCTTCTCACTAGTTTGTTCTTCATATTTGACAGAACTGTTTGTCTATGTTTATAATTTTTAGGAAAATAATATCAGTTGAGATCCACGAAACACTCAAGATGTTGTGTGTCCAGGATAGTGTTTCCAGTTTCTTTTTTATAGTATAAAATAAAAATCATGGGACTGCATCCACCTCCTGTTGGCAGTGGCCGAGAACACAAAAACATGAGGGAATCAAAGTCACATGATCAGGTGAATTGTCCAATGGGAATGCTTGCTGAATTAACTGGGACAATTAGTCACACCTGTGGGCTGTGAAAATACAATTAACCATCACTTAATTAACTACTAAAAACTGATAACTACTGGACACAAATTATGTAGTTCCTAGTTAACATATATAGTTTGATAACTGCTGAACAGTGTACATTTCTATATTTTTACTACATAAATGTATCCATTTGACCTCAATTTATGTTGGAAGGTAAAACCAAATCATACATGGATGTTGCCGTGAATACTACATCATCATTCTTCATCAGCCAGTGTGCTTTAATAGGACAAAGTGGAAAGTCACCCTATGTTCTACCATTTGGAATTATAGTGTACTGCTGAAATACCTGGGTTATATAACAATATACTGTATTTCACTCATTATCTGAATTTACAGGGTTTTTTAGTATCGCTTTGGTACTATTTTCACAAGCATGTGGTTTCCGCCTGGTACGGCAACGGCTACTCCACCGCACGCAACCGCAGAGCTCTCCAGAGGGTGGTGTGGTCTGCCCAAATCATCACTGGGGGCACACTGCCTGCCCTCCAGGACACCTACAGCCCCCGATGTCACAGGAAGGCCAAAAAGATCATCAAGGAAATCCAACACCCGAGCCATGGCCTGTTCCCCCTGCTATCATCCAGAAGGTGAGGTCAGTACAGGTGCATCAAAGCTGGGACCGAGAGACTGAAAAGCAGCTTCTATCTCAAGGCCATCAGACTGTTAAATAGCCATCACTAGCACATTAGAGGCTGCTGCCCTATATACATAGACTTGAAATTACTGGCCACTGTAATAATGTTTACATATTTTGCATTACTCATCTCATATGTTTATACTGTATTCTATTCTACTGAATCTTAGTCTATGCCGCTCTGACATTGCTTGTCCAAATATTTATATGTTCTTAATTCCATTCCTTTCCTTTAGATTGTGTGTAATGTTAGATATTACTTATATATTACTGCACTGTTGGAGCTAGAACACAAGCATTTCGCTACACCCGCAATAACATCTGCTGAACATGTGTATGTGACAAATAAAATAACTTTTTATTCAGACCCCTTGACTTTTTCCACATTTTGTTACATTACAGCCTTATTCTAAAATGGATTAAATTGATGCTTGTGTTTCTAGCTCCAACAGTGCAGTAATATCTAACAAGTAATATCTAACAAGTAATATCTAACAATACACACAATCTAAAGTAAAGGAATGGAATTAAGAACTAATAAATATTTGGATGAGCAATGTCAGAGCGGCATAGACTAAGATACAGTAGAATAGAATACAGTGTGCAAGGCGGTATTACATGTGTCACTCACTGTCCGTCACCTTGATTACTCAATTTTCTCTCAACCTGTGCATCTACGTTGTAAACTTGTAGCAACCTCATGATGGGTATAGGGAAAATTTTAGTATCATGTGTAGTAGCCTAAATCTATCGGTTACATTGAGCTAGCTGAATGGAATTTGAATGACAGTTATCCAATATGCTGTGATAGAAATAAGGTCATGCTCAAACAAACAAAAATCGTCTTCCCTCATCTTAGACGGCACCGACCGCCGTGTCTGTGTGTGTGTGTGTGTGTCTGTGTGTGGTTCTGTGTAGAGCAGATGAAGTAGCGAGCGGATGCGAAGCTAGGAAGGAGAGAACAGGGATAGATGAGTATGGTGACAATTACTAATAAGGAGATGGTTTCCATGAATGAGGTACAGCTGAATGAACAAGAGAATACAGATGTGTAAAAAAGGGAAGATTAAAGGAAAACAAAATTGTGGGCGGAAAGGGAGAGGTAGAGAGAACAAGGGGCGGAAGGGGAAAAAACATCTCAAGTCCTCCTTGCATGTCTTCCTACCCTTTTATCACTCTCCTGTTTTTCTCATTTAGGTCCAGTCTATTTCTGTCCCTCCTTGAATTTTCACAAGGACGCAAGGGCAGGATGGATAGAATGAGAGAGCGCTAGAAATAGGAGCCTCTTTCATAGAACTCAGCAGTGCTACAAGATCCAGTGGAGGATGGACGGCATTTATGGTTTTTTTATTTGTATTATTTGGTGCAATTTTCACGTGGTACATTTTCACAACGCTTAGTACAACACTCAAAACAGATCATCAAAAAGGCAGCTTTTTCAACACTGTAAGCACATTTTAAATTCACTAAGTAAAACACACACAATCATACAGTCACTTTTTCACCAAACTCAATCGGTGTTTCATCTAGAAATACATGTTTCATATTGCAATACATATTCATATAAAGTAATTGATTTTCACAATGCGATGCTCACATTGCTTTTGATTGTTTTCTCATTGTTGAAATACATTTTACTATTACTTAATCCGACTGCTCTTAATTGATAATCGCTAAACCATTTGGTAAACCTATAGATTTTAAATCAGTTTGTCTACAACAAATGTTGATAACTACATAATGAAAATGTATGTTTATAAAGTATGCTATATATACTCTAATGTACTATTATGATGACTATTATGATTTTACTTCACAGTGAGTAAGAAGATAAATAATATTGACAAGATCAGAGATATACTTTATGTAATTCATCCCCTATACACTAAAACATGTATCCCAAAATGAAGTTGCTGGCCAATACAGTACTGTAATATATGGCATTACAGTAACATAGCATTACAGTAACATAGCAGGGGTTTGTATCCAAATGGACAACAGTGAGTACACACATTTTTGTATGTGACCTGTCACGGCTCCTCCTCTGCAGTGCAGGGGGCGGTTCCTCCTGCAGGCAGAGGAGGGTCGTTAAGTGATTGGAGCCACCTGGGCTCAGGGTATAAAGCTGTCACTAATCTCTCTTGCTCTCTCTCTCTGCTCCTCCAGGTATGCTCATGATTTGTTTGTTCCTTTTTAGTTTTGCATAGTTTCCACTCAGTCATGTTCACACACACATATTCATGCATCCATGCACTTTACATACACCTTACATTATGATACATCCACACCTCATTCCTATTTCTTAGTTTAAGTTAATAGTTTGCTTAATAATAAAGAACACTTTTGAATTGGCCTATACCTGTTGTTCGTGTCCTCTCATTTGTCACAGGCTATGAGCCGGCTTGTGACAAGTGGGGGCTCATCCGGGATCGTAGTTAATTTGGGTTAGTTTAGTTTAGTTTGCCAAATGTTTTTTTTGTTTGAGTGGATGTTTTGGTTGGGCCAAATTTTGTTTAAGAGAGAGTTGAGAGCCATGTGTTCTTTTGGTTCAGTTAGCTTGGTAGCTAAGCAATTCACTTTGTGTTTTTCTGGGTTTTGTTCAGGTGGGAGTCCTCTCCTGTTCAGGCATATCAGCAAGTGTCCATAGGAGGCTTGTGGTGTTTTTGTTTTAGGTGGCAGTGAACGTGGGTAGAGCATCCCTTTCCCTTTTCCCCTACATCGGCTCGGGAGCACCTCCGTGGTTATGGGAGGGCTGCCAGTTTCTGGTTGTCTTTTCCACTCCACTGGTTTTGTGTGCATAACCCCACCACATGTGACTGCACGAAGACCAGGGCCAGTTAGTTAGTAGTTTTTGGAGGATAGTGGGGTGTGGCTCTTGTCCTTGAACCCAGATTGACAGCAGGTGAGTTGTGTTTTTTTTTAGCATTTGTAATAGTTGTATTGGTTAAGGAAAATGTCTTCCATTTTGAGTAGTTTTGTTCAAGCTCCTTCAGAGGTAGCCTTAGAGTTGTGTACTAAGGAGCAGTTAATTGAAATTGCTGAACATTATCAGATTGAGATTGTTGATAAAAAAATTTAAGAGACTGTTAAAACTAGCTTAAAGCAGGGTCTTAGGGAAATGGGTGTTTTTGGCGGTCAGTCTGCTAGTAGTGAGGGTGCAAGTTCAGGCTAGCCCTTCATTAACTTTTGAGCAGCAGAGGGAACTGTTGCAAATGCAAAGGCAAATGCAATTAGAGCAAATGCAAATGCAATTAGAGAGAGCGATTGAGAAATGCTAATAGACCGGAAAGACTACCACAGTTTGATGTTTCACAATCTTCATTTGTTGCCTAAATTTGATGAGTCAGATCCAGACACATACTTTACTTTATTTGAGCGTATTGCGGAAGCTAGAGCTTGGTCAGATTTGGACATGACTATGTTGTTGCAATGTGTACTTACAGGTAAAGCACGTGAGGCTTTTGCAGCACTGAGTGTAGCTGACAGTAAAGTTTATGCTAAAGTTAAATCAGCAGTTCTGAAGGTCTACGAGCTTGTGCCAGAGGCATATCGTCAACGTTTTCGTTACAGGAAAAAGTTAGATTCACAAACCTATTCTGAGTTTGTTTGTGATTTGACTTCTGCATTTAATCGTTGGTGTACAGCTTCTGAAGTTAGTACTTTTGAGGGTCTGTCTAATTTGATTGTGTTAGAACAGTTCAAAAATTCTGTTTCTGACCAGGTTGCTACATACATGAATGAACGTAAAGTTAAGTCTCCAAGTGATGCAGCAATCCTTGCAGATGAGTACAGGCTAACACATAAAAGCCATTTTGAGTCAAACAGTGACATGTACCATAAGAATAACTTTACTCCTAGGAATGGTAGGTCACGATTTTGGGGGTCATCTTTCCAAAGGCCTCAGCAGAAGTTTGGGTCTGGAGGATTTAAAGCACCGGTTAATGCTAATACCTGTCGCTACTGTTTAGTTGAAGGACATTGGAAGAAAAATTGTCCTCTGCTTAAATCAAAACAGTCAGTTCAAGTTAAACCTGTTGTGATGGCAAGTCCTGTTACAGCCTCTGACCACCAGGGTGAGCTGTTTCAGCCACTAGTTGAGTTTGATTCTCAGTTTTCCCGCTGTGATTTTTCAGCCTTTATTTCAGATGGTGTAGTGTCCCTGGTAGATGGCAACCAGAATGTTAAAATCAAGATCCTAAGAGACACTGGAGCTTTAGATTCTTTTATTCTGGAATCTGTTTTGCCGTTCTCTAAAGAGTCTGATACTGGCCGTTGTGTAATGGTATGTGGTATGGGTTTAGTTCCATTCTCTTGTCCTTTACATGAAGTTACCCTAAAATGTGGTCTGGTAGAGGGTGATGTAGATGTTGGGGTTAGACCCCAGTTGCCAGTAGAGGGAGTCCACATGATTTTGGGGAATGACTTGGCAGGTAGTAAGGTGTGGGCAGATGGCAAACTAAACATCTGTAAGAAGCAACCTTCAGTGTCACCTGCAAGGGAATCTCCGGATCAAAACTATGTGTCTCCTGATGTATTTCCAGTTTGTGCGGTTACCCGCGCAGCCTCTCATAAGGCGATTGAGAGTAAGCCAGAAAGTCTTGAGTTGCCAGTCAAACTCCAGACAGAACAGTTGACTAGTTCTAGAGATTCATTGATGGCTGAGCAAAAAGCCGATACTAATTTGGCTGATCTGTTTGATAAAGTGGTTCCTGATTCAGTGGTGAGGAATAGTGCTCAGTGTTATTTTCTTCTTGATGGGCTGTTGGTCAGGAAATGGGTTCCACACTATGATAAGGGTTTAGGAGAACCAGTCTTTCAAATAGTTGTACCTACTACTTTGCGAAATAAAGTGTTGCAAACTTCACATGGTGATGTGGCAGGTCATATGGGTGTTCGTAAAACATATGATCGTATACTTCGTTATTTTTTCTGGCCACGTTTAAAGCGGGATGTATCTCAGTTTATTAAAACTTGTGATACGTGTCAGCGCACAAGCAAGCCAAATCAGGTTGTAAAGCCTGCACCGTTGTATCCAATACCAGCCGTAGGGCAACCTTTTGAGCATCTTATTATCGATTGTGTTGGGCCATTACCAAGGTCCAAGTCAGGTCATAGCTACTTATTAACTGTTATGTGTCAAGCAACCAGATATCCGGCAGCTTTTTCCTTGCGTACCATAACTTCAAAATCAGTAGTTAAACCTTTAACTCAATTTATTTCAACATTTGGGATTCCAAAAACCATCCAGTCAGATCAGGGGTCTAACTTTACCTCTCATTTATTTGCTCAGGTTCTCAAACAGCTTAAAGTTAAACACAACAAGTCTACTGCGTTCCATGCCCAGAGCCAGGGAGCTTTGGAACGTTTTCATCAAACTTTAAAATCCTTGCTTCGTGCATATTGTACGGAACTGTCTGCCGACTGGGAGGAGGGGTTACCTTGGCTGTTACTAGCTGCTCGTGAAGTAGTGCAGGAAAGCACAGGGTTTAGCCCAAATGACTTAGTGTTTGGCCATAAGGTGCGTGGGCCTTTAGCAGTGTTGCAGGATGGTTGTTTGCCTGAGGAACCACCTCGGAACCTTATTGACTATGTAAATGGTTTTAGGTTGAAGTTGTATAGGGCTGGTGAACTAGCGAAAGAAAAACTAAAATGTTCTCAACGGAAAATGAAACTGAAATATGACGGACAGGCTGAGCTGCGTGAGTTTAGTCCCGGTGATCGGGTACTTGCTCTTCTGCCTCTTGTAAGTTCACCTTTTCAGGCAAAATACTGTGGTCCTTTCACTGTGTTGCGTAAAGTGTCAGATTTGAACTATCTTATTGAAACCCCTAGTCATAGGAAGTCCTCTAAATTATGCCATGTGAACCTGTTAAAATGTTATCACTCCCGTGATCTAAGCAAAGTTGAAGGCACTCCAGCAGTGAGGTCAGTGTTGACTGCTGCCCCAGTCCCTGCATCTTGTGGCTTTAATTTGGTGGAGGGGGGAGAAGAGGAAGTTAAAGTTTCAGATGAGGTCTTACAAGGACGGTTGAAAAACTCCCAGACTTTGCAAAACCTTGGGGTTTTGGTAGATCATTTAGACTCTGAGAAACGTGATGAATTGGTAGCTCTTATTAGAAACTACCCTGTTTTGTTTTCTGACACTCCATCGCAAACCCACTTAATTGAACATGATAGACATCGGAGATGCTAAGCCTATCAAACACAGATTTTATCGTGTATCTGAGGAGAAGAGACTAAAACTGGAAACAGAGATGCAGTCTATGTTGGACACAGGTATTGATTTGGCAAAATGTGAGTTTGCCAAAGCTACAGTCACATACCTAGGCAAGGTTGTGGGTCAGGGATTTGTCTGTCCCGTGGAAGCCAAGGTTCAGGCTGTGAGGCAGTTCCCACAGCCCTCTACAAAGAAAGAACTGATGCGCTTCCTGGGAATGGCGGGGTACTACCGTGCTTTTTGTAAACTTTTCGGTAGTAGTGTCCCCACTGACCAATCTGTTGAAGGCCAAGGCTGAATTTATCTGGTCCACCCAGTGTCAAGAGGCATTTGATGCAGTTAAGACTCTTTTGTGTTTGGCACCTGTGTTGGCAGCACCAAATTTTGGGAAACCTTTCAAATTGCAGGTAGACGCCAGTCAAATCGGTGCTGGGGCTGTGCTTCTCCAGGAGAATGACGACAAGGTTGAGAGTCCAGTCAGTTTCTTCTCCCGAAAATTTAATAAGTATCAGAAAAACTATTCTGTAATTGAAAAGGAGGCTTTAGGTCTCATTTGGGCTTTACAGCACTTCGAGGTCTATGTTGGTTCTGGTTTGACCCCTTTAACTGTGTTCACTGACCACAACCCACTTGTTTTTCTGAGGTCCCTGCAAAACCCCAACCAGCGCCTGATGCGTTGGGCTTTGTTCTTGCAACCATTCAACCTTGATATTAGGCACATTAAGGGTAAGGATAATATCATTGCTGATGCTCTGTCCCGTGCTCCTTTAACCTAGCTTGTACCTTTTCTCTGTTGACCCCTACGGGCTGTCTGTGCCTCTTTCCTCTTAAATTGCTCCCCAGGTACCAGGGCTGCCGAGTTTGAGGGACGGACAGTCGGCTGGGGGACACGGGGCTACTGCTAGGAGCCGGGATTGTTTTTTTTGTTTATTTGTTTTTGGGGAAATTTGAATTATTTTGATTATGTTGGAGGAAGTTGGGTTGAGGGTGGGACCCTCATTTTAAGGAGGGGGGTGTCACGGCTCCTCCTCTGCAGTGCAGGGGGCGGTTCCTCCTGCAGGCAGAGGAGGGTCGTTAAGTGATTGGAGCCACCTGGGCTCAGGGTATAAAGCTGTCACTAATCTCTCTTGCTCTCTCTCTCTGCTCCTCCAGGTATGCTCATGATTTGTTTGTTCCTTTTTAGTTTTGCATAGTTTCCACTCAGTCATGTTCACACACACATATTCATGCATCCATGCACTTTACATACACCTTACATTATGATACATCCACACCTCATTCCTATTTCTTAGTTTAAGTTAATAGTTTGCTTAATAATAAAGAACACTTTTGAATTGGCCTATACCTGTTGTTCGTGTCCTCTCATTTGTCACAGGCTATGAGCCGGCTTGTGACAGACCCCAGTGGGAATCAAACCCACAACTCTGGTGCTGCTAGTGCCATGCTCTTACTAACTGAGCCACACAGGACTACTACAATACATAAGTACAATACAATACTGTAAAATACAATACATAATACAATACCGGTAGTAGGTATAGGATTGCCATCCCCATGAGCATGCCATCCTCCTCCAGTCCATGGTTGAGGCATGCATTGACAGCAATTCAGACCTATTTCAGGCTTGGATTCACCATGTCTAAAGGTTTTCCCCCAGGTGCATGAACAATGAGGACATTTACTGAAATGTTGATGAGAACCTATGGCCAAATGCTCAAGACAGGCTTGATGCAAACTAGTGCCTGCTAAACATTTATGCTTCTTTCATTGATATCAGTTGTTTCATTTGATTACAATAAGCCCAGTTATATCCAAACAATACATTTAATTTTGCATCAATGATTGTAATCTTGAATGATCACACCTTTTGATCACTCATGGGAAAGAAATTATGTAAAAAATGTTAAGTATTTTTTTATGGGTAATGCAAGTGTATTGCATAAGGTGAAAAAGGTGTAATGTGCTCGAATTTACAGTACTGTAGCATACTACATTCTAAGGGCAATTTTGAAACATGTATTTTTTTTTATTGGATTAAATGGTTGTTAAAACATTTAGATATCACACAATGGGAGGCAGGGAGCCTAGCAGTTAAGAGTGTTGGGCCAGTAACCAAAAGGTTGCTGGTTCAAATCCCCAAGCTGTCTAGTGTAAAAATCTGATGTGCCATTGAGCAAGTCACTTAACCCTAATTTATCTGGATAAGAGCGTCTGAGTAAAATTATGTTGTCTTTTGGTGATTTAAATAAATGTTCTAATGGTATTTCAGAGTAAACTTATATTGTGGATCAATGGTTGCATGTTGAAAGATGTCTCCAAACAAAATTAATGCACAATAAAAGGTTTTAATATAAGACTTGTTGTTACCAGCTTGGATCACCACATACTTGTGAAAATAGCACCAAAACGATTGTAAAAAACTGTAATATCATTCTTGTCACACCCTGATCTTTCACCCGTCTTTGTGATTGTCTCCACCCCCCTCCAGGTGTCGCCTATCTTCCCCATTATCCCCTGTGTATTTCAACCTGTGTTCTCGGTTTGTCTGTTGCCAGTTCATCTTGTTTGTTCAAGTCAACCAGCAGTTTGTGTCTCAGCGCCTGCCTTTTCCAGTCTCTCTTTTCTCTCCCTCTTGGTCTTGACTCTTGCCTGTCCTGACTCCGAGCCCGCCTGCCTAACCACTCTGCCTGCCCCTGACCCTGCCTGCCGACCTGTACCTTTGCCCCCCTCTGGATTACCGACCTCTGTCGTACCCTGGACCTGCCTGCCGCCCGGTACTGTTGCCCCACCTCTGGTTTACTGACCCCTACCCGCCTTGACCTGTCTATTGCCTGCCCCTGTTGGAATATTAAACTATTGTTTATTCGATGTGGTCTGCATCTGGGTCTTATCTTCATACCTGATAATTCTAGTTGATATATTAAAGGGTACATCTGTCAGGTTTGTGTGTGTCTGTGTGTGCGTGCGTGCGCAAATGCAGGCACATTCAGGCCTGTGGCTCAGTCTGAGCTGCTGATTGTGTGACAGGCGTCACAATGTACGTCAGAACTGTCCCTGACTCTCATCACACAATGGAGAGAATAAGGGAGAGGCAGATGGATAGAATGACAGTGTCTAAATGATCAGTAAAAGACAAACACTTCAAAATATATTTTAATAGAGTTGCTTTTGATTGGTATCCAAATACATCGACAACATGAGAAAAATACATTGACAACAAGAGAAAAATACATGAACAATCTCCATTACTCATTCAGTACAGTAGCTAATGTACTGGATGTAATTTTTAAAAATCTAATACAGAAATCCGAGTTATATAATATATGAATGTACAGCATACAGTGTGTTATTGGTACACTGGTAATACACACGTTTCACTCCACTTTAAGAGTCATATATAGTCAATGGATCAGTCAAAACACAGTATGTGAACAGCACATATATTTCCACATTATTCTATACAGACACTATTGTGTATAATATAATCATTTAATTTCTAAAACATAGAAATCAAACCTTTACTCTGCGGTAGACAATGCCACTTTAATGTGTACTTTGACACTAAAACAGAAGTCTATCGATTGATAACTGCTGAAAGTCAACCCATTATGATTTTCAAACCAAAATGTATCCATTCAACAAAATAAGACCAAGTTGACCAATGTGTAGATCAATGTATAAAACACTATCTTTATAGAATAAAACCAAACAAAATTGCTGTGGTCTGTTACATTTTTAACATTTGATATTTTGTGCTCAAAGAAGCCTTCTTCCTCACTATGAGTGAATATAAACATGGCACTATAAATGACCTCTATCATGAGGTTACTCAGCAATCAAATGTATTCAAAGTAATGCATGTACAACTGAATCATCAGAAAACAGTATTATACAATATTGAATTGTAAGTATCTTAAATATGTATTGGAGAATATACATTTTCACTGTTTTGAATATTTTGTATAGATGTTGCACATTCAGCTTTTACAGGAAAAGCTTGAAATATGACAATATGCCATACTGAACAAAGTAAGTCACAGACTTATTTTAGAAGAGGGTCACGCAGGTTTCCATCTGAAATGAAAGAAAACAACAGACAAGAGTTAATTTAGTTCAGCAACCAATATTTATCACACTGAAATCTTAGTAGTGATGCATCTTATACTGTAAAATATCAGATGAAACTATGAAAACAATGTATGTGCCAGTGGTAAAATGGCCTGTTCTCTTATCAATATATTAGCATGACAAAAATGTCCCGCACCTTGGTGGAAGCTTTGTGAATGTATGGTTGAGTGGGAGTTGATACAACTCAGGTTGTCTCCCCGAGACGGGTTGAAAGAGGCATCTGCCTCAAACACAGATTCCATGGTATCCAGTTCCTCCAGAAGGGACTGGGCATGGGGCAAACCGATGGTGGGAGCCGGATGGACAAAGGCAGACGCACACTCCTGAAAGGCTGTGAGAGCGATGGCTGATGATGGTAGCGACAATAGAGGCTCCACTGACACGTCCGTATCCATCTCACTCTCAGATGACTCCTCCATGTCTCTCTTAATCCCTGCCCCGACGGCCATCATAGCTCCACCCACTGCCATGTAGTTACACTGCGTCGACTGGACGCTACAGAAGTGGTTTACACCAATTGAAGATTCACCCTTGAAGAGGCTGGGGTTATACCTACTCACTGGGGTGAGTGGCCAGCATGGAGGGGAGGACTTAAAGGAGGAAGAGGGAGGAGAGGAGCATGAAGAGGGGGACAAAGGGAAAGTTGAGAGCTCCTCAATTAGGCTCTCTAGAGCCATACTCTCCTCATACAGAGAGATATCCTCTCGGCTAAGGGGCGGGTATAGCCCCCTCCAGGGCGGACACTCAGCTCCGCAAGGAGGAGAGGGATTCTGGGATGTGGCCTGAAGACTGGGTGAAGTCGAGAAGGTGGGTGGGGTTATTTTGGGGAGAAGAGGGTCACAATAGAATCCCTCAGCTAAAGAGCTAATATATTTAGCCAAGAGAGAAATGTCCTCCCTCTCTCGCTCCTGCTCTTTCTCTGTGGAGAAGAAGGAGCAGGGAGGATGTGTGGGGGAAGCCTCTGGAGTTAGGAGGAGCTCATTCAGAGGACCATGGAAGGGCCTGTGGGGAACATCCACATACAAGGGACCACTAATCTGTGGCAGGCCCATGATGGAGCATTCATCTCCCCCAAAACTATTGGTAGTGGGGGGCAGCTTTCCACGGGGCTCTGCCGGGAAGAGGACCTGAGGATGCTCGGAATAGAGGACCTGGGAGAAGGCTGGTGCACTATGTGCTGGGTTAATAACCTCATGGGCCATTGGGCAGGACACAGCTGCATTGAAAGAATCAAAACTGAGTTGCAGTTTCTCCACAAAAGGAAAACTTCCACTAGCAAGATGAGGGGTATACGGGGGAGTGCATGCACACTCCCCCATCTGTTGAGGGTGGGGCATAGTAAGAGGGGCGAGGGGCTTGGTGAGGGAGGAGGGGAGGGGTTCTGACATATTGGTTAGGTGAGAGGTAATTCTTTGAGTCAGAATATCAGACTTAGTGTCAGTCAGTGAGGCAGAAGTGGTTGGTCCAACAGAGAGAAGGCTGGTCTTTGGTTCCCACTGGTGTTGTCCTCCATGTGTCTGGGGGAAGTTCTCTTCATCCAGAGACAACAGACTGGACCGAGGACCATAACCAACTGGCTGCATGAGCACCTCACAAGAGCTCTGCTGGCGTATTGAACACGCCTCTGACTCACTAAGAGAGAGAAAGAGAGAGAGAGGAAAAGAGACAATAATTATTTATATCTCACATATACTGTATAGAGGTCATGGTTAAAGGTAAGAGAGAAATGACACAGTGGTGTTTCATAGCAGCGTAGCTGTGGTACCTGATGATGTAGTTGTGGCAGCTGATGGGGTTTTCGTCGATGTTCAGCTGGAGGACCATATAGAGCCAGACCCATGAGTGGTCTGCTGCCTCCACCTGCACCACCATGTCCACCTGCCTCCCCTCTCCTTCACTCACTACAGAGACAGACACATTCCCATATTCAGCTCTCCTCACTGGTCTGTCTTCCTCACGTGTTTGTATTGTTAGTTGTGTTATGTATGTTAAGTGTCTGCGGTTGAGTAGTTGTGTTATTGTGGATGTACTCACATAGGAGACAGTGCTGTGTAGAGGCATGGGAGAGATCCCTGGGATGGACCAGGCTGTACCAGGAGCGAGAGCGTAGAAACTCCACATCGTAGCCCAGGTACACACTCACACTGGAGGAAAAAGGGAAGATAGAGTTGATAACATACCCCATGTTCTCATGCCTATACACTACCAAAACAGTGTTGTACTTCAGAATTAACCAGGCTCATTCTTACCTGTCCTGGGCATCCCAAAGCCTCATGTCCCTGTGGTGTTGAGAGTGGAAACAAGCCAGTAGGAAGGACTGCTCAGGGGGTGGGGTGAGGGGGGCACTCTTGGCGATTGTAAGGTAAGGCGTTTTTGTCTTCAGAGGGGTACAGAAACACACCCATACTGGGTTGGAGGTCCAGTATGCAGAGATAGGGCAAGGTGGGGTGAGGCAGCGAGCTCTGACTAGCATCAACTTGTTCTCCGCACCCTGTCGCCGGATGAACTTTGTAGTATTGAAGCGACATCGAAATAACTTGTCTGGAGGAGGAGAAAAAGGAGAAAGGTTTGAAATTGATGTCATCTGTTGTCATTATAAGATATATATACATTTGAGGAACAGTTATATAAATGACATTTAATTCGTAAAGTAAGGTCTTGGTTGTGTTTTGATAGATGACGTCACCATAGTCTAGGATAGGATGCAGCAGTTGGGTTACTAAGGTCTTTCTAATGGATCCAGTAAAACAATTATTAGATTAGTGATGAGAGATCTATACCTGTGTCAGTAGTGGTCATCGGTAGACCTGCAAGGTTGCTCCTTATGACAAAGTGGTCCATAGGATCAATGATATCATACACACTATCACTCTGGGCAACCAGGTCCACCTGAATGAGAAAAACAGGTTGCATAACATTGAATGAGACGTTCATAGGCCTATGCACAATACTTTCAGTGTATGATTTGTCAAAGTAACAACAACAGCCACATGTTTTCAGCTTCGGGCTACTCACCATGCAATGTCCGAGGTGGTCTGCGACGTTGTCTGATAGATACAGAAGTTTTCCATCGCTTGTTAGGAGTATCATGAAACCTGACAATTCGTGCATCAGCCCTGACAGCTCCTGAAACAATATTAAGTCCGTGGTCTCGTCTTGAAGAGCGTCTGTTTAGCAAAGAAAGTAAAAGGTCTAACATTAGTTGTAAATATCGTCACTGAGACAAAAAGCATGAAATAAATTGTAGTATTTGCATTTTTTTCAACAGGGATCATGTTCATCCTAAATATGACTAGTGTTATGCATCCAACAGATTGGAGTCACGCGCATTTGCTCGCTACAACAGACTAGTACCATGGACAGCGCCAAACATTTTCAGAACTTTAGACAGCGCAAGACGTGTATGGACATTATGTAAAAATCCATAGCGAATCAAACTATTAGCCAACAAATAAATCAGTAGATCAATTTCTACATTACAGTGCTTGATAGGATGTAGTGGTTGTCGACCATGCACGTTAAACTTCAGTGCACCTGGTGATTAAAACCACAAGAGAAAAAGCAAACTTCGTGTGACCATATTTGAAATAACAAATAGGTTAAGCCTACCTTGAGAGAATAATACAGACTTGCGGGTGTACATACAGGCAAGTGACATGATGTGTAGGTAGGAGAGTCGAGCTTTGTCCGAATCAGAAATGGGCAACAGTTCCTTGATGTTCTGAATCTCTGCGTTGATTTGATCCCTCCGAGCCTTTGAGGCTCCTTTTGTGGACCGATACATTGTCGCGTGCCTGTCTGAAACAGGTGTCTGTTCGGAGTTTGAGAGGATTGCAGAAATCGCGGAGTTGTTCTGTCTCACTACTTCATCCTGATTCGGACGCTGTAAATTGACAACGGAATTGTTAGAATGAATAAGAGTAGTTTAATAGCTGAGTTTGCATTGTCAATTCATTGTAATTTGTCTCCCGGTGAGCAAGGATCTGTTATGGTGGCTGACTATGTTGACTAGTTGCGTCGTGATTATAAAGTACATGAACGAGGATGTTCTTTATATAGGCTGATGGTGGGGTGGAGGGGTGCTGAGCAACCATACAGTAGATAGGAATAGAATGTGTATGGGAGGGGGTGGGAGGGGGTGATTAGCATTGAGGACTGCCTGCTGTATGATAACTCTCTCTCTATAAAGTGTCATAGAGAGAGAGAATGTGTGTGTGTGTGTGTGTGTGTGTGTGTGTGTGTGTGTGTGTGTGTGTGTGTGTGTGTGTGTGTGTGTGTGTGTGTGTGTGTGTGTGTGTGTGTGTGTGTGTGTGTGTGTGTGTTAACCAAAGCACGTGCAGTAAGTGTTGTCTCCAGGTGAACTAAGCAAACGCCTACACACTCCCATTCCCTTCTGTCTCTGGTGAGAATTCAGCCTTGTACATGTTCCTTGCTCTATTATTTCCTTGGTTGTTCAGTTTATTTTTAGAACATGGACTTGTGTAGATTGTTTTGATTGTAATGATACACTCTATTTTTATCTGAATCTCTTCTTAGACTGAGTTGGAGGTCTGCACCAATTACAACGAAAATACAAGGGGTCAAGATTACATTTGTTAATTTGTCATTTTAGATGTGGAGTTACATTAGAGTTAAGATATAATAGGTATTTTAGTCAAACAGTACAGTACTCCATTCAGATAATAATATTTTGTATACTTAAAAAAAAAAAATGTATCCCCAATTTTCGTCGTATCCAATCGCTAGTAATTACTATCTTGTCTCATCGCTACAACTCCCGTAAGGGCTCGGGAGAGACGAAGGTCGAAAGCCACGCGTCCTCCGAAGCACAACCCAACCAAGCCGCACTGCTTCTTAACACAGCGCGCCTCTAACCCGGAAGACAGCCGCACCAATGTGTCGGAGGAAACACCGTGCACCTGGCCCCTTTGGTTAGCACGCACTGCGCCCGGCCCGCCACAGGAGTCGCTGGAGCGTGATGAGACAAGGATATCCCTACCGGCCAAACCCTCCCTAACCCGGACGACGCTAGCCCAATTGTGCGTCGCCCCACGGACCTCCCGGTCGCGGCCGGCTGCGACAGAGCCTGGGCGCGAACCCAGAGACTCTGGTGGCGTAGCTAGCACTGCGATGCAGTGCTCTAGACCACTGCGCCACCCGGGAGGCCCTTGTATACTTTTTTAACCTATAAGTAAACTAAAACCACAAATGAGACTACAGCCACACACATTTTCACTTAACTGATATACAACATGCCTGACTCCCAACATCTTGTTGATAGTCCTTCATAATACCATATCACTACATTTAAGACCAACTGGACTCTCCTTGAATTGTAAACCATTTTTAAAAAATCAGATGACATCAGATAGATTGAAATTTTACTGGCTTCAGTTTGGTCCGGGCGAGGGAACTGCTGTTTGACATCCTGGGCTCCCTGTGGTAATGGATGTTTTTATCGTGGGTGGTGTGGCCATCTGTTGAAACCACAATGGTGTTGAGATATGGAGCATCTATATTCTCACTGATGGTGCAGGACTTTGATACAACACAGAATTTGATTTTCCCAACTCTTGAATTGCTATTTTTGCTATTTGTGTACAGAGACATTTTCACATGCAGAGGTGTTGTCCCGCTCTGACCTTAGATATCTATGTTTTCTTTATATTTTGGTTAGGTCAGGGTGTGACGAGGGTGGGTATGCTAGTTTTTGTATTGTTTAGGGGTTTTGTAGTTCTAGGGGTTTTGTACGTCTAGGTATTTGTATGTCTATGGTGGCCTGATATGGTTCCCAATCAGAGGCAGCTGTTTATCGTTGTCTCTGATTGGGGATCATATTTAGGTAGCCATTTTCCCTTTTGTGTTCGTGGGTTCTTGTTCTATGTTTAGTTGCCTGTCTGTACTATTCATATAGCTTCACGTTTCGTTTTATTATTTTTTGTTAGTTTGTTCAGTGTTCATTCTTTAATAAATAGAATGTACGCATACAACGCTGCGCCTTGGTCCGATTCATACGACGAACGTGACAGGTGTTGGAGAGTTGTTCTTTAACTCAGCATTTATTTCCCTCTCTATCTGCATTCATCAATCACAAGGTGCTTGTCTCTTGTTAGTCTCCATCTCCATCTCTTGCTTGTCTCCATCTATGTGTGGCCATGGCAACAATACTACTGTTACTTAGTAACCACATTGGTCCACAAATAAATAATTATTCTCAAAGACGCCATTTAAGCTGGTAGGTGATAACCACACTTTATTATTTAGAGGTGGATTGCAGATAAAGGCAACTATTTTGTTCGAAATATAAAATATGATTATTGGATATGTAATTAAATGTATTGTAGGGCGATGTGGTTACATGGACCACTGCCATATCTTCATCATTGGTTGAGTTTAGGAGAAGCACAGTATGATTTTTATAGAAGTTATGTGTAACACGGCCAAATATTTCATTCCATATTGTTCCTCTGTAGAGTTTTATCAGGTAATGATGACGCATTTGTCTCCTGTCATGATATGATTACATTTTCTCTAATGTTATTCAAAATTGTATAAACAAGCTAAATGTAAATAAATATAAAATCAGTGTTTCGCTCACACACACTGTCCTACACTTTTTTTAATTTAAATAAAACGATGATTCATTTCCTCTTTCATTCATGCATTTCCTCTCTCATGTCAGAGCCCTTCTAATGGACTGGTGATGACTAGGGATTCACGAGGGGGTGGAGAGAAAATAACTCTCGACCCTATCCAGCTCAATTTCCTCCTCTCTGGACAGAAATATACAATTACAGTTGAAGCCGGAAGTTTACTTACACCTTAGCCAAATACATTTTAACTCAGTTTTTCACAATTCCTGACATTTAATCCTAGTAAAAATTCCCTGTCTTAGGTCAGTTAGGATCACCACTTTATTTTAAGAATGTGAAATGTCAGAATAATAGTAGAGAGAATTATTTCTTTCAGCTTTTATTTCTTTCATCGCATTCCCAGTGGGTCAGAAGTTTACACTCAATTAGTATTCGGTAGCATTACCTTTAAATTGTTGAACTTGGGTCAAACGTTTCGGATAGCCTTCCACAAGCTTCCCACAATAAGTTGGGTGAATTTTGACCCATTCCTCCTGACAGTGCTGGTGTAACTGAGTCAGGTAAATTCCCAATCTGGCCCTCAAACCATCATGGTCACCTAATAATCCCCAGTTTACAATTGGCTCATTCATCCCCCTCCTCTCCCCTGTAACTATTCCCCAGGTCGTTGCTGCAAATGAGAACGTGTTCTCAGTCAACTTACCTGGTAAAATAACGGTAAATAAATAAATAAAATAAATAGGTTTGTAGGCCTCCTTGCTCCCACACACGTTTTCAGTTCTGCCCACAAATTTTCTATAGGATTAAGGTCAGGTCTTTGTGATGGCCACTCCAATACCTTGACTTTGTTGTCATTAAGCCATTTTGCCACAACTTTGGAAGTATGCTTGGGGTCATTGTCCATTTGGAAGACCCATTTGCAACCAAGCTTTAACTTCCTGACTGATGTCTTGAGATGTTGCTTCAATATATACACATAATTTTCCTACCTCATCAGCTATCTATTTTGTGAAGTGCACCAGTCCCTCCTGCAGCAAAGCACCCCCACAACATAATGCTGCCACCCCCGTGCTTCACGGTTGGGATGGTGATCCTTGGCTTGCATGCCTCCCCCTTTTTCCTCCAACATAATGATGGTCATTATGGCCAAACAGTTCTATTTTTGTTTCATCAGACCAGAGGACATTTCTCCAAAAAGTACGATCTTTGTCCCCATGTGCAGTTGCAAACCGTAGTCTGTCTTTTTTTATGGCGCTTTTTGGAGCAGTGGCTTCTTCCTTGCTGAGCGGCCTTTCAGGTTATGTCGATTAAGGACTTATTTTACTGTGGATATATATACTGTTGTACCTGTTTCCTCCAGCATCTTCACAAGGTCCTTTGCTGTTGTGCTGGGATCGATTTGCACTTTTCGCACCAAAGTGCGTTCATCACTAGGAGACAGAATGCGTCTCCATCCTGAGCGGTATGACGGCTGCGTGGTCCCATGGTGTTTATACTTGCGTACTATTGTTTGAACAGATGAACGTGGTACCTTCAGGCATTTGGAAATTGCTCCCAATGATGAACTAGACTTGTGGATGTCTATCATTTTTGTTCTGTGGTCTTGGCTGATTTATTTTGATTTTCCCATGTCAAGCAAAGAGGCACTGAATTTGAAGGTAGGCCTTGAAATGCATCCACATGTACACCTCCAATTGAATCAAATTATGTCAATTAGCCTATCAGAAGCTTCTAAAGCCATGACATAATTTTCTGGAATTTTACAAGCTGTTTAAAGGCACAATCAACTTAGTGTATGTAAACTTCTGACCCACTGGAATTGTGATACAGTGAATTAGAAGTGAAATAATCTGTCTGTAAACAATTTTGGGAAAAATTACTTGTGTCATGCACAAAGTAGTGTCCTAACCAACTTGCCAAAACTATAGTTTGTAAACAAGAAATTTGTGGAGTGGTTGGAAAACGAGTTTTAATGACTCCAACCTAAGTCTCTTTAAACTTCCGACTTCAACTGTATCTTTATCCACAGGAATAAATATGCCTAGAGACCATTTCAAGTCGGCATAGGTTAATATAATATGTTGGCAATGAATCTGTAGTATCATTGGAATATGTTGTGAGGATATAACAATTTATTGTAGATGTGTAATTATTATGTATGTATACAAATGAGTCATTGTAAAGTGTCAACAATATTAATAATAACCTTTTAAGTCCTCACTGGGAAGCTAATTCATGTTCAGGACAAACTTAACAATGTACGTTCATACTCTCCCTTTACCTCAGACTGAGACTGCTCTGTGAACCCTGTGATGTCATGGCACCCTGTGATGAAATCCCTGTCCAATCCCAGGTGTGCCCTGACAACATTACCCCCTGTACTACACAGCACCCACACCCATAACATTACCCCCTGTACTACCCACCACAAAAACATGACCCCCTGTATTACCCACCACCCATAACATTACCCCCTGTACTACATACAAACATAACATTACCCCCTGTACTACTCACCACCCATAACATTACCCCCTGTACAATACACCACCCATAACATTACCCCCTGTACTATCCACCAAATATAACATTACCCACCACCCATAAGTGTACAATGTTCATTCATCCTCTCCCTCTACCTCAGACTGAGCCTGCTCTGTGAACCCTACCGCCCATGCCATGGCACCCTGTGATGAAATCCCTGTCCAATCCCAGGTGTGCCCTGACAACATTACCTCCTGTACCACACAGCACCCACACCCATAACATTACCCCCTGTACTACCCACCACCCATAACATTACCCCCGGTACTACCCACCACCCATAACATTACCCCATGTACTACCCATCACCCATAACATTACCCCTTGTACTACCCACCACCCATAACATTACCCCTGGTACTACCCACCACCCATAACATTACCCCCTGTACTACCCATCACCCATAACATTACCCCATGGAACACCCACCACCCATAACATTTCCCCCTCTACTACTCACCACAAATAACATTAGCCACCACCCATAAGATTACCCCTTGTAGTACCCACCACCTATAACATTACCCCTGTACTATACACCACCCATAACATTACCGCCTGTACTATCCACCACATATAACATTACCCACCACCCATAGAATTACCCCTGTACAACCCACCACCCATAAAAATACACCCTGTACTACCCACCACCCATAACATTACCCCCTGTACTTCCCACCACCCATAACATTACCACCTGTACTACTCACCACCAATAACATTACCCACCACCCATAGGATTACCATATTTACTACCCACCACCCATAACATTAACCCCTGTACTACCCACCACCCAAAACATGACCCCTTGTACTACATACCACCCATAACATTACCCCCTGTACCATCACCCAAAAAGTACACCCTGTACTTCTCACCACCCATAACAGTACCCCCTGTACTACCCACCACCCATAACATTACCCCTGTACTCACCACCACCCATAATATTACCCCCTGTACTACCCACCACCCATAACATTACCCCCTGTACTACCCACCACATATAACATTATCACCACCCATAAGATTACCCCCTGTACTACCCACCACCCATAAGATTACCCCCTGTACTACCCACCACCCATAACATTACCCCCTGTACTACCCACCACCCATAACATTACTCCCTGTACTACCTACCACCCATAACACTACCCCCTGTACTACCCACCACCCATAACATTACCCCCTGTACTACCTACCAGCCATTATATTACCCCCTGTTCTACCGACCTCCCATAATATTACCCTCTGTACTACCCACCACCCATAACATTACCCCCTGTACTACCCACCACCCATAACATTACCCCCTGTACTACCCACCACCCATAACATTACCCCCTGTACTACCGACCACCCATAACATTATCCCCTGTACTACCCACCACCCATAACATTACCCCCTGTACTACCCACCACCCATAACATTACCCCCTGTACTACCGACCTCCCATAATATTACCCCCTGTACTACCTACCAGCCATTATATTACCCCCTGTACTACCGACCTCCCATAATATTACCCCCTGTACTACCCACCACCCATAACATTACCCCCTGTACTACCCACCACCCATAGCATTACCCCCTGTACTACCGACCTCCCATAATATTACCCCCTGTACTACCTACCAGCCATTATATTACCCCCTGTACTACCCACCACCCATAACATTACCCCCTGTACTTCCCACCACCCATAACATTACCACCTGTACTACTCACCACCAATAACATTACCCACCACCCATAGGATTACCATATTTACTACCCACCACCCATAACATTAACCCCTGTACTACCCACCACCCAAAACATGACCCCTTGTACTACATACCACCCATAACATTACCCCCTGTACCATCACCCAAAAAGTACACCCTGTACTTCTCACCACCCATAACAGTACCCCCTGTACTACCCACCACCCATAACATTACCCCCTGTACTCACCACCACCCATAATATTACCCCCTGTACTACCCACCACCCATAACATTACCCCCTGTACTACCCACCACATATAACATTATCACCACCCATAAGATTACCCCCTGTACTACCACCACCCATAAGATTACCCCCTGTACTACCCACCACCCATAACATTACCCCCTGTACTACCCACCACCCATAACATTACTCCCTGTACTACCTACCACCCATAACACTACCCCCTGTACTACCCACCACCCATAACATTACCCCCTGTACTACCTACCAGCCATTATATTACCCCCTGTTCTACCGACCTCCCATAATATTACCCCCTGTACTACCCACCACCCATAACATTACCCCCTGTACTACCCACCACCCATAACATTACCCCCTGTACTACCCACCACCCATAACATTACCCCCTGTACTACCCACCACCCATAACATTACCCCCTGTACTACCCACCACCAACACCCATCTGCTTCTTCCCCTGCCCACCTACATAACGTCTGTGCCTGGACTTCCTGCCTCTCAGCTCCCACACTGAAGATGTCACAGAGAAATGCCCAACACTCTGGTACAAACACACCAAAACATACTCACACATGATCTCACATGCAAAAACACTCTTCACTTCACTGCCTATTCTAATGTAAGGTATGAGTAAAGAATTGATTCTGTAATATTCTTGTTTTTTACTCAAGTGAATCAGATTCAGGCTTCTGTTGTTTCTGCCACTATGTGGAGACATTGAGGTACTGATACTTCAGTCCACACTATGTGTGTGTGGGGCAAAGCTGAGAAAAACTTGCTTGTGTGAAAAAGAACATGAAGCGAGAATAACATCAATTTCTCAAAATAATGATTTAAGTAACAGATAACTGTGAATGATGTCTTAGGTAAGGGATAATTCTACAGTGGAGCATTCATGTAATGTCAACCTTTTGAACATGAATATGTTCAAGTGAGAATTACATCCATTTCTCAGTGGAGCTTTCATGTGACAACCCCTTTTTCCATGAATGTGAACTCTTGCACAGCTACAGAAAAAACATTCAAGTTTGGTTGATATGTGACTGCATTGTTGATTTGAACCCTATTGTTGATTTTTGGTTGACATCTGGGTTAAAATTAGACGAAAAGACTGTGCATGTTGATGACCTCATGCAAATTCTACCAACTAGCCACATTAATGGTAGATGTTGATAAAGTGTGTTTTAATGACAAGGAGACTGAGGCTCTATTCAGTCTGTATCACTGAAGTGTTACAGATGTCAGATAGAGATGTAATGGTCATTTCCTATTGAGCCGACATCTGCAGCATTTACCATGAATGCAGTCACCTCTAAAGCGGGAACATTGCCTTTAAATTCAGGCTGCACAGCTGAACTTCCGTGATGTGGATTGAATAGGGCCCTTTATTGACTCAACCAATTTACCAACTTTTAAGTTGGTACGCTGTAGGCTATACATTTAAAAGACATTTAAACCCGAAGTTACAGTAATTTGGCAATTTACATTAAGATATAATCTATAATAACTGCAGATATAAATATACTCCAATGTGGTCGTATATAGAAACAGTGTCCCTTGTATTGTAATAGTGCTCTATGGCTTTTAATTCACTGTAGTGTAAATGCATTTATCTGTCTGTACTGAAAAGCAAACGTGACAGAGTAAAAGAAAGAGTTTGAAAAAAGGTCAGCAAAGAACCCATTAATGGGCCTTAATTAAGCAGAATAGAACCAATTGATGGATCTTAATTAAACAGAATAGAACCCATTAATGGGCCTTAATTAAGCAGAGTAGAACCAATTGATGGATCTTAATTAAACAGAATATAACAAATTAATGGGCCTTAATTAAGCAGAATAGAACCAATTGATGGATCTTAATTAAACAGAATAGAACCCATTAATGGGCCTTAATTAAGCAGAATAGAACGCATTGATGGACCTTAATTAAACAGAATAGAACCCATTAAGGGGCCTTAATTAAGCAGAATAGGAGGTAAGGCCACCAGAAGGAACACCATTCATCCAAATGTTGGTTTCATTTCTTTTAATTTTAGTAACATGTCAAAACAACCGTAAGATGTAAAAAAAGAAAAAACGACATCCTTGATGGAGAGAAAGAGAACAGTATAACATGGGTTGAAATGGTAGCCTTGAATGGATGTTTTTATCCATTTCCTTGGTAACTAGATAATGTCCCTCTATATAACTTAGCTAGTCTTCTGTGCAGCAACAGACTATTGAAAATATGGTGAAGAGGCTAGATACCAACTATGGTGAACACAAGGTGATAGGTTAATCTGTTAATATAACTGTCTGGGAATATTACTGATTGAACTGTCTTAAACTATTGTGATGTCCCCATGTGCCAGCCATATGCACCCTGTCCCAGTGTGCCAGCCATATGCACCCTGTCCCAGTGTGCCAGCCATATGCACCCTGTCCCAGTGTGCCAGCCATATGCACCCTGTCCCCGTGTGCCAGCCATATGCACCCTGTCCCCGTGTGCCAGCCATATGCACCCTGTCCCAGTGTGCCAGCCATATGCACCCTGTCCCAGTGTGCCAGCCATATGCACCCTGTCCCAGTGTGCCAGACATATGCACCCTGTCCCAGTGTGCCAGCCATATGCACCCTGTCCCAGTGTGCCAGCCATATGCACCCTGTCTCAGTGTGTCAGCCATATGCACCCTGTCCCAGTGTGCCATGCATGTGTCCTTGTGTGTGTGTCAGAGGAGTCTGGTAAAGGGAGGGAATAATGTCTGGAATGGAATAAATGGAACAATATCAAAAACAAGTTTGACTCAGTTCCATTTATTCAATTCCAGCCATTATAATGAGCCTGTCCTCCCATTTAAAGTGACACCAGCCACCACTGGTGTGTGTGCACGTGTGTGAGGATGTGTGTGTGGTGACTCACAGAATTATGGAAGAATGGTTTTACAACTAGCTTTTCCCCGGGCAGTTGTTTTAAAGATACATAGTAGTATAGCAGTAATGAGTCTGAGGAATGTTTCTGTCTCATGTCCTTAACAGTTTTCCTCTTCTCATTTCTCTCCCACTCTCTCTCTCATTACTCCATCTCTCTCCTCAGAAGGTGTAAGGTCCTACAAAGACAGACAGTCGTAGGGCAGAGCTGGTCTGGTAGCTGATGAGGGGATTGACAGACACCATCTCCAGATCCAGGGTGTACTCTATTGGACCGGTCACAGCACGGGCCAGGACCAGCACAGCACTGATGTTGTTCATTTGCTGTGAAAAGATAGAGGGAGGTGTAGTGGCATTGTGTGAGTGTGCAGGACTGAATCATAATTTTAACTCAGTATTCTGTCTTCAAAACCAGTCGTTTTTGTTCCCCTACTACTGCAGTAGGCAGTATTAGATGTTAGGTCTTGGTAAGTATTTTTGTGTAACATGCAGACTTCTAGACATTCTAGACATTCTGTTTTCTTCTTGACATGCATCCAACCCTGTGGTCTGGTATAAGACCATGTATGGCTGAGATTGGGACCCATTCTCACCCTGACTCATAAGTCAACACTGTAGCCTTTAACTCAGAGTATTACAACACACAGGGATATTCAGTAGTTGGTGTCTCTACACTCTTAGAAAAAAGGGTTCCGAAAGGGTTCTTTGACTGTCACCATAGGAGAACCCTTTTTGGTTCCAGGTAGAACCCCTTTGAGTTCCAGGTAGAACCCTCTGTGGAAAGGGTTTTACCTGGAACCCAAAAGGGTTCTTCAAAGAGTTCTCCTATGTGGATAAGAGTGTAGTGTAGTGAATGAAACTGGTATACAGTTAACACATGTAGTGGAGCGAAAATAGTTGATACTCTTAGAGCTGCCTGTATCTTCCACCCACTCACCCGTATGTAGAATTCCCCATTGTGGTCCCCAGAGCGGATGCGGAAGGTGTTGTAGACTCCAGGGTAGACGCGGGTGGCCTGGATCTGGAAGATGTCTGAGGGGACAGAGCGCTCTGAGGTGATGCTCATGTAACGGTGGACGATGGAGAAGGGGAGGTCACGACACTCAGGCTTGATGACCGGGCAAACACAGCGGCTAGAAAGACAGGGAAGAAGGGGTTAAATAACCTGTCTAGTGCTGTGCGTGTGTCATTTCTTGGAGAGATTTTTAGACTATATGAGGTTGTGTGATAGTGAGGTTATGTTACTGAGTCTGAACGTGTGGAGGAGGATGCTACTCACTTGTCAGACAATAGGGCTCTTGTCAGCACATAGGGCTCTCGACAGAGGTTGGAATCGGTGCACTGATAACCCCCATGGATGTTAATACAGGTCTGGCCCTCTCCACACTGGTCTTTGTCTGTTTCACACTCATTCACATCTGGAGAGGGGGAGAGAAGGAGAGAGGGAGATGGGGAGAGATGGAGGGCAGAGGAGAGAAAGAAGAACATGGAGAAAGAGATATCATAACTTCTCACATTTGTCAGTTATAAATAGCATATTCTAACAATGTTTACCTTGGCAGAGTCTGGTGCCCTGTAGCTGGTACCCCTCTGGACAGATACAGGAGAACCTCCCTGGATCGTTAACACACTGGAACTGGCACATGTAACTGGAGTAGCTGCACTCGTCTACATCTGCACAGAGAGCAGGAGCGACAGATAGATAGAGAGAAAGACAGTCAGGGAAGGGCACAGATGTAACTGAAGGGCTGGATTTTAATAACCATCAGCATTCTTTGTTTTCATGTTGGAAACCCTACAGCAATATAGACTGACAAACAGAAAATAACCAAGGAGAAAATCAGGCCCTTTACCATTGCATGAGTGTCCGTCTGGTCCCAGCTCGTAGCCCGGTTCACAGCGACAGAGAAAGGTGCCATACGTGTTGTAACATTTCTGCTGACAGGGGGTGCCCATCTCACACTCGTTCACATCTTGAGTTGGATATTGGATGTTGTAGGGTTAGGGTTATGTTGTAGTAGGGTGAGTGAGACCAGCAGGCAGAGAAGAACAAACAGTAACCATCATCAGATATATTGTGAGGTTATGAATTCTAGTTTAGTGTTTGAAGTTTGGATTTCAGCTGAGTTTCTGCCAGTTTTACTCATATAAAGGGACTTACCCACACATGAATGGTTGTTTCCAGCCAACTGAAACCCAGGTTCACACTCACAGGAGAAAGAGCCAGGTACGTTTACACAGCGATGCTGACAGTACCTGTATCTACACTCATCAATGTCTGCGAGGAGAGGACGAAAGAGAGGATGTAAGATTCTGAGGTTGCGTAGGGGAGAAGAGGAGAAGATGAAAAACAAACAAAGTAAAAAGCCTCAGAGGAATAAAGAAAGTGAAACATGAGGTAGATAATGCTGTCTCACCCACACACTCAATACCAATTTTGCTGTATCCATCTGGACACTGGCAGCTGTAGGTGCCCACAGTGTTAACGCACTGCTGGCTGGGCTGGCAGTCATGAAGATCGAGTACACACTCGTCCATGTCTGAAAACACACACACACACACACACACACACACACACACACACACACACACACACACACACACACACACACACACACACACACACACACACACACACACACACACACACACACAACCTTTGACTCAGTAGAACAAAGAGGGCAGGCTGGGTGTTCATAGTGAATCATTCCACCCTGATCCCTGTTCTTACTCACAGTGCTCCATAAACTAAACCAACACATACACACTCACACCGTCCCTTCTCCCACTCAACACTTATGGCCAGCCTTCCCAGTCTCTGTCCAGGCTTGTGACTCACCCAAACATCCCTCCCCTTGGCGTCACCCACACAGCCCTCCCCCTTGGCCTCACCTACACAGCCCTCCCCATTGGCCTCACCTACACAGCCCTCCCCCTTGGCCTCACCTACACAGCCCTCCCCCTTGGCCTCACCTACACAGCCCTCCCCCTTGGCCTCACCTACACAGCCCTCCCCCTTGGCCTCACCTACACAGCCCTCCCCCATGGCCTCACCTACACAGCCCTCCCCCTTGGCCTCACCTACACAGCCCTCCCCCTTGGCCTCACCTACACAGTCCTCCCCCTTGGCCTCACCTACACAGCCTTACCCCAGGGCCTCACCTACACAGCCTTCCCCCTTGGCTTTACCTACACTGCCTTCACCTTGGGCCATACCTACACAGCCGTTCCCTTGGGCCTTACCTACACAGCCCTCCCCCTTGGCCTCACCTACACAGCCTTCCCCCTGGGACTCACCAACATAGCCCTCCCATTTGGCCTCACCTACACAGCCTTCTCCCTGGGCCATACCTACACAGCCCCCCCCCCCCCTTGGGCCTTACCTACACAGCCCTCCCCCTTGGGCCTTACCTACACAGCCTTACCCCAGGGCCTCACCTACACAGCCTTCCCCCTGGGCCTCACCAACACAGCCCTCCCCCTTGGCCTCACCAACACAGCCCTCCCCCTTGGCCTCACCTACACAGCCCTCCCCCTTGGCCTCACCTACACAGCCCTCCCCCTTGGCCTCACCTACACAGCCCTCCCCCTTGGCCTCACCTACACAGCCCTCCCCCTTGGCCTCACCTACACAGCCCTCCCCCTTGGCCTCACCTACACAGCCCTCCCCCTTGGCCTCACCTACACAGCCCTCCCCCTTGGCCTCACCTACACAGTCCTCCCCCTTGGCCTCACCTACACAGCCTTACCCCAGGGCCTCACCTACACAGCCTTCCCCCTGGGCCTCACCAACACAGCCCTCCCCCAGGGCCTCACCAATACAGCCCTCCCCCAGGGCCTCACCTACACAGCCCTCCCCCAGGGCCTCACCTACACAGCCCTCCCCCTTGGCCTCACCTACACAGCCCTCCCCCTTGGCCTCACCTACACAGTCCTCCCCCTTGGCCTCACCTACACAGCCTTACCCCAGGGCCTCACCTACACAGCCTTCCCCCTGGGCCTCACCAACACAGCCCTCCCCCAGGGCCTCACCAATACAGCCCTCCCCCAGGGCCTCACCTACACAGCCTTCCCCCAGGGCCTCACCTACACAGCCCTCCCATTTGGCCTCACCTACACAGCCCTCCCCCTTGGCCTCACCTACACAGCCTTACCCCAGGGCCTCACCTACACAGCCCTCCCCCTTGGCCTCACCTACACAGCCTTACCCCAGGGCCTCACCTACACAGCCTTCCCCCTGGGCCTTACCAACACAGCCTTCCCCCTTGGCCTCACTTACACAGCCTTCCCCCAGGGCCTCACCTACACAGCCTTCCCACTGGACTTTACCTACACAGCCCTCCCCTTGGGCATCGTAGCCTACAGGACAGGGGCTGAAGGCCTCGTTGGACTCCATTGGCAGGATGGCCACTGATTGGCTGGATGGTTCAGGGGCGGTGATGACAGAGGCAGAGCGTGGGAGACACAGGTAACCACCATAGTGGTTAAAACACTTCATCTCCCCCTGGCAGGCCTCCACAATGGTCTGACACTCATTGATATCTGAGAGATGAGGTAAGAGAGAAAATGAGTGAAAGGCAAATTACGGAGATGGAGAGAGCAAGAGATGAGGAGGAATGTGTGAAAGTGCAAACACGTGAGGAGTAAAAAAAACTCAAATGAGGGTTGGTGATGAATAGAACTGACAAAGGAAGCTTATTTACCATGATATTTTGGCTGTGACACCATCAGATCATAAGCACAGTGACATAACTTTCTCACACATCACTCTCTCTAACATTACAACCAAATTAATCCACCCACCTTTACAATGCTGACTCTCAACATCCCACTCATAACCATCTGTGCACTCCTGAGAGAGAGAGAGAGAGAGAGAGAGAACGAGAGAGAACGAGAGAGAGAGAGCGAGAGAGAGAGAGGTTGCAATGTTGACTGTATGCACTAAAGTGCCAGAGCATGCATGCACATTTACAATATTAGAAGAGGGCCTGACTCAGGTACATGTGGAATGAGCATTGTTATTGAGAGGTGGAAATGTTGCAGGGAGAGAGGCATAAAGTGGCTTTTAGAAGAGACAGAGTGAAAAACTGAGCAATGAAAAAGTAACAAGCAGGAAGAGGAGAAGTGAAGACTGACTCATCCTTACCATGAGGCTGTCACCTTCAGGAGGCGATTGAGACTTTGTATGGTGGAAGAGGGACAAACTCACACACACACATAACAACACAAATGTTCTCCGCATACTACACATAAACACACACAAACAAACAAACAAACAGAGAGCAGGTAGCAGACAGACAAACAAATGCTGTGGAGTCACTCGATCACAATCACACACATACACCTGAATCAGTAGTACATAAATGTACTGGCAAAGACCAACAACACAGGGAGGGGAAGCAAAGTGATATTCCAGAATCTGTGAGAAAGACAAGAGAGCGAGAGAGAAATGAAGTTTGACAATGGCACAAACAGTGATACTTAGTATTGGTCTATCATGTGTGCATGTATCCCAGTTCAGACTGTAGATGGGTTGTTTTCCATGTTCAGTTCCTCCCATGTGGTGACCTGAACACGACAGCATTATGTCAAATAGCTACGTTTAGGCCCATGCTTTTTATCCTGCCACACCAATGGTCACACGGGAAGACAGAGTAGACTGCCCCATGGTCTCATGCTTGAGTCATGTACTGCACAAGTAGAACAATGTGTGCTACTGGTCAAACGAGCATTTCAAAGAAAATGTGTCACACAATTATAATGGTTTGAATCGGTATTTCAGAACTTGCCACATACCATGAAGTCCTCTGTTTTCACTTCAGTATAATGAGACTGAACCACCATATCCAGTCAGACACGTGCTGATATTGGCAAATAACCACATCACCACTCTCTGAGAGATTAAAGCAATTAGGCTGGCTCCAAGAGGGCTGTGAACTCCTTTCCTAAATTCCACACTACCATAGACTAATGGTGACAGAGATATAACCTCAATGGCCTGGGAGGGCACAGGTGCAGGTATACAGACGCCACATGAAGCTATGCATAACTGGATTCAGCTCACAGCTGTGCATAAGCTTTTATTAGTCCATGATACATTTTTCCAGAGGTTTTATTATTGTGCAATAATGTAAAACAGACTTGAGCTTAATATTAATCCATCCCAAAATCAAATGCGGAAATGTACACCTGTTTGTTGTGGCCATTCTTGGCCCTAAAGCCTGGCAGGTGACAAGATTAACAGATGAGCGTTATCTTTCAGGAGGGTTTTAGTTGGTAGACAGATCCCTCTCCTGCAGTCAATGACCAAAAGCGCCATCTAGTGTCCTCATGAATGGAACGTTGTTACTATTTGTCATCATTTCATAAAGATTTTTTTTTTAACTGTCAAAAATCTGCTGTTTCTATGTCAAACAGTTGTGTTATATTTCAGTCTTCTGTGATGTATATAAAGTGTAATATTGGGATGTAAACTCAAAATGTTATACATTTCAACATGGTACAGGTATCTTCTTTTTTGTTAGCCCATAACCATGTGTGTGAGGTGTACACTTTTGTTTCAAAGTAGATTTGTTTTAAGACTACCAAGAATCACTCTGTGTGATCCTGATTTAGCCCACTGCAGTAACAGGTTTTAAGAAGAGCTTATATTTAGCAATCGATCAATAATTTCAATAAAACTTGCACTGCAGAACTACACAGTACATTTTATCCTCAAAGCCAAAAATAAAATGGCAGAAAACAACATACGTAGGATGTTTATTTGATCCCCCTGTTGAAGGAGAACTTTCCTGCAATGCAGAACATGTTTAACTTGTAGTGTATTTGAGGTTTAAATAGGCTTCTGAAGATTGTAATTTCCACCTCGAAATGTCAGACTTGATTTTTCAAAACATTTATCAACCCTTGCAAAAGTGTCCATTAATTATAATTCACATTTCCTGTTGCTGCATGATTATTTTCCTGCTGTATCAAACTGGCTCAAATTAAGATCCTATATTTGTACTACAGCAGGTTCAAGGGAAGAATGAATGAAGAATGATGTTACAACCTACTGTACTGTCTTTCTATGGAATGTATTGCATATTTGTTTTTACATTCTACATTCATAAATACAATAACATTTTAAAAATGTCATATTGAAACACATCAGACACAAATATAAAGGTAAATGCATTTAAAAAAAATCATACTCACTGATCAGTCTTCCTCTAGTCCACAGTTCTGTTCACTTGTATAATGTTGTAAGTCTGTAACACACTTTCACGGTTTATGCTAACAGAAAATCTTTGTCAAGATGCAGGGCTATAGTACAGCTTTATGGGCTATCTCTTCCTCACTTTCTCTCGCCTCTTTTTTCTTAGTGATTTACAGGTCCTGTCTTTTAGGTGTCTGTCCTACAAGTAGAGCAGTAGATTGAGACAGTATGAAAATGCGTATGTGAAGCAGTGTGAAAGTGTGTTTGTGAAACAAAGTGTTTGTGGAGAAAAAAAGGGGGCTGGGCTAGAGAAAGGAAAGGGGGGGGGGGGACAGCCCATTCTTACCCCCTAAGCCACATCCTTGCTGCCCAGCCCTGAGCATTATCCTCCTTCAGCCTCTTGTTTTGCCATGTCCTCTGTCTATTCCTCTCTCTATCTGGGATTCAAATTCCTGGTCTACAGCCCAAATTCAACATCCATTAATCAACCATGCAGGGACAATAGTGGCATGAAAAACCAACCCTGCACTCTAGGGGAAAGGACATACCTGGATTCAATCAAACCCAGTCCTTAACTTATCACTCTTCCTCCGCTCCCTCTACGTCTGAGTGCCATCCATCCCTGCCCTCCCCTACCCACTCTTATTCTCCTTCTGACACAGTTGGATATTTACTGTCTGGGAAGAAGGGGGCCCAGAGGAATGTGGAGACAAATTAACGAGCAGACACAAAGAAACAAGGTTTAACAGTTAAAGACAGCAGGCCACTGTTTCTACAGCATGCACACCAGTGTGCTCATGTTCAACATGAGAAATCCCTGTATTGCACCAGAGTGCAAATGCCTCTATACATTGGAAAATTGAGCTGATTCAACGACAGAGAAACTGTGATTCCATTCCCTAAGTCCAAGTTATCATTAGGAAAATGGGGACACTTTGTCAAGGGAATTTCCATGACCATTTGGCAGGATCGGGGCAGGACAGCTGTCCTAGTGAATGGGTTTTGTAGGGCAGTAAAGTCTCAGTTCAGACCCGAATCCCCCTCCGAGACAACCCTGACCAACTGTAGCCCCCTGCTGCTAACCCACCCCCTTAAAACACACACACATGGACTAAGACACACACACACAGACCCTCACATTTTCACAAACATATACCAAACAGTTGAAACATCTTTCTAAAACAAATATGTTTACTTCGTTTAAGTCACAATTTACACATCAGAAAAGTATTCAGTTCAGTCAGTATATTTACAGGGGGACTGACTGAAGAGATAGAAGGAGATGGAGACAGATAGTTCATTTTGATCAGGGAGAGGTGGAGAAGTAGACTGCACTGGGCTGAGGTAGTTACCAAAAAATGCCAAAGGGAAGACAGATTCACAGTAAGATCAATACAGATCACAGGCTGCCGGTGGAAGCTTAATTGGGGAGGATAGGCTATTAGTAATGGCTGGAACGGAATAAATGGAATGGTATTGAACACATCAAATAAATGGTTTCCACGTGTTTGATAACATTCCATTCCAGCCATTATTATGAGCCATCCTCCCCTCAGCAGCCTCCTGTGATACAGCTCAAATCAGGAGAGGAGGTCCAGACCAGGGATCTACCTATTCATGGTACATTTGGAGGATACAGCTTTTAATGACGCCCATGTATCTGTCCCAAATCCTCTGGTGCCTGAAGAGAGAAGAGATTTGGTATTACAACAACATTAATGACTGTATAAACACACACACACACACACACACACACACACACACAAACTAACCTGAACGTGCCAAGACAGTGAGCGGCATTGGTGTAGTGAGTGAGGAAGAGTGTGATCTCTGCCACTGTCCATCTATCATATCGACATGGCTCTATGAACTAGGAGAAGAGGAGGAGGACATAAGGCTGTTAGCAGAGATTTCTCAATCTTATCAGGACAGGGGAAAAGCAATTTAGTCATAGGATGATAGTCAGTATCAGGGCAGTAAACACAGAATCTATTCCACAGAAAGGTCAAACTGAATACTATACCAACAAGATTTAACCAATAAAACTACCTCAATACATTGCCAGATATACTTCATAGCCATCTTTACGATCATGTCTAATTTGTTTCTACAATCTATAATGCCAAACAGCGGAATTCACTATAACAAGTTTGAGAAACATCTTAAGGGGAATTGTCACATACAGTACCAGTCAAAAGTTTGGACACACCTACTCATTCAAGGGTTTTTCTTTATTTTTACTATTTTCTACATTGTATAATAATAGTGAAGACATCAAAACTATGAAGTAACACATATAGAATCATGTAGTAACAAAAAAGTGTTAAACAAATCAAAATATATTTTATATTTGAGGTTCTTCAAAGTAGCCACCCTTTGCCTTGATGACAGCTTTGCACACTTGGCATCTCTCAACCAGCTTCATGAGGTAGTCACCTGGAATGCATTTCAATTAACAGGCGTGCCTTCTTAAAAGTTAATTTGTGGAATTTGTTTCCTTCTTGATGCGTTTGAGCCAATCAGTTGTGTCAGACAAGGTAGGGGGGGGTATACAGAAGATAGCCCAATTTGGTAAAAGACCAAGTCCATATTATGGCAAGAACAGCTCAAATAAGCAAAGAGAAACGACAGTCTATCATTACTTTAAGACATGAAGGTCAGTCAATATGGAACATTTCAAGAACTTTGAACGTTTCTTCAAGTGCAGTCGCAAAAACCATCAAGCGCTATGATGAAACTGGCTCTCATGAGGACCGCCACAGGAAAGGAAGACCCAGAGTTACCTTTGCTGCAGAGGATACGTTCATTAGAGTTAACTGCACCTCAGATTGCAGCCCAAATAAATTCTTCACAGAGTTCAAGTAACAGACACATCTCAACATCAACTGTTCAGAGGAGACTGCGTGAATCAATCAGGCCTTCATGGTCGAATTTCTGCAAATACACCACAACTAAAGGACGCCAATAAGAAGAGACTTGCTTGGGCCAAGAAACACGATCAATGGACATTAGACAGGTGGAAATCTGTCTTAAATTTGAGATTTTTGGTTCCAACCACCGTGTGTCTTTGTGAGACGCAGAGTAGGTGAACGGATGATCTCTGCATGTGTGGTTCCCCCGGTGAAGCATGGAGGAGGAGGTGTAATGGTGTGGGGGTGCTTTAATAACTTTATTTAACTAGGCAAGTCAGTTAAGAACACATTCTTATTTTCAATGACGGCCTAGGAACAGTGGGTTAACTGCCTGTTCAGGGGCAGAACGACAGATTTGTACCTTGTCAGCTCGGGGATTTGAACTTGCAACCTTCCGGTTACTAGTCCAACGCTCTAACCACTAGGCTACGCTGCCGCCTTGCTGGTGACACTCAGTGATTTATTTAGAATTCAAGGCACACTTGCATGGCTACCACAGCATTCTGCAGCAATACACCATCCCATCTGGTTTGCACTTAGTGGGACTATCATTTCTTTTTCAACAGGACAATGATCCAAAACACACCTCCAGGCTGTGTAAGGCCAATTTGACCAAGGAGAGTGATGGAGTGCTGCATCAGATGACCTGGCCTCCACAATCACCCGACCTCAACCCAATTGAGATGGTTTGGGATTAGTTGGACCGTAGAATGAAGGAAAAGCAGCCAACAAGTGCTCAGCATATGTGAACTCCTTCAAGACTGTAGGGGCCTCCCAAGTGGCGCAGTGGTCTAAAGCACTGCATTGTAGTTGCTAGCTGTGCCACTAGAGATCCTGGTTTGAGTCCAGGCTCTGTCGCAGCCAGCCGCGACCGGTAGACCCATGGAGCGGTTCACAATTGGCCCAGCATCGTCCAGTTTAGGGGAAGGTTTGGCTGGCAGGGATGTCCTTTTCTCATCGTGCTCTAGCGACTCCTGTGGCGGGCCGGGCACATGCACGCTGACACGGTCGCCAGGTGTACGGCGCTTCCTCCAACACATTGGTGTGGCTGGCTTCCGAGTGGGCATTGTGTCGAGAAGCTGTGCGGCTTGGTTGGGCCGTGTTTTGGAGGACTCATGGCTCTCGACCTTCGCCTCTCCCGAGTTCGTACGGGAGTTGCAGCAATGAGACAAGACTGTAACTACCAATTGGATACCACGAAATTGTTGAGAAAACGGGGTAAAAAAAATTATATAATCCAAAAATTAAAAAAAATCATAGACTGTTGGAAAATCATTCCTCATGAAGCTGGTTGAGAGAATGGCAAGAGTGTGTCATCAAGGCAAAGGGTGGCTACTTTGAATAATCTCAAATATAACATTTATTTTGATTTGTTTAACACTTTTTTGGTTACTACATGATTCCATATGTGTTATTTCATAGTTTTGATGTCTTCACTATTATTATACAATGTAGAAAATAGTAAAAATAAAGAAAAACCCTTGAATGAGTAGGTGTGTCCAAACGTTTGACTGGTAATGTATGTCATAACACGTTGATTGGCTATTAGGGGTGTACCTTCTCCACAAGGTCGATGAATAAATCTCTGACATCTTTGGTATGTGTAAGTTTAGATGCAAGGTTTATCAGGGCTCTAGAAAGATTCTGTGTTCAGAGAGAGAGAGAGAGAGAGTGAGATAGGAAAAGAGAGTAAAAAGACATTCTTACAACCTAACAGATTCAAATTCCTTCCATTTTGTCTTGTTTCAGTGGGGGGAGGGATGTGGGATGTTCATTTCAATCTGAATAGGAATCAAAGTCTGAAATGTTAGACTGTTTGATACCCATCACACTAGTTTCATATAGCTTTGATATATTTTACTTTAACTTATTAATTAATCATAATTTAGACACTTTGAATTGAAATTAACAAATTTTCATGCATTGGCAATATTGTACTTCACTTCTGGTTAAAAACAACTCCAACTCTGATATGTGCATTTCTTAGTCTCTGTACACATTAATAGCAATTATCAGTTAGTTGCTCACTTTGAAGTTAACCTCCATCAACTTGTAGACTTTGATCTTTCCCCGCAGAGCAGCACACACCAGGCTAAGAGAGTGAGGAGAGGAGAGAAAAAGAGTCAAGAGGGGGACCAGCAAAGATATCAATGGCTGAATTGTTTTTAGAACTCTCAACATTAACCCACATAAGCATTTTCATACACGTGGTTACACCCATCCTACATTTTATGTTGGTCCATCATGTCTTTGTCATTAACCAAAACCTTGAGATCTTTCAGTTCATGCAGAAACTCTTTCTCCAGGTCAACATCCATATCCTCCATCATGCTATCTGTGAAGAGAGAGGGGGAAAAGGAATGGGATATGGTGCTAGAAAGCCAAGTATGTCCAGCGTTGATACCTCATAAAGCAGGGGTCTCCAACCTTTTTTTAGCATGAGAGCTACTTAAAAAAAAAAAAATGTAAATGATGTGAGCTACTCACTTTTCTATAACTTAAAAAAAAATGACTTCCTCATTTCCCCTGCACCTCTTTCCGGGGTCCCTATTTTTTTATTTTTTTACTTAACCTTTATTTAACTAGGCAAGTTAACTAGGATTTGAACCAGTGACTGTAATGGCGCCTCTTTCACTGAGATGCAGTGCCTTAGACTGCTGTGCAGCTCAGGAGCCAATTGTACAAGCGAAAGTAGTGCACTATGTTCTCTGTCAAAATACCTGGTAAAATAATGGTTAACAAAAACCTCTAAGGGGTCCCTATAAAATCAATTTTTTCCCCCCAAATTCAGTTGTGTATGTATATTTTTCCTGGTTTTGGATTTTTGGGGGTTTTCACTCTCAACATTACAATTGTTCATAGAGAAAGAACGACATCGGATGTTCTGCGTTGATGTCAATGCTTAAATCACAACATAATACCATTTTGTGGGAGTCTTGAAGAAAACTAACATATTTAGATTTGTGAGTCTAATTCCCCTTTAAATGCGCATCTGGCCCTTTAATTTAATTGCACATCTAGTGTGCAGTCTAATGTGCCGCTCTAGCGATGGTTCTGTACTACTGCTGCTCATTTCATGGCAAAGTTTGCAAATAATATACAGTACTTACTCATGACATACCTCTGCCAGGTAAGCCTATTTCGCAGTTAACATTTATTTGAGAAGGTTTTGGGTAAAGTATTTCTGTCAAACCACAAGATGGTTATCACATCAACTGGCTACTAGGGATGGGCATTTCGAGTCTTTTCTGTGAGCCGGATCATTTGGCTTCGTTCACTTAAAATTGACATTCATTTGGCTCCCAAACGGCTTTAATCTCTAATTTGAAGCCTAAAACATTGACTAGCATTATGTCATATCGTGAAATGGGAATTCAAATAAATGTTTACCTGACCAAATTATTAGATGGCTTGCAAAAAAAATGTAAGATAACATTTTATGCACTGAAAAAAATAGCGTGAACCACAATGAGGCTCTCTCCTCACTATATTGTTATTGCACTGAGGAATTACCATCTTCAGAGAACGTTTTTAGAATTTATCTGCAGATAATCGATGTCTGGAGCTCAAATAGTAAACGTATGCAAATCAGGGAGCCAAATTAACTTATTTTTCACATATGTGAATCGGCTTCTTGCGTTCACCAAAATCAGCTGTTCAAAAAGAGCTGTTCGCGAACGAGCCATCACTACTGGCTACAAAAGGAGTGATAGACAAATGCCAGCACCACACAGACCTAAAGGGGCAATATCGATGGAAATTAATTGGCAGATATTGTGTTTGGTTTGGCTTTTTAAGCCAATAGTGGCTAACCAGGGGTGGGATCATTTCTATGTTAGATAGTAGCTGGAAGCTTGCGGTGTCTGATACGTTATGACAGTTTGCGGTGGAACACAGAATTGTTTGGCGAGCTACTCATAAGCTACTGGTAGCTCGCAATCGATCTGTTGTAGACCCCTGTCATAACGCAACTACTTCCACAGGCCAAATAAAACAGTTTTTGACAAGAGCTTTGGGTTCAAATAATAATTTCTACGATATGATTTTTTCCCCCTGGGACTGACTTCTTTGTATTGTGTACTACATTTATCTGCATTGTGCCATCAGTGACTGGTCAAAAAGATGCATCTTACCCATTGCTCCTATTGTCCAGTAACTGATGAGCTGGCCTGCACAGAAGGCAAAGTCTTGGAATGAGAGGTACTGTAGCTTCCTCTTTCCTGTCTCAAAGCGGCTGTTTGCAAAAAACACAATGGCAGCATAGTCCCTGGAGGGATAGAGAAAAAAGTGAGAGGGAGGCACAGTAGGTTGGAGGGCCTGAACCCAATTATAATTTTTTCATCCATCATTCTATAAACAATTAAGTCAATTAGTCTACAAACAAAGACGCATGTATGCTATTCCCTGTGAATATATAAATATTACTAGAGTTATGGTTGACAGATTTCTTTCGCTACACTATTTCTGTTTCTCCTTCCTTATTCCTCCCACTCTGTTCTTGTATCCACCTTGCCAGTGTGTCGGAGAGCAAGAAGTGATGCTGTATGTTCTCCACTAGTGGGCCCTTGAGCTCCTCCACCACTTTGAACACCCGCTTGAAATTGTCAAACTGGAGAGAAAGACAGTAAGACGGACAAAGGGACAGACAGACAGACAGACAGACAGACAGAGAGACAGACAGAGAGACAGACAGACAGACAGACAGACAGACAGACAGACAGACAGACAGACAGACAGACAGAGACAGAGATGTGCTTCGTGTTGGTATGCTCTATATCCAATGACTTTTGTATTTCTGATCATGACATCACTATAAAAGCCCCACGGTTGGCAGGCAAATCCCTTTGCATGACAATGCTTAAACTGGACAGATAATTCAAAATCAGAGCAGTGCTGTCCAGGTAAGGTCCTGGCCTGTCCTTTTGCATTAAAGCTGCTCTTGAGTGACAGGTTCTTCTCAAGCTGGGAGTTGTGTGTTAATAGAGTCAGGAGTCACGCTTTATTAATGTAGCCCCTTCTCAATGAGTGTGGTGTTTGTGTTAGTCTCACCTGTCTCCTGCAGTTCTTCAGTGTGATCCCTGTTTTACAGCTGATGTCATCCAGGTCTTTTTTGGTCCCTTTGGAGAGCTTTTTCCCCAGCACCTCTCTGGCAAACACACTGTCAAATTCATAGTACCTGCAGAAAATAACAAAACACTGGTTAGCTCTAAAACATGGGGAGGAAGGGCTAATACACACACAGTATTTTTGATTTGCATATGGTCCTGAGCAGTGGAGGTTCCTCAGAGAAAGAAGGGAGGACCATCCTACTAAGTGAATTTCACAAAAATAAAAATAGAGAAACATAAAAGTTATCCTTTTTGGATAAAAATATACTAAATATATTCACACCTCATCAAATAACTGATTAAAACACACACTGTTTTGCAATGAAGGTCTACAGTAGCCTCAACAGCACTCTCTGGGGTAGCACCATGGTGTAGCTGGAGGACAGCTAGCTGACTTCAATACAAACCCTAGGAGGCTCATGGTTCTCAGTAATTATACTACATGACCAAAAGTATGTGGACACCTGCTCGTTGAACAACATCCAAAATCATGGGCATTAATATGGAGTTTCTCCCCCTTTGCTGCTATAACAGCCTCCACTCTTCTGGGAAGGCTTTCCACTAGATGTTGGAACATTTCTGGGGGACTTGCTTCCATTCAGCCACAAGAGCATTAGTGAGGTTGGACACTGATGTTGGGCGATTAGGCCTGGCTTGCAGTCGGTGTTCCAATTCATCCCAAAGGTGCTTGATGGGATTGAGGTCAGGGCTCTGTGCAGGCCAGTCAAGTTCTTCCATACTGATCTCAACAAACCATTTCTGTGTGGACCTTACTTTGTGCACGGGGGCATTGTCATGCTGAAACAGGAAAGGGCCTTCCCCAAACTGTTAGAAGCACAAAGTTAGAAGCACAAAATCATCTAGAATGTCATTGTATGCTGTAGCGTTAAGATTTCCCTTTACTGGAACTAAGGGGCCTAGCCCGAACTATGAAAAACAGCCCCAGAGGATGTCCTCACACCTATCAGAGGTCTTGCAGCATGAACTGACATGTTGTCCGTCCAATCAAAGGATCAGAGAATGAATCTAGTACTGAAAGCATAAGCTACAGCTAGCTAGCACTGCAGTGGATAAAATGTTGTGAGTAGTTGACTCAAAGAGAGAAATACAATAGCTGAACAGTTTTGAACAAATTAATTTCTTAAACAATGAAGGACAAGCAGGAGAGAGAGAGAAAGAAATAAAGAGAGAGAGGGAGATATATACTGTAGCTATATTTCGTAGTGTTTTCTTCTTCTTCATTTACCTTTCACTTCCTTAGTGAAGCTAATTTAGCCTACTCAACAACCTGACTCAAACAGAGAGGAATGCTATTTATGTTAGCTAACTGGCTTAGCCTATCCAACACGGAAACTCTTCCAATCAAGGTAAGCTTTCGGTTTGATGAATTTATTGCCAACGGGGCCCGCCAGTGTAACTACTAAACTGCTAGCTATAAAATTCACTGTACTGCGTGATTGTACACATGGATTGGATTGGGGATTAACTAATGTGTTAGTTCTAGTTTTTTGACTATAACGTTAATGTATTGACAATGATGTAGGCTGTGTAGCTTTTAGCGGACATGGTATGAAGGTTTGGCTTGGAGAGTTTTTTGCACCTGGTCACAGACAGCTGTTGTGTTGTGCCCTAAAGTCCACAAGCAGAAGGAAAAGGTGAGAGGAGGAGAGTACATAGATGTGAGAAGGAATTATACAACGAGCAAAGTGATGATGCTGTATGTGGCTGCTTTGAAAGCGAACTGTGGGTGATCTGGGGTGTATTCTTTCCGCCGATTCTGTTGTAAAACGTGTCTTAAATGGAAGGAAACAGAATGAAACTGGGAGGAAACTACCTGAATTTGTCCAATAACTGTTTGGACTAATGATTACACCCCAGATCAGCTAGAAGCAGTATTGAATGAGTCACTGTCTGTCACCTTCATTACTCTATGTGTCTCTCGACCTGTGCACCTATATGTCATTTGTAGGCTAGGTTGTAACAACCTCATGATGGGTATAGGGAAAATGTTTGTATCATGTAGTAGCCTGAACCTATCAATGTTACTTACATTGAGCTGGGTGAATGGGATATGAATGACAGTCATATGCTGTAATACAAATATGGCCATGCTCATTAAAACAAATAATCCTCCCTAATCTTGAATGGCACCAACCACCACTGGCCCTGTGTCTATTTCTAAGTTTCCACACAAATTGCCCTTGGCTTTGGGAACAATAACAATTTATGGAATTGAACACACACCTTTCAATGAGAATTCTCTGGTTCTGGGCCGGGATCTGATACAGCAGCTGACTGCCCAGTTTGGTGGGGGAGTGTAAGAGACGCTCACACATCTGGAACGTTCTAAACTGGTCCATGGTATCGCTGGTCAGCACCTCTGCATTCGCCTCACACTCCAATAATGCCCCCTCATCCATCCGCACCTTCACTGCATCACTCACTGTGAGGGAGAGCATGGCAGAGATGGGAGAGAGACAATAGGATGTAAATGATGTCACGGTCAAGTCATTGTCATTCTATTGTGTAGGCATCTGTGATTTCAATACATTCCTGAAATCAATACATTCCTCTGTCACACAGTGCAGTGTCACCACAGCCTTGTCATTCCAAAGTCTCAACAAAATAGGATAGAGACAAACCTGTGAGGCCGTCCAACCAAAGCTGATAGACTTCCATATCCATGATAGTTGTGTTCCCCACAAACACATCCAGTTCCATAGACATCTTGTAGGATAATGAGGAACCAAAATGACTGCAGAGAGTTAATTTAAGAATGACTATGCCGAGTAGTTAAAAAGAGTATTCTACACATAACCAGAATGATCTTGGTAGCCTTTTATATCTACAGAGCAGCGGGTAACCTAGTGGTTAGAGCGTTGGGCCAGTATCTGAAAAGTCGCTGGTTTGAATACCCGAGCCGACAAGGTGAAAAATCTGTCAATGTGCCCTTGAGCAAGGCACTTAACCCTAATTTGCTCCAGGGGTGCCGTACAACCATGGCTTACCCTGGAAACAAACACATTTTACTGCACTTATCCGGTGTATGTGACAATAATTTAAAAAAAATAATGTATATATATTTTGTCTCACTATTGATAGACTGCAAAGTTGATTCACTGAGGGTCATGTTTCTAGGTGAAGCTGGCATTAACAGTCAAGGATCGATGACCCATTTAAAAGGGTAGTCACACCGGGTCATAATATTGTGCCATTATGTAACATAGCCCTTTTAGGAATAACAAATAATAATACTTTACCTTTAACTAGTGTTATGTATCTGTCAAGTCGAACGGAAACCGTAGCAAGCAAATATATTGCACCAGGCACCGTCTGGGTAAACAGCATCTGCAAACGCGTATTATTTATTGCGCAGTTAAAACGTTGGGTTCTGCAAAGAATTCGGGTAAAAACAGCGTATCGAATTTGCATAGACCTGCATTCAAAAGAACACTAAACACTGCTTAAAAACTCTATCCTTATTGTAAAATAAAAGCGAAACGACAGATGGTGTCGCTGACATGTAAATTGTGGCTCCTCTCAAAATCCACAACAGAAAGCGCAACTTTGTTTCTCTTTGCTGGATATCTCTAGAGAATAGCACATTGGATACAAGGCACTTTACTGCCATCTACTGCTGTGGAGAAATAGTTTTTTTCCGGGGGTGGGTTTGTACAGTTTTCTAGCAAAATATCGCTGGACGAGTTATTTGAAGGGAAGTCTTTATCGCACGCAATATGACGGGCACTGCCCATTGTCCTGAAATGGACAAATTTATGGAACGTTCCATGGTTTTGAAATTAGCAAAATGCTGGGGCTGTCCATGGTGCTGAAATCAGCAACATTCCTATGTAAACAGTTCACGGTGGGAGTGTCTACTGCATGGGAGATAAGGTAGTGGGCTAAGAAGGCGGTCTAGGCCAATATTTATAGTTGTTCCATTATATTTGCCTAAACTAAACACTCTCTTGAGTACGGATATATTTCTTAAGTGACTTGAGCTGGTTTGTTCCACAAATCTGTATGCGCATTGTTTCCTCTGTCCAAATATTACTGCGCGTTTATCTTTCTGTGGACTGGACTTGAGCGCCACCCTGGCGAAAGTGAGAAAATACAGTGTATTTTTACATCAACATTAGCCTACTGGTGACGAATTATGTTCTTCTTAACTGGCCATTTTTAAGAGCCATTTTATTACGCGCTTTAGAATAGGCATCGATACAAATTGCATAAAACGCTACATAAAACGCTCGTTTCACTTCGTATCGTGAAAATTACAATGACAGAGGCAATGTGGGCAAAGGCTTGTTTTGCAAGACATACTCGGTAGCGTTGAGGATCAGGGCTTCACAATTTAAATCATAATTTTGTAAGCATTCCTATACCTATTTTATTACTGTTTATTTTTTCGCAAATTGCCATATTTTCCATGCATAGTCGTTGAGCCGCACTCGCATGACGCCAAGCCTACAGTAAATGACACAAAATGTGCAGCAACAGCGAGATTGACAAGCGAGAGCTCTCTAAAATGTCCGACGAGGATTTGATGTCATTCTCCAAAAAAGACATCGTGGCCAGGTTACGCCAAGAGGAGGCCAACAAGATGACAGCCCTTATACAGCGAGGGCGGTTAATTAAAGAGGTTAATAAACAACTGCAGGAGCATTTACTCGAAATCAGGGAACTCAAAGTAGTCAATAATAGGCTTCAGGAGGAGAACCAAGAACTGCGAGAACTATGTAGTTTCCTTGATGATGACAGAATGAAAATAAAAACGCTTTCCCGAGAGTGGCAACTTTTTGGACACAACGCTGCCAAAGTGATGCGTGAGGACGTGGGTGGACATCTGAAGAAGTTAGCTGATTTGGAACGAGTGCAAGATGGATTGGTAAAGGAGAATTTCGATCTCAAGGAACTGTGTGTTGTTCTGGAGGAGGGTTGTGTAAGCAGAGGTGATTCCAGTCCTGGCGGGTCGTCCGAGTTGAGTTTACAGTATTTTGTGGCCCGGGACTTTGGAGATGGAAGTTCCAGCGCTGGGAGCATCGGTAGTCCAGATCCTCTTCTAGTCTGTTCTCCCGATGAATAAGATGGTACCAACAAACTTCTTCTATCAAATATAAAATATGTTGTTAATGTCACCTCAGGTCACATAAAAGGGGAATGGGTCGTTTTTATGCTATGTTATAGATTTCTAGCAAAATATCACAGGCCACGTTCTTATCGCGCATTCAATATGACGGGAGCTGACCATGGTGCTGAAATAAGCAACATACTGTACATCCGACATGGGAATGCTTTATCTCGAACTGTTTTATATTGACTGTTGATGGGAATTTGTATTCTTCAGTTCTCTTTTATTAGTTTGCATGACACATGTTCAATTTTCCCTTGCAGTTTTGTCATATTGTTCTTCACACAAATAGTGTTTATTTTCCCTCCATTCATTCAATATCACTTTTCTCTCTGAATATCAAAGCATTATCTATCCTATCCTTTGAGCTGGTGAGCCTTTTCTAAGTCGTGTCTGTGCCCCTTATAGCATGTCATAGTATTTGTAGTTTAAAAAAAAAGAATTGTCCAAAACTTTATTGTAATTGTGAAAACCCTCATGTTTTTACACTGTTTTGTTTAAAAGATGACAATAAAATGATCTGTAACAGCTTGTTGTTTTTACATGACCCCTATTTGTGTAGATTAGAAGCAATAATGCATGATGGTGATGTTTTGAAAAACCCAACTCCCAGCCGTAAGACTTTCTTAGGATGAAGTGGATGAAGGAGGAATTCATTATTGATCCAGGATCAACTTCAGGAGCAAGGTTTAGGCCAATACATGCAGGATATTGGGCTTGTTCAACATTGTAGCCGACACTGCAGGTGACTTCCGACTGTTTGATCTACAAATTACCATGCATCATAAATAACTACTCATTATTATTTGTAAATCATTCAGTATGTTCAGTGACAGCTGTTGGAAGTGGAGTAAACGATGTGGAGTGGAGATTGCACTCAAAAGGGAGATGGGGGCAACTACAGTAACTCCTCAATCTCAATGGTGATTGAGGACAACTAGTCACTCCACCCGGTCTCAGTGAGGGGGTATGTGGGGAACTGAACCAGGAGAGATTATCTAATGTTATCTCAAACTAATCTTTAACTCAAACTCATAGCCAAGTATGTATGCCTTTTAAGATCATCTACACACTGAATAAGGCTGCAAAGCCTTTATGCAATATATTTGCGATATATTTTTGAGTGTGGACCCAACACACCTTTTTGCTAAGATCATCTACTATCAGATGCAGATTTTAGTTACAGTTACAACAATCTTCATCCGAGTGTAAAAATACTGACTGAAAATTTGTATTTTTGGTTTGGAGGTAATGAATAGTGTTGAAAATGATCCACTTCAATGCACTGGAAACATGTAATTGTTTTATATCCACAGTTTTTTATTAATATCCATATCTTATTTGTTGTCAAATTAATTTCAAAAAGCCAACAAAAATTTTGCAAACTTAATCAATGGTTTATGTTTAGAACTTTAGCCAACAGATTGTTGAATTCATTCCAATCAACCCCTATGTACTGACACACTGTTGCATTGACAATGGGGGACAAGTCACATTCTGTTATCTTGACACACCTAGAATGATCGATATGCCCCAACTGTAACATCAAACAGTTGGGGATTATTCAGTGTGCCTTCTCGGTCCAAAAGAAAGTAGAACTTGTGATCTTTCACCCTGAGGGGAATGAAAGTAGGAGACTCTTGTCTGTGGGCGTAACAGGCCACTTGTGACAAGGGTACAGTAATTCTCTGTCCCTTGTTTGGTCCCAGGGGTGACTGTGTCGACACAGTGACCATCCCACCCCCCTTATGTAGAATCACCTGGCTGACAGAACGCCGGCAGAACAGAGCACCAAGTCCCATGATCCCTCCACCTAAGAGAGAGAGAAAAGTATTAATACAATCACACACAGGTATAGGTGCCTCAATTTATAATACTGCCAGTCTTCTGCACAATCAATTCTGACACATACCAATAACAAGGCATGCCAGTGTGAATCCATATCTCCAAGCATTAGATCCCAGGTTCATATCGAAACTCCAAAGTCCTGCCAAGCCAGTAGTGGAGACATGTCTCCCACCAGAACCACTTCCACCAGTGTCTCGAAGACCAGTAAAGGCGAAGTGGGCCAGGTATGTCCAGAAAAGAAACTGACCACCACAGAAGACTGCTAAGAGGCGAAAGAACCTTGTTCGGTCATGCTCAAACAGAATCACGTCTTTTGCAACTGCTGTCGATGTAGAAAGAGGGCGGGAAAGAGGCACCTGTTGGTGCAGTTTCTTCATAACATGAAAGTACCGTTTTTGTGTGTTCACTCTTGTGTGGATTGATAACACACCAAAACACAACCTATCTGTTGCCCATATAGCACCCTCTCTCCCCAAACTGTATGCTACTCTTAAACGGCTATATAGGTGGCCATTGCTCATGCCAGTGCATGTCGACGATGGTGAAGGTGTATGTGATGGACGGCTCAAAATCGCTCTCGGTGTCACTTCGCTAAGGTTCCGCAATCGCGAAACGTTTGATAATCGATGACGTGTAAGACTAGACCAACACTTCGATATACCGCTTAACAAATAGTGAAATCCCATTTTTCTTACTGTCAGTTTTTTATGGAACCCTTGGATTTTTTTACAATCAGAACATAGCTGAACACAAGCTACATAACTCGTTTGTAGGAAGCCGCCATGTTTAGATGTCTACGGAGACTGCAGTGGCACAAAAAGTAACGCCAAGCCAAGCAAGCGTGATAGCTTCAAAGATGGTGGATACATAAAGATGTCTTACTCAGGCCGTTTACCATTGAAAAAATTGTCACAGTTCCGGTCTACTGAAGGGGTGGTTCTCCCATTCTCACCAATGCAATAGCTGCTGAGTCTAGTCTACTTAGTTCATTGACTGTATTTAAGAGACAGAAAAAATGGACTGAGATGTATCGCTTTCTCTTCCGTCTCTGATAGCGGTCTCATCGCTAGGCCTACTGGTAAATTAGGCCATATCAGGCCTAATATATCAGGCCTATGTCGTGAACAATCTTATATATGAACACAGCGAATTTAAGAGAATGTATTGTGTTATATAGCTACAATTATCATCCCTTAATTTTATCCACAGAAAATGTGTCACAAAGCTATAGTCTTGCTCATCTCACTCAGTAGACTAGTCCAATGTATGGATGTGTGGAAAAACTGGTGGTGCTATAAATAAGACAACGAATGAACCCCTCCCCGTAGTTACTCTCCTTCTCACTCTCTCTCGCCCTCTCTCAAGTCAATTAAAAAAGCCATTATCCGCATGGGAAACGTGTTCACGTTGTCAAAGAAAGTAAAATCGATAAAAAACAATAGTGAAATAAACAATCCGAACTAAACAGTAAAGATTACACTCACAAAAGTTTTTAAAAAAAATAATAGAGACATTTCAAATGTTATAATAGGGCTATTTATAGTGTAACAATGTACAAAAGGGAAAATAAATATGGGCTGTATTTACAAAGGTGTTTGTGCTTCACTTGTTGCAATTTTCTTGCTGGTGTGATGGCACACTGTGGTATTTCACCTAGTAGTTTATCCTCCCTCTCTCTCTCTCTTCCTCTTTTTTTACTCGCTTTGCTCTGGTTTGAGTCTGTCGTTTATATTGCACAGCAAATACTCGTCTGTCTTGGTCTAGATTAGAACGAAATGCCCTAATGGCCATATATGGAGATATAGATGCCGCGAACCGCAGGGTGTGCACGAGGCGCGCATAGGCCCTACTGCCGTTCGTTTCCTTATTTGGAAGTAAGTTTAGCCAACCTTCTCGGTTCGAATGAATGACTGATGTATCGGAGAGAGAGACGCCAGTCCCTATGTCTGTCAAAAATGCATACAGTGAATTGATTGTGAGAGACAAGCTGGATTGGACATACTTTTTAAAAGCTGATTTAATGCGCGCAAACTTTTCTTTTCACCATATAAATCATTAGGGATTAAAAAAGGTACGTTCTTAATATAGTCTAGAGACGTAGCTATAAAGCTCAGTTTTCTTCTATAACGTTATTCAATATGAACATTGAGTGTTACAGTCTAGATCTGTAGTTTAGCCTACTGAACGTCGTTCAAGTGCATACTGTGATTGTGTCAGTGTGTGTTCGGGGGAGGGTTATATTTAAAATACATTTCCCATGATACTTTGGGTTGACACTTGCTCCCTTTTTTCTGATGCCCGTCAGGCGCGTGTCCGCCGGTCTAGTGTGAGCTCAACAAGAAGAACGAACATTTCATTTTCGACTCAGACGCTGATACACGAAAGACCCAACCATGGTAACGTTACTTTTATGGTTCAAATAACTAATTTTGTTATCCTACAAATACAACCCATTGTATTGGGGATTGGTAGTTAGCTACTTGGCCCGCTGATCATAAAATTAAGTTATTTATTTCCCCACCATAGTTTTACAATCGATGAACATTGGCCACCTTGCTAGCTAACAGCCCACATTTGGTAGCTAACTGTTTAACCTGCTTCAACAATTAGCATTTAACTAAAACGCCATTTGTCATTGATGGTCAGAGTTAACTAGGTTTCACCTGGCCCCTCGGCATTTCCTCTCAACCATGACCTAACAGTATCACTAGTATTAGCTAAGCTAACTAGGCCTCTTGCGAACCGGATGGCTAGCCAGCTAACTAGTTAGTATACGTAGTTAACTGTGCCATCTGAAGTCTAGCTATGTTAGCAAAGGAACGGTACGCTATCCACCATTGGTGTTGATTGGAATTGACAATTGCTTTTGACAATAATATGTTTGAGTAAGACGATGCTAGCCTATCCGACACTCGTCTAACGCCTCACCCGCTAACATTTACTGCCAGCTAGCTAGTACCGGTAGCTAACGTTACCTCCCGTTTCAGCCGACCCCACCCTTACTGCAAGTACAAGGAAGTGTGCCGTCAAAGCTTGATAGCTACCTGGCAATGTTCGTGGACTATGACATGTCAATGGATTTTGTTCAATGGCATCTTATTGTTGACTGCGTATGTAAACTTTAACAATTTCGACGACAATTATTGAGAATGATTATTGAGAATTGGTTAGCAGCTCCATCAAACTAGGAAGCCATGGCATCGAACCCTGACACAATTTCCTTCTCCCTTGACTTGCGCTGACAACGGCACGCCAGTGTGTTTCTAACACTGAGTATGAGTTTCTGCTTCAGCACACCCACCATAAGAGTGAATGTACCAAGCGCTGTAACCACTGCTTTAGGGAAGAGGAAGTGCAACAACTTCCCAATGCAAACACACTGTTTGTTTGCTAGTGGACATCCTGTTTCATATGCCAGGGTGTCCACCCACTCTGGGTGATGACATTTCACTTATGTTATAAAATACATTTATCAAGAAAAATGTCATTCTTCATATTCTGAATCGTTCAGTGGGGTATTTCTCTAACATATAATTAACATAAGTGCATCAGATTAAAAGCACCGAGCTCTGTTTAGAGGTGCAGCTTTATCGCGAAAACTTTTCACCAGTTTGTGGTTGGATGCAAATAGAAAAATAAAAATTGGCATGACACTAGCTGAATTAAATGTAAAATGATTTCGGGTATGCGCAGTGCTCTGACATTTCGGAGATACGTTTTTCGAGAAGTCTTCGAAAAATACAGGAACTTCGCGTTAATATGTACAGTGTATACTAAAATGTTTCAATCGATATCTATCTTACCTCTTATTTTTTAAAGAAAGATAACGAGTTCAATGGTAAACCTGTCAGGTAGCCTTAATTCTCACTCAGCATCTAGTCTGGCTAGCACGATGCTTTCCCCCCTTGATTTATTACCACTTTTTTTTCTCTGGCCTCCATTGATTTAGTTGCCATAATTTTGACCATCCTGTAAGGGTAATAACTCTCAATACATTTTGAATGGATTATGCCAAGATACATGAGGTTTGGAACATTGGTTGTTTCAGAGGATTATCTACATAACATTTTATCCATTGGTCAAAATATGTTTTTGATTGGACACCCTATATATGGTCTTAGTGAAGTGTCTTGTTTTCCACCTGGGTTATAACAACATTCTAGGTAGTTAGCTGCCAGCAACCAAATCATCCTAAAACCACTGGAAATGGAACTGAAATGTATTTTCTTAAAATGAATATTCTCTTTTCAAAGTTTTCCCTGGCTCTTTTTAGAGATTGTTTTGGAATGTAATTGGATGATTGTGAAAATGTAGGGTATGTTTCACTTAGTCAGGTTGTCCAAGGTATTGATTTCAGGAACAGTAACTGCACCTCTGCTGTCTTTCGCTGTTTGCTTGTTGAATAGGTATCTTTTGTTCTGAAACAACCCTCTGAGTTTTTTGTTTGTTTGACTTGTGGCTCGTCTTTTGCAACTGAGGAAAAAATTCGAATACTTTTGTCATTCACCATCCGTACTTGTATTTCAATAATTCAAGGACTGACCTGCCTAGCAATTGTTCCAAATGTTTTCTTTAAACTGTAAAGTCAACTGCTCTGAACAGTGCAAGTGTGAAATGATCATAGTGATTTATCAACATCCTTATCCCAGTGTGCCCACTAACAGTGTTTGCTTAATGATTCGTCGACGGGGCTGAAGATATCAGCAATCGTTTAGTCTGGAAAAACAAGCCATTTAAAGCCCTGCAAACTGTTTTAAACTTCAGTCCAAACATACAGACCAAAGCTGAGATCTCATTCATTGACCTCTTACCTCTTGGGTACATGATGCATTCAACTGTTTTTCTCCTCTTAGGCCTCTGGGGTGACAGTGACTGATGAAGTTATTACAGTCTTCAATGAGATGAAGGTCCGTAAGGCCCAGGCGAATGAGGATGAGAAGAAGAAGAGGAAGAAGGCAGTGCTGTTCTGTCTGAGCGAGGACAAGAAGCACATTGTCCTTGAAGCGGGTAAAGAGATTCTGACCGGTGATGTGGGTACCACCATCGCAGACCCTTACCTGCACTTTGTCAAGATGCTGCCTGCAGATGACTGTCGCTACGCCCTCTATGACGCAACCTATGAGACCAAGGAGACCAAGAAGGAGGACCTTGTCTTCATCTTCTGGTGAGTGTCAACTGTTAAGCACTGGGTTTAAGTTGATTTAATTTGATGATTACAACTAGTAAATTCTGCTTATCTAAAGACAGAATATTTTGGTAATATTCTCTTTCCTTTGTATCTCAGGGCCCCAGAAGGTGCTCCACTGAAGAGCAAAATGATCTATGCCAGCTCAAAGGATGCCATTAAGAAGAAATTCACAGGTGAGCTTAACTTTTTAGGTTGAAAAACAAAATCTAACTGTGACGATGATTAGGGTGCTTTCATTTGTTTCATTTTTCTCACATTTGACCACTTTGCTCATTTCTAGGTATCAAGCATGAATGGCAAGTTAATGGTTTGGAGGACATCAAAGATCGGCGCACTTTAGCAGAGAAGCTTGGAGGCTCATCAGTGGTCACCCTTGAAGGTGGGCCTGTATAAATCCACTCTCTGTCAACTGAGGCCTACAGGGAAAGAAAAAAAACAGAATTTAAGTCCCGGGGGTATGGCTGTTCATTCCAGAATGAGAAGGAATTGGGTGAGGGGGGTTTAGAGTACAAATAAGATGGGGTGGAGGGTATCTTGTTGTGGGGAGAAAGATCAAGTATGCTATTTCATGGTTTAAAATTGTGGTTATCATTCCACTTCTCACAATGAAGAACAAACATAGACAAGTCTCAATTTGTGATGAAGGATTATGACAAAATAGATGAAGATTTGCGTCAACATTTCCAAGATTGTCCTTGCAAATTCCAAACTAATGAATAACAAAATGTGGTTTACATAATGAAATCATTAAGGATGATATTTTTTAAGCAGATGAGGACTGGCTATGTCTCTTGTATGATGGTGTATGGATCAGGCAGAGCAAAGAGAAACTTGAGCGAAAATCTAAGTTTATTGGTCACACACAGTTTAGCAGGTGTCATAGTGGTGCAGCAAAAATACTTGTTCCCAACAATGCAGTCGTTGTGGGTAAACTTGTCAATTTATGCACTTTGTTCACACCTAAGTTATTTGATGGTAATTCCTCTATTGACAAATTTGTTGTTCTTTAGCATATCAGTAGTTAAAACTAGGTTTATTTTCCAACATGCTTCCCGTACAAGTAGAATTTTAAAATGTACCATTATTCCAGGAAGTTATTATTTCCAACACCTTTCAGCAAACAATTGCAGTGTACAAAAATGCATTCCTTCTTGATGAAATTTCAGAACAGCTTAAACATAAATTGGTTGAGGGTTTAACAAGATGGAGTCAGGTGTATGTAGTAATGTTGGTTGCTCCAGTTGGAAGAAGCCTATGAGAGAAGGTAAAGTGTGGATGGATATATTGTGGGTGTTTGTCTCCTTATGTCTAAATAAAGAAAATGCACTTACATTTACTAGCGTTGGCTGTTGCATTTTTTCCTATGGTTAATTGTCCATTCCTGCATGCCTTTATATATTACTTAAAATAAAAATGATATAGCATGTTTGTAGATAAATAAGTATCCTAACACTTATTAGCCTATTCATAATGTGCATATTTTACATTTGACAGCACAATATAGCCACAGCTAAGTGGAGGCAAAGCGCACGGGCATACAATTTTCAGCATAAGTGTCAGATCCACACTTTCTTGGTTCTGTCCCATTTCTGCACGTAGACCCTTGCCATGGAACTAGTTGGTTGTGAAACGTGGGAGATGTGCAAGGCTCATCAGACTGAAGAAGCAGGATTTGCTCACAGAACGTATATCGGGAGTTAAATGACTACAATATTGCCACGGCAACTGCGAGCTACCTGGCAATGTAATGTAGGCCTTTCAGAAAATGTTGCGCGTTTATGTCCCTACTCGGTGACGTCAGCTCTAACCGTCGACGATTAAATGTGCAGGTGAAAACGGGAATAAACACATGACCAAATGCGCGAGGAGGAGGGTGAACGAAATTATCTGCCAATCATAATTTCTGAATGGTGGGATGAGGATCTATTTACGCCTACGGATAAATAGCGTGCTATCGCACTTGACAGACCATAGCTGCATCGTCAGGAGGTAGCCTACCAAATAATAACGTGATGTCTCGGTTGTGATTTAACGTACACTATTTCCTCATTTCCTCATCTATCTTCCCCGCTGGATGGTCCATGTTGGAGCCTGGAGCTACCGTAGATAAGTAGATAACAGCAATACATTAGCAATAAACCAACATACGGCGACTTAACGGACACCCGAGAAACTACACATGAAACGGGTTTTTGCCATGTCCCGCGGTCGTCGTGTGACAAGAACCTCAGGACAGGATCGAATCAATCCGTTGGGGCAATGCTAGGAGCTGTGTTAATAACCTGGCAAGAGGAATACTTGATACTCGAAGACGTTTGCTTTCGGAGAATCGAATTCAGACATGGGGCTTGAGTTGTCATGTGGGGCGGTCCGGACACTGGACCCCCTGATCGTGGGAGTCTCGGATAGATCCCGATGCTCACGGTCAAATCGTAGCTTGTGAGGAACGAAAGAATGCCTGCGGTGACCGGAGAAGCGCCCTTACTGAACGGGGGCAGAAGAGAAGAGGTAGTAGAGCATTGGCTAGGTTGTTTGGGGGGTGGGGGGGTAAGTGCGCGCGTGCGTAATTGTTGTTTTGGCTGCTACTGAATGGCCTAGGCTACTATATACAGGCTAATAAAATGACAATGTCGTTAAAACACATAGAATGTGCGATTGCAAGGATATTATCCATATATTTAGATCTGCACTGCATGGTGAGCTCAAGCTAATAGGTTACTCAACCTCCGTTTTCACTCTTCTGTAACCAGAGGAGCTCACTCAGTTATCCACTCACTAACCAACATGTTGAGCACAAACATAACTCTGCATCTCTGGTGCGTCCGAGTTTGATCAGAGGAACGCTGGTCTTTACAATAGGCTACGAGAGACCAGTCACGTATTTTTTTAGTGCGTGTATACTACAAGGTTACTAGAAGTCACCCCTCACTAATGGACGGACGCAACTGCATTGCAGTCGAACTGGAGGTGAACGATTTAGCTCCCGCTGATCTATTTGCCTGGGCTGAGATATGAATGCCACATACAATTACTGACATGATAACAACATGAATTATTAAATAATTCCTCATGATTAGGAGACATCTTCTTTGGGGATTACTTATTAGAATGAACTGTACAGCATCAGGCTACATTATAGTCGAAGATCACTGTTCTGTCTTGAGTAGTAGCCTAAACGTCCAAGGACTCTTATGTTACAGAGTCCTCAGTTGCTGAGCTGTAACCTCAGCTCTTATGTTACAGAGAGATCAATAAAAAGAAGAGAGACCGATTGGGCAAGCACCAGAGAGCACTATTGAGTTTTTATGTTTGTATTATACTGACACAACCATATCTAGTGTAAAGTCAGCCTATTTACATAAGTTACATGTCATAATGCCCTATTTTCCCATGAGCGTGGTTGATATGTGCACATAATGATGTCTGTGTGTCTTGTCAGGTAAAATCAGCACACCTCTGTGTGTGTTAATGTTTATTTCTGAGGTTGCTTTTCTACTTGGGCGGCCTCTGTGTTCCCTTGAATGTTGTGGGGTTTGAGAGAAGTAAGACAAATGTGCAGGCAGAACTGTAAGCCTGCCATCTCTACTTTCTCTCTTCCTCTGCTTTGCCCTTCATCTCAAAGTGAAGGTAAGACAGTGGAAGACGGGCTCCTACACACACAAAAACAAAGAAGAGAGGGAGGTCTGTAGTATCATTACAGTTTGGACACTGGTTGAAGAAAACCTGGTTGGGTCACCCCACATAGAGCTGCTGTTGTTGTTGTGTTTGCAGCCATCAATGGTCAGATTTCTTCCACATACTTTGAGAATAATTGTACTCTTATGTAGTAAGGACTTGCAGACTACAGGCTGACCTACTTGAATTTATACACACACAAACTCACATTATGTTTCCGCCTGCCTCTAATGTGAGAGGCATTCCCGATAAAACTGTCTCTCAGACCGGTAGTTCTTAGGCTTGATAAATAATTAACACTGGTTGAGTAAGACTGAAATGCTCTTTATATATCTACTTAAACACACTATCCCTCTCTCTGTCTGTTGTTGCATCAGAATATGTTACATTTAGTTGGATTTGTTTCTATAACAAAAATACACTCCTTTACTCTGTCCCCCTCCTTTTTTCATCTTCCCTGTACCATTATTCATTTTGGCAACTTGCTCTGATAGTTGATAGTTTAAATATTTTGTCCTTGTCCTTATGACAGTAAGAAGGAGCAAAAACAAATGTTCTACTGTGTGTGAAATTGAAGCAGTTTTTTCCCATTCTTCTTTCAGCAACAGTTTTACACCCAAAGTAGTTTTACAGTGCTAATGTCAATATGGAGTGGGAAGAAAAGCGATCAAGTGGGAGGGAAGAAACATGATGCTCCTAGTAAACTACCCATACCTCTCTTTCTCTTCATCTCTTCCTCTCTAATGGCCTTTAAGTGGGGGATGAGTACAGAGTTAGCCCATCATCATTAATATAGACACACACAAATGTAATAAATTAGCAATTGAGGCACTTGGCTCTAGGTTTACGGTGAACTTAAATGGTCTCTCCCTCTTGACTCAGCGTGCTCCCTTGTCCTTGTAATGCAAGCACAATTAAACCCCGGAACCTCTGCCAACAGGAACACACCTCCTCACAGCTACCGTTTGGACAGCAGCCTGCCTTTTAGCAAAACAAACCTTCCCTGCAAGGTCACTGTCATGGCTGTGAGAGGCCCATTTGACTACATCAAAAGCAAAGCAGATAGACAAATACTCTGATCTCAGGGCCCGTATCCACAAAGCATCTCAGAATAGAAGGGCTGATCTAGTATCTGCCCATATAATCTTATTCATTATGAGACTCTTTGTGGACACAGGCCCACCTCTTATCTATCTTTTTTTTTGGGGGGGGGGGGGGGTTCTTTTTCTATGCTCCATGTGCATCTCCCTATGGGAAGCAGGGATGGCCACAGTACCACTAACTTCCACTGGCAACAGAGAGCTGAATGCACTCTCTTTCTCTCTTGATGAGTTCTAAAAGCATCAACCTCTTCCAGTGCCCACTAAAACCAAGTGTTTAAAATGGGCTTCATGGTTTGGGTTTCACTCTGCCAGGAAATGTGTTCATGCCTCCAGAGACTGGAATGTTCCATCTCTGGAAGAAAAGGGGAGCAAGAGAGGAGACAGCATTGATGTTTATTAATGTTGTTTTGACATTAAGGCCATGGCATGGTGTGATTGATGCCCAATCGTCTCTATTCTTATGGAATACACTTAATATATGTTCTGTTTTTTTCTGTTTCTGTTTCTTGCAGAAAAATCCAGTTTTAACACCCTTTCCTTTCCTTGTCTTTCTGCCTCCTGTTGTATGTCCTTCAATCCTGTTCCTCTCCTTTTTATCACACCTCATACGTTCCATTACGCGTGATGTTTTATTATTGTTAAAACCCCATCCCCATCACTTAAACAATAATTTATCCAACGTCCTGTCCACCTACACATCACTCCCTTTACCCAAATTTCAAGCTCCTGATCCCATCACTCAAACCCTGCTACCTTACTCCCATTTATAAAATGTTAACCAAATTTCCACTTGTATTTGTGCCTGATCCTCCACCCCCCCATCATCTGCTTTACCTTGTCTCTTATCCCTTCCCCCCTGTAGCAGCGTCCCTGTAAACAGTCCCTTCCCGGGTCCCTATGCCGAGAGTCCCATTGGAAGTGCCTGCTCCTCACGCTGCTGATGTTCGGCTGTTTCGCCACACTGGGATGGTGCTCTTTTTACCGCGTCACTGTCATGGCTGCCGATGAACACGGCCTCTACTACGGCGGCCGCGCCCGCCTCTACCATGACAGCCCCTGCTCCAACGGCTACGTCTACATCCCGGTGGCCTTCCTGATCATGCTGTACCTGGTCTACCTGGTGGAGTGCTGGCACTGCTTCTCTAAAACATCCTCTCTGGCCCGGGTCAGGATCAGCAAGGTGTACAACAGGGTCCAGAGGCTGCAGCAGGCCATGCCCTGTATCTGGTGGAAGGCCATCAGCTATCACTATGTGAGACGGACACGGCAGGTGACTCGATACCGCAATGGTGACGCTTACACCACCACACAGGTGTACCATGAGCGGGTCAACACACACACAGCCAGCTCTGAATTTGACTATACCCGACATGGTGTCAAGGACGTATCCAAGGAGCTTCTTGGCCTTCTGGAGCACCCGGCCGTACGCCTTCGTTTCACCAAGTGTTTCAGCTTTGCCAGTGCCCATGCCGAGGCCGCCTACCTCACTCAGCGCGCACGCTTCTTCGCAGAGAACGAGGGTCTGGATGACTACATGGAGGCACGGGAGGGCATGCACCTGAAGAACGTGGACTTCCGTGAGCACATGCTGGCCTTTCCTGACCCGGCATGGCCACCCTGGTTCTCTCGTCGGCGCATGTATTGGCTGATCTCAGCCCTGATGTTGTCCTGGCCACTACGTGTGGTGTCAGAGTACCGTACGGCATATGTCCACTATCATGTGGAGAAGCTGTTTGGTGAGAACGAGGAAGTCAATGACAATGACAGCACTGAGATGGGCAACTACCGCTCAGGCCAGGAGAATGGGCAACGCGGTGGCCCCAGATTACGTGTCATATCGAGGGTCAACACGGTAGACATCACTGAACTGGAGTGGCACATTCGCTGCAACCAGCAGATGGTGCCCAGTTACTCCGAGGCATTGCTGATGGATCTGAACACCAACAACACAACATCTTCGCCCTCTGCGTTTACCGGGGCAACGCGTGTCCCTATGAGGCGGAACTCTAGCTACGTCCTCCAGAGCTGCCCCCGCTGTCGCAGGTCCACCAGCAGCTCCTCGCTCCCCTCGCGAGTCAGGGGGAACGTGGCGATGGGGGCGGGCTCTTTGACATATGGGACAGTGGGAAGGGTGGGAGGAGGAAGGCTTGCCCTCAGCCGCAGTGGATTCTCTCTTGGCCGTTTGCACACGGTGCGGCAGGCCTGCCTGTTTCACTCTCGGAGCCTTGGTGCAGGGATGGGGAGTAGAGGGGATGAAGGTGGTGGGTTTCTGGGACTGGGCCTCCGCCGGGCTAACGAAGAGAGCAGAGGGGTCCTGGAGGGAGAAGGATTTGAAGAGGATGAGAATAGTCTGCAGCTAGAGGATGATAGAGAGCAGGAACTAGAGAGAGTGAGGACTGAGATCATGCAGGGAGTGGCCTGTGTGACAGAGAGACCACCAGCTTATCAGGAAGCTCTCCACTTGCCTGTGTTGATCGTCCATGGTGAGGAGAGCTGCCATGGAGGGGAGGACCTTGACGCAGGATAGTCACTATGATTGGCTAGGGTGATGGAGAGTAGATAAGCAAATCTGCTCAGGATGATGCAAGAAATGAATGAGAGGAGGGCAGAGGAGAGGAAAATAGGGAAGGAAGAAAAAGAAGTGGAGATATGGAAAGGATTGGAAAGAAGAGAGGCAAGAAAACAAATGAAAAAATCCTAGTTTCCAGACCTGCGACAAAGGACTACTGCAAAATGTGTAGGGAAACCAAACTATTGTGTCACGGTAGATTAAATTATAATTATGTAATTGCTCTTGCTTAAGAGTGTGTGATATGTGTATCCCATTGTCCACAATGAACAACAATCGCTTTGTATCATTGTTCATCAATGTATGAAATGTATGTTCATGAATGTATGGATGTATCAATGAGCTGCTGATTTAGCGCTTAACATCAGGAGTAGTAGTAGTAGTCCACCAAGCTATGAGATTAATTCAAGGGGCACTGTATATTGTGTAAACTTACATAACTCCCAGGTGGAAGTGGAGCAGAACTCTCACGCCAATGAAATCTAAAAAATATTACCATTGCACAAAGAGACGATAGTAATCTGATTTTATATTACTTTTAGATGTAAAACAAATAATACATTTGATCAAGGCACTGAGGTGATGCAGCTTATGTCATCTACTCACCTTCCTCTAGAGATAATGCAGATCCAAGCGGCCAACAATATTGTCCACGATATGGCATCACAGATATAGTGAATAATGTTTTAAGAGTTAAATGCCCATATGGGTATTTTTGAGCAGAGATGCAGTAGTTGCTAAAAATCTAGCTACTTTATGAGAAACTTTATGATTTTATAAAAATGCAGAACGGTATACATTAACACAAAGGATTGTTTGTGTATGACCCACAAGGCCTTAAAAAGGCATGTCCTTGTTGCTCAACCTTGTGACTCCCTGTCAGCCAAAAACATGCATTTGCCCCCTCACAGACAACAGGAATGTGGAGAAAGACACTCACTTTTCAAACCTAACATGGATATGGGGAACAGGAGATGGAATATGATAAGATAGAGTTATGGAGAGAGCAACTGTCCCATTTTATGTTTGTAAGATTAACCCCTTTATTCATCCAAAATGACTCTTAGCAATTTGGCCTTAACCACGATTCTAAAGGGGTTCTCCCCATGTCTCAGTTCTGCCCACTGTTGAAGTTATACATCATGGTCAAGTATGGATGTGATGCAGTAGAGTACATATATACACTCCCACCACCTCTCACTCAACTGATGCCATTAGGATGTGATCGATGCTCGGAGCCTTGGGATCAAAGCCAAAAAGGGTCTTGCAATTAGGAATTAGAGCAAAATTCATAACACAATATTTATTTCAAGAAATGTGTTATCTGCCTTTATGTAGATAATCAAACAACATGCAAACAGCACATAGTTGACATAACGCACAGCATATTTAGCTCAAACACAACTTCACAGAATTGCAGAAAGACACGCCCATACAAAGACTGACAGCCAGGCGAAAGAGCATATCAGGACTTACACTTCTATACATCAGCATATCCACATGTCATAGTAGGTGCACATTATTAAGCACAAATAGACCATCTTAATAACAGTAAAAAGATCCATGGATGTGAATGTGGACCTACTTTTGAAATAATGGCCATGTTAACATTCATAAGTACTGTATGAAGGTATTGACATGGTGACTTGTCCCACCAACACTTTAACACCACTCCCTATCTTGAAAAGACTCCTGTATGTTCCCATTCTGTTGTATCTAATGTGTTACCAATACAAATTCAAATTGTTGAGTGTCAAGTACAGTAACTGTTTGAAATTGCATTAGGCCTATAACTGTTAGGTCACGTTGTTGTTACCAGTGTTCTTGTAACTACATATTGTAACCAGATTCATAAAATCATTTTGTAAAGAATTAGAAGTGTTGGTTTTGGTTCTCAGTACATCCATGCATGTCTGTCTGCATGCAAGCAAAGTCTCACTCTCCCTCCCTCCTACCCTAAGCTGGTTTTAAAGGGCTAAGCACCCGTCACATTTCATATGACAAATGAGAGTCTGCACATCAACTGCATGGGAATCTACCAGTAATTGTTAAGTAGAAGTAAAAAACAACATTTGAGTGAAGAGAGAAGAAACTGCTGCAGCACGTTCCATTTGCAGATGTGAAACGTTTCTCACTGTGGTAAGTGGACCTTCCAAGAAATGTCTGTGGACATACACTATTAGGAGTTTGCATAAATCAGAGCAAAATGTTTAAACACTTACAGCAATATATTGTACTATGCAGTTATGCAAGAACGTTGGTAACCACAATGTAATTATAATCCAATACTGCAGGTAGTTACACTGAAATATTATGTTATATTGTCACATACAATGTGTTATCCACAAATTACTTGTTGGCTTCCATTATGGAGACATAGATGTAAAACAATATATGTCATTTTGTGGTTCAGAAAGTGCCTGAGTGGTGAAAATGTGTTGCCTGTTGTTGATAGCACTGTAGGTGAGCGATAAGCTCCATGGTAAACTATGTCGTGTCTTTGGCTATGCCGGATTAAGTGATATGACATGCTATTCTATAAAATCCTTTCTCCGTAATTAATATTACCCGATTGAGCTAATCATGTAAATGTAATTAACTAGAGAGTCGGGGCACCACAAAATAATATTTATAGAGCTGTTATCTTCCGAAAAAACTCTTAAAGACCTAGTAATATTTTACATCAATAGCAGTCAATATTAATCGTCACCTTATTTCAGTCTCATCTGAAAGTTGTAAATTCTTGGTTATCTTCACGAACCCTGGCTAACAAGTTGAATCAGCAATACAAAATTAGGTTTAATTATTTATTTACTACATACCTAACTAATCACACAGAATTACAAATACACAGAATGAATCATACCTTGATTACAAATTATGTCATAAAGGAAAACGTCCCTAGCGGGCGGAACAGATATAACAGCTGGTTACACAAAAGAAAAGGGTCTGGGTTTGAGTGAAAGAGCGGGAAGACTGAGGAACAAAGGGCGAAGCTGTGCTTTCGTAAATACAGTATCTTATGCATTCTAAATTATCGCCCATTTGGAAAAGGAAAATGCAATAAATATTTACTCTGAGCTGCGCTTCGGTAGGTTGGTGGTAGATGGAAGGCCGTGTTGCCCTTCCTTTGAAGAATGTCTCTGCTGGTAAATTGGATACGTTGTAGTAACGTCGTTGTGTGGTAGACGGGATACTCTGTCTGTCCTATCCTAATTTACGTTTGCAGCTGCTGTTGCTAACTCAATGGCTAGGACGTATCACTTCTGTAGTGAATAAGAGTTCAAAGTTCATACCATTCGCAACCAAAGCTCATGCTGAGGTTGGCTTAGTTCTGTAGTTGACAGGTTAGTCCTTTTAACGAATGGACCGTCGTCCTCACATCCTCGGAACAGGAGGTTACATTTTCGTCAAGGGCTTATATAGTGGAGGGAGAAGAGGGGTGTGTTTCATAATTTACAACCTATGTCTCTTCACGTGGGCCACTGAGTTGGGCCTAATTCACTCATGAAAACCCAATTCACACATTTTAGAAGCTAAAATCACATTTCATCCCATCACGAATAATTTCATATTCAAACATTTAAATTGAACAACAATTCCATGTGAATCCGATACCTCTGATGTGTAGACTTTCCACTGTAGAGTTTGTCATTCTATCATTGATGAGAATGTATCAGATGACAACCGAACTGACATCATATTCATTAAGTACCACCGCTTATGTTCAATTGGTCGGATTACCAGAATATAGTTCATTTCCCCCCACCTTCTGATGTTCCCAGAATCTCTATGTTAACCCAGGGGGTTTTCTAATGTCACATCAGTAGGGTAGAGAGAGGAAAAAGGGGGGAAGAGGTATTTATGACTGTCATAAACCTACTCCCAGGCCAACTCATGACAGCTACTTGCAGTTGTCTCAGGGGCCGATGAATCAGACTGATGCTGCCACCATGAACATTTCAGTCTTTATTAACATTTACAGGAGGGTGGCTAATATCTTATCAAGTGGTTTTAAGATAGTTTTGATTCACTAGGGTACACCTCAGTGCAAATCCATGTCAGATGTTTTATGCTCTTCTTGATGTAAATTCCAGACTAGTGTGCGTTTTGTGCCCCATTTGTCCTGTAATATTTCACTTTCCCCCAGTCCATAAAATGTCTCAGGAGTAGGTGGATTCTGTTGTGAGGAACATGGAGATCCTGTTGGTGGAGGCAGCACGGCTTAGGACCCAATGCAAGGTGCAGAGCACCCAGCTGGCCCCTGTGAGGTCACCTCAGCTAGACATATCCAACATACGCAGGCAGCTGGAGCAGCTCCTGGACACCAAGGCCCCATTGAAACAAAAGAAAGACAAGCTCGCAAACTCAGCAAGCAATTGTAAAAGATGGAGAGAGTGCTTGAAGAAAAGGGCAGAGAGGAGAGGGATGGATGGATGGCGAGAGGAGGCACAGAATTATGAAGTGGTTGGGCCTGAAGACTGTAGTTAATGCCATTTATAAAGGTTGTGATGGATTTAATTTTTCAATTGCAATTTTTTTTTAATAAAATGTAAAATTGTAACTCATTCAATACTAGAAAATAACTAGTAATGATCTGTACTTAATTAATAATAATCAAATAAAGATTATGACAATAATTGTTTTAAATGTGTGTATATATATATGTGTATCTGAAGTGTATCTTCTACATTTATTTATTTATATATATAATATATATATATATAAATAAATGTAGACGATACACTTCACAGGAAATGTTTTGTCTTTCACAGACGTACATATCAGTACAGTATAATTTGAACAGATCATCCTATATATCAGGAAGGGACTGAATTGTGTAACTAATGGATTTAAGTATACAAAAATGAAAGAGGTTACTTCCAAAGTTAATTGTACTTCCCACTATTCCATAGTGAAAACACGTTGTTGTTAGGTTGCCCCATTGATGACCGAAACATCCTGTTTTACAAGCCCCTGTTATTTGATCTTGGGCCAATAATAGGTTCTTGCTTGCAGGGAACTGGATCCAAAGACACATAATGGCACCCATTGGGCTATAGGTTAGGTCAGTGGGGTCAGACAGGTCGGTGGAAGAAGAGTTCTGTTTCAGACGTGTTCCATTCTGACCCTGACCCCGGATGTTTCTGGACAAACACCACCGCCACGATCAGCACCCAGAAGAAGAAGTTCACCCACACAGACTTCTGGGAAAGACAAAGAAATAGAGGACAGATGAAGAATACAATATGGCTTTAAATAAAAATGTCAATACAAGGGCTATAAAAAAGTATCTGTGGTCTAATAAGGCAACAGCGTTTTGATGTGTCATCATGATATGGATAGTGTCAGGGCAGACCTCTCTGCATTATACACGCCTGTGTAGAACTGATTCCCATCGAAGGGACTGACTCAGGTTTTATGGTCTGCTTCATCACGACTGAAATTAAAGAAGTCCTCCAGATATAAAAGAACAGCATAAAATATTTCACATTTCATATACAGTATGAGAGACAAGAGGGCACTGAGCACAGAGGTGATATGGGAGAAGATGGAAAAACAAGGCAGCCATCTCACCTGGTTATGGAGGGCACGTTTTGAAGGGCAGACAGAAAGAGGCGGTCCCTGACACCGCCAGTAAGAACAATATCTTCACACACATGCCCAGAGTGACATTCAGCCACAGTCTTTCCCTGAGGATGCAGGATGGGAGCTAGGTAAAGAAATACAGTCAAAATCAAATCAACAACAAACAAATCATTTCTGTTGATGCCACACTATTTGGGCATGGAAATTGATATTACTGACACAATTGCTGGGCCATACAGTTGAACCTCTCACCTCTTGACCTTCTCTTCCACACAGCTGGTGCAGAACCAGTAGATTGCCACAGGTACAGAGATGGCTTACACAGAGTAGCGGAGGGAGAGATGGCTGGGGCTCTCCAGGACCAGGCCAAATGTGTTGTACTCAACAGTCCCATAAAGAATGCACTGGCCTGTAAAGTGGCCCTGAATGAGATACACATTTTACAGATGCATTCAGTAAAACTATATAGTTTATTCTACAGTATGCAATTTAAATAATTGTATGCATGTTCCACAACCTAAAGCTACATAGTCTGTCACACACGGACCTCACTATCTCCTGGCCTGGATAGGGAGCCTAATTCAACTTAAATGAAATGCTTTAGAAATTACATTCTTTCATTCATGTGCACAAATTAACAGTTATATTCTTTTAGGACATTAGATGATTGATTATCTTATGGTGCCACTGGGCCATGTGACAACAGGAAGATCTATGAATGTAGAACACATTTTTCTCAACACATTTAAATTCAAACAGGCATTGTCATCTGTATGTGTAACAGTATAACTTTATGGCGTCCCCTCGCGCGAACCAGGGACCCTCTGCACACATCAACAACAGTTACCCACGAAGCGTCGTTACCCATCGCTCCACAAAGGCCGCGGCCCTTACAGAGCAAGGGGAACCACTACTTCAAGGTTTCAGAGCAAGTGACGCCACCGACTGAAAGACTGCTAGCGCGCACCACCGCTACCTAGCTAGCCATTTCACATCGGTTACATTCACCCCCCATTCGACCTCCTCCTTTTCCGCAGCAACCAGTGATCCGGGTCAACAGCATCAATGTAACAGTTTAACTTTAGTCCGTCCCCTCGCCCCGACCCGGGACCCTCTGCACACATCAACAACAGTCACCCACGAAGCATCGTTACCCATCGCTCCACAAAGGCCGCGGCCCTTGCAGAGCAAGGGGAACCACTACTTCAAGGTTTCAGAGCAAGTGACATCACCGACTGAAAGGCTGCTAGCGAGCACCACCGCTACCTAGCTAGCCATTTCACATCGGTTACATATGGAAATGGTAGCCTAATCTATTGCACTGTCAATGGTGCATTTAGGTGAAGTCAACTAAGACATCAAAATAATGTATTCCCTGAATTAAAAAGTCACATGATGATCTCTACTGATTTAATTGATATTCTCATTATTTGCTCCTATGGTTAGTCCCCATGTTTTGGGTTGTGTTATAAACTCTGAGAAAAAAAGCAGGAAAATACAACATAATACTGTCTGGGAGAAAAGTTATTGAAAATCTGATAAAATCTTACTAAACTATTGGATGTAGCACCCAAAAGTTTAACCCATTGTTGAGAGGGTGATAAAAACATATTCAGTAGTCTCAATACCCAGCAGCTGTCCACTAGTAGCCTTGTGTCCATTTGAGAGTAAAAGTAGTGTGGCAGCAGACAATAGCCTATCAGGCTATAGTTGCAGTTGGAAGTTTACATACACCTTAGCCAAATACATTTAAACTCAGTTTTTGAAAATTTCTGACATTTAATCCCAGTAACAATTCCCTGTTTTAGGTCAGTTAGGATCACCACGTTATTTTAAGAATGTGAAATGTCAGAATAATAGTAGAGAGAATGATTTATTTCAGCTTTTATTTATTTCATCACATCCCCAGTGGGTCAGAAGCTTACATACACTCAATTAGTATTTGGTAGCATTGCCTTTAAATTGTTTAACTTGCTAACTGCGCCATCAGAGTCTCTGGGTTCGCGCCCAGGCTCTGTCGCAGCCGGCTGCGACCGGGAGGTCCGTGGGGCGACGCACAATTGGCATAGCGTCGTCCGGGGTAGGGAGGGTTTGGCCGGTAGGGATATCCTTGTCTCATCGGCTCCAGCGACTCCTGTGGCGGGCCGGGCGCAGTGCGCGCCAACCAAGGGGGCCAGGTACACGGTGTTTCCTCCGACACATTGGTGCGGCTGGCTTACGGGTTGGAGGCGCGCTGTGTTAAGAAGCAGTACGGCTGGTTGGGTTGTGCTTCGGAGGACGCATGGCTTTCGACCTTCGTCTCTCCCGAGCCCGTACGGGAGTTGTAGCGATGAGACAAGGTAGTAATTACTAGCGATTGGATACCACGAAAATTGGGGAGAAAATGGGATAAAAAATTTAACAAATAAATAAATAAATAAATAATTGTTTAACTTGGATCAAACGTTTCAGGTAGCCTTCCACAAGCTTCCCACAATAAGTTGGGTGAATTTTGGCCCATTCCTCCTAACAGTGCTGGTGTAACTGAGTCAAGTTTGTAGGCCTCCTTGCTCTCACACACTTTTTCAGTTCTGCCCACAAATGTTCTATAGGATTGAGGTCAGAGCTTTGTGCTAGCCACTCCAATACCTTCACGTTGTTGTCCTTAAGCCATTTTGCCACAACTTTGAAAGTTTGCTTGGGGTCATTGTCCATTTGGAAGACCCATTTGCGACCAAGCTTTAACTTCCTGACTGATGTCTTGAGGTGTTGCTTCAATATATCCACATCATTTTCCTTCCTCATGCTGCCACCCCCGTGCTTCACGGTTGGGATGGTGTTCTTCGGCTTGCAAGCCTCCCCATTTTTCCTCCAACATAATGATGGTCATTATGGCCAAACAGTTATATTTTTGATTCATCAGACCAGAGGACATTTCTCCCAAAAGTATGATTTTTATCCCCATGTGCAGTTGCAAACCGTAGTCTGGCTTTTTTATGGCGGTTTTAGAGCAGTGGCTTCTTCCTTGCTGAGCGGCCTTTCAGGTTATGTCGATATAGGACTCGTTTTACTGTGGATATATATACTTTTGTACCTGTTTCCTCCAGCATCTTCACAAGGTCCTTTGCTGTTGTTCTGGGATTGATTTGCACTTTTCGCACCAAAGTGTGTTCATCTCTAGAAGACAGTACGCGCCTCCTTCCTGAGCGGTATGACGGCTGCGTGGTCTCATGGTGTTTATACTTGGGTACTATTGTTTGTACAGATGAACGTGGTACCTTCAGGCGTTTGGAAATTGCTCCCAAGGATGAACCAGACCTGTGGAGGTCTACAATTTTTTTTCTGAGGTCTTAGCTGATTTCTTTAGATTTTCCCATGATGTCAATCAAAGAGGCATTGAGTTTGAAGGTAGGCTTCGAAATACATCCACAGGTACACCTCCAATTGACTCAAATTATGTCAATTAGCCTATCAGGAGCTTCTAAAGCCATGACATAATTTTCTGGAATTTCCCAAGCTGTTTAAAGGCACAGTCAACTTCTGACCCACTGGAATTGTGATACAGTCTGAGATTGTTTTAAATGCTATCTGTGAAAGACAAACAATTTAGTGTAAATTGTTTACTTTCTGCTCACTTTATTGCATTAGTGAGCCCTCAAATGATACTTTAGCCTAATTTGCTACATAGGTCATCTGCCTTTTTTGCAATTTTCCATTGGACAAAAGATGAAACCCACAAATGTTTGCTTAGGTTGTTTTTTTTGCCCAACTAACAATGTCTTACTGTATTTAAATTATTTTATTTGATTTCAACTAACTTATGTTTTAATTCAATTAAGTTCTGCGAGATATGTGAAATAATCTGTCTGTAAACAATTGTTGGAAAAATTACTTGTATCATTCACAAAGTAGATGTCCTAACCGACTTGCCAAAACTATAGTTTGTTAACAAGAAATTTGTGGAGTGGTTGAAAAAACTGTTTTAATGACTCCAACCTAAGTGTATGTAAACTTCCGACTTCAACTGTATGAATGTGGAAATGTTTCCAATATTTTATATTGTTCAAAGTTATAACGGGATAAAAAAAAATAATGCTATCAAGGTGGTTCATAAGTGTTGTCAAGTTTAGAATGTCCCATATGCAGTTGAAAGATCAGACATTTCAATCATGAATGTGTTCATACCTGGGTGATTGTCAGTGAGTCAGCAAACGTTATTCCACAGATGAAACAGCCTGCGTAAAGTACGAGCTACAAAACGAGCAGCCTCGGCAACGCCATCACGAACCTCTGCAAACCCATCCTATGATACCCATCAAGGACACCCTAGCACCCGGACAATGCACTCCGTTCCAAGCTTGTTTAACTTTTACAATGGACACTTGAATGCAAGCTCCAACTTTTTTTTGCAAAAATGTACCCATTAACGCATTTTTTTAAATTGTAAACCTCAATTGAATATGTGAGACAAAATAAATGGCCACATAAGGGCGCTGTGTAACCTGTAACCATATAACCAGAGCCCTGAATAGGCCTGTATACCCATCCACACAAATCAGTAGGTCTGTGCACTACTCCATTACACTGATGATGGCACAGGCAACCTTATTTGAATCACTTGATTTCAATCACATGATTGAGATTATGACAGTGGTGGAAAAAGTACCCTATTGTCATACTTGAGTAAAAGTAAACATACCTTAATAGAAAATGACTCAATTAGAAGGTAAAGTCACCCAATAAAATACTACTTGAATAAAAGTCAAAAAGTATTTTATTTTAATTATAACTATTAAAAGTAAAAGTATAAATCCTTTAAAATTCCTTATATTAAGCAAACCACCACACAATGTTGTTTATGACAGTCATAAATACCTCTTTCCCCCTTTTTCTCTCTCCCTACTATAACTGATGTGACATAAGGAAACCCATGGGTTAACATAGAGATTCTGGGTAACATCAGAAGTTGGGGGAAATGAACTATATTCTGGTAGTCCGACCAACTGAACATATGCGGGGGTACTTAAGGTATATTATGTCAGTTCGGTTGCCCTCTGACACATTTTCATCAATGATAGAATGACATAAACTCTACTGTGGAAAGTCTAAACGTCAGAGGTATCGGATTCACATGGAATTGTTGTTTAATTCAAATGTTTGAATATGACATTATTTGTGAAGAGGTGAAATGTAATTTTAGCTTCCAAATGAGAGATCTGTGCTTTCATAAGTTTTCCTCTGCTCACAGTGGTCCGCCCCTGTGAAGAGGTATGGGTTATAAACTTTTCAGACACACCCCTCTCCCTCCACTATAAAAGCCAAGAACAAGAATATAACTTCCTGTTCCGGGTACGCTAGGATGACGATCCGGTGTCAGAATGGTTCAGATAACTACAGAACTAAGCCAACATCAGCATGGACTTTGATTGTGAATGGTATGAACTTTGAACTCGTATTCACTACAGAAGTGATATCTCCTAGCCTTTGAGTTAGCAACAGCTAAACGCAGGTTAGGAAGGACAGTCCAAGTATCCCGTCTACTACACACAACGTATCCCGTGACTACCAGAGACATTCTTCAAAGGACAGAGGACTCGGGTTGGCGACACGGTCCATCTACCACCAACCTACTGAAGCGCAGCTCAGAGTAAATATTCATTGCATTTTCCTCTTCGAATGGGCGGTAATTTAGAATGCATAAGATACTGTATTTACGATAGTACAGCTCGCCTATGTTCAAGTCTCCCGCTCTTTCACTAGGACTCAGCCCTTCCCTTTGTGTAACAAGCTGTCATATCGATTCTGCCCGCTAGGGACATTTTTCTGTATGATGTAATTTGTGATCAAGTTATGATTTAATTGTGTATGTGTGATTCTGTGTGATTAGTTAGGTATTTAGTAAATAAATAATTAAACCCAATGTTGTATTGCTGATTCAACTTGTTAGCCAGGATTCTTGCAGATAACCAAGGACTTACAACTTTCAGATGAGACTGAATAAAATTATGATTAATGTGACTTATGGATGTAAAATCTTACTAAATCTTTAAGAGTTTATTCGAAAGATAACAGCTCTATAAATATTCTTTCGTGGTGTCCCTCTCTAGTTAATTAACATTTACATGATTAGTTCAATCAGGTAATATTAATTACGGAGAAATTATTTTATAGAATAGCATGTCATAGCAATTAATCTGGCATAGTCAAAGACACGACAATGTTCTTGTTTTTTTGTTGTTGCCAGGGGCACACCAACACTCAGACATAATTTACAAATTTAACATTTTAGTTTAGTGAGTCCACCAGATCAGAGGCCGTAGGGATGACCGGGGATGTCCCCTTGATAAGTGTGTGAATTGGACCATTTTCCTGTCCTGCTAAGCATTCAACATATAAGGAGTACTTTTGGGTGTCATGGAAAATGTTTTAAAGAAAAATTACTTTATTTTAATTTGGAATGTAATGAAGTAAAAGTAAAAAGTTGTCAAAAATATAAATAGTAAAGTAGTTATCCCCAAAAACTACCTAAGTAGTACTTTAAAGTATTTTAACTAAAGTACTTTACACCACTGGGTTTTTATTATTCCTACACCCAGCTCTCCAACATGTACATAAACAAATCTAATCTTCTCAGTAATCAGCATAGTTTCCCTCTAACCCTAATCCAGTTTAGAATTCCATGCACAGAAATGCAAAGCCAATCGGTATCTTGTATTGTATCTTGTATTGTTCTCCTCTGAGACTGAAAACTGTGTGTCTGTGTGCACAGACGCTTAATTTTATCTCCACTCTTACTGACAGTTGTGGCTGCTTCACGTGATGTATTGTTGTCTCTATCTTCTTGCCCTTTGTGCTGTTGTCTGTGCCCAATAATGTTTGTACCATGTTTTGTGCTGCTACCATGTTGTGCTGCTGCCATGTTGTTGTCATATTGTGTTTATACCATGCTGTGTTGCTATGTTGTTGTCTTAGGTCTCTCTTTATGTAGTGTTTTGGTGTCTCTCTTGTCGTGATGTGTGTTTTGTCCTATATTTTTATTTTTAATCCCCGTAGGAGGCCTTTTGGTAGGCCGTCATTGTAAATAAGAATTTGTTCTTAACCGACTTGCCTAGTTAAATAAATATAAATGTCAGTAGTGGTCCTCTTACTCTGGTGGTTTGTGATTAAAGTAGTGTAAAGAAGAGGTGTTCCTAAGTGATAACAGAACATTTAACAGCAGTTTTTTTTGTTGCTGATTTGCTAAACGGAGTTACTGTTTAACTACTGTTTTAAGCTATTCATTTTAATCCCAATCATAAAATTGTATAAATACACCTTGACTTGACATACAAATGTTCTGGTTTACACAGTGTAGCCTGAACCTGAGACCTGGAGGTGGATGTCTCAGAAATGTAATATCCTCTGTGCAGCACGATGATGAAAGGAACAAATAACAGGAGGTCAATAGTTATGAAATGGGCAGATGAGAATCGTCTGGCTTAAAGCCAGATAAATGTGTGTCTGACTGTAATATCAAACCAATAATTCACCAGGTTGAGCAATCTGCTTGAATCAGATAAGTAAATGTTTTATGAAATGTTTGATTCAGTGGGGTTTTGCTGTTTGTGAATTTGTGCATTCTGTAACCTTTCACAGTCCTGTCAAGCTGGATAAGTGCAGGTTAAGCTGACTGAAAAAAAGATTTTAGCTGACCAGAGAACGATCTTACTTAATCCAAAGCCTTTAACACTGCTCTTGATTTGATCACAGTGTACTTCCATTAAATGCAATTACTGATCTGACCAATCATCATAGTCCTTTGAAGGACTTTGATCATAGGATCAGAACATCGATCATACTTCCATTGTTCTCTACTGTGCTCATTAATTGCATCTCTTGAGTAGAAGATTGTAGGCCAGGCCCACCCCCTCTAAGACCTTTTCAGGAAAACATGTTGATCTTCCATTCTACAGCGTGTGTTTTTCAGGGAGGGCCTAAGGACAAAATGTGCTCAGCTCTGCTGTGTTTACATGATACCAGACACCCCTCAGCCTCTGCCCTCCAGAGGGAGGAACATGGGCTTATAGAGGGACTGTATTTTGTTTTGTGTTTTCCTGTATTGTATGTATGTATTGTTATTTTACTGCTGCTCCTTAATTATTTGTTTATTTTATTTCTTATTTTTTGACTTATCTATTTTTTACTTAACACATATTTTTCTTAACTGCATTGTGGGTTAAGGGCTTGTAAGTAAGCATTTCACTGTAAGGTCTACATCTGTTGTATTCGGCGCATGTGACAAATACAATTAGATTTTATTTGAACTAGGCCTATAATCTAAAGACTGTGGCCTGGCGGACATTTTAGGTGCATTAAAGCAAGTATGGTGACCTGGCTCCTGTGTGGCGCAGCGGTCTAAAGCACGACATCTCAGTGCTAGAGGCGTCGCTACAGGTCCTGGTTCGATCCCGGGCTGTATCACAACCGGCCGTGATTGGGAGTCCCAGAGGGCGGTGCACAATTTGCCCAGCGTCGTCCAGGTTAGGGGAGGGTTTGAAAGGGGTAGGCCATCATTGTAAAATAAGAATTTGTTCTTAACTGACTTGCCTTGTTAAATAAAATAAAAACACTATATATACTGTATGTGGCCCCTTTTCAACTCCTCAACACATTCCACCCTGGTACCGTTCCACCACTAGTAACTGTATTTTATGCAAAATCAGTCACAAAGCACTTTTTGAAAGGTGTTTACATACTTAATGATAGTCCTTGATCAGCCCACCTCTAACTGTAACCTCCAACTAGTATACAACATTAGTGCTGTTATGGGGTCAGGAATATACAGGGGTTTATAACACCGTTGGCATTGATCCAAAGGGACAAAAAGGCTCCTGAACAGCTTCTACCCCAAAGCCATAAGACTGCTGAACATGTCATTAAATGGCTACCCGGACCTTCTACTTTTCACCCCCTACCAACATGTACATAGTACTTCGATCAATCACCTAACCAAACCTCCATGTACATATGACCTCAATCAATCACCGCAACTACCTCATACCTCAGTACACTGACTTGGTACCGGTGCTCCTTGTATATAGCCTGTATATAGCCTCGTTATTGTTATGATCTAAGACCGATCTGTTAGTGATCATCATGTCTGAGGTTGTTTTGATTTTAATCAAGAATGCCCCATGGCTATACTCTACCATACTGCAAATGGAAATTGGTCAAATGCTCCATACAACCTCTGCCTACAACAGTTTCACTGCATTATCAGAGGATATATTCTGCTGAATAGTGACGTCTGTAATCTTGGGATGTAACAAGACATTACTCTTATCACTGCAGAGTCTGTGAGGGGATTACAAGATGAGAATGTGTCTTGTAGATTGGACAGAACTGTGTCAACATAGAACGATATGCAGAAACTTGATCATTAACAATATAATTTCCATACATTGGCCTATAATTAATTCAAGTGGTGTTTTCTTCATCTCTTCTTTATCTTAAAAATAGATGTAGTAATCAAGATTGTTTTTAAGTTATTCTAGTCATTGCATTGATTGGTGGATGCAAATCAATACGAAGAAATATTCCCTGAATTATCTTGAGAATAACACAAACAAGTCCAAGGAGTCTGGAGTCCAAAAAAACAAAGAGGGGTTATGAACCCAGGATATTTTTGCAGCAATTTAGGAAATACATTTTCTAGGTCAAAGGTTGTGGGCTATTTAATCAGATATTTTAGACTTTTGGTATAATATATCCAATTGGCAATATCTACTTTGGAACACAATCTTATCTTTTCTAGAAACTATAATTTCTGTATTTTGCAGATGTTCTAGCAGGATGGATGGAAATCATAACTAGACAATATCACAGAAATAGGATGAGTTTTATTATAGAGGAGATCACACTGCCTATAATATTTTCCCATATTTGTAAGTCCTATCCTCTGTTTTTCTAGACTAAAGCACAGATATATCTGTTCGTGACATTTCTTGCCAACTCATGAAAACATGAGAGGGATGCATGTCTGGCAGATGGCGGACCGCTTAAGGTGGACTTTCTTTATCAAACGCAAACATTTTAATTCCCAAACCATGAAATGCAAGTCGACTTTAACTCTCAATAGAGTACACTTGCAAAGTTAACGATTTTGTGTGAACTTGATCAAACGTATCATAATTGATCAATCGGCAAGTTGCGATGTTGGCCCTTCCTTAAAATTGGGCGGTTGGGAGGCTACTGACGCCTACAGTGCTATATAAAGAGCGCGTTACTGCGGCCGTGAATAAACCATTTTTCTCGGCAATATGGTTAACCTGAAGGCGAATTGAAAACTATTTACACGACCAGTTATCTTCACCAGGTAAGAACGGATTGTTTATTACGTTCATGCAGGTGAATATCTCTAATTGCGGGTGTTTTCATTAGCCATAGCCTACACAGATACTGTATGTAATCATTGGTTTGTTCAGTGACTGAACTTCAGTCCCTATTTCAACTGTTTGTACCCCACTAAAATCACTGAAAGTGTCGTTACATTTAACTAATCTAGTGACAATTTAGAAAATAATTTATGGTATATTACCTTTTCTGTTTTCAGTTTGGTGCCCTTTAACCCTTAGTCTGGTGCCTTCACTAGAATAAAACTGGACCAATCCTGTTAACGCACACGAGATTAGGTCTACAAGCCTGCCATAGGCTACAATGTATACAATAATGTTGTCTACTGTAAAGATCAAACCAACGAACCATTGAATGAAGACGTTACTTAGATTCGTTATCTAATGAAATTGTTGGATAGGTGGCAATTGCTTTAACATTTAGCCCTCATATGCTCAATCCAAGCGATGTGAATGTAACCCCTTTCGACGCCCTGGCTCAGAGTCCAGATATATTAAACTATTTCTGTCAAATATATAACATAGTCATTTACATATTTGGCCGCTTGGTCCTTGTTTAAAATTGGAGGGTGATGCAATGCTTCGTCAAATTGCAATTGTATTAGACCATCGTTTGCGCATGTGCGTGACAGCTGTGTTCGAGAGCGTCAAACACGTGATGTATCATGGGTAAATTATGACTGACTGATATACAAATAATGTTGAGAAGTTATTTAGGATGAAAGGTGATTTGTAGAGCAGTCAGTCTCAATTTACCTTTAAAGTCGTTGGCAGTATCGAGCGTGGCCACAGACACTACTTAATCAGCAACGCTCATCTTTCTTTTTTATAAAGATAATCTAAATTCAACCAACGTCACAATGAGTAAGGACACAGAGGTTGACATGAAGGATGTGGAGCTCAATGATATGGACCAGGAGAAGCAGCCGATGACGGGCGGGGCAGCGAACGGGGATGCTGGTTCTCCCACCTGCACGGAGAAGAACGGCAGCGTTAAAGTGAAAATCCCCGAGGAGACGGAGACTAAATTTACCGGTTTATCCAAAGAGGAACTCCTCAGGGTCGCTGGAACACCAGGGTAAGAACTATTAAGATGTATGCAGTAGACTAGCTTATTAAAAAATAGTTAATGGTGGTTCGCAATGTAAACATTTAGGGTGTAATATTGCATTACTAAATCATCTTTGTCCCTTCATCACCTAAAGGTGGGTCCGGACAAGATGGGCCCTTCTGATTCTGTTCTGGCTGGGCTGGCTGGGGATGCTGGCTGGAGCTGTGGCCATCATTGTTCAAGCACCTCGCTGCAAAGACATTCCTGCCATGAACTGGTGGAATTATGGACCTCTGTACCAAATTGGAAATGTGCAAGCTTTCAGCGAGTCCCAGAATCTAAAGGGTAAGAGCCCCTGAAAGGGGTGTTGATGACTAAGATTAGTGATGAAACCCAGAATATGTTTCACCATGTGAAACTCACTAGTAGGTCACAGACAGTTCATATAATGTAGTTTGACTACATTGAACCACATAGTTACCCCACCCAATTTTAACTTGTAGCCTAAGGCTGGGTTTCCAAAGGCAGCCCAAGTCTACCATTTTGCCCAATTATTGTCGAAAGATCAGAATTGGGCTGCATCTGTAAACAGCTTGAAATTGGGTTTCGGGTGGTAGTGTGTTGAAGGGTCAGACCAGTGTTTATTTCTTCGAGCAACAGTGCATGTGACGAGACATGAGATTTTAAAATAGTCTGCTTTAGCTTCCAAGTGTGTGCCCAAAGTATTCTCAGAATTGAGGTCACATTTATTGTACGTGAACACGTTTACTACTTCCTTGACTCCGCTCCAGGGGATTGGAGGGGGCTCTTTAGGCATCCTACTGAACCAGCAGAATCCTCCCTCCTACACACCCCAAGCTGACTGGCTTGGCATGTTTCTTGTTTGGGAGGTATTAAGATGTCTGCATGCTTCAGTTCGGCGGGCTGAAGTATAACGAGTGTGCTCGCCTACAACCGTAAAAGGCGTTCGCTTTAAAAACGAGAAGTGCCATTCGTACCATTTGTTATATTTGAGACGCCGTAGCCAGTATACAGTTCCTCAACATAGTCAGAATTAATCTAAGATATCTCAAGAAATCTGTCATTAATTTTTACATTTTTGCAGAGGTGAGCTTAGTAGTGCAATTTTACATAACCAAGATTGGTGCAGTATTTGTCAATGGAGAAAATGCATGAAAACGAGTTCTCTCATTGAATGACTATAGACTTTATTGAAGAATCCCTACAGTTGCCCAATCATGGGTGTAGACTTGGGCTACCAAACTTAGGCTGGCCTCGAGGGAAAAAAATGTGCCTGAACAGCTGAAAAAACCCTTAATGATGTCCAAATTGTCATAATATATACACAAACTCTTCCTAACTGTTTCGGCTGGGAAGCATGCAGACACCTTTATTCATATTCCAAGAACTGGACTACATGATAGCTGTCTGAAACAACTTGTTTTCGTTTGTGGGAGTGCAGCTACAACGCCAGTGGGTGGTTACACACTGAGAATGAACAGATTGTTTAACAAAGGATCTTGAGGATAAATGTTTTTTTTTTTTTTTTATCCAGATGTTGTACCTTCAATAAAGAAACAGATGTATGGCCACTTTCAGTAAGCAGTTTTCTACTATGTAACAGGTGTGGAGGACAAGATTGACCGTCTGAGCCAGCTGAGGGTTAAAGGTCTGGTCATTGGGCCCATCCATGTTGCCCCCTTAGACAACCTTGTGAGCCTGAACTTTGAGGAGATCTCCTCTGACGCTGGCAATCTGGAACAGTTCAAAGGCCTCATTACAGCTGCACACAAGAAGAGTGAGTGTAGCCCATCTTTTATTTTGTCTCTTCATTTGATGTCCTTTCAATTGTAGTCTCTTGAAACTACTCATTGGTTTGGCATGGGTCTGTGGTTGATGGATTAACTCTCTCCCCTCTGACAGGCATCAATGTGGTCCTGGATCTGACTCCCTACTATCTGGGAAGTGGACCATGGTTCACTAACGTTAGTGTCACAAACGTTGCTGAGAGACTCAAGGTAATAATTTGTAGCGTCTCTTCTCAGTGAACTCATTAAATCTACTCCGTCAGTCCCAATTGAATGTATTTGAGTTCATCAATCTAATGTGTGAACTGTCTTTCCTCCCTAGTCTGCCCTGGTGTTCTGGCTGAACCAAGGTGTGGATGGGATCCAGCTGTCTGGTGTAGAGCGTGTGGCCAGCGTAGTTCCGTCTCTTTGGGCTGACATTCGAGCCATTGTCCAGAATGGGACTGAGGGAAAGAGAAGGTGTGCACATGTCCACAATTATGTACATCACTCCCTTAGAACTCAACTGGTCATCTCAGTAAATTGTTATGCTTTGAAGCCACCTAGTGGTTTAATGATGGTTTTGTTTCATCACATTTTCATCCTCTACAAAATGGCTATTGGCTAACTTGTGGTGTAAGCTGCACTGACTGCTACTTAGAGAGCTGATACTGTATCTTGCTTCTATTACAATGGGTACATTAGACGTGTGTGTGTATATATAACATTAATTCCTTTCCTAATGTTGTCTTTTTGCTTAGGATTCTGATTGGAGTGACTGAGAAGACCTCTGCTGTTGGAGTCTCTGAACTGCTTAACTCCACTGGGGTGGACCTACTCCTATCCGGGGCCCTCAGGTCTAAGAGCATGACCGCTACAGATCGTGCGCAGACTGTCCAGCAGCTGCTCTCTTCTCACAACCAGACCCAGCTGGCCTGGAACATTGGGGACAGGACGGAGGGTCACCTGGCCACACTGGTGGGCCCAGACATGGTGAACTTCAACCAGATGCTCCTGCTCACACTGCCCGGAACCCCAGTGTTCAACTATGGGGATGAGATTGCCCTGGCTGATGCGGTGAGCAGGGGTTTTCCATAACTAATGTATCACAAAACAAATGACAGCTTTAGCCTTGGAGAGATTCACACTTTTTTAAAATAAAAGCTTGTCTATATTTGTATGGGTACCTAATGTTTTTGTCTTTCTATAACAGGATACAAAGTCCCCTACGATGCTGTGGGATCCACTCGAAGATGAGGAGACAAATGGAACTGCTAAGGTAAATAGGATGCTAATGACCATAGTAATTAAACTGTTAGAAAGGCAAAGAAATTCAAATAAGATTTCATTCCTGCCACCCTCAGGAGGAGAAAGAACAGAGGCTCTCCTGCCGTTCCTTCTTCAAGACTCTGAGTGAACTGCGTGGAAAAGAGCGTTCCCTGCAGCATGGGGACTACATTCCCCTCTTCAATTCCACCTCTGCCCTTGCTTACCTTCGCCAGTGGGACCAGAGTGGGCGCTATGTCGCTGCCTTCAACTGGGGCAGCGACGCAGTGAAACTTCAGCTGTCCCACCCTGACCTGCCTGCTCAGGCTGTGGTCCAGATGAGCACAGACATGGTCAACCTGGTCCCCGACAGTACTGTTGCACTCTCTGAGTTGGAGCTAGGCCCAGGCCAGGCTGTCCTGCTACAGTTCCCCTACATAGCCTAGAAAGAGGAGAGATCCCAGCACCATCTGTGTGGGCACTGATAAACTAGTTGTCACTTATTTTTTTTGTATTTTTTTTAGGGAATTCTGTTACTTTAAGAGAAAAAAGTCTACGAGTCAGTCATTCAAATCGCCATAGCATTTTAGCATGCACTCGATCAATATATTTTACTTGGAACTTTTAGAACATAAACTGCTGTGAATTAGTCCTGTATTCTAGAATACTGTGTTGGTCAGGCCTACAAACAGCTGTGTACACATTGCAAGCACCAGTCAACACTTCTGCAACTATTGTTCTATCTTGCTGTTACTGAAAATACATTCCAGACCATGAAATGCAATGCTTGAATTTATAATTTTAAGAAATGTATTTTATTGCCATTTTAAATCAAATTTAAAAAAGTTGTTTCTTTTCAGGCCATGGTTGGCCCCTTACTGAAATGTTGTAATTGTTTTCAAAATATTTCTCAAGTGTTTCAAGAATGATCAATTATCTGATTACTTTGGCAGCAGAAGGTGTAAAACATATCAAAGGTGGCGGGGCTTAAACTCTTTCCTCCTACTAAATTAAATTGGCATGATATAAAAGGTGGGGGGAAATAACCAACTGAATACAACCTTTTACTAGTCTGTTTTATTTAGGCTAGAATGTGCTTCCAATGGTGTGGGGAAATCTAAGCCTGAGGTTTAACATTAAAGCTAGCCCTCTGCACTTGAACATCTCTTATTGGTATCTGGTGTCCCTTACAGGCCTATATTTAAACATGGTACATGCAGGGAGCTCTGTCTCACCTGACTATTTTGACACTACTTAAACATTTATCTACCAACGCTACTATAGACAGACAGTGACTTCTCCTGTTTGCACCCACAGAAGTTGGTCAAGAGCTAGTGATTGAGTACTAAACTAAATATATGCATTTGAGTGTTAATCTATAATAAAAATGCATACTTGTTGATTAGCTGGGACTGGGGGGGTGCAATCAATTATGTACACGCCATTGGCTTAGATTCTATTAGAAAGGGGGGAAAGATTATCCTTTGTGCACTCTTAATGAAATAGTTCTAAATTTAGCTGCTTGACACTATTCACAAGGTCCCAAAACCCTACACTATAAACTACTAGTGTGGTTTGTGTATAAACTACTAAACCTCTTGTATCACAAGCACTCAGACATGGCAAACTACCCATTACTTGGGTTTTAATGGTGCAGACTGTTGGAATACTGAAAAGCATTCCATGCTTTTGAATGGATGTCTGATCTAATCGCTACACCAATCTCCTAATGGTTGTAGTTGTCATGTAAGGATGAGTGATGGGGGTGTTTAGGGGAGAATGCATCAGTCTGACTGAGGGGTATGAAAATGGAGCCTCATCACTGACACCAGAACTGCTGAACACAAATTTCAGCAGAGATGAGAAGACCTTGATGCTGAAAGCAACAATGGAATCTTAAAAGGCTTATTTATGAAGGCTTTTTCTTCCTGTCGGATTTTCTGTGTCAGGTAGTCCTGAGAGTGCTAGCTATCAACCTTGATGTAGTTCTGTCCTTGAGCTGTTCTTGTCTGTTTTGTATTATGTCATGTTTAGTGTGGACCCCAGGAAGAGTAGCTGCTGCTTTCACAACAGCTAATGGGGATTCTAAAATACCAATACCTTCCAGGAATTGCAAAGGCGTTTCTAGCTCGTCATTTGTCTACCTCAAACTCCTTTTCTTAATTGGGGTCACATTGGCTCTAAATTAATCTGCTCTGTGTTGAGTTGGACTTCAAAACTTACAGTTTCAAATTGTTCTCAAGAGCATTCTCATTGTTCTCTAGTCTAGACATGCACAGTTTAGGGTTTACAGGTATTCTATCCCTAAAAAGGGCCCTTATACTATAGCAAAAATGTAATCTGACTCTAAAGGGCTTCATTGACAAAATCCCGAACTATCCCTTTAAGATTGGAACAGCCTTTACACTCCCTGGGAAGACTTCTGGTCATCACTAGTTACCACAGCCACAAAGTCATAAACCCCGCCCATTTATACAATTTATTGTAATGTGATTTTAAACTTTAACCACACTGCTAATCTTAAATTAAGACCAAAACGCAAGCTTTTGTTTTCATGAATTTTTATGCTGTGGTAACTAATGGAAACCCTCCCTGGCTGAAAACCAATCTAGTCCGGTTTACCGGGTCAGCTGATGTGCGGCGTTGATCTCTCTCTCTATATACTACCTCATTCAGGGCAGGAGCTCCACCTGTTTTGAACCCCACATTTTTAGCAAAATAATTGACTTTCCTGTTTTGCATGTTATTTTAATTAATTCATACGTGTTTCCACCAAGGTGGCTTAGCAGTTCAGACGTATTTTTCCGTGTTGTCGTGTCGTGTCCTGTATATATATATATTTACACCTTTTCTTCACATATCTTTTATTTATTTTATTATCCAAGAACTCAACTACAAAAGCTTTCCTGCAAAAGCTTTCCTGCAACCCGCTTCACCAATTACAATAAGTACTATTTACCTCAATCTGAAAATCCATCGTGGAAGATAGCCAGGGGCTAATTCAGAAGCTAGCCTGAAAGCTAATCCAGAAGCTACTCCGATAGCTAGCCAGAAGCTAATCTGTAGCTGCCCCGAAATTAGCCGGTTTGCTGGCTAGCGTTGGTGTTTCAGCTGCCCACGTTTTTGCGGTCATCAGCTATTCCTCTAGCTCGATAATCTACCGGCACTTTTGTGCAACGCGACTCGGACCGGAGCATTCCGGGACTTTTTTTCTCTCAGTTTCCCCGGATTCCAACCGCAGCCTCTGGACACGTGCACCTTGATTTCGCAGCTAGCTAGCTGCATACCGTGTGACTATTGGCTTACGTCGACCCCGGAGCTAACTCAAATCATGCTGGAGCTAGCCAGCTGAGGAGTTCCATCACCATCCGGACCCGCTTCTTTGTTGCTGCTGCAGATACGGAACCCCACCGGGCCTTCACGACTGACTGCCGACGTTATCTGCCCGAGGGATTTATCCAACCGGCACCTCCGTCCCGGCGTTACCTGAACGCTCATCTGAGGCCCGCTAATCGTTAGCTGTCTTATCGGCTGCTATCTGAACAAAACCCCACTACACGGAACCTACCGACGGAAACGCACGAGGTATCTACAAACAGACCTCCATCCTATGCTGCTACCGATAGCCATATACCCGGCCAGCTGTCTGGATCGCCACGACCCCAACCAACCTCTACTCACTGGACCCTTATTTATCACTTGATTAAGCTTGCCTCTCCTTAATGTAAATATGCCTTGTCCATTGCTGTTCTGGTTAGTGTTTATTGGCTTATTTCACTGTAGAGATTCTAGCCCTGCTCTCTATACCATATCCAACCCTGCAGTTCCACCACCCACATATGCGATGACATCACCTGGTTTCAATGATGTTTCTAGAGACAAGATCTCTCTCATCATCACTCAATACCTAGGTTTACCTCCACTGTATTCACATCCTACCATACCTTTGTCTGTACATTATTCCTTTAAACTATTTTATCGCCCCCAGAAACTTCCTTTTACTCTCTGCTCTGGTAGCTCTAGGCGACCAATTCTCATAGCTTTTAGCCGTACCATTATCCTACTTCTCCTCTGTTCCTCTGGTGATGTAGAGGTGAATCCAGGCCCTGCAGTACCTGGCTCCACTCCTATTCCCCAGGCGCTCTCTTTTGATGACTTCTGTAACCGTAATAGCCTTGGCTTCATGCATGTTAACATTAGGAGCCTCCTCCCTAAGTTTGTTCTGTTCACTGCTTTAGCACACTCTACCAACCCGGATGTTTTAGCCGTGTCTGAATCCTGGCTTAGAAAGACCACCAAAAATTCAGACATTTTTATCCCCAACTACAATATTTTCAGACAAGATAGAACGGCCAAAGGGGGCGGTGTTGCAATCTACTGCAAAGACTGCCTGCAGAGTTCTGTTATACTATCCAGGTCTGTTCCCAAACAATTTGAACTTCTACTTTTAAAAATCCACCTCTCTAAAAACAAGTCTCTCACCGTTGCCGCCTGCTATAGACCACCCTCTGCCCCCAGCTGTGCTCTGGACACTATATGTGAACTGATTGCCCCCCATCTATCTTCAGAGCTCGTGCTGCTAGGTGACCTAAATTTGAACATGCTCAACACCCCAGCCACCCTACAATCTAAGCTTGATGCCCTCAATCTCACACAAATTATTAATGAACCTACCAGGTACCACCCTAATTCCGTAAACACGGGTACCCTCATAGATATCATCCTAACAAACTTGCCCTCCAAATACACCTCTGCTGTTTTTAACCAAGATCTCAGCGATCACTGCCTCATTGCCTGCATCCGTAATGGGTCAGCGGTCAAACGACCTCCACTCATCACTGTCAAACGCTCCCTGAAACACTTCAGCGAGCAGGCCTTCCTAATTGACCTGGCCGGGGTATCCTGGAAGGATATTGATCTCATCCCGTCAGTAGAGGATGCCTGGTCATTTTTTAAAAATGCCTTCCTCACCATCTTGAATAAGCATGCCCCATTCAAGAAATTTAGAACCAGGAACAGATATAGCCCTTGGTTCTCTCCTGACCTGACTGCCCTTAACCAACAGAAAAACATCCTATGGCGTTCTGCATTAGCATCGAACAGCCCCCGTGATATGCAACTTTTCAGGGAAGCCAGAAACCAATATACACAGGCAGTTAGAACAGCCAAGGCTAGCTTTTTCAAGCAGAAATTTGCTTCCTGCAACACAAATTCAAAAAAGTTCTGGGACACCGTAAAGTCCATGGAGAATAAGAACACCTCCTCCCAGCTTCCAACCGCCCTGAAGATAGGAAACACTGTCACCACCGACAAATCCACTATAATTGAGAATTTCAATAAGCATTTTTCTACGGCTGGCCATGCTTTCCACCTGGCTACCCCTACCCGGGACAACAGCACTGCCCTCCCCTCTGCTACTCGCCCAAGCCTTCCCCATTTCTCTTTCTCCCAAATACAGTCAGCTGATGTTCTTAATGAGCTGCAAAATCTGGACCCTTACAAATCAGCCGGGCTAGATAATCTGGACCCTTTCTTTCTAAAACTATCTGCTGAAATTGTTGCCACCCCTATTACTAGCCTCTTCAACCTCTCTTTCGTGTCGTCTGAGATCCCCAAAGATTGGAAAGCAGCTGCGGTTATCCCCCTCTTCAAAGGGGGGGACACCCTTGACCCTAACTGCTACAGACCTATATCTATCCTACCCTGCCTTTCTAAGGTCTTCGAAAGCCAAGTCAACAAACAGATTACCGACCATTTCGAATCACACCACACCTTCTCCGCTATGCAATCTGGTTTCAGAGCTGGTCATGGGTGCACCTCAGCCACGCTCAAGGTCATAAACGATATCGTAACCGCCATCGATAGGAAACAATACTGTGCAGCCGTATTCATTGACCTGGCCAAGGCTTTTGACTCTGTCAATCACCACATCCTCATTGGCAGACTCGACAGCCTTGGTTTCTCTAATGATTGCCTCGCCTGGTTCACCAACTACTTCTCTGATAGAGTTCAGTGTGTCAAATCGGAGGGTCTGTTGTCCGGGCCTCTGGCAGTCTCTATGGGGGTGCCACAGGGTTCAATTCTTGGACCGACTCTCTTCTCTGTTTACATCAATGATGTCGCTCTTGCTGCTGGTGATTCTCTGATCCACCTCTACGCAGACGACACTATTCTGTATACTTCTGGCCCTTCTTTTGACACTGTGTTAACAACCCTCCAGGCGAGCTTCAATGCCATACAACTCTCCTTCCGTGGCCTCCAACTGCTCTTAAATACAAGTAAAACCAAATGCATGCTCTTCAACCGATCGCTGCCTGCTCCGGCCCGCCTGTCCAACATCACTACTTTGGACGGCTCTGACTTAGAATATGTGGACAACTACAAATACCTAGGTGTCTGGTTAGACTGTAAACTCTCCTTCCAGACCCACATCAAACATCTCCAATCCAAAGTCAAATCTAGAATTGGCTTCCTATTCCGCAACAAAGCATCCTTTACTCATGCTGCCAAACATACCCTTGTAAAACTGACCATCCTACCAATCCTCGACTTCGGTGATGTCATTTACAAAATAGCCTCCAAAACCCTACTCAATAAATTGGATGCAGTCTATCACAGTGCCATCCGTTTTGTCACCAAAGCCCCATATACTACCCACCACTGCGACCTGTACACTCTCGTTGGCTGGCCCTCGCTTCATACTCGTCGCCAAACCCATTGGTTCCAGGTCATCTACAAGACCCTGCTAGGTAAAGTCCCCCCTTATCTCAGCTCGCTGGTCACCATAGCAGCACCTACCCGTAGCACGCGCTCCAGCAGGTATATCTCTCTAGTCACCCCCAAAACCAATTCTTCCTTTGGACGCCTCTCCTTCCAGTTCTCTGCTGCCAATGACTGGAACGAACTACAAAAATCTCTGAAACTGGAAACACCTATCTCCCTCACTAGCTTTAAGCACCAGCTGTCAGAGCAGCTCATAGATTACTGCACCTGTACATAACCCATCTACAATTTAGCCCAAACAACTACCTCTTTACCTACTGTATTTATTTATTAATTTATTTTGCTCCTTTGCACCCCATTATTTCTGTCTCTACTTTGCACTTTCTTCCAATGCAAACCAACCATTCCAGTGTTTTTTTTAGTTTTTATTTTACTTGCTGTGTTGTACTCACTTCGCCTCCATGGCCTTTTTATATTTTTATTTATTTATACATATATCTGTTTGCCTTCACCCCCCTTATCTCACCTCACTTGCTCACATTGTATATACTGTAGACTTATTTTTTTCACTGTATTATTGACTATATGTTTGTTTTTACTCCATGTGTAACTATGTGTTGTTGTATGTGTCGAACTGCTTTGCTTTATCTTGGCCAGGTCGCAATTGTAAATGAGAACGTGTTCTCAATTTGCCTACCTGGTTAAATAAAGGTTAAATAAAATAAATAAATAAATATAACGTCCTGGGCTAGTTCATACAAAGACATGAGAGAAATTAAATTTCCAAATAAATAGGAAATAGAGAATTATGTAGTTGGTTTTCAAATACAAAAGTTTTCGACGATTGGATACTTTAAAACTTGACTTTTACGTGAAGGATAACATTGAGAATAGTCCACGTTGCAGATAAATCAAAATTGTGCCGCTCGATCTTGAAAAACAAATATATATATTTATAGATATATTCGGTGCGCGGACACCATAGTTGCTAGGGAGTGCAGTGTCCTGTTTAAAATCTAAACCAAAGCGGATTGATACACAATTTGAAGCGGCAAAGGGCGCGTAGGACTACAAAATTTGATTATCATATTTACAAAGTCGTTGTTAGGTACAGTAGATAGTACGATCAAATCAACATATCAAAATGGTAAGTTCCCTTTACTTATTATTTTTTTTATTAAATACACATTTTGGATGAATATAATTGGCTAAACAAATGCATGTCATTTGTTTAGCCAGGTACAGTACTAGAGCAATCTAGCTAGCTGGCTAGCAAGCTACACTACATGGCTAGCTAATGTGTTGGTTGGTTGTTTTCTAACTGGGCGATTGATTAGCTATTTAGCTAAGCACAGCAGACTGTTGGTTACTCACAACATTATGATGATGGCTAAAGAGATACAGTAACGTTAATTGCATGTATTATCAATGTGGTAGCTAGTTAGATCTGCGTCAATCCAGTCGTTAATAAGGTTAATGTTAGTTGTGTCCGACACAGACAGCTAGTTCCGCTACGACGAGGAAACTAACTACTGTAACGTTAGCTAAAGTTAGTATGGCTGTTTGTCAAAACTATCCACCTTTGCTGGCGTCTTTGTTCCACATTAACATTCGATAGTGTTCCAGGCTAGTTAATTTACCTATACAGTCGCTAGTTAACTCGTTTGGTGTAGTTGACTATTTTGGCTAGCCAGGTAGTTAATACTAGCTAGCTGGACCTGAGAACTGGTCATGGCTAGAAAGTATCTAGCGTTCTTCAAATTAACGTCCAATGTGACTTTTCGTAACAAACTAGGATAATTTATGCAGGAGGTTCGGTAAATTAAAGTAACAGGTTAGGATAATTTGGTTAGGGTTAGCTAAAATATTATTTTTTACGTAAATTTTATTAAAGCTGGGAATTGATGGAAATTATGTAAAAATGTAACACTAGCCACTTTAAACAATGCCACTTAATATGTTTACATACCCTACATTACTCATCTCATATGTATATACTGTACTCTATAAAATCCACTGCATCTTGCCTATGCCGTTCTGTACCACCATTCATTCATATATCTTTATGTACATATTCTTTATCCCTTTACACTTGTGTGTGTATAAGGTAGTAGTTGTGGAATTGTTAGATTACTCGTTGGTTATTACTGCATTGTCAGCACTAGAAGCACAAGCATTTCGCTACACTCGCATTAACATCTGCTAACCATGTGTATGTGACAAATAAAATTTGATTTGAGCTGGATCGCTTCTAGACATGAACGTAACATCTGGAATTTGTCGGTTAGCATTGTGTCTATTTAACAGTTGGGTTCCTCAACGTGTTGTAATCTAACGTTAGCTTCTTCAATGTCTTCCGAACTTGGTGAAGCAACGTTACTATATATTGTTCTGGCTAATTTCAGTTCCAGTGGGATATCCCCTGATCCAATGTGTTGCTTTCTAGGGCACTGTACGGCAGCCTGATCAAACATTGGGGCAAATATGGTGCAAGACGGAATCATTTTTAGACAGAACATCACTTGCTAGCACGCTAGCTAGCTAACAATGCGATGTTGCAACTGAAGAAGGATGTATAGATAGATAGCCATGTGTTCTACATAGTAGCTAACGCTCGTTACTTATACCTTTTCCTGGGTAATTTTTATGCAGCCTATGATTTATATATGGTATTTACTATTGGGTTAGAATATTGTGGGTGGCATTTGAAAGAAATTAGGTATAGTTTCTTCAAGTGCAAAAAAGGGGAATCCAAAATCAAAAGGTGTCATTCATTATATAGTTTTTTGCTTTCAGGCAGATCAACTGACAGAGGAACAAATTGCTGGTAAGATGGTTGTATTTGCTCAAACCTTACCAAGGAGTTTAGATGCTTTAGTCAGCATTATGGATGTGGAGAGTGACCTTCTACATTTTTTTCATTCAGAGTTCAAAGAAGCCTTCTCGCTGTTCGATAAAGATGGAGATGGCACCATCACCACCAAAGAGCTGGGCACAGTGATGCGCTCGCTGGGACAGAATCCCACAGAGGCCGAGCTGCAGGACATGATAAATGAGGTGGATGCTGATGGTGAGAGACTTACAAACACTAGCACAAATGCTCTCCATCTCTCCCCCTCAGATTAACACACACAAACGCAGACTATGCACACAATGGAGGGTGTTGATAATGTTCTGATGCAATATCTGATTGGGATGAAAGACCTACTACATTGTAAAAAAAATAAAAACGTTCCTGTGACAGCATTTTTCTGTAATCCACAGGAAATGGAACCATTGACTTCCCTGAGTTCCTGACCATGATGGCGAGGAAGATGAAGGACACTGACAGTGAGGAGGAAATCAGAGAAGCTTTCAGAGTCTTTGACAAGGTCAGCTAAACTGAGGAATGGAAGACTTTTCGATTATCTTAACGTGGCAAGTCATAGTAGTGCAAATATTAACCAATGCGTTTCATAACTCCCAATAGCTCTGTCTCAAACTTCTCCAGAGTTTCAAAATTCATAATTATTTTTCTTTTCATATTCAGTAATAAGATCCGCATGTTAGTTAACAATAAATTCAAACCCAAAAAATGAATCAATTTCTTGTTGCAGGACGGTAACGGCTATATCAGTGCTGCAGAGCTGCGTCACGTTATGACAAACCTCGGTGAGAAACTGACAGACGAGGAGGTGGATGAGATGATCCGGGAGGCTGATATCGATGGAGATGGACAGGTCAACTACGAAGGTCAGTTTTCCAGTCTTCTCTCTATCTAGTCTTACACTTATGTTAACCTGAACAACATTGTATATTAGTCAGACAATTTAATTGTCCATTCACAAGAAAAGCCAAGAAAAGTACAAAACAAATGCTGTCGCCCAATTTAGTCCATTCAGCAACATGCATTCTAGCTTGCCTTGTTTTGTCGTCATAGCAATATATAAAGCAGATTGTTTTATGTATTAGTGCTGCAGTTAGACAACGTTGTTCTCAATCTTCTGTTTGGGCAAGATGGAGTGGCTGAGTCAATTGTTACTGTAAAAAGGAACATTTATTTTTGACCACCACATTCCATTTAATCATATCAGTGTTGGTAATCCTTCTGTTAGACAGGCGTTGCTCTTCTACTTATATTTCCTAGTGTCCATTTTGTGTAATTTGTTATCCTGTTTAATGGTTTTAAAAGGCAACAAATGTCACTGCAAGTTATATTGCAGTAATTAAATGTTTGGAAAATGGCTCCATATTATGAACTGTGCACAGATGGAGCAAACTGTCGGGCCATGCTCATGAAAAGGTAAAACATTGAAGAACGTAATGAATGGCAGGCAGCTGCAGAAATACATTTGATTTTCACATCACGATATCGAAGTGTCCTCAGCCTTGCTTTCAACCACCACTCGAGGCAAGGATAACAGAATACAGTGCTGATGAAAAATTAAACATGGCATTATACCACAATTATTTGTGATACTAATGAACAGCCCTTTCAAAAACTTGCACATCAATTCGCAGTCTAATTCCGTTAACTCATGGTTGTGGAGATGGCTCCCAAATATTTGTAATAAAATAAACTTTAAATCACTGTCTCAAATATGGTCAGGCTCAATTCCTGTTGGGTATTGCATTTCTTCCGTGCTTGATATTTTGGAGACACATTAGGCCACATTTTTGGGTTCAGCTGTTCTTTGGGTTCCTCTTGTGCCGTGTGTCGTTCACCTGTCAGCTAAGACACAAGTGGTATCTTATAGAATGTAAAGAATGTAGAACCATTTGCCAATGTATGCCTCCTCCGTCCTCCTCCAAATGTTGGTTCCAATCTTGTCTTTCAGAATTTGTGCAGATGATGACGGCAAAATAATACCATAAACCCAAAAGAACCCTTCACCACAAGATCAAACAGTGGGCAACACACTCACTGTCTACACTCGACTGTCCTATTTCTTTTTTTGCTTTGCATTTGGTTGCTTTCCCCCTTTGTCCATTTCGCTTGATTCAGACTCATCTGCATAATCTGTTTTCTTTCATTGTTCCTCTCTTATGCTCTTTTCTCTGACATTTTCTGTTTTCTCTCAAGTAAAATATTTATTTACATGAACATATACTAAAATTGTCGAAACAAACGTGAACAATTTCAAGCTAAAATATATACGGGAAGAGAAATGCATGCTGTGTTACTTTGAGAATATTTTTGTGCTACTCTGCTTGCATTGCTTTTTGTTTATTACATGGGCTATCCTCGTGCAATTTACGGTTGTAGATATTTGCTATCTTTTAAAGTGCAAAAGATTAACATGATGAAGGTGACACAATTTTAACAATAAAATGGACCGTAATGTACTTCATGTGTGTATGCGCATGTTTTGGTGAATTTCTTTATGTAAATGTGGGTATAGCAGAAATGGTTGTCCAAGGACTCCCCTGTGCAGTGCTGTATGCATATCTCCATTATGTCCTGACATTTTCTTATGCTAGAGCTGGGGCGTGTTCATTATGCTGATTTTGTTGCAAAATGTTTTTGATTAAACTGCAAACAGAACAACTTGTGTGGGAATTAATGTTAATTGGTTTCCCTAATGAATATGCCCCTGGTCTTTCTGTTCAGCACCACCAGTCTCGTTTGAAATGATTTATGCTATTTTAACAATCAAGTAATGATTTCATGTACATTTCACTTATGCGTAAAGATGTAAGGCATTACAGTTTTTCAATGGTTATGACATAAGTGGCAATTAACTTCAACCCTGCTCTGAACAATTTCATGTACTATTAGGATATTCATTCCCCAAGAAAATGCCACTCACCTTTGTAATTGTGGTTTTAAAGGAACCCTGTACAAGAAAATACATTTCCCGGTCTTTTTTTGAAAATGTTATCTGTGGAAGGGTGAATACAAGTTTGAGAGCCTGCTACTTGTGGTTTTGTACTGAACTTGTGTGTGATTGAAGTCATGGTCTGTGTTGTCGCTGTCCTACCTCTCTGATCATACCATATTGCATATTTAACTCGACAACATTTCATGTCATCCATATTTTAGGTTTCCCCTCCCATTCCTCAGTTTACTTTTTTACTGTCCATAAATGTTCTCTTTCTGTTAATGATCTATGCTGAAGACTTTGCCAGTTTAGTTGTCATGTTCTTTCCCCTGCCCTTTAAAGTGGAGTTATTTGGAGGAGAATGAGAGATTATGCATTCCATTGCTAATTCAACTCTTAGACCAGTGTTTCTATACCAAGATTCCTGCCTTATATTTACAGTGCATTTAAAAAGTATTCAGACCCCTTGACTTTTGACATTTTGTTATGTTACAGCCTTATTCTAAAATGTAATGTTTTTTCTCATCAATCTACACAATACCCCATAATGACTAAGCAAAAATAGGTTTTCAGATATATTGTTTACATAAGTATTCAGACCCTTTGCTATGAGACTTGAAATTGAGCTCAGATTTATCCTGTTTCCATTGATCATCCTTGAGGTGTTTCTACAACTTGACTGGAGTCCACCTGTTGTAATTTATATTGATTGGACATGATTTGGAATGGAGCACACACCTGTGTGTGTGTGTGTATATTTATATATAAGGTCCCACAGTTGACAGTGCATGTCAGTGCAAAATCAAGCCATGAGGTTGAAGGAATTGTCTGTAGAGCTCCAAGACAGGATTGTGACTAGGGACAGATCTGGGGAAGGGTACCAAAAAATGTCTGCAGCATGGAAGGTCAGATATTGAACCCGATCGAACATCTCTTGAGAGACCTGAAAATATCTGGGCAGCAGCTCTCACCATCCAACCTGACAGAGCTTGAGAAGATCTGCAGAGAAGAATGGAATAAACTCCCCAAATCATGCGTGCCAAGCTTGTAGCTTCATACCGAAGAAGACTTGAGGCTTCAACCAGTTTAGAATAAGGCTGTAACAATGTGGAAAAAGTCAAGCGGTGGAAATGCTTTCTGAATGCACTGTATACTCGTACTGTGCAATGAAAGCAAGTGTTAGAATTGTCAATCAAGAATATGGACAGACAGTATTTAGTATCTCTATTCTGTCAAGTTTTAATATCACAACGTTTAGTTGCACATTTGCAAAAATATCTTTAGTTGGCAATGTTTACTGTGCAATAGTAGTGCATCTTGTGTTTACGGTCTGTACCTAGTTGAAAATCAATTATGTATGTCTATTGGCCAGGGTCGGAGGACACACACAGAATGCTAACCTGGTAACTAGAGACTTTACAAATCCTAAGGATCTTTTCAATGCGTAATGAATACCAGAAGTATACAGTGCATTTGGAATGTATTCAGACCCCTTGGCTTTTTCCACATTTTGTTACGTTACAGCCTTATCTTAATATTGATTAATTTTTTTCCCCCTCAATCTAAACACAATACCCCATAATGACAAAATGAAAACAGGTTTTTATACATTTTTGCAAATGTATTAAAAAAAACACATCTTATTTAAATAAGTATTCAGACCCTTTGCTATGAGACTCAATTGAGCTCAGGTGCATCCTGTTTCCATTGATCATCCTTGAGGTGTTTCTACAACTTGACTGGAGTCCACCTGTGGTAAATTATATTGATTGGACATGATTTGGAATGGCACACACCTGTATATACACTGCTCAAAAAAATAAAGGGAACACTAAAATAACACATCCTAGATCTGAATGAATGAAATATTCTTATTAAATACTTTTTTCTTTACATAGTTGAATGTGCTGACAACAAAATCACACAAAAATTATCAATGGAAATCAAATGTATCAACCCATGGAGGTCTGGATTTGGAGTCACACTCAAAATTAAAGTGGAAAACCACACTACAGGCTGATCCAACTTTGATGTAATGTCCTTAAAACAAGTCAAAATGAGGCTCAGTAGTGTGTGTGGCCTCCACGTGCCTGTATGACCTCCCTACGCCTGGGCATGCTCCTGATGAGGTGGCGGATGGTCTCCTGAGGGATCTCCTCCCAGACCTGGACTAAAGCATCCGCCAACTCCTGGACAGTCTGTGGTGCAACGTGGCGTTGGTGGATGGAGCGAGACATGTCCCAGATGTGCTCAATTGGATTCAGGTCTGGGGAACGGGCGGGCCAGTCCATAGCATCAATGCCTTCCTCTTGCAGGAACTGCTGACACACTCCAGCCACATGAGGTCTAGCATTGTCTTGCATTACGAGGAACCCATGGCAACTGCACCAGCATATGGTCTCACAAGGGGTCTGAGGATCTCATCTCGGTACCTAATGGCAGTCAAGCTACCTCTGGCGAGCCCATGTAGGGCTGTGCGGCCCCGCAAAGAAATGCCACCCCACACCATGACTGACCCACCTCCAAACCGGTCATGCTGGAGGATGTTGCAGGCAGCAGAACGTTCTCCACGGCATCTCCAGACTGTCACGTCTGTCACATGTGCTCAGTGTGAACCTGCTTTCATCTGTGAAGAGCACAGGGCGCCAGTGGCGAATTTGCCAATCTTGGTGTTCTCTGGCAAATGCCAAACGTCCTGCACGGTGTTGGGCTGTAAGCACAACCCCCAACTGTGGACGTCGGGCCCTCATACTACCCTCATGGAGTCTGTTTCTGACCGTTTGAGCAGACACATGCACAGTTGACAGTGCATGTCAGTGCAAAACCAAGCCATGAGGTTGAAGGAATTGTCCGTAGAGCTCCGAGACAGGAGTGTGACGAGGGACAGATCTGGGGAAGGGCACCAAAAAATGTCTGCAGCATGGAAGGTCCCCATGAACACAGTGGCCTCCATCATTCTTAAATGGAAGAAAGTTGGAACCACCAAGACTCTTCCTAGAGTTGGCCGCCCGGCCAAGCTGAGTAATCAGGGAAGAAGGGCCAAGAACCTGATAGTCACTGACAGAGCTCTCTGTGGAGATGGTAGCACCTTCTAGATGGACAAACATCTCTGCAGCACTCCACAATCAGGCCTTTATGTTAGTGGCCAGACGGAAGCCACTCCTCAGTAAAAGGCACATGACCGCCTGCTTGGAGTTTGCCAAAAGGCACCTAAAGACTCTAAGACTATGAGAAACAAGATTCTCTGGTCTGATGAAACTAAGATTGAACTCTTTGGCCTGAATGCCAAGCGTCCCTTCTGGTGGAGACCTGGCACCAGTCCTACGGTGAAGCATGGTGGTGGCAGCATCATGCTGTGGTGATGTTTTTCAGTGGCAGGGACTGGGAGACTAGCCAGGATCGATGGAAAGATGAACAGAGCAAAGTACAGAGCGATCATTGATGAAAACCTGCTACAGAGCGCTCAGAAACTCAGACTGGGGCGAAGGTTTACCTTCCAGCAGGACAACGACCCTAAGCACACAGCAAAGTCAACGCAGAAGTTGCTATGGGACAAGTCTCTGAATGTCCTTGAGTGGCCCAGCCAGAGCCCGGACTTGAACCCGATCGAACATCTCTGGAGAGACCTGAAAATAGCTGGGCAGCAGCTCTCACCATCCAACCTGACAGAGCTTGAGAAGATCTGCAGAGAAGAATGGAATAAACTCCCCAAATCAGGTGTGCCAAGCTTGTAGCTTCATACCCAAGAAGACTCGAGGCTGTAATCGCTACAAAAGGTGCTTCAACAAAGTACTGAGTAAAGAGTCTGAATGCTTGTGTAAATATGATATTTGCAAAAAATTCAAACAGTTTTTGCTTTGTGATTATGGGGTATTGTGTGAAGATTGATGGGGGAAAATTACTATTTAATCCATTTTAGAATATGGCTGTAATGTAACAAAATGTAGAATAAGTGAAGGGTTCTGAGAACTTTGAATGCACTGTACATCTTTTTTTAATGTAGAATGAATAACAGTGCAATGTTATAATTACTCAAAAAAAATCACCATTTGTGTTTCACAGTGCTGTGTGGTATTAGCTGGCTGTTTTATGATAAACCCCTTGCACAATTCCTCTACCCCGTCAACCAATAGCTGAACAGGTGCGTGTGTGTATTGATTGACGTCGGGTATTACGAATAGCACACATTAATTCCAAACATTAGCCAGGGGTGTAATCCTTAGAACAAACAGTTGCAAAACGTTACGTTTTGAAACTTAAAGGAGAATTTCTATTGGACAAATTTAGGTAAGTCTCTCCATGTTTCGTTTCGTTTGCGAAACGTTTTACAACAGAATCAGTGGAAAGAATACACCCCTTGAAACTAAATTGACGTAATGAACAAGCTAACCAATAGCAGGTAGCCAAGGGGTGGGCGAGTCGTTGAATGGGTTTAAATGTCTTATCTCAATAGACAGCTAGCTAGTCATTCTAACACCAGACTTTCTTCAGCCAACAAGGAGGACAGTTAGCTAGGGTGCACAGAAAAATCAGAAAAGCCACATGCACTGAGGTAGACCACAGTACCCAGCTAGATCAAATTACGCGGATTGAAGAGAAGACCGAACTGCCAGTGACAGTCAAAAGCGCCACACCAACACCCATGCTAATGTCAGATAGCCACTGAACATTAGCTGAGAGACTTTAAAGCCTCAGTGATTCTCGCGTTCTACTGTAGACTTGAGACCGTAAGGTAAGTTTTTATTTTTGCATTACAAGTCTTGGAGAAAAATAGACAATTTGGGGGTTGTTTTTGTTGCTTATCCCGTGGTAGTTGGCCAATATCCATCCATCTAACTATGTTTTTACATGCAGGTCCAGAGCCGCTAACTAGTTAGTTCACAGTTGGTTGGCTAGGTAGCTAGTTAGCTATGCCAGCTACTGTAGCCCTTTCTGCATGCCAAGTTAGTTGGCTGTGAGGTGGCTGCATACTAAGCACCGAGCAAAAGTGGACAATGCAGCCGACGACCCCCCCCCCCCCCCCCCCCCCCCCCCCCAAATAAATAAATAATGATGACATTTCCACATAGCTAGCCATTTAGAAATATCCGCGACAATGCGCTTTTGGACTCCAGTAAAAACTAGTAATGCACATATTCGCTATCTTCTGACTGACAAATAATACACCGAATGGACGTCAAACGTGAGAACATTGATTGAGGTTGGTTTGTTTGCTCTATCTATCAGTGAAGAACCTTGACTTTGTTGCACCAAGGACTGGTGAATCGGTCAAGAGTTCAGTGGAACAGCAACTGTCTAGACAGGTTAATTAATGTGCATGTTGTATCTGTGGGAATGTCTGGAAAGGTTTCTCTTATAAAATCTAGTTTATAGCATGCAACAACGTATTACTTTTGGACTCTTGTTGACTCATTCTGATATAGACCGAGCAGTGTTTTTCAATTATTGTCCTCGTGACCCATGAGGTGTGTAGACAAGTCCGAGGTGCAGGCCAGAACCTTGGCTTGGGTATGCAGGACCAGTCTGAAGAACACTGCGGTGGCATAGCCTTTATTGTGCATTAGTGTCCCAACCATCTATTGTGACATTTCCTTATGGTTTCTACTTTTTTCGTATCTTACCAACTGCTGTCCATGCCTAATAAATCCGACTGTGATACCAGCTTTCTGGTATTGGCCATGGTATATTGGCTATATACCGCAAACCCCCGAGATGCCTTACTGCTATTATAAACTAGTTACCAATGTAATCAGAACAGTAAAAAAAAATGTTTGTCATACTTGTGGTATATGGTCTGATATACCACAGCTTTCAGCCATTCAGCATTCAGGGCTCTAACCACACTGTTTCTGAACTGAAATAAAGCACTGCAAATACTTGAAGTTTACTTACAAATCAGATTGTTGCACAAAATCACATTTGTACTTACTCTGCTGGTTGTCTGTCCGGGTTGTCTTTATTCGGGTCAAAATTGAGAAAATAGCCATAGCAATAGTGAATAGCAATAGAATTACTTACCGAACTTTATAGCGTGCTGTTACTGCCATTGATATTTCTATCACCTGGCACATGTGCAAAACCATGTAAATACCTGCAAGACTTCAGTTAGTACGCATACATGAAGGGTACTTCTGTCTTGTCACCTAAGGTGCCGTAGGTGACAAGTCATAATAGCCACACAGACACCTGCATTTTGAAGTTGGTTTAATAATACTTTCCTGTGGATAAATTTCCACAGGCAGAAATCAGCTGACAATGGGTAGTTCAAATTTTATGTACATTTTGCAACAGATGGGATATATAGGTTTGTCAATACAAAACTATCTTTGGGACTATAGCTGTCCCTACATTTTCAGTCTGCAACATTGCTAGACTTGGTTTTTGAAAGTCATGGTTGCCGATGGCATTTAGGCCTAGGTTCAAGTTACCCTTGCCAGGCTTACAGCTTACTAAACACATCGCTGGGAAAGAGACTACGTTCAAATATGGCATGCTCTTCGTGCTAGCCTTTTTGTTTTCCACCTGCAGTGTATTTGCATGTACTGTCTTAAGTGTGATTCCGGCTGATCAATCCCTTCAACAGCATACTTTGGGATTTTGGCAATGAAGCCTTTATCTACTTTCCCAGTCGGATGACCTAGTGGATAACATTTTTATGTCTGTGGTAGTTAGCAACTTCAAACTGCACTTTCCTCATTGCCAAAATCTAGAAGTATCCCTTTAAAGGAGAAGTTAACTTTACATTTTGACATTGAAGAAAAAAATCTGTATTTTGGATGTAAATGGCATGTTATAGAAGAGTCCAGACTTTTTTTGCAATTTTACTTGAACTTCGATTAACTAATTTTTGCTTGTTCTGCAGTGCCAGGGCGTGAATAAAACATGCACAAAAGCTCCAAAAACACCTAAATGCATCCTTCTAGAAACAGCAATGCTCTCAGTATAGTGATGCAGGTCTTGTAGTTGTATGTGAAATTGTCATTCCGAGCAATATCTGCAATGATATATTCCATTTTGTGCCATTCGCGGGATTTCCCCTATCCACTTGTGACACTTCTGTGTCGCGTGAGGACTCGGAAAAGTATGGCTTGAGTCGCACAAAATGGTATATAACGTTGCGGCTGAAGTTTGGAATCACACATATGTACAACATCTAAAGACCTGAATCACTACTGAGAGCGTTGCAGTTCTAAAATGAGTTACTTGGGTGTTTTTGGAGCTTTTATTGTTTAATCCACTCCCTGGCACTGCAGAATGAGCATAAGGAAGTCCATCGCTGGTTGGGGTACATTTTTCAAAACCAATAGTGTGTGGACTCTTCTATAACATGCCATTTACATCCAGACTGCAGGTTTGGTTAAAAAAAAGTGCACTTTTCCTATTTCATATAGCTGGATCTATGCAACATGTCATTGTACTCCACTCAAGCTTTGATCTTTTGACGTTTGAAAATGTCTCTTTGGCAAATATTGCTTAATTGAGCAGGAATTATTGTTGCAGAAATCTGTCCAGCTACCATGTCAAAGGCAGGCTTCCTGCAACACTTCTATTAGGTCAGGTCAATCTCATATGTTTAATGGTAGTCTACGACATTGACTCCTTGTACTACAATTGTGTAGTTACAGTAAAGATTATTGCGGGCAAATCGTGAAGAAAATAAAAGGCGTTTCACCTACTCACCATGTTTCCAGAATCTAAAATGAATTGTTGAATGTAGGTGTTTGTTGTGAAGAGCATGTCGGATCTGTTCTAGATGAGTTGATAAAGTTGAGGCTTTGTTTCTTCAACACCGCTTCCATACCTCATGTATGTTTATAACTGCATGGTGGGGTTGTTTACCCAACAACAACCTCAACTTGCTACACTTGCACTCTGGTTCTATTCAGTGCTATCAACACAAGTAGCCTATGTCTTGGCTACTGTGTTCCAGAATGTTTAGGATTCAGCCTCTAAATTGAATAAAATGAAACTTCTGTAATGATGGTAGTAAACAGGCTACAACTTTGTTATCAGCCTACTGGTAACCTTTTACTATATGCCACATCAGTTTTTGTTGAACTGAGTGTTTTTATGCGTGATCAGTCATCTGCTTTTAAGACCAATTAATTGCCCCAACATGTTCTAGTATATTGTCTCACCACTCTGGTATGTCTGTGTAGTGGTTAAAGACCAGCACAGAGACTAAGCTTGCCTACATGTAGACTGATTTTATGGAATATGTAAACCATCTTGTTCTGCCTGTCATGGCCCATTTTCAAAGTGATCAGGGTATTGATGGCCATGTTTTGGCCAATGTATTTGAGTGACATATTGGCAATATTTGGGTAAGAACAGTGAAATGGTGTTAGTGAAGCCTCAGAATGTCACTAGGGACCTAGGCCTATGCTTTAGGTTGGTTTGTCACAGGGATTGACGTTACATTCTGAAAGGGACTTGCCCATCGGTAAGTTGGGAGTCTATATGTTATATTATTTTTTGGGTTGCCTGACGATTATAACACTTGGTCGAAAAAGTAAATTAGCTATTTGCATACAGAAGTGCCATACAGCCTGCCTTTCACCTACACATGGGGAAGGAATTTGAAACTGATAACCCAAATGCTAAGAATTCCAGTAATCAGTAAAAATCTCATACCAAGCTAAACTTGCTTGACCGCCATAAATTGCCTTTCACCTAATACAATAGGATGAACCAGAAAGGTCTGGTTTAGGCTACTGGAATTCTTTGCAGTTTGGTTGTTTTCAGTTACCTGCCCAAATGGGACTGCTCAATTTACTTTCCCCAGGCAATAGTGCAACACCTTAATATCAATCCCTGAAACTCAATGAAAGTTCTATGTAGTATTAACTCATTAGGTATTCAACTTATTACAGTAGCCATCACGTTTTACAATGTGAGGGCTGGGCTATATCTCTTGTCTGGAAAGAAAACACTTTAGGTGAAAATGGAGAGGCTGTTCAACAAGGTCAGCCTGATATGAGGTCCTTTGTGCCAGACTTTCTCCAGAGCCCTCATTAAGCCATAAACACACCCTGTCAGCCTGAATACAGAACACATTGAAATATGTTTGTAGCTCATTGTTGTAAGGAGGAAACTGGGTAGAAATGGTTGACAGGTCAAATTACAGTTGAAGACAATGTATTAGGCTATATTACAATAAGCTGCCTTTTAACATGTCTCTCAAATGATTGGACCAGAGGAATGTCGACAAGAATATCCTGTTTCATTTGGCCCACTTCCATTCATCCAGCCTCAGACTAGCCTCCTTTACTTTTTTTGTGCCAACTCTGCTCCCTCTGCTCTTTCCTTTTGCTTTATTTTCAAGTCATTTCTATTCATGGGAACATAGTGAAGTCTTAGGTTCATTCACCTGCTTTTATTGAGAATGTTATAAATAAAGGATGTCACTTGCAGTAATGTGCTAGGTTAGGGTTAAAATGGTTAGGGATTTCTTATTGTTTGGTTTTATTCTAATGCCAACATGACAGTGCCATGAGAATTTCATAATAAATGGTATCATTTGTCCACATGGCAAAACAAATATTTGTTATCAAGGGAATCTGACATCAAGAGCATTCCTGCAAACTGCATTTGTATTTTTTTTAACCTTTGAACCTGTTAATGCAATGTGCGCTTGTGCAGTATTTTGTTTGGTTTTGGCCTAATCTGTTTCGTTTTCAACGTGCAGTGCAGGTACAGCTATAATGAAGTGCCCGTATGATACTGACTTTTACATTTGATGTCCTATATTTGGGATCACAAAGTACTGAACATGATATGGCTTTTCAGTCTCTTGCTCCTGCCATTGCTGTTTATGCCTATGTAACGGATGTGAAATGGCTAGCTAGTTAGCGGGTACGCGCTAGTAGCATTTCAATCAATTACGTCACTTGCTCTGAGACTTAAGTAGTGTTGCCCCTTGCTCTGCAAGAGCCTCGGCCTTTGTGGAGCGATGGGTAACGACCGTGCTTCGTGGGCAACCGTCGTTGATGTGTGCAGAGGGTCCCTGATTCGCGCCCGTGTCGGGGCGATGGGACGGTTTAAAGTTATACTGTTACATTGGTGCCGTGACCCGGATCACTGGTTGCTGCGGAAAAGGAGCAGGTTGAAAGGGGGGGTGAGTAACGGATGTGAAATGGCTAGCTAGTTAGCGGGTATGCGCTAGTAGCATTTCAATCAATTACGTCACTTGCTCTGAGACTTAAGTAGTGTTGCCCCTTGCTCTGCAAGAGCCGTGGCCTTTGTGGAGCGATGGGTAACGATGCTTCGTGGGCGACCGTCATGGATGTGTGCAGAGGGTCCCTGGTTCGCGCCCGTGTCGGGGCGAGGGGACGGTTTAAAGTTATACTGTTACACCTAGGATTTTTAGTGTTTGGATTGAATTTTGGTGTATCACACCATATCCGCATCTTAGTGTTGAACAGTTAGCCTGTTCATGTGACTACTACTTATACAGATGAGGTATTTCCTTGATCTGTGGAACTGGTGGTCGGACCATGGACAACTGAGCTTTGTGTTATGCTGGAGTTACTAGAGGTCACTAATGCTGCTGTATCGGCGGACCAGTCTCATGAAATTCACATCAACAGGCCAACACTCTTCGGATACTCTGAAGGGTTTGGATTGATTTGTGTGCTAGGGTGGCGTGTTAGTAGAGGCAGTTGGACATTCAACAATTTTATATTTAATTACTGTTACGTTCAAGTTCAAACCCGATTTAATTTCCCCTTGGGCTTTTCTAATGAATCAAGTATTGCCTAATTGATCTCCTCTACAGGTCCTCTGCATTGGAATGTTTTACTCTTTCCCATCTGGGTCCCATGGAGCTTCCACCCCTGCTGTGTTCAGTCAGTCACTATTTGTTCAGATGGAAAGTGTTTACCAAACTATTTCTTTAAATTCCACTTCCTGTTACTGACCCGTGGGATACACATGAATGCCTTGTTTAGTCACTTGTTATGGAGAGTTAGGCCAGAGTGTACTGTAATAGAGGTTAAAGACATCCTCCAGCAATTTTATTTTGTATATATTTTTTTATATAAAAAGTTACTTTTACTGTTGAAATGTGATATCTCAAGTATAAATGCAGTGAAGTACACTTAAGGCAAAAACAAATGTTTGGCGCAAATGTTTTTAGATACAACTGATATTTCTACAGGTAAGTCAGGTATCTAGTATTCCCAAATTCCTTCCAAGGTAAAGCAAAAGGAAGTGTTAGATAAAATAAGCCTGAGTGCATCTTATCGCCTTGACAAGTTTTCCATGTTTACTGTCCGTTAAGTCAGTCTCCATACGTATGTAGGTCAGGACCTGTGTTGCATCATGCATGGGTTGTCTGTTTACTCCTTAACCACACCCTTCCTGTGTGAAGATGCTGCTGCACGTTGGCGGTATGCGTTCGGCCCTGGGGCTACTGGCTGTCAGGAGGGCATGCTGCCTGTCCCGCACCACCCACCACTCCCCTCAGACACTGGAATACAAGCCCATCAAAAAGGTCATGGTGGCCAATAGAGGTACCGTAACAATTCTCCCACCTTGGTAATTCTGACACTAAAACATAAATGTCAGCCAAATTGTTGTAGCTAGTTTCCTCTCACCACATGATTACATTTTCCTGAGACTGCATGATCACAGCTGAGTAATCCAACTACTTGTAGGTGAGATTGCCATCCGTGTGTTCCGGGCGTGCACTGAGCTGGGGATCCGGACAGTGGCTGTCTACTCTGAACAAGACACCGGCCAGATGCACAGGCAGAAGGCAGATGAGGCTTACCTCATAGGGAAGGGCCTGCCGCCCGTGGCTGCCTACCTGGACATCCCTGACATCATCAAAGTTGCTAAGGTCAGATGTGAATATGTATTTTTGAAACTTTTCTGAACCAACTGTTACTGCACTTAAAGATCACAGCTTTATATTTTTTTTCCACATCGTTTTATTATTTTTCTCAGGAAAATGATGTTGATGCAATCCACCCTGGGTATGGCTTCCTGTCTGAGCGATCAGACTTTGCTCAGGCATGTGTCGATGCTGGGGTACGCTTCATTGGCCCTTCCCCTGACGTGGTGCGCAAGATGGGAGACAAGGTGGAGGCTCGATCCATCGCTGTCCGTGCAGGTAGGCCGGACACCCACTCACTGTCATGTTCAGGACTGTCTGATGGATGTTTGTTTCATGTGTTAAAATATTTTTTTCAGCAAAATCATCAAACATACAGCTGACATTGTGTACTGTTTAGTTAAGCTCATATTGTTAGATTTTTTTGCTTCCAGGAGTTCCAGTTGTACCAGGGACAGACGGTCCCATCACTTGCCTATCGGAGGCCCAGGAGTTCTCCAACACCTATGGCTTTCCCATCATCTTCAAGGCTGCATACGGTGGTGGGGGCAGGGGCATGAGGGTGGTCAAAGAGTACGAGGTGAGTAGAAATATCTGTGCCTAAGTAGAGGCTCCAGTCTGAGTGTTTTGTCTTTGTGCTGGCTGATTTATTGATCCCCATCGGTCGACGTGTGTAGGAGCTGGAGGAGAACTATCAGCGTGCGTACTCTGAGGCCCTGGCTGCGTTTGGGAATGGTGCTCTTTTTGTGGAGAAGTTCATTGAGAGACCCAGACACATAGAAGTGCAGATCCTGGGTGAGTTTGTTTGCTAGACTGTTTTTGTTGAGTCTTTTAAAAGGGTTGTATACAGTAGATCTAATCACATTGTCATCCCATCTCTCCCAGGTGATAAGTATGGTAATGTTATCCACCTGTATGAGAGGGACTGCTCTATCCAGAGGAGGCACCAGAAGGTGGTAGAGATCGCCCCGGCTGTACAACTGGACCCACACCTTCGGGACAGACTCACTGCTGACTCTGTCAACCTGGCCAGACAGGTACAGGATGCAACACACGCGCGCACACACACTTTATGATACATTCTTTTAATAGGGAGTGTAGAGCTGAAACCTTGTATTCCTTTGTCATTTTCATTTTTTAAGTGTTTAGAATTTTGGCACTGCTGCCTATAAAATGGCTGAGCTTTATGTATTTGCAGTTTTGAATGGAATATCAGATGATCATTTTTTGAATTGAGTGGAGTTTTATTGTGCAAAAGCACTTCTCAGAGACATGACACCATAAACATCAAGGATGAAAGTTGAGAAACCCTGAGTTTGTTCGTTCTTGGCCTTTTGTTCAAAACCGCTCATAATGAAAAATGTCCTCCATTTATTTTTTTGTAGTAATGAAAGCAAGGCCCTCAAAGCACAATGTATTTTAAATTCATTTATAAGCTACTCTGCGCTGTTCTAAATGGGTGCTCTCATTCTGTGTTGTGCTCATAGAAGCAATGGAGACATGTGGGAGGAGGATGAAAAACTGCAATATTCCTTTCCAGGTTAAGAAAGGGATTTGGAGACAGAGCCATTTCGATTCATAAGTGTCCTACAGGGTAGGAAGAAAGGATCAAAGTAAAAGACTGGAGCCTAATTAAAGCAGTGGAAAGAAATTCCACCTGCAGTCTACCAATTGGCACACTAGATGGCAGCATTCAACAACACAGATGGCCAGAGGAGGCTGCCACTAGTAGTGAACTGTTGAGACTGCCACTCCCACTCCCAATAAATATCACCTGTAAGGGGTCTTTCACACCACAGCGTTTACTCCTTTAGTTCGGTAGCTTTGAACTGGTGTGAACACTATCCGCACTAAACAATGCATGGTGTATCGCTCAAAAAGGGTGGTCTCGGTCCGAGCCAATTCGTACCGTTGTGCGGTTCGCTGCAGGTGAGATGGCAGTCTGGACCAAACACAGGGGAAAAAACAGTTGCGCAGTATTATTGATTGTTTGACTGCGAGCATTTGATGACATGCATGCTACCTCATAAGTAGATCTCTGAAACGTTCTGTGAGTAGGCCTATAGCAGCACATTTATGAGCGCATCCAGGGGGGGGGGCGCGCCGTGGCGATATATGCTACTGAATATAGCCTAGTCATGTAGCAGTTAGAGCAGCTATTGTGCCCGAGGGGAATACAATGGAACAAATAATCGAACTCTGATTCGAACTAGAGCTCAGCACTGTACTAAAATATCCCAACAATACTCAATTGAAGAATTTCCTGATTGCAATCAAGCTGACTTTTGTTTTCTTGAGGTGGAAGCAATTACTTTGATCTGAAAACAGTTACTGGTGTCAGTGGCATCCCACCGATATCCCCATCCTGTGTGAGATAAGCTATTAGACGTTGTGTACACTAGCTGGTGTGCCTGTCATGTGCACCCTTGAGCTAGCTGTATTTTGCAAGTGCTTTTATTACCTTTTTTGCTGTCTGTTTTTTGGGATGGAAGAGGGAGGCAGGGGGTGGGACTAGTTTGGTATGTTTGAGGGAGTGTAGAAAGACCTGTGATGTGCATGTGGATTAATTTGGGCTCGGCCACTGTGTAACTGCGTGAACTCATCCATCCAGCCTGATACCCAGACATGCACTACAGTGAGTAGTCTCCCACCCATCTGCTATGTCAATAGTTTAACAGAATGGAAAATATGACTACACTAGCATTGGTCTCTGTGTGAGGGAGAGAGAAAGAAATTGGGTGTGAGTGAGGGACAGAATTCCTCCATCTGTTCAATCATATGGCAGTGAGGAATGAAGAGGAGTGGCGACGAGAACATTTGGCTTTGCATGCCCTTCTAGAAACCTGCTCTCCTAACAAACAAAACCCTGCCAGTGGTGTTTCACTAACAGACTCCTCCCACATGAGCACATTGATTAAATATCAGATGTGTTTAGTCTTTCAGCATGCGTTTCCACTAGGGTCCAGCTTGTCATGTCAGAGATTTTCAAATTTTTCATTAGAATTAGTTTGGTCTTATCTATAAGTGAGTTGTGGAGGACATTGTAATGCTAAAATGATTCTCCTGATCTACAATCCTGTGGGATATCATGGACTGTCAGATATGATTATCTAAGGAGGATAATGTTCACCCATATACCTTTTATATAGCACCTTCCCCAGACACGAGTAAATTTTATGATCACTTTGATCTGTTATTTAAAGCTTTAATCATCTGCGGTTATTTTAGGAAACTTGATTACAACTTCATTTTAAAGAGGGTGTTCCAGCTCTATCTCAGGAGTAAGCTGTGGACCAAAATATCAGTGTGAAACATGCTTTGGATAAACTTAGTTAGGATTTGAGTAAATCTTTTTTTTTATAGTTTTTTTTTTCACTAGAATACTAGGGTAATAAATTCCTCCGTAACATGAGAATATTGATGCACATGGTTATAGGGATCACTCTTGTATCTGAATTGAACTTCGCGTACACTGGGTGTACAAAACATTATGAGAACACCTGCTCTTTCCATAAGACTTAACAGGTGGGAGCTATGATCCCTTATTGATGGGTTAAAGAAGGATTTTTAAGCAGTAACAAATCTCAACATATTTTGATGTGTTTGTGGGCTGATAGTTGGTGGATAAGTGTTTTTACTCAAACCCCAGAAATGGTTGTCATTCAATTACAAAGCTACCACAAGGAGTTTTGATAAGGTCAGAAAATAAAACTTTAACTGAAAGTGCTAATGAAAAGAGATCTCTGTCAAAACTAGTTTGTAATATTTTTTTCTCATTTCCATGGTGACTGCTCTACCCAGAGCCTCTTAAGAACATGTAGGGGTGTGGTCACAGCCTTGATACGGTCTCCTACTTCCATTCTTTTCTCTTCTAGCCCACATGCTCATTTAATTAATTTACACCCTCACCCCCCCCACACAAATGCACTCTCCAACTGAAACCTCTGTATTTTTGTTCTCAACTCAGCCAGCATTGACATATTTAAAACAGCAGATTGCATTAGTTTCTGAATTGTTGTGCTTGCATGTACAGTACCTGTCATTGGTGATGGAAGTCAAGTGTTCCTATCTGCCGGTGTCTACCACGTCTCATCCCCGCTCCCGCCCCATCGGTCTCGTCCCCTCACCTCCAGAAACAGTAGGGGTTCTAACTTCAGAACCCAGTTCCTACATTTGAATATAAAAATGTATTTGATCAAACAAACTATACTACATTTTATCTCTGGGACCCTCAGGATGACCAATCAGAGCAAGATTACTGAATCTAAGTACATTATTTACCTTCAGAGGGGAATGTATCAAACAAAGTGGCATGCTACATTATTTTGTTGTGCACTCACCTCAAACAATAGCATGGTATATTTTTCACTAATAGCTACTGAAAATTGGACAGTGCAGTTAAATTAACAAGAATTTAAACGTTCTGCACATGTAAGACATGTCTATGTCCTGGGAAGTTGGCTGTTACTTAAGTCATTTCTAGTCATATTAGTTCATGTTAGTAACAACCGTCCCGTTATAGGGACACCGATCCTGTAGAGCAGGTATTCCCAAACTGGGTTTTGTGCAATGCCATCGGGAGTACGCCAAATAAAAATGTGATAAACGAAAATATTTTTTTTTCTGAAGAGGCAACTCTGGGATGCTCACCTTCTAGGCAGTGTGTCTGTTTTTTTTGCTCATCTTAATCTTTTATTTTTATTGGCCAGGCTGAGATGGCTTTTTCTTTGCAACTCTGCCTAGAATGCCAGCATCCCGGAGTCGCCTCTTCACTGTTGACGTTGAGACTGGTGTGTTGCGGGTACTATTTAATGAAGCTGCCAGTTGAGGACTTGAGGCGTCTGTTTCTCAAACTAGACACTCTAATGTCCTTGTCCTCTTGCTCAGTTGTGCACCGGGGCCTCCCACTCTTTCTATTCTGGTTAGAGACAGTTTGCGCTGTTCTGTGAAGGGAGTAGTACACAGCGTTGTATGAGATCTTGAGTTTCTTGGCAATTTCTCGCATGGAATAGCCTTCATTTCTCAGAACAAGAATAGATTGATGTGTTTCAGAAGAAAGTTCTTTGTTTCTGGCCATTTTGAGCCTATAATCAAACCCACAAATGCTGATGCTCCAGATACTCAACTAGTCTAAAGAAGGCCAGTTGTATTGCTTCTTTAATGAGGACAACTGTTTTCAGCTGTACTAACATAATTGCAAAAGGGTTATCAATTAGCCTTTTTAAAATTATAAACTTGGATTAGCTAACACAACGTACCATTGAAACACAGGAGTGATGGTTGCTGATAATGGGCGTATATAGATATTCCATAATAAATCTGCTTTTTCCAGCTACAATAGTCATTTACAACATTAACAATGTCTACACTGTATTTCTGATCAATTTGTTATTTTTATGGACAAAAAAATACCTTTTTTTTTCAAAAACAAGGACATTTCTAAGTGACCCCAAACATTTGAACGGTAGTGTATATTGGGAGTAGTGCCTTTCCTCAGCCACAGTGTGTTTGTGCTAAAGTACTATCTCATAACTCAATGAAACCTTCACTCTTGTGCAGACATTTAGAAACAAAACGATCAGAAAAATAAGCCACGTTTTTCATTGAGAATTAAGACTACTTTTTAGTAGTAAGCCATGTATAACAGCAACCATTTAATATGAAGGGGCTAGAAGCATCTTATATGGTGAGCTACTGAGTGGCTAGGACAGGCAAGCCCCATACTATTGTGGAGAACTTAATTCTTCCTGCTGCTGCGGATATGGCTGGGGGAATAGGCCAAAAAAAACTATACAGACGACGCCTTCATCAAACAACTTTAACGACTCGTCAGTGACATGGCAGGAGATGAAGTGTTTTGAGACTAGTTAAGGTTCATATCACTTCCACCCTAGACGCACTCCAGTTTGCATAATGCCCCAGCAGGTCCACAGACGATGCAATCGCCTGCACACTGCCTTATCCCATCTAGACAAGAGGAATACCTATGTAAGAATGTTTTTCATTGACTATAGCATTCAATGATGAGCTTAGTACCCTTCAAGCTCATCAAGCTGGAGGCCCTGGGTCTCAACCCCGCCCTGTGTAATTGGGTCCTAGACTTTCTGATGGGCCACCCCCAGGTGGTGAAGGTAGGAAACATCTCCACTTCGCTGACCCTCAACACTGGGACCCCACAAGGGTGCGTGCTCAGCCCCCTCCTGTACTCCCTGTCCACCCACGACTGTGTGGCCACGCACGCCTCCAAATCAATCATCAAGTTTACAGACGACAACAGTAGTTTGCTCGATAACCAACAACGACGAGACAGCCTACACAGAGGTGAGGGTACTCGAAGTGTGGCGTCAGGAAAACAACCTCACTCAATGTCAACAAAACAAAGGAGATGATCGTGGACTTCAGGAAACCGCAGAGGGAGCACCCCCTAACCACATCAAAGGGACAGCAGTGAAGAAGGTAGAACATCTTTTAAATTCCTCTGTGTACACATCAGACATTGAAATGGTCCACACACGTAGACGGTGTGGTGAAGAATGTGCAACTGCGCCTCTTCAACCTCAGGCGGCTGAAGAAATTTGGCTTGCCACCCAAAACCCTGACAAACTTTTACAGATGCACAATCGAGAGCATCCTGTCGGGCTGTATCTCAGCCTGGTACGGCAACTGCACCGCCCTCAACCGTAAGGCTCTCCAGAGGGTGGTGCGGTCTGCACAACGCATCACCGGGGGAAAACTACCTGCCCTCCATGACACCTACATCACCCAATGTCACAGGAAGGCCAAAAAGATCCTCAAGGACAACAACCACCCGAGCCACTGCCTGTTCACACCGCTACCATCGAAGGCGAGTTCAGTACAGGCACATCAAAGCTGGGACTGAGTGACTGAAAAACAGCTTCTATCTCAAGGCCATCAGACTGCTAAACAGCAATCACTAACTCAGAGGCTGCTGCCTACATTGAGACCCAATCACTGGCCACTTTAATAAATGGATCACTAGTCACTTTAAACAATGCCACTTTAATAATGTTTACGTGTCTTTCATTACTCATACATGTGTATACTGCATTTTATACCATCTATTGCACCTTGCCTATGCTGCTTGGCCATCACTCATCCATATATTAATATGTACATATTCTCATTCACCCCTTTAGATTTGTGTGTATTCAGTAGTTGTTGGGAAATTGTTAGATATTACTGCACTGTCGGAACTAGAAGCACAAGCATTTCGTTACACTCGCATTATCTGCTAACCATGTGTATGCAACATTTTGAAACAATTACTGCTTTGCATACAAGCCAGTGAATTCTACAGCTGGATGAGTCAACAGACTTGACGGGCCTGGCACAGCTCCTGGTATATGTTCATTGTTTTTGGAGGGTCAATTAAGACATCCTCTTCTGCAAACCGCTGGACAGCTTTGTGACATCAAATGGACTTTGGTGCTCAAGATGTGTTTGTATCTGTACTGATGGCGCAAAAGCCATGACAGGGAGACATAGTGGAATGGTAACGCGCATGCAAGCAGTTGCTCCCGATGCCATTTGGGTACACTGCAGCATCCACTGAGAGGCTCTTGCTGCCAAGGGAATGCCTGATGTCTTAAGACATTTTGGACACTACTATTCTCATATTTTCTGCACTATGCAATAATATCGACCATGTAACGCTTTTACAACATACAGAAGTGTGCTGGTTATCAAGGGACAAAGTATTGATACTTAAAAAAAAATTGAGTCAAGCCTTCTTGCATCATTTTCACTTTACAAATGGCTCTTTCATCCCCCTGTAACTATTCCCCAGGTCGTTGCTGCAAATGAGAATGTGTTCTCAGTCAACTTACCTGGTAAAATAAAAAAAATAAACTTGTCTGTCCGCTTGCATGACAAGTTTCTCACACGACTTGCCTGTCTGGGTGATGTTTTTTCCTCGCCTGAATGATCTGAATCTAGAATTACAGTGACTCTCCGCAACTAGATTCAATGTGCGGGACAAAATTGAGGCTATGATTTAATAAGTTGGAGATCTTCTCTGTCTGCATTAACAAGTACAATATACAAGTCATTGTCTTTAAGCTTGAGTTCATTTGCACACACATCATACAATGTCAAATGTGATATTGCAAAGCACCGGAGTGAGTTGGGTGCGCAATTACACAGGTACTTTCCTGAAATGTATGAGACAAACAACTGGAGTCATTATCCATTTCATGTCCTGCCTCCAGTCCAGTTACCGATGTCTGAACAAGCGCCTCATCGAAATTGTAACGAGGTTATGTAAAAATTGTATTTAATCAGAAGCCACTGACAGATTTCTGGATTGGGCTGCGCTCAGAGTATCCTGCCTTGGCAAATCACGCTGTTAAGGCTATGATTCCCTTTGCAACCACGTACCTATGTGAGAGTGGTACTCAGTGATGTTTGATTTTCCCCAAACATGACGCTTTGTATTCAGGAGATAAAGAGGATTTCTTTGCCACATTTTTTGCAATTTTACTCTAGTGCTGTATTGAAAACAGGATGCATGTTTTGGGAAAAAAAATTCTGTACAAGCTTCCTTTCACCATATCATTTAGGTTAGTACTGCAGAGTAAGTTCAATGCTTATCCATCCTCATTTTTCTCCTATCACAGCCATCAAACTCTAACTGTTTTAAAGTTACCATTGGCCTCATGGTGAAATCCCTGAGTGATTTCCTTCCTCTCTGGCAACTGAGTTGGCAAGGACGTCTGCATCTTTGTAGTGACTGGGTGTATTGATACACCTTCAAAGTGTAATAACTCCACCATGCTCAAAGGGATATTGAATGTCTTTTTTTACCAATCGGTGCCCTTTGCGAGGCATTGGAAACCCTCGCTGGTCTTTGGTTGAATCTGTGTTTTAAAATTCACTGTTCAACTAAGGGAGCTTATGTGCGGGATACAGAGATGAGGTAGTTATTCAAACATGTTAAACACTATTGCACACAGTGAGCCTTATTTGACTTGTTAAGCAAATGTTTACTCTTGAACTTATTTAGGCTTGCCATAGCAAAGGGGTTGAATACGTATTGACGGAAGACATTTCAGTCTCTTTGTTTACCAAAATAAATATATATTAAATCTTTAAACATTTTACTTTGACATTATGGGGGGGTGGTGTGTGTAGGCCTGTGACCTAAAATCTCAATTTAATAAATGTTTTAATTCAGGCTGTAACACCTTGGAAAAATTCAAGGCGTGTGAATACTTTCTGAAGGCATTGTACATACACAGCACTTATCCGGTGTGTGACATGAACTGACTAGCCATGAGCCTGCACCTTCACGTGGGTGACTGAATGGATGAGAGGGCGCCTGCCGATCTGGCAGAGATTAGTTTTGGGCAAGGGATGAATTTCAGTGGTTCAGATTTCAGTGAATTTGGCTAATGCTATTTTGACACCCCGTAGCGCTGTGGAGTGGGAAATGGTCTGATATATTAAATCCTGCTTCCTCCTTGGCTGAGCTCTAGAAAGGCTGTCTAAAAATGACTATAATCACAATGGGATATCGCACAGTCTTCAGTAGATATTAGCTGTCAGTCTTGTCGTTTCCCCCTTTTTAGTAGATTTAGTTGTCTGTAGTAGAAACGGAATCAGTTGGTGTGAGACTTGGTTTATTCATTGTATGAAGTTAATTTTAGCTTTTGAAACACAGAACTTGTAAGCTCTTCCAATAGAATTCAGAATCTGAGAATTTGCGAAGAAATCCAGTCATACTTATTTCTTCAAATATCTTTCCATGTCCTTAGGTAGGTGACAAAGTAGAGGTTTGCATCTAATTGGATTTGTCTGTGTGTACAGGTGGGCTATGAGAATGCTGGCACGGTGGAGTTCCTGGTGGATAAACATGGAAGGCACTACTTCATCGAGGTCAACTCCCGCCTACAGGTGGAGCACACCGTTACCGAGCAGGTCACAGAGTAAGTTACAGCCGTTAACAAGCAGGTCATGGCCATTACCTCGCATTACAATGTCACTTCTCTGACAACCTGTAAGACTGTTCCCTGTCTGGTCAAATTATGTCTGTTCATGCTAAGTGTCAAGACTGTCAAATCAAATGTATTTATATAGCCCTTCTTACATCAGCTGATATCCCTAAGTGCTGTATAGAAACCCAGCCTAAAACCCCAAACAGCAAGCAATGCAGGTGTAGAAGCACGGTGGCTAGGAAAAACTCCCTAGGAAGAAACCTAGAGGAACCAGGCTATGAGGGGTGGCCAGTCCTCTTCTGGCTGTGCTGGGTGGAGATTATAACAGAACATGCCCAAGATGTTCATAAATGACCAGCATTGTCAAATAATAATAATCACAGTGGTTGTTGAGGGTGCAGCAAGTCAGGACCTCAGGAGTAAATGTCAGTTGGCTTTTCATAGCTGATCAGAGTTGAAGGTAGAGGTCCTGCTGCTGGGTTGTTGCCCTCCTACGGCCTCCTCCACGTCTCCTGATGTACTGGCCTGTCTCCTGGTAGCGCCTCCATGCTCTGGACCCTACGCTGACAGACACAGCAAACCTTCCTGCCACAGCTCACATTGATGTGCCATCCTGGATGAACTGCACTACCTGAGCCACTTGTGTGGGTTGTAGACTCCATCTCATGCTACTACTAGAGTGAGAGCACCGCCAGCATTCAAAAGTGACCGAAACATCAGCCAGGAAGCATAGGAACTGAGAAGTGGTCTGTGGTCACCACCTGCAGAATCACTCCTTTTTTGGGGGTGTCTTGCTAATTGCCTATAATTTCCACCTTTTGTCTATTCCATTTGCACAACAGCATGTGAAATTTATTGTCAATCAGTGTTGCTTCCTAAGTGGACAGTTTGATTTCACAGAAGTGTGATTGACTTGGAGTTACATTGTGTTTAAGTGTTCCCTTTATTTTTTTGAGCAGTGTACTTACTGTGACTGTCAACTTGATGTTGGCTACTATGTAACTACTTCCCACGCTCCTGCTGGACGGTAGTGCTTGTTTAGCGGGAGCGAAGGGCACTGTCCTGGTGCTGTTGCCGATAACCATCTAGATGTCATCAATGTGACATCAAGATGGTTATCAATATTAGTTATTTCGTGTTGGCTGCTAGCCTACTTGAAATGAAATCATAAGTAATATACATGAATTTAAATCCATATAGTCATGTAGGTAATCTATAGTCAGTATTTACAGATGAGTGGACAAAGGAAAGCAAGCCTTTTGGAGTGAGTCTAGTCAATGAATGAGTGTTTTTATTTCTTTTTTTTATGCTTTGTCTGCTTGATTGTTATGGTTGACTTGGGTTTCTTCTGCTTGGGAACTTGATTGAAGAGTTGATTAAGTTTATCATGGAGGAAGAAAAGGAACCAGATGGGAAGACATGATACTTAGGCAAGGACTGAACATCTTGCCTTGTGATAACGCAAAGGAACCCTACAGAAGTGTCGTAACGATGAAGTAAATTAACTGCTATAGCAGATGCTTAAGAACATTGTTCTTATGCCGTTTTCCTTTTCCATATAAATCAGTCCAGGTTGTCTGAGTTCCACATTCAGAGCCAGAATCCTAGTCCACAAATAGCACTGCGAGACTATGTCATTTGGACTTCCTACTCTGGACACTGAAGATGATAAAATGCCTAATCTCACCTGTCATATTCATTTAGAGGTGAAACACTGACAATAGCATGCACTTATCAGATGCAGCAAAGTCATCTATTTAATCATTCAGGAGGGATGAAAGAAATGCAGCATCATTTTATAACACTGACTCACACAGATTGATTTGACTGCTTTTTTGTGTTTTTCTCCTGTGCTCCTGGCACATACTCCTGTATTTGTGCCTGTCTGGTCGTGTGGAAGGAAAGTAGGTTCATTCATTATAAATGTCCATCTTGTCACATGAAATTGAAACCGTCAGACTGCAATTGGCATTCAGCGGGAGCACTCCTCTGAGTGATTGGGTCTGGAAATGCACTTGATTCTTATTTCGGAAACTCACCAAAAAGGCATTCGAGCCACGCCCACCAGCCGCTGGCCATGTTCTCCTCCAGCTGGGTTGAATTCTCAGGTCTGTATATAGTGCTCTGGTGAGTAGGTTATTACACAACAGCTCTGTTTTTGGCTGTCTGCCTCTACTTTTTATCATGACTTTCAATTGGTCACAGTGATTAAGGCCCCCTTCTGTCATTTCTTAATAAGTTGTGTGGTAATGGGAATCAATGGAAATGGTCCATGACATTGCAATGTGTTAACTCCTCAAACTCTAACTTCCCCAGTCTCATAACAGCTCCTTTTTCCTCCTTTTGCATATAGCTTAATGCATTTCTCTCATTTCAGTCAATGAACATCTGCCATTTTTGGTGCATTCATCCTTTTTTCTTGCGTTGCCGTAACATCACCTCTCTAGGAACAGTATCCTGCTGTATGGAGGCCATGTACAGTGCATTTGGAAAGTATTCAGACCCCTTCCACTTGTTCCACATTTTGTTACCTTAGTCTTATTCTAAAATTGATTGAAAAATATTTATTTAATCTACTCACTACCCACGTAATGACAAAGCAAAAATGTTTTTTTTAGAAATGTTTGTATATATGTGTGTCTTTACATAAGTAATCAGACCCTTTACTCAGTACTCTGAAACACCTTTGGCAGCGATTACAGCCTCGTCTTGGGTATGACACTACAAGGCACACCTGTATTTGGAACGCTCTGTCAGGTCTCTCCCAGAGATGTTCAAGTCCAGGCTCTGGCTGGGCCACTCAAGGACATTCAGAGACTTGTCCTGAAGCCACTCCTGCGGTGTCTTGGCTGTGTGCTTAGGGGCATTGCCTTGCTGGAAGGTGAGCCTTCACCCCAGTCTGAGGTCCTGAGCGCTCTGGAGCAGGTTTTCATCAAAGGATCTCTGTACTTTTCTCCGTTCATCTTTCCCTTGATCATGACTAGTCTCCCAGTCCCTGCTGCTGGCCACTCTACCATAAAGGCCTGATTGAGTGCTGCAGAGATGGTTGTCCTTCTGGAAGGCTCAGTTGTTTGTTTGAAAGTATATTGTGAAGTTCTTGGTAGCTACCTTATGTTGGCTCCCGAGAAGCAGTTGGCATCACTTGTTGGGACTGCTTGTATCTTTCCAGTGATCCTGCTGACCAAGGACAGGTCTGGGGAGCTGTTTGGCGTCACAGCTAGCCTAGCTGCTAGCTAGCTGGACATCAAGCTGGCAATGTGTTCTGGAGCGCAGCCCACAACAGGGTTAGCCATTGTGGCTGGGATGGCAGATTGTCCCGGGTTTGTGGCTGTCTAGATCCCTGTTTTCAAATTTCCCGTGACCTGCCCTGTCTGGAATTGCGAGGATTAACAGCCTAACATGCGTTTATCTACCATGACAAAGCCCAAAGCCAGCGGTAGTATCATTTGAGGACAGTGCCAGCTGTCTATCGCATGTGAAGGATCTTTTAAACAAACCAGAGACCTATAAGCAAGAAAAGTTTCAAGTGTTTTGTCCAAATTGCTGTGTATATTCAGAGCCATATCCCTGTAATGCTTAGATCTTATGTCAAGTCTTGTGGTTGCAGGTTCACTTGGCACATCTAAAGCCTTTTCTTTTGGGGTGTTGCTGTAGGCCACCAAGTGCTAACAGTCAGTATCTACATCATATATGTGTGTGAAATGCTTGATAGTGTATGTGACGTAAACAGTCTACGTTCTTGGGGACCTGAATATTAACTGGTTTTCATCAAGCTGTCCGCTCAAGAGGAAGCTTCTTAGTGTAACCAGTGCCTGTAATCTGGTTCGGGTTATTGATCAACCTACCAAGGTGTTTACAAACACTACAGGAACAAGATCATGCACATGTGTCGATCACATTTTTACTAATGCTGTAGACCTTTGTCCTTAAGCTATATCCATACCCATTAGATGCAGTGATCACAATATAGTGCTTATATCCAGGAAAGCCAAAGTTCCAACGCTGGGCCTAAATTTGTGTATAAGAGATCATACAAAAGAGTTTGATGTAGATGATGTCAAAAATATTTGTTGGGCTGATGTGATTAATGAGGAGCATCCAAACGCTGCACTTGATGAATTTATGAAATCGCTTCTTCCAATTATTGATGAACATGCACCTGTTAAGAAACTGACTGTGAGAACTGTTAACCTCCTAACAAGCCTCTACCCCGGATCCGGGAGCACCCCCCACCCCACCCCCCCACACTGATTAGCATCGCTAGCATAGTGTCACAATTAAATAGTAGCATCTAAATATCATTAAATCACAAGTCCAAGACACCTAATGAAAGATACAGATCTTGTGAATAAAGTCACCATTTCAGTTTTTTAAAATGTTTTACAGGGAAGACAAAATATGTAAATCTATTAGCTAACCATGTTAGCAAAAGACACCCTTTTTCTTTGTCCACAATTTTTTCTCAACACCAGTAGCTATCACCAATTCAGCTAAACTAAGATATTGATAGCCACTAACCAAGAAACAACCTCATCAGATGACAGTCTGATAACATATTTATGGTATAGGATAGGTTTTGTTAGAACAATTTGCATATTTCAGGTATAAATCATAGTTTGCCATTGCAGCCAGCATCACAAATCTCACCAAAGCTCCTAGAATTACTACAGACAGCAACCTGTATTACCAATTTACTCATTATAAAACATTTCTTAAAAATACACAGCACATAGCAATGGACAGACACAGATCTTGTGAATTCAGACAACATTTCAGATTTTCTAAGTGTTTTACGGCGAAAACACAATAAATCGTTATATTAGCATACCACATACGCAAACGTTACCCGAGCACTGATTCTAGCCAAAGAGAGCGATATCATATCATCGCCAAAATATATTAATTTTTTCACTAACCTTCTCAGAATTCTTCAGATGACACTCCTGTAACATCATATTACAACATACATATACAGTTTGTTCGAAAATGTGCATATTTAGCCATAAAAAAACGTGGTTATACAATGAAAATAGTAGGAAAACAAGCCTGGGAATGTCGGTCGCCATCTTTGAGTGATCTAGTTTAATCAATAGCTAATCATATACTTGACTAAAAAATACAGGGTTGACATGAATCGAAAGACAAATTAGTTAATGCAATCGCTGATTTACATTTTTAAAATTATCCTTACTTTTCAATACAGGTTGCGCCAAGCGAAGCTATACAAAACAAGATGGCGGCGTAAGCTTTAACATTTTTCGACAAACACGATTTATCATCATAAATTGTTCTTACTGTGAGCTGTTCTTCCATCAGAATCTTGGGCAAAGAATCCTTTCTTGGGTCTAATCTTCTTTTGGTCGAAAGATGTCCACTTGTCTGTCTAAATGCCCACTAACGTACGACCGGGAGCCCGAAATGTGCCCAGCGCGTCAGTGCACAACAAAGCAATGCCTCAAAATCGCACTAAAAGGATATAAATTGCTATACAACGGTTCAAATTAACTACCTTATGATGCTGTTAACACCTATAACGGGTGAAAACATGACCGGAGAAATATTACTGGCTACACTAATGCTTGGAAAAAGAGCAGGGCGGTGTCCACCGCGCGTCCGGCGCAGCTGGAAAAGAGTTCCTACCTACAGGTTTTTTTGTTTTATAGTGGCTGTGATTGCGCAATCGATACCATTCAAAGCGTCATCACGTAAAGGCATCCAGGGGAAGACGTAAGCAGTGTCCGTATCCTCATAGCATTCACAGTGGCCTTTAAACTGACTCCAGATCAGGGGCCAAAATGTGTGAAATCTGACTCCATGTCAGGGAAATTGCTGTAGAATGAGTTCTGTTCCACTCAGAGACAAAAGTCCAACGGCTATAGAAACTAGAGTGTTTTCTATCCAATAATAGTAATAATATGCATATTGTACGATCAAGAATTGAGTAGGAAGCCGTTTCATCTGTAGAGACAATTATGCTAATTTGAAACAGCACCCCCTATAGTTGCAAGAAGTTAAGCCTCCATGGATTGATGAGCAATTTAAAAACTATGGTTGAAAGAGATGGGGCAAAAGAGTGGCTAATGAGTCTGGCTGCGCATCTGACTGGCTGACACTGCAAATTGAGAAATGTGTTTAAACTCAGCAAAAAGAAGAAACTGTTATGAATCAATATCAAGTACTTTAAATAAAATAATGGACAAAGACAAATTCAACTCCATCTTTCATCGAATCAGATGGCTTATTCATCACAACCACTTGATGTTGACGATTAAAATATTTGTATTTTTTTTTTTTTTTTTTTTTTAAATGATAATTCATTGGTAAAGTTAGGCAGGAAATGCCCACGACAAACGGTGAGCAATTATATTCATGCATAAAAATTGAAATAAATTATGAAAGAGCAGTGCAAGTTTGAATTTTGTAAAGTTAGTGTTTGAGAGGTGGAAAAATGTATCGTTAACAATCAATGAGACAACCTCCTAGCATTGACAACTTAGATGGAAAGCTACTGAGGATGGTAGATGACTCTATAGCCACTCCTATCTGTCATTTTTAATCTGAGCCTTGAGGAAAGTCTTTGTCCTTAGGCCTGGAGGGAAGCCAAAGTCATTCCGCTACCCAAGAGTGGTAAAGCGGGCTTTACTGGTTCTAACAGCAGACCTATAAGCTTGCTGCCAGCTCTTAGCAAACTGTTGGGGAAAAAATGGTGTTTGACCAAATACAAAGCTACTTCTCTGTAAACAAATTAACAGACGTTCAGCATGCTTATAGGGAAGGGCACTCAACATGTTCTGCACTGACACGCATTACTGCTTGGTTGAAAAATTGGTAATAAGAAGATTGTGGGAGCTGTACCGTTAGATTTCATAGCAGCTTTTATTATTGACCGTAACCTGTGTTATGGTTTGTCAAACTCAGATAGCTCTGAATCCACGATATGGCAATCTAATACAGCTCAGAGGGTTTTCTTTAATGGAAGCTTGTCAAACATGTGGGATGTACCGCAGGGCAGCTCTCGTCCCTCTTTTTTTTTTTTACCAATGACCTGGCATTAAACAAAGCATGTGTGTCTGTGTATGCTGCTGATTCAACCATGTACGTATCAGCAACCACAGCTAATGAAGTCACTGAAACACTTAACAAAGAGTTGCAGTCTGTTTTGGCCAGTAATAAACTGGTCCTGAACATTTCTAAAAGTAAGAGCATTGGATTTGGTACAAATCATTCCTTAAGTGGTAGACCTCAGCTGAATCTGGTAATGAATGGTGTGGCTGTTGAACAAGTTGAGGAGACTAAATTACTTGGCGTTACCTTAGATTATAAACTGTCGTGGTCAAAACATATAGATTCAATGGTTGCAAAGATGGGGAGACGTCTAGCCATAAGAGACACTCTGCTTTTTTGACTCCAAAGCAAACCCTGCATGCTCTAGTTTTGTCTAATCTTGATTATTGTCCAGTTGTGATCCAGTGCTGCTGAAGGACCGAGTTAAACTGCAGCTGGCCCAGAACGGCACGTTTTACGCTTAATTGTAATGAGGGCTAATATTAATACTATGCATGCCAGTCTCTCTTGGCTAAGAGTTGAGAGACTGACAGCATCACTTTTTATAAGAAATGTGTTAAATCCCACATTTTTTGCACAGTCAATTTACACACAGCTCTGACACAGACACTTATCCCACCAGACATGCCTCCAGGGGTCTTTTCATAGTCCACAAATTCAAGAAAACGTACGGTATTATATAGAGCCCTTATTGCAGGGAACTTCCATCTCATATTGCTCAAATAAACAGCAAACCTAGTTTCAAAAAACAGATAAAGCAACTCCTCGTGGCATACCACCTCTCCTCTATTTGACCTAGATCGTTTGTGTGTATGCGTTGATATGTAGGCTACGTGTGCCTTTGTTTATTTTTTTATCTAGTTCTGTCCTTGAGCTCTTGTCTAATGACGTTCTGTATTATGTTTTGTGTGGACCCCAGGAAGAGTAGCTGCTGCTTTAGCAACAGCTAATGGGAATCCTAATAAAATAACAAATTCCATCTCCACAAAGGAACTCTGGCGCTCTGTCAGTGACCATCAGGTTCTTGGTCTCCTCCCTGACCAAGGCCCTTCTCCCCCGATTGCTCAGTTTGGCCGGGCGGCCAGCTCTAAAGGGTTTTGGTGGTTCCAAACTTCAATTTAAGAATGATGAAGGCCGCTGTTTCTTTGTGGACAATTTCACTGCTGCAGAAATTGGTACCCTTCCCAGATCTGTGCACCGACAAAATCGTGTCTCGGGGGTCTACGGACAATTCCTTCGTCCTCATGGCTTGGTTTTTGCTCTGACATGCACTGTCAACTGTGGGACCTTATATACACTGCTCAAAAAAATAAAGGGAACACTTAAACAACACAATGTAACTCCAAGTCAATCACACTTCTGTGAAATCAAACTGTCCACTTAGGAAGCAACACTGATTGACAATAAATTTCACATGCTGTTGTGCAAATGGAATAGACAACAGATGGAAATTATAGGCAATTAGCAAGACACCCCCCAAAACAGTGATTCTGCAGGTGGTGACCACAGACCACTTCTCAGTTCCTATGCTTCCTGGCTGATGTTTTGGTCACTTTTGAATGCTGGCGGTGCTCTCACTCTAGTGGTAGCATGAGACGGAGTCTACAACCCACACAAGTGGCTCAGGTAGTGCAGTTCATCCAGGATGGCACATCAATGCGAACTGTGGCAAAAAGGTTTGCTGTGTCTGTCAGCGTAGTGTCCAGAGCATGCAGGCGCTACCAGGAGACAGGCCAGTACATCAGGAGACGTGGAGGAGGCCAACAACCCAGCAGCAGGACCGCTACCTCCGCCTTTGTGCAAGGAGGAGCACTGCCAGAGCCCTGCAAAATGACCTCCAGCAGGCCACAAATGTGCATGTGTCTGCTCAAACGGTCAGAAACAGACTCCATGAGGGTGGTATGAGGGCCCGACGTCCACAGGTGGGGGTTGTGCTTACAGCCCAACACCGTGCAGGACGTTTGGCATTTGCCAGAGAACACCAAGATTGGCAAATTCGCCACTGGCGCCCTGTGCTCTTCACAGATGAAAGCAGGTTCACACTGAGCACATGAGCACATGTGACAGACGTGACAGTCTGGAGATGCCGTGGAGAACGTTCTGCTGCCCGCAACATCCTCCAGCATGACCGGTTTGGCGATGGGTCAGTCATGGTGTGGGGTGGCATTTCTTTGTGGGGCCGCACAGCCCTCCATGTGCTCGCCAGAGGTAGCCTGACTGCCATTAGGTACCGAGATGAGATCCTCAGACCCCTTGTGAGACCATATGCTGACACATGCACATTTGTGGCCTGCTGGAGGTCATTTTGCAGGGCGCTGGCAGTGCACCTCCTTGCGCAAAGGTGGAGGTAGCGGTCCTGCTGCTGGGTTGTTGCCCTCCTACGGCCTCCTCCACGTCTCCTGATGTACTGGCCTGTCTCCTGGTAGCGCCTGCATGCTCTGGACACTACGCTGACAGACACAGCAAACCTTTTTGCCACAGTTCGCATTGACGTGCCATCCTGGATGAGCTGCACTACCTGAGCCACTTGTGTTGGTTGTAGACTCCGTCTCATGCTACCACTAGAGTGAGAGCTCCGCCAGCATTCAAAAGTGACCAAAACATCAGCCAGGAAGCATAGGAACTGAGAAATGGTCTGTGGTCACCACCTGCAGAATCACTCCTTTTTTTGGGGGTGTCTTGCTAATTGCCTATTTCCACCTTTTGTCTATTCCATTTGCACAACAGCATGTGAAATTTATTGTCAATCAGTGTTGCTTCCTAAGTGGACAGTTTGATTTCACAGAAGTGTGATTGACTTGGAGTTACATTGTGTTTAAGTGTTTCCTTTATTTTTTTGAGCAGTGTATATATCTCTCTCTATCTCTATCTCTATCTGTGTATGCCTTTCCAAATCATGTCCAATCAATTGAATTTGCCACAGGTGGACTTCGATCAAGTTGTAGAAACATCTCAAGGATGATCAATGGAAACAGGATGCACCTGAGCTTAATTTCAAGTCTCATAGCAAAGGGTCTGAATACTTACGAAAATAAGGTATTTCTTTTCTTCAAAATAAATTAGCAAACATTTCTAAACCTGTTTTCACTTTGTCATTATGGGGTATTGTGTGTAAATTGATGAGGAAAACAATTAAGGTAATACATTTTAGAACAAGGCTGTAATGAAATGTGGAAAAAGGGAAGGGGTTTGAATACTTTCTGAATGCTGTGTGATTATGTGTATATACACACATATACTCTGGGTGGAGTGCGTTGTGCTTTCCCTTCTACATATTCCGGCTTATGGCAGACCTCAATTCGCTCAGTATTTTTCACTACTCCAATTCTCCTTCCCACTCCTCTCCCTCAATTAAATTCTCTTTCTGCAGTGTGTCTACAGCTCAGTCATTATAGGCTCTGTCACTGACCCTATAATGGGTTTCTAATCACTGAGTTGTGGCTAGATTGCAGCTGCACATTTGTCTAGTCTGTGAAATTAGTAATGGGAAACGCGAGCGGGGTGAGGGAGTAGGGTACTAAACTGGCACAAGGATGAGGAAAGCTTGTGAACAGATTGTGTTGGGGCAGGTTTAAAGATGACCTGGATCTTATCCATATAGCGACGGAGTAAAGCGGAGAGACTTTCAGTGGAAGGATTTTAGGTTATGCGGAGAGGGGCATTTTCCCCCACACCAGCGCCACATGCGCCGCATGGCATCAGCAATTAAAGTGGAATAGGAAATCAGACTGTGTATATAGGAATCCCCCTCTTGTCTCCCCCTCCCTCCGCTTCCAGCTCATATCACATCTTTGGTTTTGTGCAATGCAGTCTCCTCCGCCTCTCCTCTTTCCTCGTTTCCTTCTGTATTTTTCTTGTTATTGTCCACCTTCTTTCTTACCACCCCAACACTGTTTGGAACTATAGCAGAATGTCTTGTGGTCTCTAGATATAGGAGTTAGATTAGATAACAGTAGAACAAAGCAGGGACTCACTGTTTACAGCATGTTTTAAAGGGATTTACTGCCCCCATTTGTCATGTGTAACAGACGTTGGTTAAGCTAACACAGTTGTGCATTGTGAAATATCTAAGTCGAGAAGAAACGTATGAGGCAGAGTGATCTCACCAGATGAGCCCTACGCCTGTTGACTTTTTATTAAGTTTGACTTGTGGCCACTTACTACTAAATGAAAAACCTCATCAAGTCTGAACTAATCAAGTCGAGCCAAAATAATTACATTTCATAGCTAGGTTTCCGTTGAACTGGTGAACAATTTTTCGAACAAATATTCTAAAATTCACAAAGAAAATATGCACATTTTCCCACCATTGGTGTTTCCACCAAATGGATCAAAAATCAGTGTGTGAAGACTTAGTGTGCACTATGTACTTTTTCGCTTATGTTTTCATGTACAGAATAAAAATGTTAAGTTCAATGTTTCCATCGCATTTTCAAATGTGTTTTTTTTTCTCACATAGTCAAGCATTGATCATGTCACCAGTCAGACCCTCAATGTTTATTGGAAAGGAGGGTGAAGAACACGTGCACTTTCACCACCCTGTGAAGTTAATCATATTTATCTTTAGCCTAATACATTGCATGGTTTCCAGAGTCATAGTGGGTAGACCACACACCATTTCATCATGTAACTCCAAGTTTACTTTATGGTGGATATGATGGGCATTACCCCTGCCCTTTCGCTCAGAATTAATTTTACCGACACAAAGATCCCACCATGTTGAGCAAATATATAATTTGTCGGCTATTATTAAATTGTATCGAAACGACCTGTTTCCATCACAGCTGTCGTGATTTTGTTTGTTGATACGGCATGACTTAACGCCATAAACTGGATGGAAATGTGGTTTGATACAACAATTTCCAGCCAAGACACTGTTACTTTTTAATGTTGAACATCACTAATTTAAGAGACTGTGTCCCTTCCTCTTCATTTAGTAAGAACATATTCCCTCAGCCTGGAGTCAGACATGCACATATGCTTTTTAGCCAGTCAAAGAGGAGTAGAAAAGTGGTATCATAGACTTGGATTTGTTTTCTCTATGACCAGTAAAAAACCAATGCTACATATCGTTTGGAGCCCTAAGAAGTTCAAATGACCAGAATTGATTCTCTACACCTTTTTCTTAATTAGAGTGAAATGGACAATCATTTATGTAAATGTAACAAGTAAATGTTTTTCTTCAACTTTACTGAAGGAGTTTCATGAACCCAATATCACGTTTGGAAATGGGGAAAGGTTTTGAACTCACATCAGTTGTGAAAGTCACCACCACGTCTGCATCATGAAGGGGAATAGACATGCTAGGGTGGTTACTTGAGGCACAACAGAGTGCGTGTTCTTGTGTTTTCCTTGTCAATTTTGACAGTAAAGTATCTTTTTACTCTCCTTTCTCCTGTCAGTGTGGACCTGGTTCATGCTCAGCTGCGTGTGTGTGAGGGGCGTAGTCTGCCAGAGCTGGGCCTGAAGCAGGATAAGATCCGGATCAATGGCTTCGCCATCCAATGCCGTGTGACCACAGAGGACCCTGCCCGCGGCTTCCAGCCTGACACTGGACGGCTTGAGGTAAGCAACAGCCCTCCACCTCCCCGCAGGCTACTGCCACTCAGTTTATAATGGGCTGCATTCTCTCACTCGGTGTAGGGCCAAAAGGTTTCCTAACCATGAGCCCTGATAGAATTTTTCCTGTTTGGATGTCACGTGGGCAGGAGGAAACTCCTGGCCCTATTTATGCATGTCCATTTTAGGGTAGTGTTTTTTTTGTATGCAGGTGTTTTAGTGGAGGCTCCAGGCTGGGCCAAATCTGCTCTAAATGTTTGTTAGGAATGAGTTGCTTTTGGAAATAAATAATTGAACAAATATTGACATCAACCTCCCCCTCTTGGTGTTTGACATGTAGGCCTTGAATTAGTCTAAAATACTTGGCGGCTTTAGATTGTCTTTCTGACCTTTTAAGGTCAGTCTCTAGCTCTCAAATGTAAGCTCCCTCAAACTCATGCTATCTGGTTCGGTTTGTACAGTGGTTTTCCGTACTTGTGATTTTCAAAGTTATCGATGGAAGTTGTCTGGTGATGTTCTATACAGATCAGCACTAGCACCCCTACTACTGTAATTGAGGATTAATCCTCTCATCTGAGAAGCTGCATGCATTCACGTCATCACCCCAGTTTTTCTTAACAGGATTTTAGAAATGTTAGCAAATGTATTAAAAATAAAACCTGAAATTACATTTACATAAGTGTTCAGACCCCTTACTCCCTACTCTGAAGCACCTTCGGCAGCAATTACCGCCTCAAGTCTTCCTGGGTATGTTGCTACAACCTTGGCACACCTGTATTTGGAGTTTCTCCCATTCTTCTCTGCAGATCCTCTCAAGCTCCCAGGTTGGATGGGGAGCGTCGCTGCACAGCTATTTTCAGGTCTCTCCAGTAATGTTTGTTCGGATTCATGTCCGGGCCAATCAAGGACATTCAGAGACTTGTCCCGAAGCCACTCCTGCTGTGAAATGGCTGTGTGCTTACGGGCGTTGTACTGTTGAAAGGTAAACCTTCGCCCCAGTCTGAGAACATGCTCCAGAGTACCCAGGACTTCATCAAGGAGTGCTCTGTTCATCTTTCCCTCGATCCTGACTAGTCTCCTTGCCACTGAAAAACATCCCCACAGCATGATGCTGCCACCCATGCTTCACCGTAGGGATGGTGCCATGTTTCCTCCAGGCGCTCTGACGTGCGCTGTCAACTGTGGGGCCTTTATTTTGACCAGTGTATGCCTTTCCAAATCATATCCAACCAATTGAATTTACCACAGGTGGACTCCAATCAAGTTGTAGAAACATCTCAAGGATGATCAATGGAAACAGGATGCACCTGAGCTCAATTATGGAATAAGTTATTTAATTAAAAAAATGTTAGCTTTTGTCATTATGGGTTATTGTGTGTGTAGATTAAGGGGGGATATTTTATAAATTTTAGAATAAGGCTGTAACATAACAAAGTTGAAAAATGGATGGTATGAATACTTTTTGTAAGCTTAAGTTAATTTCAATTTCAGAAATATTGTGGACCTTTTTGCTGCCTTCGGAGCCTTAATTGGCTATGTACACGGTAGACTCATTGGCATACCTTACTACCCTAGCTAGTGTTTTCTAAAACTCACAGCACAGTGACTTACTAGTAAAACCTGAAAAGATAAGGGGCCCCAAACAACTCCATTGTGGAACACTACACTGCAGTGCATATACAGTATGTCATATTGACAAAAGGTTTATTTTGTAGTTTCTCGCTTTGACCTATTTGATGGCATACTTCTCAGGCAGCAAATGTAAATCCATGACCTGTGAGTTCAGACATTTTGTGTTAAATCAATGACATCAAATGCCACATGGAAATGTAGAATGATGGGTAGTCCTACACATTATGTATGTCTGACTGTATTCAACAACTAGTCTAACCACGTTCCCTATTTCCTGAGACTAGTCTGACATATCAATGTGGGCAATTATTACATCATTCCTCAGTAATTTGAGACTGCTAGATGATTTTTCCTTCCATGAGAATGGCCTTCTCCTTGAAATTAAAGGTCCCATGCAGCTGTTTTAATCTCGATATCAAATAATTTCAGGGGAACAATTCAGTACCTTGCTATGATAGTTTTCAATTAAATTGTTCAAAAAGAAACATAGCTTCATAGTGAAGAGCATTTTCTCAAGCAAGAATTTAGCTAGGACTGTCGGAGTGGGGAGGGGATAACATAATTAGCTGTTTTTGGCAAAGGTTTGGATCTTTTTTGGGTCTTAAGTAATTTACTGCATGGTGATGTCCCCACGGAAGGCCAACTCCATCCAACCACAACAGGCTGAAATTGTAGGCATTCTTTCCAAACATCTCTAACACTAAAAGGGCATTATCGTTTTCAGTGTTATTCCAAACTCAAGTGTGGAAATATATAAAGAATTACGTTTTTGACTATCAAGGTGCTGGGAAAGTGGTAATATTACTTTCGAATTCCACAGTTCTGACAGTTAAGGGTGTATCAAAGCCATTTTTCTAAACTTTTCACGACTTCAAAGACTTTCTCAAAGAACCCTGTAGGATTTGGAGAACTGCCTGTCTGAATGGAGGGAGGAGGAGAGAGTTTGAAATGCAGTGTTGGCCTTTGCTATCCTTGCCTCTAATTGAAAGGCAATATTATGTAGCCATAATTATTGTCAATTAGATTTAGGGGACTATTGGCTAGATTAAAGGTGTTGCAAATTGCAGTTGAATGCAGCAGGTGATGGGTAGAGCATAAATATCGACGATAGATGCGTTATGGATGGGCATCAAGTGAAATCAATAGGTGTAGAGTGGACACTGATGGGTGAAATGCAGTGTGAATGTTTCAATGTCGGCCAGGGACAGGCTGGTAGATGAGGTAAACACTACAGACAGGTACTCTACTTCTCTCTACTCTCTCTCTCCTCCACTCTGCGTTTGTCTGAGGGCTGCCTTTGATCCCTCTCCAGTCTCTGCAACTCAGTCACCCTTTTTTTTCTCATTCTGCTTTCCTAGACATTGTGAGAGGAATAAGAATGTTTGTGCAAAAAGAATGAAACAAACAACTTGTAAGCAACTTGTAAATGAGAATGTGACATCTAGTAAAGACTAGGAAGAGGTAGGGGTGCAGGTTTAGCTCTGGAATCTTCCCGGTGGTGTTTCTCCTTCAGAAATGGAGAACCATCATTTAACAGGAAGGGAAAATAAGTATTTTAAGTAACTGTTCAGTGAAAATCTAATAAATAAAAAAACTCATTCTGTTAGGTATGAACAATCTTGTTGACTAGTCCTTTTTACTTGTAGTTGTGACCAAGTCATACATTTTTATTGCTTGTAACAAGACCTCATCCTCTGGCTGAGAAAGGCCTGTCTGATTTGGGGAAGACAGCTGTTTTGTTTTATAAAAATGTTTTTCAACGGAGAATGATCCTTCTCAAGACTAGGGGAGAGACAGGCTCAGGAGTGCACCCTTTCTGCACAAGCTAGCTAGCCAAGCAATCCACAGCTGGTGTTAGTTGTTCTATAGGCTTTTTCCTATCTCGCCAGTCACTTATATTTCAGAGCTGGCTAGCCAACAATAAAGCAAGTCAAAGCAGTCCGATCTTCCACGCAACAACCATCTTGCCATTCCCTTCTATTTTAAATCCTGTGATTTGTAGGTAAAAGTTGTAATGTGAAGAGGCAAGCTAGTTCGCTGTTGACTGATATACAGGCTGGTCCAAAATTATTGGCGGCCTTGATAAAGATAGGCAAAAATACTTTATAAAATATAAATTATATTGTAAACAATTCAAAGTGTATTATACTAATACAATTGTTAAACAAAATCTATCTGAGCAAATTATATTTTCTCAGATTGCAGTCAATTATTGGCACCCCTATTTTCAATAGCTCACCCTGGGAGGATAACGACACAGCCTTTTTCTCAAATGTTTTGAGATTGGAGAACACATTCGGAGGGATCGTAGACCAGTCATCCATATAGAATCTTTCCAGATCTTTTATATGCTTCATCTGCGCTTGTGCATTGCCCCTTTTCATACAATATCGCTTAGTATTTGTCTTTTTTGCTCTGCTTTATCAACGGTGCCAATCATTTTTGACCTGACTAGATAGCAGCAGTAGCCAGAGTTAGGATGAACTAGTTAGGTAGCTAACCAAAAAATATCAGAAATGGTAATAATCAGTCTGCATTTCTTGCTGTTATAGTAAAGTGCCCTAGTTGCTCCATCGTGTGGTTCTAAATCCTGAATCCATCGATACTATTTGACTTTGTACAGCCGGGCTTGGGCTGTGTGCCTCTAGGTAGAAGTTAATTTGAATAGCCAGGTGCATGTGTCAGTTTTTCTGCAGTATGCCCAAACCACTCTGTTTCCCAACAGGCCAGCTTTTATTTTTTATTTTTTTAACTAGGCAAGTCAGTTAAGAACAAATTCTTAGTTACAATAACGGCCTACCAAAATACCTGAGGGGACGGGGACTGGGATTAAAAAGAATAAATATAGGACAAAACACGCACCACGACAAGAGACAACACTACATAAAGACTTATGACAACACAGCATGGTAGCACCACAACATGGTAGCAGCACAACACATTGTACAAACATTATTGGGCACAGACAACAGCACAAAGGGCAAGAAGGTAGAGACAACAATACATCACGCAAAGCAGCCACAACTGTCAGTAAAAGTGTCCATGATTGAGTCTTTCAATGAAGAGATTGAGAACTGTCCAGTTTGAGTGTTTGTTGCAGCTCGTTCTACCTGCGGCGTACTGAATAGACGAGCGACCCAGGGATGTATGTGCTTTGGGGACCTTTAACAGAATGTGACTGGCACAACGGGTGTTGTATGTGGAGGATGAAGGCTGCAGTAGGTATCTCGGATAGGGGGGAGTGAGGCCTAAGAGGGTTTTATAAATAAGCATCAACCAGTGGGACTTACGACGGGTATACAGAGATGACCAGTTTACAGAGGATTACAGAGGGCAGTGATGTGTCCTATAAGGAGCATTGGTGGCAAATCTGATGGCTAAAATGGTACAGAACATCTGGTCGCTTTTAGCAACCTTGCCTACTGGTCTATAAATTATGTCTCCATAATCTAGCATGGGTAGGATGGTCATCTGAATCAGGGTTAGTTTGGCAGCTGGGGTGAAAGAGGAGCAATTTACGATAGAGGAAACCAAGTCTAGATTTAACTTCAGCCTGCAGCTTTGATGAGAGTAGGACAGTGTACTGTCTAGCCATACTCCCAAGTACTTGTATGAGGTGACTACCTCAGCTCTAAACCCTCAGAGGTAGTAATTACACCTGTGGGGAGAGGGACATTCTTCTTACTAAACCACTTAACCTGTTCTGAACACCTCAACAAAGGTGGAGGGTAGAGAAAGCTTTATCGACACTAGGAAAGCTTTGTTGTAGAGCATTTAAAACAATATCTGGGGAGGGGACAGCCGAGTATAAGACTATCATCTGCATATAGATGGATGAGAGGGCTTCCTGCTGCCTGAACTGTTGATGTAAATTGAGAAGAGCGTGGGGCCTAGGATTGAGCCTTGGGGTACTCCCTTGGTGACAAGCGGTGGCTGAGACAGCAGATTTTCTGACTTTATACACTGCACTCTTTGAGAGGGGTAGTTTCAAACCAGGCCAAAGACCCCTCAGACACCAATACTCCTTACCCGGCCGGCAAGAATGGAATGGTCTACCATATCAAAAGCTTTGGCCAAGTCAATAAAAATAGCAGCACAATATTGCTTAGAATCAAGGGCAATGGTGACATCATTGAGGACCTTTAAGGTTGCAGTGACACATCCATAACCAGATTGCATACCAGAGAGAATACTATAGACATCAAGAAAGCCAGTCAGTTGATTATTGCCAAGTTTTTCCAACACGTTTGATAAACAGGGCGAAATAGGCCTATAAGTTAGGATTAGCTAGATCTCCCCCTTTAAAAAAAAAAAAAAAAAAAAAAAGACAACTGTGGCTGCCTTCCTGACCCAGATGTTTTTTGGGGGTAAAGTTTCAGGAGCTCTAGCACCTCGGACTGAGTGACTGCCTGCAGGGCGAAACTTTGTAGCGGGCATGGGAAAAAGAGGGGGAAGCATCGGGGATAGTCGCATTAGAAGGGGTGGGAGATGAGGAAATGTTGTACGGACAAGGAGGCATGGCTGAGTCAAATAGGAAACCTGACTTAATGAAGTGGTGATTTTTAAATGGCTCAGCCATGTGCTTGTCAGTAACAACCACTAAGGGACACGGGCAGCTGTGAGGAGAGTTTATTCTCCAAGCAGGGGCACAAAGCTGCTTTTTAACATCCTATAATTTTAGAATTAAAATAATTTTTATTTTCATTTTAGGTAATATTTCATAGAAATCTGGAGCACTGGATGGATACTTTAATATTTGTCAATGGTTCTATAGGAAATTACTGCCATTGGATAAGTTTACTTTGTTAGGTTGTCAGTACTCAAGTCCAGAACTTGGTTGTCACAATTTTTGTGAGTGGTGACTAGGACTCTGACTTGACCAGTCAAGAAAGGCTCTCTCCATTGCATAATTCATGGCAATAGCTACTGTATTAGCTAGGCCTACTTATTTGGAACACTAAGTCAGCTTACTTCCTACATTATGAAATGTAGCTTCAATGATTGTTGGATAGCAGCTTTTAGTCTGCCAAGAGTCTCGTGACTTGACCTGGCTCAGACTGGCCCCGTGTTCACACAGGCATTTGTTAACCACGGGTAAGTTTATTTTTATTCTTTAAATTTTAGAGCTGGGCTAAGGATTCACTTGTATTCCAAAGCCCTGGGCTAACAGACAAACGCACATGCGACCAACATTCCAACTCTGCCCACGACCAATGTTATAAGCAATAAGGAACACATTATTTCCTCTTGCTTCTAGCCTAGTATTTTATTTCCAACATTGATGGTCTGTATAAACCTTGCTGTCTGCCCCTACGACCTTGGAAACAATGTTTCACGTTTGAAATGTGATCTCGCCCATGTACAGAGAAATGCTGTGCAAGGACGAGAAACTTTTCTGAACCAAGCAAAATCGTGCAACAATATTATTATGGATAGTTTGGACACCTACTCATTCAAGGGTTTTTCTTTATTTCTATTTTTCTACATTGTAGAATACTATTGAAGACATCTAAACTATGAAATAACACATGTAATCATGTAGTAACAAAGTGTTAAACAAATCAAAATATTTTGTTGACTTCGAAGTAGTCTTGCTCCTTTAATTATTCTTGATCTCCAGTATTTTCCACAACTAATGGAAAAATAAATTTGACGTCTGACCTTCTTTTACCTCCTGAGCAACCAGTGAACATTCCCCCATTTTTGAGTTTATGTCCTCTGAATCCATTTTGCTGTCACATTTGGAGTTTATGACCAATTTATTGATGTGCTTATATGCTATAGGTCAGGCCCTATTGATCACGTGCATGCGACGCATTCATGTGTTATGTTAAGAGCTAAGGAATGTTTTTCTGAAAAAATTAGGGATTTCGGTAACAACTTTTTGGTCAGTAATGGCTATAGTTATGTTGCAGCTTCAGCATCACGGACAGAGTGATACACACTGATGTTCTGTGGTGGTTGCTACAGCAGGGAGGAGAGGGAGACAACGCGTGCTAGTCACACAGCGCAGCAAGTAGTACTCCCTCTAGTCACGTGTGTCTTAATCAAACAGAGCGCTTAAAGCGTCAGACAAGCTTAGTGCATATAGTTAATTTGATTAAAACACAGGATGTGTCTATATGGAAAAATACACACTTTAAAATTTCAACCAATCGATTTGTCAAAAGAACACATGACTCTTGGTCGAGTAAGATTATTTTTTGTTGTCTTGGACAGCCTGATCGCAGAACACACAGCCTCAGTTTATGATAGTGCAACATTAAATCACAGTACAGATAAATTCTGTAGAAAGGATCGTTGAAGATAAATTATAGTTTGGAACTCTTGCTGTTAAAATACAGTACATTGTTCTTAACTGGAATGAACTGATTCATCACATAGATGTAGACCAGAAAACAGTGCATGCGCACACACAGTCCTAATGAGAGGTGTGTGTGTGGCTGGCGTTTTCAACAAGCATGTCTATTCTGGGCTCAGTTGGACAGTGCAACCCCAAGGTCAGGCTCAGTACTGAGTCTGTTCTGTACTTGGTTTTTAAGTATGCCAGAGTTGAGAACCATGACTCACATAGGTATGTGGAGCAAAACTGGATCAGAACATCTACTGCTTTCTCAGTCAGGCAGGAGACCGCTCCTGCTGTAGATGAGCAACCCAGAATTGTGAGTTTGCCTCAAAGCATTTTGTTTATTCCAGTTCAGAATAAAAAAAAAATGACTTGTATTTTAACAGCAACAGTTCCAACCTAGACTAATTTCTACAGTAAGTTGTATAGCAGGGCTGCTCACTGTTACTCAGCTAGCTTTGGCTAATGTTAGCTAGCTAGCTCTTAGCTGTGCACAATGGAAATGCTTGAAATAAACTCGCATACATTACTGTGAGTACTTCCTTATTTCTGTTTATCACCTGCTATAAAATGATAATGCCTTGCTAGCTGACTTTCTTTTACAATTTTTAAGCACTGTTTCCTGATGCATTCTGCCCCGTTCTGAAAACTCTGTTTGGTCAGGACGTGATGTTTTAATTTGTTCGTTTTGAGATTCATTACTAAGCACTTCCCCCACACAAAACATATTGGGCTTTCCTCGTTATTTGTCAGTTTGTATGAAATCAAGAGAAACTCATCGCTATATTTGCGTTTTCATGATTGAGCTCAGAACTTGTGGCTAGCTTGAGTCCATTTGATGACAGCGGAGAGTGATGGCTAGTGGGAATGACAATTCAGTGGCTGATGCCTCGTTCAAAACCACTGGGGGGGGGGGGGGGGGACACTGACTTGGAAAAACCTATTTTAACTGTCATCCAACTCTGAATTCCAACTCTGGAACTCTGGCCTCTTTCTAGAGCTCAGATTTTACGACCTGAAGATTACTGACCTCATGCTTTGACGTCGTATTTTTCAGAGTTCAGTTAATTTGAACGGCGCATCTGCTGCTGAATGAGCGCCAGCGTGTGGAGTGTGCTTCAAGAAAACTGCAGAAAAAATAAATGGTAAAGCACATGGGCGTCTCCCTCGCACAGCCAAACTGAGCAGGCACAGCTAACACCGCTGATGAATAGAGCGCAGTTGTGCTTGGCCAAATCAATTCCAGTAATTAATGAAATAATTATACATTTTACTGAAACGTCATGACCCACCATTAACAGGTACGACCCATACTTTAAGGAAGGCTGCAGTCTAGAATGCAAATGTAGTCGTCTTACACGGAACCCAAACCGGCTGCGCGCGCTATCGTGTGTAAATTTATTTTCTCCCCCCACACCAAACGAGATCATGCCACGCAGGTTAAAATATCAAAACAAACTCTGAACCAATTATATTAATTTGGGGACAGGTCTAAAAACATTAACATTTATGGCTAGTTAGCTTGCACTTGCTAGCTAATTTGTCCTATTTAGCTAGCTTGCTGTTGCTAGCTAATTTGTCCTGGGATATAAACATTGAGTTTGTTACCTGAAATGCACAAGGTCCTCTACTCTGATTAATTAATCCACACACAAAACGGTCAAACAAATTGTTTCTAGTCATCTCTCTTCCTTACAGGCTTTTTCTTCTCTTGACTTTATATTGCGATTGGCAACTTTCATGAATTAGGTGCATTACGCCCACCGACCTCATTCATATTTCAGTCGTGGGTATAACCAATGAGGAGATGGCACGTGGGTACCTGCTTCTATAAACCAATGAGATGTGAGAGGCGGGACTTGCAGCGCGATCTGTGTCAAATACAACTGATTCTATTTTAGCCCTTGGCAACGCAGACGCTCGTGAGCAGTGTGGGTGCAATAATTAAATAATATAGGTTTATAAATTTATTTTGCGACGAGCGGTGTAGTCACCCTGTGAGCAGGACCTGCAATAATGATATGGTGTGTGCGTGCATCCATTTCGGCATGTTTTGGAAGTCTAGCAAGAGTTTATTCCTTCCAACTCCAATCACAGGACTCGATTGGAAGAAGTTAGCCAGCCTGCATAGCAACCGCTGTTCCTATGAGGGCTCCCGAGTGGCGTAGCGCTCCAAGTCACTGCATCAAGATTTTGCATGGATTAAAGTTTTTTTTCTTGGAGAAAATTATATAAATATACTTAATTGCTTGCAGAACGCATCACAAGCATATGAAAATTAAGTTTAAGTGCAGCTTTTGTGATTGTAAAGTCCCCCCCCTCTCTTGACCATGTTTCACACTGGCTATTTTGGAAGTGTTTCTGGGGCTAGCCCCAAAGTCGGTACTAATCCTGCTCCGGAGCATGGCTAGCTGCTTCCGGGCTAAGGTTGGCACCAGCCCACTTTACAATGTGCAAGTGTGGACACTCGCTTAGTCCTGGGCTAAAATCTCCCTTAGCCAAGGGCTAAGGAGGCTCTTAGCCCTGGGCTAAGGTGTGAACGACTCGGACTCTAACACTAGGGACTTGACTCGAGGTTTAGGGACTTGACTACAACACTATTTAGGATTACTTCACAAATGTAACAATTAAGTCTCCATTGTATGGGGAGAGTGGTTGAATTTAGGCAAATTGCTACAATTTATGCAATAAATGGGAATTGGAACAGTATCTCCTTAACCATGTCAACATTCCAAACGGAACTTTGCCTGCTGTGTTATTTGTGGTGGAAGAATGTAGGCGATCACCTGAGAATTATACCTGAAGTGACATTATGCTGGAAAGAACATTTTGATTCATGATCTCATATTCACCACCATTAAGTGGCGGTAGAAATAATGTGAGCTGTGCATGAATAGAAACTGCAACCAATGACACAACCTGTGGTGTATTCATTAGTTTCACACGTAACAAAACATTTTGCAACTGAAACCATTTACTCCAAACGGAAAACATGTTGCCCTGTTTGTCACACTTGCTCGTCTCCCCACCCACTGGTGCCCACTGTCAAGTAAACTCTTGTTGCTCATACTTGAAAGCACAACTTTGGCTATAGCATTGATTTTGATTATAGGGAAATTAATCTCTCGTGGACAGACTACGTAAACATAATCTGACCATATTGAGAGATTTTAGTTAATTAACCAAGATTATTGACTAACTGACCCAATAAGAACTACTTCACAAATATTTAATTATCAAGAATCCATTGTAAGGGTAGAAGGGTTTAAATTAGTCAAATTACTACAATTTATGTAATAAAAGGGAATTTGAACAGTATCCCCTTTAAGTATGTCAATGTTCCTAACGGAACTTTACCTGCTGTGATCTTTGTGGCATAAGAATGCAGTTCATTACCTGAAAATTATACCTGCAGTGACATTATGCTGAAAAGAACATAACATAAGTCTTTGGTATTACTCGCCTGGGGATCAAACTCCTAACCATAATTTCAAAAAAATAATAAGATATGTCACACAGGATAGGTGCAGTGAAATGTTGTTTTACAGGGTCAGCCATAGTAGTGCAGTGCTCCTTTTTCACCTTGTCGGCTCGGGTATTCAAACCAGCGACCTTTCGGTTACTGGCCCGACGCTCTAACCACTCTACCTGCCGCCCTAATCTTAGGGTGGAAACTAACCACAAGACCACAGAGTTGGTAATGTGCAAAAGTAAATCAGCTTGCTTTCTACATTATGAAATGTAGCTTCAAAGATTACTGGATCACAGCTTTTAGCATACCAAGGGACTATCGACTCGACTTGGGACTGAAGTATACTGAACAAAAATATAAACGCAACATGTGAAGTGTTGGTCCCATGTTTTATGAGGTGAAATAAAACATCCCAGACATTTTCCATAAACACAAAAAGCTAGTTTCTCATTTTGTGCACATTTGTTAACGTCCCTCTTTAGTTTGCATTTCCTCATTGCCAAGATAATACATCCACCTGACAGGAGTTTGTCAGCTGAAGCATGGCGGTAATTGTAATTACCACAACTTGATAGGTCATTGGGGTTAAATGAGCGTTCAGTGTATTGGCAGCAAAGAGGGCGTATTGATTGACGTTCCTGCTTTGGAAGCCAGTGAACGCCTAAGTGGCGGGCACCACACTGATATACTTTAATGTATTCTCTGGCATGTCTCCCACATACAATAGATTACTACAATACGTTTAACAACAATCTTTCATTGTATTTGTGCTGACAGCATCTATAGATGCCTATAAACGCAACATGTAAAGTGTTTCATGAGCTGAAATAAAAGGTCCCTGAAATGTTCCATATGCACAAAAAGCTTATTTCTTTTATTTTTGTGCACAAATGTGTTTACATACTTGTTGGTGAGCATTTCTCCTTTGCCAAGATATGCCATACCAGTCACATGGATGGATTATCAAAAAGCTGATTTAAATGGCATGATCATTACACAGGTGCACCTTGTGCTGGGGACAATATAAGGCCACTCTAAAATGTACAGTTTTGTCACACAATACAATGCCACAGATGTCTCAAGTTGAGGGTGTGTGCAATTGGCATGCTGACTGCAGGAATATCCACCAGAGAAATACATTTCTCTACCATGAGCTGTCTCGAATGTCGTTTTGGAGAATTTGGCAGTACATCCAACTGGCCTCAACCGCAGACCATGTGTTATTAAGCTAGCCCAGGATCTCCACATCGGTATTATTCACCTACTGGCTTGTCTGAGACCAGACAGCTGATTTTAAACTGTGGATTTGCACAAATGAAGAATTTCTGACCTCCCCAAGGTCTTGACCTGACTGCAGTTTGGTGTCGTAACAGACTTCAGGCAGCAATGGCTCACCTTGGATGCACGCTGAAGTGTGCTCTTCACAGATGTATCCCGATTTCAACTGTTACGGGCAAAAGGCAGACATGGTGTGGTGTTGGCAAGTGGTTTGACGTCAACGTTGTGAACAGAGTGCCCCAAGGTGGCAGTGGGGTTATGGTATGGGCAGGCATAAGCTACGGACAACAAACACAATTGCATTTTATCGATGGACATTTATTTAAATGCAAAAGATACCGTGACGAGAGCCTGAGGCCCCTTGTCGTGCCATTCATCCGCTGCAATCACCTGATGTTTCAGCATGATGATGCTCGGCCCCATGTCGCAAGGATCTGTACACAATTCCTGGAAGCTGAAAATATCCCAGTTCTTCCATGGCCTGCATTCTCACCAGACATGTCACCCATTGAGCATGTTTGGGATGCCCTGGATTGACGTGTACGACAGCGTGTTCCAGTTTCTGCTAATATCAGCAACTTCGCACAATCATTGAGTGGGACAACAGGCCTCAATCAACAGCCTGATCAACTCTATGCGAAGGAGTTGTCACTGCATGAGGCACATGGTGGTCACACCAGATACTGACTAGTTTTCTGATCCACGTCTTCACTTTTTTATTAATAAAGGCATATGTGACTAAGATATGTGTATCTGTTTTCCCAGTCATGTGAAATCCATAGATTAGGGTATAATTAATTTTAATTGGCTGATTTTCCTTTATGAACGAACTCGGTAAAATCTTTGAAATTGTTGCATGTTGTGTTTATTTTTGTTCATTGGTTATGACTTGAACTCCAACACTAGGGTCTTGGTTGACGGACTTAGTGGCAAGAAATTGTGAACCCTTTGGAATTACCTGGCTTTCTGCATAAATTGGTAATCAAATTTGATCTGATCTTCATCTAAGTCACAACAATAGACACTGTGCTTAAACTAATAAAACACAAATTATTGTATTTTTCTTGTTTAAATTATGTATTCAATATAGACATTTACAGTGTATGTTTGAAAAAGTATGTGGACCCCTAAGCTAATGACTTCCTCAAAAGCTAATTGGAGTCAGTCAGCTAACCTGGAGTCCAATCAATGAGATGAGATTGGAGATGCTGGTTAGCGCTGCCTTGCCCTATAACTCACAAAATGTGAGTTTGCTATTCACTTGAAGTATTGCCTGATGTGAACCATACCTCGAACAAAAGAGCTCTCAGAAGACCTAAGATTGAGAATTGTTTATTTTCATAAAGCTGGAAAGGGTTACAAAATTCTCTAAAAGCCTTGATGTTCATCAGTACACGGTAAGACAAATTGTCTATAAATGGAGACAGTTCAGCACTGTTGCTACTCTCCCTCGGAGTGGCCGTCCTGCAAAGATGGCTGCAAGAGAACAGCGCAGAATGTTCAAGGTTAAGAAGAATCCTAGTGTCAGCTAAAGACTTCGAGAAGTCTCTGGAACATGCTAACATCTCTGTTGACGAGTCTACGATACGATATACACTAAACAAGAATGGTGTTCATGGGAGCACATCACGGAAGAAGCCACTGCTGTCCAAAAAAAACATTGCTGCACGTCTGAAGTTTGCAAAAGTGCACCTGCATGTCAGCACTACTGGCAAAATATTCTATGGACAGATGAAGCTACAGTTGAGTTGTTTGGAAGGAACACACAACACTGTGAAGAAAAGGCACAGCAAACCAACATCAAAACCTCATCCCAACTGTAAAGTATGGTGGAGGGAGCATCATGGTTTGTGGCTGCTTTGCTTTGCCTCAGGGCCTCGGGCAGCTTGCTATCATCGACGGAAAAATGAATTCCCAAGTTTTATCAAGACATTTTGCAGGAGAATGTTAGGCTATCTTTCCGCCAATTGAAGCTCAACAGAAGTTGGGTGACGCAACAGGACAACGACCCTAAACCCAGAAGTAAATCAAGTGGCTTCAACAGAAGAAAATACACCTTCTGGAGTGGCCCAGTCAGAGTCCTGACCTTAACCCGATTTGAGATGCTGTGGCATGACCTCGATAGCATTTTACACCAGACATCCCAAGAATATTGCTGAACTGAAACCGTTTTGTAAGGAGGAATGGTCTTAATTCCTCCTGACCGTTGTGCAGGTCTGATCCACAACTACAGAAAACGTTTCGTTGACGTTATTGCTGCCAAAGGAGGATCAACCAGTTAATAAATCCAAGGGTTCACATATTTTTTCCACCCTGCACTGTGAATGTTCACACGGTGTGTTCCTTAAAGACATGAAAACGTATAATTGTTTATTTTAAGCAGACTGTCTATTGTTGTGACCTAGATGATCAGATAAAATTTGAACAATTTATGCAGAAATCCAGGCTTTTCGAAAGGGTTCACATACTTTTTCTTGCCACTAACTACATCAATGGTCAACGGTTCCTTTGAATTATTTTGACATCAGTCTTTTTGTATTCTGTTCACTAATTGGACAGGTAGTATATGAAGTAACTACACATGAAAATTATCAAAGTTTCAAAGTAAGCAGAGGTATATCCCTCTGGCAAGGAAATGTTCAGTATGCCAAGAAATTGACATGCTTTATCTATATCACTGCGTTGTCATGATCATTATGATCTTTCTTTATAAACCTAATTACCGTGATGAATGTCGAACTGATAAATTCCAGTCTGTTTGAAATATGAGCTCCCCATTCTACTGATGAGGTGCTGGAAGGCACCAATGCACCAATGATCTCACTTTTTTATTGTTCTGATTAGCTGTAATTTAAACTATGCATACCACTCTTCCTCCAGATATTCTCAAGGGCATGACCAATACCTTGGAGACAGTTGGGCATCTGAGAACACTAAACCAAAGTTCAGGTTGTAGTTTTGCCGAATTGGTCCATTAAGAGTTCCATGTTTTGATATTTGTTGGCTTTCACAGCACTACCAGCTTAACTTGTGAACAAGTGGTGCCGTTTTGATTGCGTGTGCTTTTCAGATGGCCCAGGGAATAAAGGCAAAGCCGACCATTACATTAGTATTCTGTATTAAGCCCTGTGTTGGCCCCCTGTTTACAAAACCGTCAATGTGGAAAGTGGCAGGATATTCCCAAGGAGAGATGTAGAATGGAACATGTACTTGTGAATTCCAGGCAGAGAACAAGATTACTTGCAGACGTTCTATAAACATGCAAAGTATGATTGTGGTGGCTGGCTTTCTAGGCTCTCTGGCAGTGTGATATGTCTAATAGGGTGGTCCAAGACGATAGTTACTGCTCTCAGGTTTTTGCACCAGAATTGGATGCAGTCTTTGCACTATGAAGACCAGCTTTCACATTATTCAAATCACTGTTGAATTAAGAATATTACTATTGCCATACCCTGTATTGTAGACTGACTGGACACTGATCATTGATATGCTTCATTTATTCATCTTGATCAGGGGTGAACAATTCCACTCCTCGAGGGCCTGATTGGTGTCAATGTTTTCCCCAGCTAACACACCTGACTCCAATAATCACCTAATCATGATCTTCAGTTTAGAATGCAATTTGATTAATCAGCTGTTTGCTAGGGATGGGGGTTAAGTGTGACACCAATCAGGCCCTCGGGGATGGACGGGAGTTGCCCTCCCCTGATCTAGATACATGTTTTATGTAAGCAGTTTATTTAGGACTGCATCCCAGCCACATCCCAATCTCAGCACAGTGAGACGTCGCCAGCTCCCTCCGCTTCTGAATATGTATTAGGACCGGTCCTGTTCTCTTCATCCAAAGGGGGACGACTATTTGATTCAATGTACAGAGCAGTGCAGGTTCCAGGAGAATATTATGTCTGTTCTGACATCTCCTGCTCAGACTTACTTATACTGGCAGGAAAATGTATTTAATGGTTTTACATTCAGAATGACCCCTAAATTACTTCAGATGCCCCTAGAAAGTCTTTGTCCACTTTTAAATATGACTTCCTCATCCAATTCATGGAATAGCGGAATTTTTTTTGTATTATAAGGTTGTGAATCTACAGTGGGTGTTTAAAAAAAAAAAAAAAAAAAGTTATATACTTTGTTTTTATTGTAGGAACACAGAAATTCCAGGTAAAATAAAAGAACCAAAAGGTCTGGCAGTTACAGTGCACGTCATATTAGTTACATTGACATCTTTGAATTAGACCTTTTTCAAGTACGAAACCCCTTTTTCCCAGTATTCCTGACCTCTCTCTTGTGTTCTTAAAGCAAAGGTTATGTGCTCCATGTGGTGTATTTCTTTTACAATGTCTATCCATTGTGTCACTGTGGGAGGGTCTTCTTGTAGCCATTTCCTAGTGATAGCCTTTTTACTGGCTGCCAGTAGGACTTTCAAGAGGTACTTTTCTCTATTGTGTAAGTTATCAGGTATTTCAAGTACAAAGAAATTAATGTTTGTTCTATGTTAAATCCCATTATTTTTCCCCAGTAAGTTTCGATTGCCGGTCAAGTCCAAAAGATATGGGAGTGATCCATTCTCGATAGACCGCATTCTCTCCAACACGGATGTAGGGAGCCAGCCTGTTTTGATTTCAGTTTAGGTGTTCTTCCAACAGAATTCTCTCCATGACCTTGAGTTGATGGAGCTTTGAGTCTCTAATATGTTCGACCATGTTTCATCAGTTATTTCAATGTTAAGTTCCTCCTCCCATTTCTTTTTAATATAGTTTGTAGAATATTTCTTTGAGGATTGAATACCAAAGTAGAGATTTGAGTTACTCCCCAAGTTGTATGCGTTAGTGAATACTTGGATTAATTTTGGAGGTGCTCGAGGGTCAGTCACTTATCTCCCTTAAGAAAGTGTCGAGCTTGTAGGTATCTGTAAATCTTATTTATCCAAGCCATGTTTTTTACTTAGGTCCTGGAAGTTATCTAGGTCCCCATTCCTTATAATTGTACTGAATGATGTGATGCCTTTCTGCGTCCATTGTTTAAATCTAAATTATTTTGCTTAACTACCCTAAACCATGTCTTCAGAGAAATTCATCCACTGATTTTGTCTACTATATATTTCTATTACCATGTCCTTATTTCCCAAACTGACTGTATGGGTAGCTCTGTCAAAGTAGTCTCGATGTCTTTCCATTTGGATTCGTATTCTGAATTGCACCAACACACCAGAGGTCTCATTGGGCTGACACATAATAATCTTTTAGGTTTGTGAAGGCCACACCCCCACAGTTGTTTGGTAATTGTAATGTTGTTTATCTAATTGTTGGTCTCTTACTGTTCTAGATAAACCTTGATATCCGTTTATCTCAACTGTTTAGGCGGGATTTCTATTGGCAGTGATTGGAACAAATACAGTAACCTCGACAGGATGTTAATTTTGATTGTTTCAATTCTACTAAGATCTAAGGGAAGTGAATTCCACTTGTATAGGTCATTTATTTTCTTGATGTGACCGTAATTCATGTAATAAAGTTTGGGTGTATCTTTTGGTAGATATACTCCAAGATATTTAATGGATGAAGAAGTACAGTGGAATTTATACCTACTCTTCAGCTCTTCCTGTGGGGTATAATTATATACTAGGGCTTGGGTCTCGTGTACGTTAAGCACATAGCCTGAATATGTTTGTAAAACATCCATCAATCTATGTACACTTGAGCCTGGGTCTTTAAGGAATAACAGAACGTCATCAGCATACATGCATATCTTATGTTCACTGCCTCTTATTGTTATTCCCTCTAAGGTTGGGTCCTGTCTTATTGCCTGTGCTAATGGTTCGAGGTACAAGGAGAAGAGCGTGGGTGAGAGATTACAGCCGTGTCTTGCCCCTCGCTCTAATTTTATCGTGCGTGACAAATGTCTTTGTCTTTATTCTAGCGGTCGGACATGAATACAGTGTTTTGATGCACTGTATCACTTTGTTGAAACCAAATCTTTCCATAACTTGAAATGGGTAATCTCATCAGTGGGTGTTTTCTATGCTCAAGTATAGTGTTGTCTTCGAGCCCAGAAGATCTTGGTCGACCAATAGTCATCTGTTTGAATAAAGTCAGCTATATGTAGGCTACTTTGTCTGATGCTGTTAAGCACTACAATTTAAAATTAACACAAATTACTAAAGAGGGAGCCAGAGGTCATTATAGCCTAACCCCCCGACCATCCCCTCAGCTGCTGGATTTCGCAGATTCTTCCATTACGCTCCTGAAGTTGCAGGTAATGGGTTACACCAGCGGTCTGCAACCTTTTTCCATTTGGAGTTTTTTATATTGTATTTATTTATTTATCCATTATTTTACCAGATAAGTTGACAGAGAACACGTTCTCATTTACAGCAACGACCTGGGGAATAGTTACAAGGGAGAGAAGGGGGATGAATGAGTCAATTGTAAACTGGGGATTATTAGGTGACTGATGGTTTGAGGGACAGATTGGGAATTTTAGCCAGGACACCGAGGTTAACACCCCTACTCTTACGATAAGTGCCATGGGATCTTTAATGACCTCAGAGAGTCAGGACACCCGTTTAACGTCCCATCCGAAAGACGGCACCCTACACAGGGCAGTGTCCCCAATCATTGCTCTGGGGCATTGGGGTATTTACTTTTTTAGACCAGAGGAAAGAGTGCCTCCTACTGGCCCTCCAACACCACTTCCAGCAGACCAGTAGGTCCAGCCCTGCTTAGCTTCAGAAGCAAGCCAGCAGTGGTATGCAGGGTGGTATGCTGCGGGCAAGTGGAGTTCCAAGTTATCCTACCATTTCTAATGATCTGCATGCCAGTTATGATTTTCCTATGCACATTTTCATGGAACAGTTTCATTTAATTTATAATGGTCTTCATATCTCAAAATAAATGTCATGGGGTTAATTATATTTATATCTCAATGAAAATGATACAAATCTAAAACATAATTGCTATTGCCAATATGTAAAAATAGCCTACATAAAGCCTACAAATAAAAACGCTGCAGTGTAGAAAATGCCCTGATTAAAATAAATAAATAAATACAAATCCTTTAAGTCACATTGGCTATGCGTGGCCTTTCTGCAACGAACTTGAAACATTAACTTGGTCCAGCCTGAAGCTTGCACTAGCAAACTTGTAATATTGTGTAAAATATTCTGGGCCCTCAGTTTCCAGGACCAGTGAGCTCTGGACAGGCCGACATAGCTGTAGGCTGTTTGCTAAAGGGATAAGTAATCAGGTATTTTTTTTATGACGTTTCCACCGGATCATAGCATGACACTTTATTTTTTATTTTTTTTTCTTCTCTCCCCTTACATGCTGAATGGTTATGGAAAGGGAAGAGGGCTGGAAAGATTTTTCAAATGGGCTACTTTGAGGAACTATTGTTATTCTCAATGGATGAAAAAACACACTTAATTTACTTTGAGGTGAAGAAAAAATCACTTTGAAAAGCTCCACAGTGATGGTGAGTTAAGACAATCAGAAATGGTATCAGATCCCCAATGGGCACATTTATAGGCCTACATTTGCGTGCAGACCAGGTAGCCTAGGCCTAGTTCTATGTGTAATTAGGTGTGTGTCCTTACTCAAGATTGACAGGAGCGCTCCAAACAAGACAATAAGTTGACAACTTGTAAATGGAATGAAATAAACTAAGTGTAGCTTAGGTTGTGTGCTCAGCAAACAAGGTGCCCACTCCTACAATGACAACAGTAAGACTGTAATAATATATTGAATGCATTAACAGAAATTACCGTGACCAACCAAACATGGTAGATTAGATATTATTACAATGAATGGTAAATGTACTACTGCTGAAACTGGTGTGCTATGGATTAGTCCATTCATACAGGCGTGAGTCAGACAGGTGTTTCAATAAAGGTTAAATAAACGACAAATATAGGTGTCTCGTGTGCCATAATGAAAAAATATATATTTGCCACTGCTTGGAAAAAAATACAATAATCTGTCGACCAACAGCCTATGACCTACTAGTTTCGCCCTTTCTGTCAAGGCAGGAAGATTACCCTTTTGAAACACTTGAATCTTTTTACACATTTCTCTTCCATGCTCTATTGAGTTGGGCAATTTCTCACTAGTGACAAATGTTTAATGACATAGCTAGCTGACATTGGGTAAGGCAGATAACGGCAGTGCTGAGGTCTGGACTGCAATTCTCAGCCACGTTCAATACTCCCTGAGGAGTTTGACATCCCGTTGTACTGTCTCTATTGTTCATCTGCCTCTGCTGTTCTTCTCCCCTAACAATGCGTGAACAGCTCACCGCCGACCACTGCATCGAGGTGAGGTTAGAAAAGGTGTTCCTCCACGAGTTTGTCTGGCTGTTTTTGATGCCATATTTTATTCTGTCACTAAGCAAGGAGATGGATGTTTCTTGTTCTCAGTTGCCATTAGTGACCTTCCAACGCTGTGTGTGAAGTGACTTGTGGAGCAGGTTGGAAGGTAGGGGGAGGAGAAATTGAATCAGTCCAATTGTTTATACAGCATTAATGGAAGCTGAAGGTAGGGGGATGAAGAATTTAATCATTGCATTGAAAGAGACATTTTGCTTCTTGTTCCATCCTTCTAAACTGATCAAGTTCACACCTTCATCAACCATTGAATAGTGGTTCATGGCCAATGGAATTACATCTAAGGGTTTGAGAATGCTCTACACCCACCCACTGAATGAAAGCCTCTGTGTGCTTGACTCTCTTTTTATTCTCTTTTGCTGGGACTGAAGCTTACCAACATCTTCCATGTTTGCATTTATTTCTACAGTACCTTCCATTTCTTCAGTCTTTACCATTTGAATTACTACTCTAGTTGGCGTGAGGCTACTATTCAGTGTTGTCGTCATTGTGATATGTTAACAATAGCAAACCAGTCTGGCATCATTTTAAACCATGTTTAACAGAATTGTGCCTTGGTTAAAATCATGTCTTTAAAAAAATATATATATATTGCGGTACAGTGTATTGTCTACCCTGTTCAGACAGGCACTCATACAAGTGTTGTTCATGGGAGGAGAACCCAATCTGTTGCAGACCCCAAAATTAATCTCTCAGAAACCAAATCTATCCCTGCTGTCCCAAATGAAATTGACAATGTCCCATTGGCTGATAAATGGAAATGAAGATCATTGCTCATCCCCCTTGGTCCTTCACCTTCTAAAAAAAACTATTCACTAACTATGATTGACATTCTATTCCTTATTAGTCTTTTATAGGTAATAAAATCATCCCCTTCTCTCCACTGTTCAATAACCCATACCTATTTAACCAGGTTGTCCTTCCCCTTCCAACCACATGCTCCACCTCCTCTAATCCATCCTCTTTTCATCCTCTGTTTACTTTCTCTTCTCATTTGTTTGCTTCACATTATTCTTTCCTCCCTCCCCAATCCCTGTCGACTCTTGTTTGTGCTTTCTAATTTTCATTTTTTTTTTGTTCTCCTGAAATAATTTAATTATCTTCCCTTATCTCCTCCACTCTGTGTCGCTTCACTTCTCCCCTTCTTTCACTATCTTTCTCCTGCCGTCTCGCTTGTACATTTAGTTTTAAACACGCTTTGTGGGGGTTCCCTAACTCCACGATCTCCATCTGCTTGACATTTTATTTTCTCATGAAATTTAATTCCCTCCCATTCCAGTCTCTAAGTGTTTGTTGCCTCTTGATGAGTCTCCTACACCCCCCCCCCCCCCGCCCCCCAACAGCACTACGCGTCGCTCTGTCCAGCCTAATGTGATTGAGTCATATTTGCAGTCCGTCTGTATGCCTGCTTACCCTGTACTGCTGCGTGTTCCAGGATCAGTGCTGCTTAATCTCCCTCTGCTCTCCGCTTCGCCTCAGTGTTCTCCTCTGACCTGGCTCTGTTTCCTCTGAGATCCCATCTAATTAACGGGTCATATTTGATACTGCCCTGGTCTCCCAGGCACTGATCCCTGGCTCATTAGTCTGCCTGTGTGTGTATGTTAACATTTGTGAATGTGCATTTGTTCTGTCTGCTTGCGGTCTCCAACTGGGGGATGTCAGGTTGTGTATGTTTTTACAGCATCTAGAGAGATGCTGCCTGCAGTGTTTTTCTGCCTGAACCTTGGAATTATGAATGATATGGTCCCTTTTTTACTGCCATGTAGGTTTCAAGTCTCTTAACGGGTGTCCACTGAGTGGAGCGGTTAGTGTCTGCGTCTCTGTGTGCTAGGGTTGGGCGGTATGCATATTGTCATTCCGTGATAGTTTCTGTACCATATTGGGCGTGCACTTGAACAAATAATATGATTTACACAACAGGGGTCTTGAGTCAGGAGGAGATTGAATGTCTGTGCTGAAACCAAAAAGCTTTATCTTGACATCTAGGTGCTGAACAAGCCAGTTAGAAAATCAAATGCATTGCCATGAGCTGGATATAATTTGCAGTGGTTTGAAGTACTACTTAAGTTGTTTTTTTGGGGTGTCTGTACTTTACTATAAAAAGTAATGTCTACTTTTACTCCATTACATTTTCCACACCCAATTTATTTTTTGTCTGATTCACTCCCCTATAAAGACAACATCCCTGGTCATCCCTACTGCCTCTGATCTGGCGGACTCACTAAACACACATGCTTTGTAAATGGTCAGGTTTGCTTAATATAAGGAATTTTGAAATTATTTTTTACTTTGATACTTAAATATATTGTAGCAATTACATTTACTTTCTATACTTAAGTATATTTAAAACCAAATACTTTTAGACATTTACTCAAGTACTATTTTACTGGGTTACTTTCACTTTTACTTGAGTCATTTTCTTTTAAGGTATGTATACTTCTCAAGTATGACAATTGGGTACTTTTTCCACCACTGATAATTTGACACATCTTAGATTTCTTATAGTTATAAGCAGTTGCGTAGCACAATATTTTAACAAATATTTTGACTTTCTGCTCTGAAAACAGAGTAGAAATATCTAGCAGCAAAGTCCTTGTTCCCCTAGCTTGAATGCAAAGGCAGTTTTCTCGTCATAGTTGGATACAGTGGTTGTAATTCCACTGCTGTGTGATGTTGTTGGAGAGGTCTTTAGGAGGGGGTCATCCTTTGTGCTGTGTTAAGTAGACGTGCTGAACATAGTGTTCCTCAAGGGGACCCCACTGCTGTTATAGAAGTGCTCTACACAGCCGTGTAAATCATTTTTAAAATTCCCTATAGCATGGGCAAAACCTCGGTCCAACATGTCAAACAGACAACGTGTTTGAAGTTGTCTGAGGAAGGGGAGATGATGGTGCGATGACTTTGTTGGGATATCAGTTTGGGTCAATAGTTTGTGGTATTGGTTCATGCTTGACAAGGATGTTTTAGGCTGTTAGGGAAAGAGTGGAGGTATTGTGACCTACTTTTGGAAAAGGGTTGCTCTGTTTGAGGGGGAGGGGAGTTGGATTGGCAAGCCGCCATCTTTATTCACCCTGTTGCCTTGGCGACAGGTTGAAGCATCACACTTGAATCCTGACTGAAACAAGCACGTTTTCCTCCTTCAGCCTCCCTCCCATGATGTTGCATGCGCTCAAAAATCAGAGCGCAGTAAACATCAGATCAGTTTATTCTCCCAGACCGAGAGCGAGATGAAGGGGACACACACACGTTACATCCACAGACACATGCGCATATACACACATGTGCACACACCAGGGCTGACCCCAATTGGTTGATTGTTTGGTCGTTAGGCTGTTGGTCAACTGAGATTGTTTGTTGAGCAGTAATATATTTATATTTGGTTTGTTTAGTGGCTATATACAGTACCAGTCAAGAGTTTGGACACTTTATTATTATTTAAAAATGAAGAAAAACCCTTGAATGAGTAGGTGTGAACTTTTTATTTTTTTATGTTAAGGTAGTAAATGAGGTTGAATTAACTGTTTTTGCTCCGCTGATAGCCAGGTGTAGAAGTGGTAAAGTGTTGGAACTCTCCTGTTGGGACAGCTTTATGTAGGCCCTAACAGTTTGTGGGTGCAGTTTGTCACCATTATACTGCAATTAATGTGTTGTGTGTTGGCTTTGCTGGAATGGATCTAAAAAAATAAAAATAATTAAATTGCTTCATGAGGTAGTCACCTGGAATGCATTTCAATTAACAGGTGTGCCTTGTTAAAAGTTAATTGGTGGAATTTGTCACTCAATGTGTTTGAGCCAGTCAGTTATGTTGTGACAAGGTAGGGGTGGTATACAGAAGATAGCCCTAATTGGTAAAAGACCAAGTCCATAGTATGGCAAGAACAGTCCATTACTTCAAGACATGCAGGTCAGTCAATACGGAAAATGTCAAGAACTTTTAAAGTTTCTTCAAGTGCAGTCGCAAAAACCATCAAGCGCTATGATGAACCTGGCTCTGAGGACCGCCACAGGAAAGGAAGACCGAGTTACCTCTGCTGCAGAGGATAAGTTAATTAGTTACCAGCCTCAAATTGCAGCACAAATAAATGCTTCACAGAGTTCAAGTAACAGACACATCTCCACATCAACTGTTCATAGGAGACTGCGTGAATCAGGCCTTCATGGTCGAATTCCTGCAAAGAAAACACTGCTTAAGGACACCAATAATAAGAAGAGACTTGCTTGGGCCTAGAAACACGATCAATGGACATTAGACCGGTGGAAATCTGTCCTTTTGGTCTGGAGTCCAAATTTGAGATTTTTGGTTCCAATCACTGTGTCTTTGTGCGATGCGGAGTAGGTGAATGGATGATCTGCATGTGTGGTTCCCGCCGTGAAGCATGGAGGTGATGGTGCTTTGCTGGTGACACGGTCTGTGATTTTATTTAGATTTCAAGGCACACTTAACCAGCATGGCCACCACAGCATTCTGCAGGGATAAGCCATCCCATCAGGTTTGCGCTTAGTCGCCATATCATTTGACAGAATTCAGATCATAGGCCGTTCTTAGTGTTCTCCCTGTACACCATGTCAGATCTGTAGGATAAATAAAGGGGGCATATAAGCAGACAATGAAAGCTCTTACAATATTCAATGATTACATTTCTCTAAAACAGGCTTTAGGCTACATGTATATTTGTAAACAACTGGTGCACAATATCTAAGGATGTGTCTACGTTTTTCTTGCCTGAGGTAGAGTATCTCATGATAAGCTGTAGACCACACAGCTCTGTAGCTATCTACAAAACACCCCAGACTGATGCTGGCACTAAGACCACACTCAATGGGCTGTACTCCGCCATAAGCAAACAGAAAAACGCTCTTCTAGAGGCGGCGTTCCTAGTGGCCGGGGACTTTAATGAAGGGAAACTTAAATCTGTTTTACCAAATTTCTATCAGCATGTGAAATGTGCAACCAGAGGGGAAAAAACTCCAGACCACCTTTTCTCCACACAGAGATGTGTACAAAGCTCTCCCTCGTCCTCCATTTGGCAAATCTGACCATAATTCTATCCTCGTGATTCCTGCTTACAAGCAAAAATTAAAACAAGAAGCACCAGTGACTCGGTCAATATAAAAGTGGTCAGATGAAGCAGATGCTAAGCTACAGGACTGTTTTGCTAGCACAGACTGGAATATGTTCCGGGATTCTTCCGATGGCATTGAGGAGTACACCACATAAGTCACTGGCTTTATTGATAAGTGCATAATAGACATTGTCCCTACAGCGACCATACGTATATACACCAACCAGAAGCCATGGATTACAGGCAATATCCGCACTGAGCTAAAGGCTAGAGCTGACACTTTCAAGGAGCGGGATTCTAACCCGGAAGCTTATAAGAAATCCTGCTATGCCCTCCGACGAACCTTCAAACAGGCAAAGCATCAATACAGGACTAAGATGGAATTGTACTACACCGGCTCTGACGGTTGTCGGATGTGACAGGGCTTGCAAACCATTAGACTACAAAGGGAAGCACAACCGAGAGCTGCCCAGTGACATGAGCCTACCAGACGAGCTCAAATGCGTCTATGCTCGCTTCGAGGCAAATAACACTGAAACATGCATGAGAACACCAGCTGTTCCGGATGACTAAGACCTTTAGACAGGTCAACATTCACAAGGCCGCAAGACCAGGCGGATTACCAGGACGTGTACTGCGAGCATGCGCTGACCAACTGGCAAGTGTCTTCACTGACATTTTCAACCTCTCCCTGTCCGAGTCTGTAATATCAACATGTTTTAAGCAGCCCACCATAGTCCCTGTGCCCAAGAACACTAAGGTAACCTGCCTAAATGACTACCGACCCGTAGCACTCACGTCTGTAGCCATGAAATGCTTTGAAAGGCTGTTCATGGCTAACATCAACACCATTATCCCAGAAATCCTAGACCCACTCCAATTTGTATACCGCCCTAACAGATCCACAGATGATGCAGTCTCTATTGCGCTCCACACTTCCCTTTCCCACCTGGACAAAAGGATACCTATGTGACAATGCTGTTCATTGACTACAGCTCATCGTTCAACTCCATAGTGCCCACAAAGCTCATTAATAAGTTAAGGACCCTGGGAATGAACACCTGCAACTGGATCCTGGACTTCCTGATGGGCCGCCCCCAGGTGGTAAGGGTAGGTAACACATCACCCACGCTGATCCTCAACACAGGGGCCTCTCAGGGGTGTGTGTGCTCAGTCCCCTCCTGTACTCCCTGTTAACTCATGACTCCACGCCCAGGCACGAGTCCAACACCATTAAGTTTTCCGATGACACAACAGTGGTAGGCCTGATCAACGACGAGACAGCCTATAGGGAGGAGATCCGAGACCTGACCGTGTGGTGCCAGGACAACAACCTCTCCATCAGAATGATCAAGACGAAGGAGATGATTGTGGACTACAGGAAAAGGAGGGCCGAGCACGCCCCCATTCTCATCGACAGTGCTGTAGTGGAGCAGGTTGAGAGTTTCAAGTTCCTTGGTGTCCACATCACCAACAAACTAACATGGTCCAAGCACACCAAGACAGTCGTGAAGAGGGCACGACAAAACCTGTTTCCCCTCAGGAGACTGAAAAGATTTGGCATGGGTCCTCAGATCCTCAAGGTTATACAGCTGCACCATCGAGAGCATCCTGACTGATTGCATCCCTACCTGGCATGGCAACTGCTCGGCCTCTGACCGCAAGGCACTACAGAGGGTAGTGCGAACGGCCCAGTACATCACTGGGGACAAGCTTCCTGCCATCCAGGTCCTCTATACCAGGCAGTGTCGGAGGAAGGCCATAAAAATTGTGGTACCGGAGTGCCAAGTCTAGGTCCAAGAGGCTTCTAAACAGCTTCTACCCCCAAGCCATAAGACTCCTGAACATCTAATAAAATGGCTACCCAGACTATTTGCATTGCCCACCCCCACCTCCCCTTTTACGCCACTTCTACTCTGTTATTATCTATGCATAGTCACTTTAATAACTCTACCTATATGTACATATTACCTCGACTAACCGGTACAACCCGCACATTGACTCTGTACCGGTACCCCCTGTATATATTCTCACTATTGTTATTTTACTGCTGCTCTTTTTAATTACTTGTTCCTTTTATTATTCATATTTTTTAAACTGCATTGTTGGTTAGGGGCTTGTAAGTAAGCATTTCACTAATACCTGTTGTATTCGACGCATGCGACTAATACAATTTGATTTGATGTGTAATGTTTATGGCCGATGAGTACCGATACAATTTATCTATAATTTCTCTTCATGTTTTTTTTATTTTTTTATTTCACCTTTATTTAACCAGGTAGGCTAGTTGAGAACAAGTTCTCATTTGCAACTGCGACCTGGCCAAGATAAAGCATAGCAGTGTGAACAGACAACAACACAGAGTTACACATGGAGTAAACAATAAACAAGTCAATAACATGGTAGAAAAAAAAGAGAATCTATATACAATGTGTGCAAAAGGCATGAGGTAGGCAATAAATCGAATAATTACAATTTAGCAGATTAACACTGGAGTGATAAATCATCAGATGATCATGTGCAAGAAGAGATACTGGTGTGCAAAATAGCAGAAAATAAATAAATAAAAGCAGTATGGGGGGTGAGGTAGGTAAATTGGGTGGGTAGTTTACAGATGGACTATGTACAGCTGCAGCGATCGGTTAGCTGCTCGGATAGCAGATTTTTAAAGTTGTTGAGGGAGATAAGTCTCCAACTTCAGAGATTTTTGCAATTCGTTCCAGTCGCAGGCAGCAGAGAACTGGAAGGAAAGGCGTCCAAATGAGGTTTTGGCTTTAGGGATGATCAGTGAGATACACCTGCTGGAGCACGTGCTACGGGTGGGTGTAGCCATCGTGACCAGTGAACTGAGATAAGGCGGCACTTTACCTAGCATAGCCTTGTAGATGACCTGGAGCCAGTGGGTCTGACGACGAACATGTAGCGAGGGCCAGCCGACTAGGGCATACAGGTTGCAGTGGTGGGTCGTATAAGGTGCTTTAGTAACAAAACGGATGGCACTGTGATAAACTGCATCCAGTTTGCTGAGTAGAGTTTTGGAAGCTATTTTGTAGATGACATCGCCGAAGTCGAGGATCGGTAGGATAGTCAGTTTTACTAGGGTAAGTTTGGCGGCGTGAGTGAAGGAGGCTTTGTTGCGGAATAGAAAGCCGACTCTAGATTTGATTTTGGATTGGAGATGTTTGATATGAGTCTGGAAGGAGAGTTTGCAGTCTAGCCAGACACCTAGGTACTTATAGATGTCCACATATTCTAGGTCGGAACCGTCCAGGGTGGTGATGCTAGTCGGGCGTGCGGGTGCAGGCAGCGAACGGTTGAAAAGCATGCATTTGGTTTTACTAGCGTTTAAGAGCAGTTGGAGGCCACGGAAGGAGTGTTGTATGGCATTGAAGCTCGTTTGGAGGTTAGATAGCACAGTGTCCAAGGAAGGGCCGGAAGTATACAGAATGGTGTCGTCTGCGTAGAGGTGGATCAGGGAATCGCCCGCAGCAAGAGCAACAACATTGATGTATACAGAGAAAAGAGTCAGCCCGAGAATTGAACCCTGTGGTACCCCCATAGAGACTGCCAGAGGACCGGACAACATGCCCTCCGATTTGACACACTGAACTCTGTCTGCAAAGTAGTTGGTGAACCAGGCAAGGCAGTCATTAGAAAAACCGAGGCTACTGAGTCTGCCGATAAGAATATGGTGATTGACAGAGTCGAAAGCCTTGGCCAGGTCGATGAAGACGGCTGCACAGTAATGTCTTTTATCGATGGCGGTTATGACATCGTTTAGTACCTTGAGCGTGGCTGAGGTGCACCCGTGACCGGCTCGGAAACCGGATTGCACAGCGGAGAAGGTACGGTGGGATTCGAGATGGTCAGTGATCTGTTTGTTGACTTGGCTTTCGAAGACCTTAGATAGGCAGGGCAGGATGGATATAGGTCTGTAACAGTTTGGGTCCAGGGTGTCTCCCCCTTTGAAGAGGGGGATGACCGCGGCAGCTTTCCAATCCTTGTGGATCTCAGATGATACGAAGGAGAGGTTGAACAGGCTGGTAATAGGGGGTGCGACAATGGCGGCGGACAGTTTCAGAAATAGGGGGTCCAGATTGTCAAGCCCAGCTGATTTGTATGGGTCCAGGTTTTCCAGCTCTTTCAGAACATCTGCTATCTGGATATGGGTAAAGGAGAAGCTGGGGAGGCTTGGGCGAGTAGGCTTGGGGGGGGGGGGGGGGGGGGGGGGGCTGTTGGCCAAGGTTGGAGTCGCCAGGAGGAAGGCATGGCCAGCCATTGAGAAATGTTTGTTGAAGTTTTCGATTATCACGGACTTATCAGTGGTGACCGTGTTACCTAGCCTCAGTGCAGTGGGCAGCTGGGAGGAGGTGCTCTTGTTTTCCATGGACTTTACAGTATCCCAGAACTTTTTGGAGTTAGAGCTACAGGATGCAAATTTCTGCTTGAAAAGGCTGGCCTTTGTTTTCCTGACTGACTGCGTGTATTGGTTCCTGACTTCCCTGAACAGTTGCATATCGCGGGGGCTCTTCGATGCTATTGCAGTTCGCCACAGGATGTTTTTGTGCTGGTCGAGGGCAGTCAGGTCTGGAGTGAACCAAGGGCTATATCTGTTCTTGGTTCTGCATTTTTTGAACGGAGCATGCTTGTCTAATATGTTGAGGAAGTAACTTTTAAAGAATGACCAGGCATCCTCAACTGACGGGATGAGGTCAATATCCTTCCAGGGTACCCGGGCCAGGTCGATTAGAAAGGCCTGCTCGCAGAAGTGTTTTAGGGAGCGTTTGACAGTGATGAGGGGTGGTCGTTTGACCGCGGACCCGTGGCGGATACAGGCAATGAGGCAGTGATCGCTGAGATCTTGATTGAAGACAGCAGAGGTGTATTTGGAGGGCAAGTTGGTCAGGATAATGTCTATTAGGGTGCCCATGTTTACAGATTTAGGGTTGTACCTGGTGGGTTCCTTGATGATTTGTGTGAGATTGAGGGCATCAAGCTTAGATTGTAGGACTGCCGGGATGTTAAGCATATCCCAGTTTAGGTCACCTAACAGAACAAACTCTGAAGCTAGATGGGGAGCGATCAATTCACAGATGGTGTCCAGGGCACAGCTGGGAGCTGAGGGGGGTCGGTAGCAGGCGGCAACAGTGAGAGACTTATTTCTGGAGAGATTAATTTTTTAAATTAGAAGTTCGAACTGTTTGGGCATAGACCTGGAAAGTATGACAGAACTTTGCAGGCTATCTCTGCAGTAGATTGCAACTCCTCCCCCTTTGGCAGTTCTATCTTGACGGAAAGTGTTATAGTTGGGTATGGAAATCTCAGAATTTTTGGTGGCCTTCCTAAGCCAGGATTCGGACACGGCAAGGACATCAGAGTTGGCAGAGTGTGCTAAAGCGGTGAGTAAGGCAAACTTAGGGAGGAGGCTTCTGATGTTGACATGCATGAGGCCAAGGCTTTTTCGATCACAGAAGTCAACAAATGAGGGTGACTGGGGACATGCAGGGCCTGGGTTTACCTCCACATCACCCGAGGAACAGAGGAGTAGTAGGATGAGGGTGCGGCTAAAGGCTATCAAAACTGGTCACCTAGAGCGTTGGGGACAAGGAATAAAAGGAGCAGATTTATGGGCGTGGTAGAATAGATTCTGGGCATAATGTGCAGACCAGGGTATGGTGGGGCACGGGTACAGCGGAGGCAAGCCCAGGCACTGGGTGATGATAAGAGAGGTTGTATCTCTGGACATGCTGGTCTCAATGGGTGAGGTCACCGCATGTGTGGGGGGTGGGACAAAGCAGGTATCAGAGGTACGGAGAGTGGAACTACGGGGTCCATTGCAAACCAAAACAATGATAACTAGCCTGAACAACAGTATGCAAGGCATATTGATATTTGAGAGAGACATACAATAAGGCATAAAGTGATTGCAGGTCTTGATTGGGAGAGCTAGCTAAAACAACAGGTGAGATAACAGCAGCTAGTCAGCTAACACAGCAACAGCAGGTAAAAATGGCGACGACTAGGCAGAGAGGGTCGGATTAACTACACACAGATCCTGAGTTAAAGCACAGAGCCGACAGATAAAACACAAATAAACAGAATGGAGTACCGTGAATTAATGGACAGTCAAGCAGGCATCAGCTATGTAGCCAAGTGATCATAGTGTCCACGGGGCAGCCGTAGATGGAGCAGGGAGGCCTCCACTAAGCTAGCACGCGGCGTATAAAGTTAGTAGCCCGGGGGGTGGTCTGCTCAGACGGAGGGGGTCTGCTCACGGAGGCCGGTTGAGGGGACAGCGGATGGGGTATTCGTCTGCAGACCAGACGTGGTCGTGTTGACAGAGAATCCAAGCCCGATGGCGAAAGAGAGGTTGTGAATTGTAGAATTGTGTTTGCTAACTGGTGCTAGCTTCGTGGCAGTGGCGCTAGCTGCGCTAGCTGCAAGCTAGCTGTGAGGATCAGAAGTAGTGGCTCAGGGATTACGGCAGGAATCGGGCGTTGTTGTCGAGACAGTCCGATGCTGGTAAATTGGTGAGTGATATCCAGGCTAATAACAGGGCTGGTGTCTTTTCAGAAGGTGAAAGCTGCTAGCAGCGGCAAAAAAATGGATAAATTAGCTTGTAGCTGATTCGCTGGTTAGCTACTGGGGGTTCTTGAAAGTGTTCCGAAGTTAAAAAATAATAGCGATTCCGTATCACATTGGGTGAGGTAGGTTACCGGAAGGTATAATCGAATTAAAAATCGAAAAGAGAGAAAAAAAAATGTTAAAATATATACAAGAAATACAAATGTACACGAGAGGACTAAAGAAACACGTCTACACTGCTACGCCATCTTGGATTCATTCATGTGACAAGGATTGAAAAGGATTTGCCAGTAGATTGTCGACTTGATTCATGCCTGTTAGCTAAGTTTTTGAAAGTATGATGTTGACATGATTAGTTCAATCAAGGCTACTGTAGATATAATGTGGTTTGATGTAATTTTATATGTGGCCAATGATCTTGAGCCTTCTAGGATGGCACTTCTAATGCAACGCTATGGCATTACCCAAGGGGCTTGAATTTGAGCTCTACCTTTTAGAGTTTGAGGTGACGTAGTGTCCCCATGAATGACAGAACACTGTGCCAATCACAGCGTAACTAGAGAACATTACCAACCCATTCGCTCCGTATTTTCTGCTTGCTGCCCCGGAGCCTTACTCAAGAAAGCAAAAAAGAGACAGTATTAAAATAAAACTATGCGTTCAATATTATTCCTGTCTTCCCGTTGTCATTGTCGGAGTGGACACATTGTTTGCAGAGTGCACAACTATGTTAAACTTGGTAACACAAGTGGTCTTATTTCATTCCATTTATGAATTTTGACAATTTAGTCATCTTTTGTTTGGAGCGCTCCTGTCAATGTTGTGTAAGGTGGCGCACGCACAGAAGTAGGCCTATAGGCTACCTGGCCTGCGTGTAAATGTAGGCATATAGTTGTGCCCATTTGGGGATCTGATAGTTTTCACTTTTGGTTTAACGCACCACCACTGTGAAGCTTCTCAAAGTAATGTCTTCACCTCAAACAGCAAGCAAACAGTCTGTTTTTACGTCCGTTGAATAGTTCTATGTATTTGAAAAATCTTTCCAGCTTTCTCCCTTTCGATAACCACTCAACGTGAAAAGGAAAAATGTAATTCTCTGATCAAATGGAAACGTCATGAAATAGGCCTACCTGATTTACATCTTATCAGTGCTTGACTTGGACTGGAATAGGTTCCGGTACTCATTTTGGCTACTGGCACTGTTTTTTATATTTAGTTGCAAGAGCTCCATAATACTTTTGAGCTAATATTCTATAAGAGGAACAGGAGCTCAATTAGTAGAACATTTGAGGTGCTGGTACTCCGCTCCGGTGCGCTCCTGCCCAAGTCAAGCACTGCTTCTTATTACATGTGCAAATAGCCTACATGGCCGGAGCTCACTAGCGTGGAAACTCGGAAGGCCCAGAATATTTTATACAATGTTGCAAGTTCGCTAGCTTAAGCTTTGGCTGACCCAAGTTAATAGTTGATACAATGTTTCAAGTTCATTGCAGACAGGCCATGTGTAGTGTTAGGTTCTTATTTTTTAGAGTAAATAACTCATGGACACTAGAGAAGCTTAACCAAGTTTAATTCTTCCCAAAGGGTCTTTACAGCTGTAATTCAGACAGACTCCTTTGCCTAATCCACAGATGTCCATCTGCCTCCCCTAAAGCAATCAATTGATCTCCTCCCATCCACCCAGCACATTCCACAGCCACTCTGTCTTTCTACAGATCTCACTCCTTATATTCTATGCTACTGATCTATCATTTATTTAATATCTCAATGTTCAAAGTTTAGCTGACTGTTGATTCCAACAGTAGCCAATGTGATTTATAGGATATTTATTTTTATCAGGATATTTTCTACCTGCAGGCTGCAATTGTTTTTTTTACGTAGTTGGCAATATAATTAACTTTTTAGGTTTGTATAATTTATTTGGATAGAATTTTTATTAATCACATGACAATGATTTTGAGATATGAAGATGTTATTATAAATTAAACTTGAATGAAAATGTGCATATGTAAACCATAACTGGCATGCAGATCGGTAAAATGGTAATATAAATTAGGATTCCGCATGAGAAAGGTTGCCGACTCCTTGTGTAGCTGATTACCGACAACATCAGGAGAGTGACGGCAGAGTCTGCGAAAGCCTGCGGGGGGATAGTAGTTGGGTCAGGTTACGTTTATTTATTTGTTCTGGTTATCTAGATCTCTGGCAACCTCATGAGCCATTTGTCTTATTTCATCATACCGTGAGCTTTACGCATCAGACGAGCTCAATGCATATAGTTGATTTGATAAAAACGCATAGTGTGTCTATATATGGAAAAATGCATGTTTTAAAAATGTATACCAATTCATTGTTCGAAGGAACAGAAGACTTTCGGTCGACCCATGTTGTCTGGGACAGCCCTAGCGTGTGCACACAGTGATGTGTCTGGCCCATGTTGTCTGGGACAGCCCTAGCGTGTGCACACAGTGATGTGTCTGGCCCATGTTGTCTGGGACAGCCCTAGCGTGTGCACACAGTGATGTGTCTGGCCCATGTTGTCTGGGACAGCCCTAGCGTGTGCACACAGTGATGTGTCTGGCCCATGTTGTCTGGGACAGCCCTAGCGTGTGCACACAGTGATGAGTCTGGCCCATGTTGTCTTGGAGCCATGGGGTGATCTCATCTCTCTGCAACAAACACGGCACGTTGGATTTTCTGCCGTTGTCTATTACTGTGTAACTGTTGCTGTGGGCTCCATCCCTCCCGGTAGATTCTATTCATACTATGGTAATAACTTTTATCAGAAAGGGCGCACTGTTTGGTAGACAATCAAGCGCAAGCATAGTTGTAACTTCATTAGGTTACTTTTCAATATTGTGATACATCTATATATCAAAATGCTAATTTGTACCGTAAAACATTCTAAGGATAAGTGTCATTGTATTCATATCTAATTGAGTGATTTTTAAAGAATGTTAAATGTGAGTGCTACAAATACGCAGCTGCACCAAGGGTGGGAGCAGGCAGCACGCCATGGAGCAGATCATCTCTCCCAGCCTCTCCGGCTCACCACACGGGAGCTGGGGCTCCTGCACCGCAGGTGGACATGTTTTTAATTGTGTTGGGAGGCTGTTCGGCTGTGATTGTTCTGATTTGTGTGTGTGAGTCCTCCCTGCAGTGCATCTCACACAATGAGAATAGGGTTAACCTCTTACATCTACCCCCCCCCCCCCTTCCTTCTTTCAATTTCCGCCTGAAGACATACCCAAATCTAACTGCCTCTAGCTCAGGCCCAGAAGCAAGGATATGCATATTATTGGTACCATTTGAAAGAAAACACTCTGAAGTTTGTGTAAATGTGAATTGAATGTAGGAGAATATAACACAATAGATCTGGTTTAGAGAATACAATGAAAAAAACATGTTTTTTATTTTTATTGTATTATCTTTAAAATGAACAAGATAAAACAAACATTCAGATATGAATATGGGGAACATTTCAGTGAAAAACATGAGGGCAACAGTACTTGTGCAAAGTTTCAGAATGATAACTTCCAAAATGAGTGTGCTACATGACATTTATCATGAAGTCACCCAGGTGTCCCACACAAGTAGCCCAAATGTACCCAAGTGGCCAAATTGGTGAAGGTATACATTTTGAAACAAATAACTATATACAAAATACCATTATAGTATTCTAACCCCCACCCCCCCCACAAAGGCGGAGGTAGCAGTCCTGCTGCTGGGTTGTTGCCCTCCTACGGCCTCCTCCACGTCTCCTAATGTACTGGCCTGTCTCCTGGTAGCGCCTCCATGCTCTGGACACTACGCTGACAGACACAGCAAACCTTTTTGCCACAGCTCGCATTGATGTGCCATCCTGGATGAACTGCACTACCTGAGCCACTTGTGTGGGTTGTAGACTCCGTCTCATGCTACCACTAGAGTGAGAGCACCGCCAGCATTCAAAAGTGACCAAAACAACAGCCAGGAAGCATAGGGGGTGTCTTGCTAATTACCTATAATTTCCACCTTTTGTCTATTCCATTTGCACAACAGCATGTGAAATTTATTGTCAATCAGTGTTGCTTCCTAAGTGGACAGTTTGATTTCACAGAAGTGTGATTGACTTGGAGTTACATTGTGTTGTTTAAGTGTTCCCTTTATTTTTTTGAGCAGTGTGTATGTATGTATATATATATATATAACAGCTGAAGATGCGCGTTACCGAAATAGTGCTGTGCGTAACAAGCTTGCCTCCTTCCAGTATGAATCTTCAATGGCGAAAGCCCGTCTTTACGCCGGAGTTTACTACATGGGTTGGTCTTCCAACACAGAACCATTACATATTGCCGTTTACCTCTGCTCATTGGCTATCTACCCAGCTAGATTTCAAGACGATCAGTGGTCATTGGGTTAAAATACAGTCAATCAACGAAACAGCGGTCATATAATTGGTGCACAATGAGGTCGTTACCTGTTGTCTTCCAATCAGTTTCTTTCGGTCAATACGTCTTGCAAAATGACCCATCAAGTTTGGTTATGTTACAAACAGTTGATTGCAATGAAACCAAACATGACTGGATAAAGTCACGTTTAGTCTGTGTATTTACGTTGAATGTTTCGTCAAAAATTGAATGACACGGAATTCACGACACCAGCGGTTCACAAAATGTTTCGTGTTAGGCTATAAAAATTATTTAACTGAACAAAAGACCAATCATTGTGTAACAATGAGCCTTGGGATTGCAAACAGAGGAAAATCATCAAAGGTGAACTATTTATTTTATTGCAATCTGTGATTTTGTTACGCCTGTGCTGGTTGAAATAGTATTTTGGTATGGGGCTCTGTCCTCAGATCATCGCATCGTATTCTTTCGCAGTAAATCCTTTTTGAATCTGACAACGCAGTTGGATTAGCAAGATTCTAGGCTTTTGAACCATGTGAGACACTTGTATTTTCAGGAATGTTTAATAGGACTATTTATGTGGCGCTCACCGTATGTTGTCGAATTTAATCCCGCTACCGGGATCGGTAGCACAGACGTTAACAGGGCTTTAATCCCAGTGCTGGAAGGCACATGGAGGCACAGCGATGGGGTCTTGGAGGATAAGAGTCTGACCCTTGTGGAGCTAAACGTGTAGTTTCTAGGTGTCACTCTGTCACTAGTTTTTGTTGCCTTATGTAAGGAAGCATGTTTTATTTCACACACATCCACTGTTTGCTGTTGGTAGCGTCTTCTGTCTTGTCTGGTTTTGTTGAATTTATTTTTATTTTGAATCCCTGCCACGACCCCACAGGAGGCCTTTTGCCTCTTGCCAGGCCATCATTGTAAATAAGAATTTGTTCATAATTGACTTACCTGGTCAAATAACACTTTCAGTTTTTACTGTTGTTTAGGCTGTATTTTCAGTTTGCCATTTTTATACCAATAATGATATCAGCACAGCATGGTAATACCAAGCTTGAATAATTCAGTGATTGTGTTTTTGGAAGCGAACACTGTCACCCATCAAGGGCAGGATCTTCTGATTGAAAGGCTAGCTTTTCTCTTTGGTCTGTTCTGACATTGCACAGAACCTAGCCTAAGACGGATTGAAACGACCCCTATTTGTGCGTCATTTACATCAAACCTTTTCATTTGGAACGTTACGTTTGAACCAAAATTAACTTAAATCAAGAGTTTTCAAATCAACTGTCTTTGAATCTTAATTGGACCATGAAATTGGAGGTTGTTAAAGGATATCAGTTAAACATCCACACCGCTGCAGTCGAGACTACTGCTGACCAATTGGGTTTGAACACCTCCCTCTGCAACTGGATCCTGGACTTCCTGACAGACCCCAGGTGGTAAGGGTGGGCGAAATCACCTCCACCCCACACGACTAACACCATCGTTGATTTTCCAGACAACATGGCGGTGCTGGGCCTGCTCGGCAACGAGACAGCCAACAGGGAGGTTAGCGCCCCGACAGAGTGGTACTAGGGAAACAGCATCTCCCTCAACGTCAGCAAAACCAAGGAGCTGATCGAGGTCTTTAGGAAACTGGGAGGGGAGAGGGCTATTGATGTGTGTTTACTTTATAATGTGAATAGTCATACTTGACATGGCACATTTACCTCTTCTGTATATCCTATTGTGAACACATCAGGCTATTGCTAGGCATACTATCTCTTCTATTGCTAGGCATACTATCTCTTCTATTGCTAGGCATACTACCTCTTCTATTGCTAGGCATACTACCTCTTTTATTACTAGGCATACTACCTCTTCTATTACCAGGCATACTACCTCTTCTATTACCAGGCATACTACCTCTTCTATTACCAGGCATACTACCTCTTCTATTGCTAGGCATACTACCTCTTCTATTACTAGGCATACTACCTCTTCTATTACCAGGCATACTACCTCTTCTATTACCAGGCATACCACCTCTTCTATTACCAGGCATACCACCTCTTCTATTACCAGGCATACTACCTCTTCTATTACCAGGCATACCACCTCTTCTATTACCAGGCATACCACCTCTTCTATTACCAGGCATACCACCTCTTCTATTACCAGGCATACCACCTCTTCTATTACCAGGCATACCACCTCTTCTATTACCAGGCATACCACCTCTTCTATTACCAGGCATACCACCTCTTCTATTACCAGGCATTTTTTTGTTGACTTTACTCTTTTTATTGCTGTAGATTTTTCTACTGTGTTGAGGGAGCTAGCACACACACATTTTGCTGCATTTTTTATACCTGCTGTAGACTGTACGTGACAAGTCAAATTTGAGTGAATTGACAAATGTGAAACTTGGAAAAGGTTAAGTTTTTTGTCAAAGGATATGTGTTGCCGCATTTGTAAATGTACATGTTTTATATAGACGGGGTTACTTTCTTCCTGACTCATGTCTTAACAGCTCTATCTGCATACCCGTAATTCCTCTCTCCCAATTCCTCAGGTATTCCGAAGTGGCGAGGGCATGGGCATCCGTCTGGACAGTGCCTCTGCATTCCAGGGAGCCATCATCTCCCCCCACTACGACTCCCTTTTGGTTAAAGTCATTGCCAGCGGGAAGGACCTGCCTGCCGCCGCCGCCAAGATGAACAGGGCGCTGGCGGAGTTCCGTGTCCGCGGGGTCAAGGTAGGGTCATTAATTATGGCACATTGTCACATTTATTATGTGACCACATTAAGCTTTTTAATCTCCCGCTGTACAACTCAAGTGACTAATTTAATCCAGTCAGCAAGAATTTTTTGAACTTATCAAATCACCTTTTTTCAAAAGTGCTTGGAAGTGCAGCTTCTGAAAGCAACCCGTTTTATCCGCACCTAAAACTGTCTGCATGTGTCATTACTGTGTAATGGTCAGATGTTTTTAGCACAAGATCCTTACTACGGGTAAAGCGGCATAGTGAAAAGTGCTGAAAGTGACAACTCTGGAGAAGAGAAGTGGAAAGCAGGAGCTCCATGAAAAGGATGTCAGAAGGCTAAGTGGGCAGAGAGAAGGGCGCTGTGTAGAGGCCCTTAAGGCCAGACAGGGCATCAATGCATTTATGATTCATCTGATCCTGATCATCAAAGACATTTGTAAATGATAAACATTGTAGAGAGCTGAATTTTTTTTTCTCCCCTCAAAGCCCAAATTTTCTTTCTTGCAAGTAGTGCATCTTTTAAATGGCACCGTTTTTAATTGGTAAATTATTTAGTGGTAATAGGAAGTAAAAGCTAAATATACAACGGACTGGATGGCTTGTCTACACATGAGACTGACAGGATAAAAGACTAGCAGATAGGGGAAAATGCAGGTAGGTTTCTATTTTGTATCGAAGAGGGCTTTGGTTTGGAATTGTAAAGTAGAGAATCAGAGTTCCAATACTAGTGTCAATAGCATATGTTCACATGAAAGCACAGTATGAATGGCTGTATGTATGTGTTTTTGTTGGATTTAACGGAGGGAATTCTTGTTCTGCCAGCCCTAGTTTTCCATGGCTATGAATGAAACCTTTGATTGGTGTGTGTGAGAGAGCGAGGGTTAGGGGCAGCAGCTGCAACATGGCCAGCTGCGCTTTTGAAGGACATGCAGCAGGGGAACGCTCCAACATCTTAACTGTCTAACCCCACACACACACACTTACCTTTTCCTGCATCAGCTTCTGAAAACCACCGCCAACATGATTCTTTTCTCTTGATTGTCCTTTTTCTTGTTCCTTTCCGCTTGTCTAGTGTCCCATCCTTGAATTTGTTTCCTTATTCTCCTCTTCTTGTTGACCTGATACAGTGTGACAGACTGAGACGACTGCCCTGTGTAGTTGGGATATTTCATTTATCTTATATCCCTCTCCCCTCTCACCCACTCCCTTCCCCTCTCGTTCCCCAAGTTAATGCTCTCTTCAGCCCCGGAGGTATTTTGTTGGCATGATTATTTGCAGTGCTCCAAAATATCAGACATTAAAGCTGCTCCAGATCATCCTCTCTGCTCCACAAGAGCACTAACTAACTAGCGAATTGTCACATGTTTTTTAATGACTCATTATCACTTCAGGATGGCTGAAGGGGTTTTCAAACCATGTTGGTCGCACAATTGCCTCCCTCCATTTCCTTGCATGTTTGATTAATTTCCCTCACTGCATATACTAAACTCATTTTCCCCCTCTATCATGCATCCATCCTTTCCCATGTCTAAATCTCATTCGCTCTCACGCTGTTCCTCCCAGCAGGGGAAGGCCACTCGAACCCCAGTTGGCCACAGCAGTGCCTCCCTTTTATTTTTTTTTTACTACCCAGCTTCAAATGGCTAGTTTATTTGGCACTGACGCCACCAGAGCTGTAATTACCTGTTCAAGTAAGAGTACAGCCAAGTGATTTCCCCCAGCAGCACCATTAGGTGTTAGAGAAGCAGAGGAAGTGCTGCTAGCATCTGCCCAGATTTACACAACATATTGGCTGAAAAAAGTCAAATGTGATACCATCCTAGCCATAGGCAGTGCTGGTTTGAAAATCTGAGCCGACAAGGTGAAGAAATCTGTTGATTTGCCCTTGAGCAAGGCAGTTAACCCTAATTTGCTACAGTGGTGCCGTACCACTGGCTGACCCTGTAAAACAACACATTTCTCTGCACCTATCGTACTACTGTGGCTGACCCTGTAAAACAACACATTTCTCTGCACCTATCGTACTACTGTGGCTGACCCTGGAAAACAACACATTTCTCTGCACCTATCGTACTACTGTGGCTGACCCTGGAAAACAACACATTTCTCTGCACCTATCGTACTACTGTGGCTGACCCTGTAAAACAACACATTTCTCTGCACCTATCGTACTACTGTGGCTGACCCTGGAAAACAACACGTTTCTCTGCACCATTGCGGCTGTGTGTGACATGCTTTTCCAATTCCCTCGTGATTTAATGGTGTGAAAAAGCAACACCCATAAACATGTTGAAATCCTTTTTAAAGGTAATCCCACAGTCATTTATGGGCGTAGCAACAGACTCGGAGCCTCCCAAATTCAACGTCAACAAGATTTGTTATTTCAGATCTCATGTTACCCACTGTGCTGTTGTGCTAATATCTTTGCAGTGTACTGTAGTGGTGCATGCAGAAACACCTTGGAAAGACTAACCAACATTACCAGCCCAATATCCATTACATGTAGCTGTCACTCTGCAGTTGGACTATGAATTGGCTTTTAATTGTGTTTTTTTGACCCCTCGCTCACCCGCAGATAGAAATTGTACCTTAAGTGGTCTGGGAAATTACTCCTTTGGGTATTATGCAATGATTCCTGTGCCCACCATCAGTTATCTTTAGCATGTCCCTTTCTCTTACCACCTCCTCCCACAGTTATGCATTTACAGTACACATGAACATGAGAGCAAAGACAAGGGTCTTAATATATTGAAATGGGAGCAATAGGTTGTTGCCAGCTTATGTAACTACTATCTTCCTTTACAAGTAGAAACGGAGATGTAGTGCTCCATATGAAACAGCAACACATTCACTGCCACTGTGTAGCGCAAAAAAAATGGACTTTGAAGCCCTAATTTGCACTGAATGGTTCCCAGAGGTGTGACTGGCTTTAGAGGGAGATATGGCGAACTGAAGCAGGGTGTGGGGAGATATGGAGAGGAGTTGTGTGAAATGGAGATGAGTGGGAGGCTGCTTAAAGAGAAGAGGAAGATGTGCAGGCAGGCTGGATGCACATTGTTCCCTTTATTTCACATCTCGCTCAGATGAACACATCTGATTTATTATTATGCATGGATACTTTTCAGTCATTACAATTTGAAAGCTTTGCTGCACTCTGCTTCGAAGTGGGATAGTGAATTAGGGATGTGCATTAAGGATCTAAGGATTTCACAGCTGTGATACTCACTGTCATTATATCCCCCTCTGCTTTGCTCCCCTCCACCATAGCAACCCACACCCACTCCTCCCCAAACTGCCTCTCTATGCAGTTTAGTGATGAGGAGACATTTTGTAGGACCAAGGTAGAAGATAAACAAGGATTTTAATGCTGTATGCAGCAATCTGTTAATGACCACTTAAACATGCATGTACATGAGTCATTTGCATGACTAATACTCAACCCCCTCCAACGCTCATTCTCTCCCTCACGCTCTCCCTCTCTTCTGCCTCCCATATTTATCGTTCCTACACAAATAGAATTGTTTGTTCGGCTAAATTAGTATTGCAGCACTATTTCCCACTTTGCATCTGCTGATTGCTTTTGCAGCATTTGCTTCTAGGAAAGAAAATACTTCCCTCAAGGAACAACAACCAGAATTCTGGTCGTTTTTAAAAAAAAAAATTGCCTTTTTAGGATTTTTGATTAAAGTTGGTCGGTTTTATGTGGATTGAGTGTCAGTCTTATCCACTTTGTAACGGGGAGTAGATTGGTGATTTTTAAATTCAAATGGGTGGGTTAAAATGCTGGTCCAAGAGATTTTGTTAGGTTAAATCACCCTGTTTTTCTACTCAAATATCTAGTCGTGAATGGGAAAACCTTTGCTCTACATCTGAGGTGAAAAAGTCAAAGCACTCACTTAAAATCCTATTCTTTCTGGCCGTCTCACAGCTAGGGTAGGGTTTTAGATGCAGGGGCAGAGAACAGCCAACCATGGTGAATGAGTTGGATGGTACGAGGTTAAATGAAATCAGGACTGGCTAAAAGAACTCTGAACATTTTTACATTTTCTTATCCTATAAATTGGAGACGTTAGAGCTTTTTCTGAGACGGGGAACTCCTGAACTGGTCTAAAGTGCTCAACTTTATCCACAGCCAACCAGATCTGCAGATCTGATATTAATGGGACTTGTCAGTAGAACATGACATATCTGTCCTCTACGATGTGAACAGTGGTTGATTGCAGAACTGCAGGTCAGTGGTTTGAGCACCGCTGGGCAGAGTTCACAATGTGTTTGTGTGAATTCACCAATCAGCACTTTTTAATTGTGCGAAATAGGGCACCAGTTTGCCTCTGGCAAGAAAAGTGGAAACTGCTGCATGCCCTTCTCTCACTATCCCCCCTCCCACTCCATCACACAACTCATGCTAATTGAGTTCAGAGGGCCTTTGTGGGTATGACTGTACACTACAGAGTAGTATTTAATATGACAAATGGCACCAATAGACATGTAGCCTATTTCTGTGTACTGGTTTCTCAGAGCTACTCCCCCAGCCACCTTCTCTACCCCTCTTTCTCCCCATATCTCTCTTCCTCTCTCAGCTCAAAGACAAACTCCTCTGTGTTTGCCGATAGGCTGCTTCCTGCCCTTCTCAAACAAACATATGATCACTGGACTGGCATCTGATCGTCACAGTTTTCATATGATCCATTTTGATGCCTGATCTACTCAGCGGTTTGCAATTCAATGTCGAGTCGTGCTGCTGTTGAGTAGCGGTTGATTTATTTACTGCAATTCATTAATTGTTTCATTTATCTTATTGAAACAGAAGTCTCAGGTTGTAGTCAGTCTCTTACATCATTAAAGCAGACTTCGTTGTACTTTTATTTTTTATACTTGTCATCACTCCCATCTGCCCACACCGTACGTGGCTTATCTTCTTCACCATGTGCTAGGTTCCTTGTGCAATGCATTTTGTGCTTTTAAATGTATGTCCTTGTCTTTTAAGAAATCTAGAATCATTGGTTGCTACATCCATTTCGGACATCAAAATAAATGATATACACCCATTCCACTGTATATTCTTCAAGAATCATTCTAAAATTGGGGGGGGGAGGGGAAACAGTTTTTTTAAGACATTTTTGCACATTTATTAAAATTTAATTAACAGGTACCTTTTTTACAGAAATATTCAGACCCTTTGCTATGAGACTTGAAATTGAGCTCAGGTGCATCCGGTTTCCATTCATCATCCTTGATGTTTCTACAACTTCATTGGAGTGCACCTGTGATAAATTCAATTGATTGGACATGATTTGGAAAAGCACACCTGTCTATATAAGGTCCCACAGTTGACAGTGCATATCTGAGCAAAAACCAAGCCATGATGTCAAGGGAATTGACCGTAGAGCTCCGAGACAGGATTGTGTCGGGACAGATCTGGGGAAAGGTACCAAAAAATGTATGCCGCATTGAAGGCCCCCAAGAACACAGTGGTCTCCATTCTTAAATGGAAGAAATTTAGAACCGCCAAGACTCTTCCTAGAGCAAGGGCCTTGGTCAGAGAGGTGACCAAGAACCCGGTGACAGAGCTCCAGTTCCTCTGTGGAGACAACCCTCTCTGCAGTACTCCACCCATCAGGCCTTTATGGTCAAGCGGCCAAACTGAATCCACTCCTCAGTAAAAGGCACATGATAGCCCGCTTGGAGTTTGCCAAAAGGCACCTAAAGACTCTGACCATGAGAAACAAGATTCTCTGGTCTGATGAAACCAAGATTGAACACTTTGACCTGAATGCCAAGCGTCACATCTGGAGGAAACCTGGCACCATCCCTATGGTGAAGTGTGGTGGCAGCATCATGCTGTGGGGATGTTTTTCAGTGGCAGGGACCGGGAGACTAGTCAGGATGGAGGAAAAGTTGAATGGACCAAAGTACAAATAATTTTATTTGTCACATGTGTATAGCAAATGTTATTGCGGGTGTAGCAAAATGTTTGTGAGATCCTTGAGAACCTGCTCAGGACCTCAGACTGGGGCGAAGGTTCACCTTCCAACAGGACAACGACCCTAAGCACACAGCCAAGACAATGCAGGAGTGGCTTCGGGACAAGTCTCTGAATGTCCTTGAGTGGCCCGGCCAGAGGCTGAACTTGAAACCGATTGAAAATAGTTGCGCAGCACGCTCCCCATCCAACCTGACAGAGTTTGAGAGGATCTGCAGAGAAGAATGGGAGAAACTCCCCAAATACAGGTGTGCCAAGCTTGTAGCATCATACCTAAGAAGACTTGAGGCTGTAATCGCTGCCAAAGGTGCTTCAACAAAGTACTGAGTAAAGAGTCTGAATACTTACGTAAATATGATATATATTATTTTTTTAATGAACTTGCACACATTTCTAAACCTGTTTTTGCTTTGTCATTATGGGGTATTGTTTTATAGATTGAGGAAAAAATACCATGTAATCAATTTTAGAGTAAGGCTGTAACAAAATGTGGAAAAAGTCAAGGTGTCTGAATACTTTCCGAATGCACTGTAACCTAAATTCCTCGTGAGCTTAGTTCAACTGTCGTACCCCTTCAAAACCCAAAATATAAGCTTGTTTTACTCCAAAATTTGTAAATAAATGTAAGCAAACCCTGTATAGCCTTAAAACATGGTTAAAACTATACATTTGATATCATGGATTGTTAGTCCTTGCATCCATACCGCTATGAATTTGAGCGGTTACATTTATCCAGGCCCATCCCTTAGCTTTTTGGCTAAAACGGGCAGGGAGAACGCTTTGTTTCAATTAAGGATTCTAGCTATAAAGCCAAATGGCTTGTATATCTTTTACATCCACCATTTTGTCAGTTTCAGTCTTTGTTTCCATTATGTCCCTCTCTCCTCCTCCTCTCCACCCTACACAACACTCCCCTCCAGGTCTCCAACTTTGGCAGCCACTCTGGTGTTAGAGTTAGAGTTGGAGGTGTTGAAGGCGTGCAGGTAGCCATGTGTGAGGGCAGGGGGCTGTTGGTCGCTGCCCATGCTGCTCGCTGAACTGGCCGTTGAGGCGCACTGGACCAGCATGCCGTGCACCGACTGGCTCCTCCTGGTCCATATCACACTCAGTCGCTTGGCATAGCTGTAGCAGGTTGTTGTGGTGATCTCGCCCACATCAAAGGAGCAGCTGCGTGTCCTCCCGAGTGGCGGACGATCGCCCCTCCAGTCATCCAACCGCCCCTCCTCCCCTTGGGCCCCGGAGTCCAGGCTGCATCTGGAGCCCACCATTTTGTCCAAGTCTTTCTCCCTCTCCTCAGAGCGGCGCAGCTTGAGCTTGCCTGAGTGTCTCCGGGCCTTGTGAGCTCTGGGATGGGGTAAGGTCTGGGAGGTGTTGGCAGGGGTGTAGTACAGTGTCACTCTCTCACTCTCAGGGGTGAAAGGGGGGAATCTTTTCCCCCTCACGCTCAGCTCCTCAGCCTTTCTCTCTCCACTGAGCCGATCAGAGTCAAGCGTTGTCCTGGGCTTGTTCTTGGCTTGGGGTTTGGTTTTCGATGGCAGGGGCTTACCCTTTTGGCCAAGAATGCCTTTGGGCAGAGCCACCATCATCACTCTCCCGTTCCCATTGGTCTGAGCGTAAACGTCCACTTCTCCCTTGGAGGGCAGGAAGTTGTCATGGTGATGGGCAGTGTAGTGACCCTCGTCTCTGCAGTCTCCACAGACGCGGTGCCTCACCATCATCGCCACGGTGAACACCAGCAGCATCACCACGATGACCCCGCCCACCATGATTGTCAGTGTTCCGCCCAGGAAGTGCGCCTGCAGGGAACGGCACTCTGGGAAGTCCTCCTTGGTGCTGAACTGGGTGCAGCCCAGGACCTTGGTGGTGGCCAGGGTGGACAGCCCGTCGTCAAAGATGGCCAGGACACAAAGGCTGTAGTCGGCTCCAGACACAAGGTTCTTTAGCAGGAAAGCGTTGCTTGTTGGAGGCAGAATCCTAACAGGAAGGGAAGGGGGGGGGGGGGGGTTGTAATAAAAGAAAAAAGGATATTGAGTCATTTGCTGAGGAGAGAAAGAGGATCTCTGAGAGCAGCTAGGCGAGGGAGATGAATCAAATGAAATGCAATAAGCTACAGTACAACTCCTTAGTGCTAATGATGATGATGAGCAGCCAGCTAGAGGGAGGAGGAGTCAGATCTGCTCATTTGTTGTGGAAATGGGCTTAATCAATAATACTCTGCTGTAGAGGGAGAAGGGAAATAGAAAGGGTGAGATTGATATTCAGGGAAACGGGAGGCAGACTGAAGATGGCGCCGGAGAACAAGGCTAACGTTTTACGTATTCCTAACCAAATGGTTTTTTTTAAACTTATTTTTGGACTTATTTTGTACATAATGTTGCTGCTACTGTCTCTTATGACCGAAAAGAACTTCTGGACATCAGAACTGCGATTACTCACCACAGACTGGCAGAATCCTTTTTCCTTTAACGAGCCCGACGTGAATGATTGTACTGCTTTCCCGGGAACAGGCCTAGATCACCATAATTTGCATGAAGAGAAGGCAGAGAAAAAGGGATCAGAGGGTGGGCTGCCTTCTGAGAATTCGTAGGCGATCGAATAAACCCCCACTGGCTTCCATTCTGCTAGCAAACGTGCAGTCTTTGGAAAATAAAATCGATGACCTACGCGGAAGATTAAACTATCAGCGGAACATTCAAAACTGTTATGTTATGCTTCACGGAGTCATGGCTGAATGACGACATTATCAACATACAGCATATAACCAGCCAGCTGTATCAGCCGTGCAGAACCGCGGCGTCTGGTAAGACAAGGGGCGGGGGACTATGTATTTTTGTAAAGAACTGCTGGTGCACGATATCTAAGGATGTCTCAAAGTTTTGCTCGTCTGAGGTAGAGTTTCTCATGAAAAGCTGTAGACCACACTATCTACCTAGACAATTTTCATCTGTATTTTTTGTAGCTGCCTACATACCACCACAGACCGATGCTGGCACTAAGACCGCACTGAATGAGCTGTATTCCGCCATAAGCAAACAGGAAAACGCTCACCCAGAGGTGGCATTCCTAGTACTTTAATGCAGGGAAACTTAAAACCGGTTTACCAAATTTCTATTCGCATGTTAAATGTGCAACCAGAGGGGAAAAAAACCTTGGACCACCTTTACTCCATACACAGAGATGCATACAAATCTGACCATAATTCTATCCTCCTGATTCCTGCTTTTCAACATCTCCCTGCCCGAGTCTGTAATGCCAACATGTTTTAAGCAGCCCACCATAGTCCCTGTGCCCAAGAACACTAAGGTAACCTGCCTAAATGACTACCGACCCGTAGCACTCACGTCTGTACACATCATGGACAAGCTGAAATGGTCCACCCATACAGACAGCGTTGTGAAGAAGGCGCAGCAGCGCCTCTTCAACCTCAGGAGGCTGAAGAAATTCGACTTCTCACCAAAAACCCTCACAAACGCACAATCGAGAGCATCCTGTCGGGCTGTATATCACCGCCTGGTACGGCAACTGCTCCGCCCACAACCGTAAGGCTCTCCAGAAGGTAGTGAGGTCTGCACAACGCATCACTGTGGACAAACTACCTGCCCTCCAGGACACCTACACCACCCGATGTCACAGGAAGGCCAAAAAGATCATCAAGGACAACCACCACCCGAGCCACTGCCTGTTCACCCCGCTATCATCCAGAAGGCAAGGTCAGTACAGGTGCAGGCATTATTATTCACTTATTCACTCCTTTACACTTGTGTGTGTGTATAAGGTAGTTGTTGTGAAATTGTTAGATTACTTGTTAGATATTACTACATGGTCGGAACTAGAAGCACAAGCATTTCTCTACACTTGCATTAACATCTGCTAACCATGTGTATGTGACAAATAAAATTTGATTTGTAGCCATGAAGTCCTTTGAAAGGCTGGTCATGTCTCACATCAACACCATTATCCCAGAAACCCTAGACCCACTCCAATTTGCATTCCGCCCTAACAGATGATGCAATCCCTATTGCACTTCACACTGCCCTTTCCCACCTGGACAAAAGGAACACCTACACTACCATTCAAAAGTTTGGGGTCACTTAGACATTTCCTTGTTTTTGAAAGAAATAACATCAAATTGATCAGAAATACAGTGTAGATATTGTTGTAAATGACTATTGTAGCTGGAAACGGCTTTTTATTTTTTTAAATTCATGGTTATCTACATAGGCGTACAGAGGCCCATTATTAGCAACCATCACTCCTTTGTTCCAATGGCACGTTGTTAGCTAATCCAAGTTTATCATTTTTAAAAGGCTAATTGATCATTAGGAAACCCTTTTGCAATTGTTAGCACAGCTGAAAACTATTGTGCTGCTTTAAAGAAGCAATTAAACTGGCCTTCAGACTAGTTGAGTATCTGGAGCGTCAGCATTTGTGGGTTCAATTACAGGCTCAAAATGGCCAGAAACAAATAACTTTCTTCTGAAACTCGTCAGTCTATTCTTGTTCTGAGAAAGAAAGGCTATTCCATGTGAGAAATTGCCAAGAAACTCAAGATGTCGTACAACGCTGTGTACTACTCCCTTCACAGAACAGCGCGAACTGTCTCTAACCAGAATAGAAAGAGGAGTGGGAGGCCCCGGTGCACAAATACATTAGTGCCTAGTTTGAGAAACAGACGCCTCACAAGTCCTCAACTGGCAGTTTCATTAAATAGTACCTGCAAAACACCAGTCTCAACGTCAACAGTGATGAGGCGACTCCGGGATGCTGGCCTTTATTGGTCAGTCTGAGATGTGGCTTTTTCAGCTGTGCTAACATAATTGCAAAAGTGTTTTCTAATGATCAAATATCCTTTCAAAATGATAAACTTGGAATAGCTAACTTGGAAACTTGGAATAGCTGTGCCATTGGAACACAGGAGTGATGGTTGCTGATAATGGGCCTATATAGATATTCCATAACAAATCTGCCGTTTCCAGCTACAATATTCATTTACAACATTAACAATGTCTACACTGTATTTCTGATCAATTGAATGTTATTTTAATGGACAAAACAAATTGGCTTTTCTTTCAAAAACAAGGACATTTCCAAGTGACCCCAAACTTTTGAACAGTAGGGTATGTGAGAATGCTATTCATTGACTACAGCTCAGCGTTCAACACCATAGTGCCCTCAGTTCATCAATAAGCTAAGGGACTAAACACCACCTGGGACTAAACACCTCCCTCTGCAACTGGATACTGGACTTCCTGATGGGCTGCCCCCAGGTGGTAAGGGTAGGTAATGACACATCTGCCACGCTGATCCTCATCACGGGCCTCTCAGGGGTGTGTGCTCAGTCCCCTCCTGTACTTCCTGTTCACTCATGACTGCACGGCCAGGCATGACTAACACCAAGTTTGCCAATGACACAACAGTGGTAGGCGTGATCAACGACGGGACAGCCTATAGGGAGGAGGTCCGAGACCTGGCCGTGTGGTGCCAGGACAACAACCTCTCCCTCAGAATGATCAAGACGAAGGAGATGATTGTGGACTACAGGAAAAGGAGGGCCGAGCACGCCCCCATTCTCATCGACAGTGCTGTAGTGGAGCAGGTTGAGAGTTTCAAGTTCCTTGGTGTCCACATCACCAACAAACTAAATTGGTCCAAGCACACCAAGACAGTCGTGAAGAGGGCACGACAAAACCTATTCCTCCTCAGGAGACTGAAAAGATTTGGCATGGGTCCTCAGATCCTCAAGGTTATACAGCTGCACCATCGAGAGCATTCTGACTGGTTGCATCGCTGCCTGGTATAGCAACTGCTCGGCCTCCGACCGCAAGGCACTACAGAGGGTAGTGCGTACGGCCCAGTACATCACTGGGGCCAATCTTCCTGCCATCCAGGACCTCAACACCAGGCGGTGTCACTGGAAGGCCCTAAAAATTGTCCAAGACTCCAGGCACCCTAGTCATAGACTGTTCTCTCTGCTACTGCATGGCAAGCGGTACCGGAGTGCCAAGTCTAGGTCCAAAAGGCTTCTAAACAGCTTCTACCCCAAGCCATAAGACTCCTGAACATCTAATCAAATGGCTACCCGGACTATCTGCGTTGTCCCCCCCCCCCCCCCCCCCCCCCTTTACACCGCAGCTACTTTCTGTTCTTATCTATGCATAGTCATTCTCTTTAATTACTTGCTACTTTTATTTCTTATTCTTACTCATATTTTTTTTTTTAACTGCGTTGTTGGTCAGGGGCTCATAAGTAAGCATTTCACTAAGAATACCTGTTGTATTCGGCGTGCGACTAATACAATTTAATTTGATTTTAAACCAGTCTGTTTACGTATGTTTTTTTCCTCTCCTCAGAAACGTGTCTTGCCAAGCGATGAGCTATTCAAGACAACTCCGAGGCAATGACACATACTCGCACCCCAATTACCACCACCCCCGCCCAAACGCTGTACGCCAGGAAGAGGACAAGACAGCAAACACTTTCGTTTTTAAAGTCTTTCACCCCTCCGTCTTCCAACCGACTGCTCGTGTCAAATCTCTTGTTAAATGCTGCAGCTTATTGTATGGATTCAGACGCCTGTGTATATAAGTGTAGAACAGTATTAAAAATGTAATGGACGGTGTAAATGAGGCTGATGAATGAGTTTACCGTTGAGAGGTAATTGCGAGCTCTCGAAGGCAGACCTTGAACAATTTCTAATTTCATCTTGCGGGCAGTTAACCTTTCTGGCGCCCTTGCTCTCCCTCATTCCTCCACACTATCCTCAAATGATCTCTAGCTTTGGGTTACAAATGACTTTGTTGTTATTACATTTAGTTGTTTACACGCAGGCTTTGTAATGAAAATGGGAAAAATGGGTTTTACGCGGAACATTAACTCAGAATATGCAAGCTATTATCTCCGTAGGCTTATATAAGGTGAATAACTGCATTCCAAGCTCTACTGAAAGCCTGTCAAAGGGATATGCTGTTTAAACAAATTAGCCATGGAGTCCCAGAGACGGTAGAAATTAATGTTTGCCTTCATCCATCTTATTTAGCTATGAAGACTACATATACCTTGGCATATATTAGTCATCCAAATGTGTCTATTTGCATACTTATTCTTTGATCTTGGAAGGCTTAGCAAGCAGTTCACCTGTCCTTATTGGGACACCAGGGAATTATGGAAGTTATGAGGCATCAAATGTTTAGAGTATGAGACTAACCATCACTTCTTGACTTAGTGGGGGATGAAAGCTGGAAATGTCGAGTTGGGAGGCGTTCTTTCTGTTTTTCATTCTGACAGCTCTGTGCACACATTAGTGTGTCCTGACAAGTCCTTGAGAATCGTTCAGTATTTGATATAAAACACTGCATGTCTATTTAGGTGCCTCTCCCTACCTCCACAAACTGAAGTGGGTTCAGTGTTCCCTAGACCCAAACCCACCATCTCCCAATTTATCTCCATTTCAGACTGATTGATGGGATGTGACACTTTCCTCAGATCATCCTCCTTTTCCCACAGTCTTCTATCTCACTCTCTCTCTCTCTCCATTGCCCTATCTCCCTTCCATCTCTTTCCTTTCCCTCAATCACTCGTTCATACTTTATAGTCAACTACGCCTGCTCTCCTTTAATTCATGTGTCAGTGTTCATGTTCATCACTCCTGGTCCCTGTCATTCAAGGACACTGTGATAACTCAGATCAATTGTAAAACCACTGGGGTGTTTTGTACATGACAGTATTACAATGGAAGACCACACAGAAGTGTTTGTTTTGCATCTAGCCTTCTGATTGATCTATTCATGCTTGCCCAGTTGGAACTGTCTCTCAGGTTCTGTAGGATGGCTGTGTCGCTGAGGGGAGCTTACCTGTACACCAGGGCGTCGTCTGCAGTGCAGTTGTACTGGATCTGGTACATCCACACCAGGTACGGCCCAGTGGCCCGGCCCAGGACCCAGCGCACCTGGGCAGAGGTGGCAGTCGCTCCCAGGACCCCCACCAAATGCTCACTGGCATCTCCATCTCCACTCTCCCCCTCTGTGGCGTTCTTGACAGTCACCACCCCTCCATCACCCTTCCTGTTCCGGCCTGCCCCTCTTCTCCCACTGGAGATATCTGATGACCCAGGGTCCCCTCGGGGGCTGGTTAGGGGGACAGTGTTGTTGCCACGGTGAGGGAGGGGGATGATCTTCAGGTCTATCAGGGCCGTAGCCTCCCCGGCAGCATTGATGGCAATGCAGGTGTAGGCCCCATCGTCACGGGCACGGGTCACCAGCACGTCCAGGGTTCCGTTGTAGTAGGAGTGCACACGGCTGGAGTTGGCTACGATGCGGTCGTCTGGGGAGATCCAGTGGATGATTGGCTCTGGGTCTCCAATGGCACGGCACCTCAGCGTGGCCCTCTGGCCCTCCAGCACCCACAGCTTGTTGGAGTGGCGTGTGATGAGCGGAGGCTCACAGGTGAACTCCTCTTCTGGAATGGACCAGAAGTAGCGCCCAGCCAGGTGGACGGGAGTGGCGCACGTCTCCATGTCGTCCCCGCGGATCAGCCGCCTCAGCCACAGCAGCTCACAGTTACAGTGCAGGGGGTTCCCACCGAAGCTCAGGCTGATGACAGCGTTGTAGGGGGTGGGGCTGACCACGCCTGTCTGGGAGCGGGAGAACAGGGGGTCAGGGGGCAGAGTCTGCAGCCGGTTGGACGTCATGTCGAGACGAGCCAGCTTGTAGAGTTCTCCGAACGATCCCTCGGCGATGTGGTCCAGGAGGTTGTGGTCCAGGTTGAGAGTGTGCAGGCTGGCCATGTTCTGGATGGCCTCCCAGGGGACCTTCCTCAGGTTGTTGTAGGACAGGTCCAGATCCTCCAGCGTCTGCAGGAAGTCATCAAATGCTTCAGTGGAGACGTTGGTCAGCTGGTTGTTGTTGATGATGAGGTGCTGCAAGTTAGTCAGGCCGGACAGGTCTTTTGGCCCCACCACGGTCAGCCGGTTGGTGTCCAGGTGGAGTGAACGCAGGTTCTCAAGGTCAGCAAAGGCCAGAGGTTTCAGGGCATGGATGGTGTTCCTGGACAGAGTTAGCTCTACCAGGCCTGACATGTTGGCAAAGTCCACTCTGCCCACCTCCAGGATGAAGTTGTCAGCCAGACGGAGCTCCACTGTGCGCCGGTCAATGTCAGGAGGGACGAACAGCAGGCCCTTGTTGACACAGAGCGTGCTCAGAGACTCTGAGAGGTTTCGGCACACACAGTGGAAGGGACAGATGGAGACCATGCCCCAGGTCTCTCCAGCGGACACGCCCGGGCCCAGCAGAGCAGAGAACACACAGGAGCAGGTCACCACGGCCAGCCAGACTACAGTCTGTGGGGTCATAGAGCAGGCAGGGGGTCTCAGGGAAGGGCTGGTGACTTTTGGCTTGAGTTCAATAGGAGATAACAGGTTTATTTCCGGGTGGACACCTTTTAGAGACTGTTGCTTTGGAGAGGGCCTCCGAGAGGATTTTGAGCGGGGTGGAGAGTATGGGTGTGATATTTGTGATTTGGATTTAGGCATTGTTGAGCTGGTTATCCATTGACCTACGGAAGTACAAGTGGGAAATCGTTATCTCTCATTTCCATTGGTTTTCCCATTCAGTCGCTTTTGCATACAACAGTGCAGTAGAGGTATTGGATTGTACAATTGGTATTTGGAGATTTAGATGTAAAAAAAAATCCACACGTTCAATACTGATTTTGTAAACTGATGTGGTTGTTATGTTTGTGTAGGCCTATGTGTATAGTTTCAGTAAGATTTGAGTGAGGCTAGATTTGATATAAACCTCCAAACCTGGGTGGTTTTCCTCAGACCGGTCACTGCTTCTGGGGTGGTGGCCATAACTACCAAGTTCATCTGTTACTGGTTCTGGGGTGGTGGCCATGACTACTGGGTTCCACTGTTACTGGTTCTGGGGTGGTTGCCATGACTACTGGGTTCCACTGTTACTGGTTCTGGGGTGGTGGCCATGACTACTGGGTTCCACTGTTACTGGTTCTGGGGTTGTGGCCATGACTACTGGGTTCCACGGTTATTGGTTCTGGGGTGGTGGCCATGACTACTGGGTTCCACTGTTACTGGTTCTGGGGTGGTGGCCATGACTACTGGGTTCCACTGTTACTGGTTCTGGGGTGGTGGCCATGACTACTGGGTTCCACTGTTACTGGGGCCTTGTTCTCACCCTCCACTGCCCACTGTTCTGTCACTGTTATTGCCCCATTCCCCTGATGCATTACTCTGTGTGTTGAGCATGAGCATTGACCCACGCTCCATCTAATGAGAAGGAATGACATTAGGTTGAAAGCCAGACTACAAAAGGCAGGTCCTTAATGAAGCAGAATAGTGGTTTGTAGGGTGACTGTCTCCAGGTCATGAATGGAAGCCTAGTCGCTTGAATTATCTGTAACATTACAGGCCTGATTAATGTGACTGTGTTGTGCTTTTCCATGGCTGCTGTGTTTCACTGGGTTGAGAATATTACATTTGTGCTCGTTTGAGCATTATGTAAGGCCAGCTTCTTCTCCTGTCACGCTCACAAAGCACCGTTTTGAGTGTGTGAGAGGGGGAGATGAAGAACCCACTAGGGGAATGATGGATACAACCTATAAATAACTGTGTAATAGTGTAAACTGTGTTTGTCTCTGTGCATGCACTGTGCAATGATACACAAAGACACACAACATGTTGTGGGGGATTTGGTGTGTGTTTTATGCTATGATAAGACACTATTCACTGCATCATGGGAAATCTGTGTAAGGGGTTAACCTTTTGGACCTGTATGTCTGAGTTGGGAGGGAGGGAAGATGGAGGCATGGTAACCGGGTTAGATTCTAAGCTTGACATTCTATCCCATATCTTTTCTGTATGAGTTGGCTGAGGGTTTGAATGGATTGCACATCCCCCTTAGTTCATAATCACAGTGACTGAGGACTGCACAGTAATTGTTCCTTAGTGGGTGAATATCCTGTTCTCCCACAGAACAGAACAGAGGCCCTCATCTACAGTTCCTTGAGAAAGTATTCACACCCCTGGCCTTTTTCCACCGTTTGTTATAACCTGCATTTCAAATTGATTACATACACACAATACCCCATAATGTCAAAGTCGAATTACATTTTTAGAAAGGTTTACAAATGAATAAAAAATGAAAAGCTGAAAGTCAGTTAGTATTCAACCCATTTGTTATGGGAAGCCTAACGTTCATGAGTAAACATTTGCTTAACAAGTCACATGAGTTGCATTGACTCTCTGTGGGCAGGCCTCCCGGGTGGAGCAGTGGTCTAGGGCACTGCATCGCAGTGCTAACTGCGCCACCAGAGTCTCTGGGTTCGCGCCCAGGCTCTGTCGCAGCCGGCCGCGACCGGGAGGTCCGTGGGGCGACGCACATTTGGCATAGCCTTGTCCGGGGTAGGGAGGGTTTGGCCGGTAGGGATAAAAGTAAATAAAAACAATATGGGGATGAGGGTAGGTAGATTGGGTGGGCTATTTACAGATGGACTATGTACAGCTGCAGTGATCGGTTAGCTGCTCAGATAGCTGATGTTTAAAGTTAGTGAGGGATATGGAAGTCTCCAGCTTCAGCGATTAAAAAAAAAAAAAAAAAAAAAAAAAATCCCCCCCGATTTGGTCCAGTCACTGGCAGCAGAGAACTGGAAGGAAAGGCGTCCAAAGGAGGTGTTGGCTTTGGGGATGACCAGTGAGATATACCTGCTAAAGCATGTGCTACGGGTGGGTGTTGTGACCGTGGCCAGCGAGCTGAGATAAGGCGGAGCTTTACCTAACATAGACTTATTGATGACCTGGAGCCAGTGGCGACGAATATGTAGCGAGGGCCAGCTGACTAGAGCATACAGGTCACAGTGGTGGGTGGTATAAGGGGCTTTGGTAACAAAACAGATGGCACTGTGATAGACTGCATCCAGTTTGCTGAGTAGAGTGTTGGAGGCTATTTTGTAGATGACATCACCGAAGTCTAGGATCGGTAGGATAGTCAGTTTTACTAGGGTAAGTTTGGCGGCGTGAGTGAAGGAGGCTTTGTTGCGAAATAGAAAGCCGATTTGATTTTGGATTGGAGATGTTTAATATGAGTCTGGAAGGAGAGTTTACAGTCTAGCCAGACACCTAGGTATTTGTAGTTGTCCACATATTCTAGGTCAGAACCGTCCAGAGTAGTGAAGCTAGTCGTGCGGGCGGGTGCGAGCAGTGAACGGTTGAAAAGCATGCATTTGGTTTTGCTAGCGTTTAAGAGCAGTTGGAGGCCACGGAAGGAGTGTTGTATGCCATTGAAGCTCGTTTGGAGGTTAACACAGTGTCCAAAGAAGGGCCAGATGTATACAGAATGGTGTCGTCTGCATAGAGGTGGATCAGGGAATCACCCACAGAAAGAGCGACATCGTTGATATATACAGAGTAAAGAGTCAGCCCGAGAATTGAACCCTGTGGTACCCCCATTGAGACTGCCAGAGGTCCGGACAACAGGCCCTCCGATTTGACACACTGAAATCTGTCTGAGAAGTAGTTGGTGAACCAGGCGAGGCAGTCATTTGAGAAACCAAGGCTATTGAGTCTGCCGATAAGAATACGGTGATTGACCGAGTCGAAAACCTTGGCCAGGTCGATGAAGACGGCTGCACAGTACTGTCTTTTATCGATGGCGATTATGATATCATTTAGTACCTTGTGCGTGGCTGAGGTGCACCCATGACCGGCTCAGAAACCGGATTGCACAGCGGAGAAGGTACGGTGGGATTCGAAATGGTCAGTGATCTGTTTATTAACTTGGCTTTTGCAGATTTTAGAAAGGCAGGGCAGGATGGATATAGGTCTATAACAGTTTGGGTCTAGTGTCACCCCCTTTTTGAAGAGGGGGATGACTGCAGCAGCTTTCTGATCTTTAGGGATCTCGGACGATATGAAAGAGAGGTTGAACAGACTGTTAATAGGGGTTGCAACAATGGCGGCGGATCATTTTAGAAAGAGAGGGTCCAGATTGTCTAGCCCAGCTGATTTTGTACGGGTCCAGGTTTTGCAGCTCTTTCAGAACATCTGCTATCTGGATTTGGGTGAAGGAGAAGCTGGGGAGGCTCGGACAAGTAGCAGAGTTAAATGGCTGTGATAGGAGAACTGAGTATGGATCAACAACATTGTAGTTAGTCCATAATTATATCCTAAATAACAGGGTGAAAGGAAGCCTGTATAGAATAAAAACATTCCAAAACATGCATCCTGTTTGCAATAAGGCACAAAAGTAAAATGCAAAAAATATGTCAGACACATGTACTTTATGTCCTAGATACAAAGCATTATGTTTAGGGCAAATACCTCACTGAGTACCACTCTTCATATTTTCAAGCATGGTGGTGGCTGCATCAAGTTATAGGTATGCTTGTTATCGGCAAGGACTAGGGAGTTTCTTTAGGATTAAAAAAATGGAGTAGAGCTAAGCACAGGCAAAAAACTGGTTCAGTCTGCTTTCCAACATACACTGGGAGACAATTTTGCCTTTCAGCAGGATAATTAACCTAAAACACAGGGCGAAATATACTCTGGAGTTGCTTACCAAGATGACATTGAATGTTCCTGAGTGGCCTAGTTACAGTTTTGACTTAAATCGTCTTGAAAATCTATGGCAAGACTTGAAAATGGCTGTCTAGCAGTGATCAACAACCAACTTGACAGAGCTTGAAGAATTCTAAAAAGATTGTATTGTATAATCCAGGTGTGTGAAGCTCTAAGAGACTTACCCAGAAATACTCACAGCTGTAATCGCTGCCAAAGGTGATTCTAACATGTATTGGCCCAGGGGTGTGAAATACTTATATAATAGAGATTTTGATTTCATTTTCAATAAATGTTTTCGCATTGTCATTTATGGGGTATTGTGTGTAGATGAGTGAGGGGGGGAAAATGTATATTTTAATCCATTTTGAATTTAGTCAACAACTCAAGGTGAATGAATACTTTCTGAAGGCATTGTACATGGCAGTGTTAGTATTTATTTACAATCTGACTATAACTGCTAGTATTTAAATCTGTTCTTATCCCTAGTTATCCTCTTGGCTTGGATATGTATCCCTCTTCTCAGTGTTTTATGATCATTGGCTAAACGCACAGAGGAAAGACCTAGTAAACCTTTTCCATGTTGCATTACCTTACCTCTCTGTCCACCTATCCATATTTACTTTGACTTAAGCTCATCCTCCAAATCAACAAGGGTATAAGCAATTTGTTGCTTGTCAGTTTGTCATTTATATTTTACTCAGTCATTCCTGTTGTTTATATCCTTGTTTTCTGGGATTCACTCAGAATTGTTGCTAGGTCAGTGCTTTGTATACATCCTCCAGAATATGAAGAGAGCAAGGATTAGCAGAGTGACATGGGCACAGATAATCACATTTCCTCCACAATGTGCAATACATTCAGGACAGACTGCGAGTTAGATGCTCTATTAAAAGAAACACAGGGTTCTATTCTAGTGTGAAGAAAACAAATGAATATTAACTTACAGAAGTTTGCTGCTTATGCTGTTCAGGATGCCAAGTCCATTGATTCGTTCTGGTAACTGGAGCATGAATCGAAATAATCAGATGTAGTTTTTCAAGCATGAGCCCCGAGGCTTTCAGAGATGACAAGCTTATGTTTCCTAGATAACAAAATATTTGAAATGTGTGAAACATTTCAGTCTGCTTCGTAGCGTTTACCCTCCATCTATTCACTAATTGCAGCCTTCAGTCTTCTCCCAGGACAGTATCCAGTCTCTTCTCTTTACTCTGCAGTTATTGGTATTCAGACCCCTCTTTCCTCTCGCTGCGCATCTGTCCTTTGCAGAATCAGTGCGGCTCTAGAACATCCCCAAGTCTGTGTTTTATCTCTGTTGGAGAGCAGCTTTAACCACCTGACCTCCAACCCCCTTTCTCCTCCCAGTTTCCCACTGTGTGGGAAGGGTAACAATTCCTTTTCACTCCCTTGTTCCTTCCGTCATGCTGCCTTTTTTTGTGTTTTAGTCGTCCAGACAAGCCCAGGGAAAGGAACAGTGCTGTTAAAGTAGGTTATTAACTGTAGACGTCAACAACCTATTACGGTTGCATGTTTCACCTCTGTGGTCGCCGTGCTTATTCACAACTCAATCGCTTGTTTTGACGTTCTTTTCCCCTGCCGTCCGGTGCTGTACCAGTCTGATTTGTGGCTTCTGCTGCAGCAAGCGTGTGTGTGAGCGAGGGAGAGACTGCAAAGTGTGTCTGCTACTGAGATGTGAGAGGGAAAGGGAGGAGGGAGAGCCTTGAGCAGTCCTGGCTTTCGATAGAAGGGGGGAAAGATGGAATTGGAATGGCTAGGAGAAAATGCTGAAAATGTGCGTAGGATAAATTAGTCAAAATGAAGAGAGGATGTAAGAGGTTTTGGAGGAGGGAGAGCTAGCAGCCTCACCCCCGTCTTTATCATTTATTAGCCTAACAGTTGGGCCAAAGTAAGGGATGGCTTCATTACTGCTGTGATTAAAGCAGTTATCATTCTATTTACACAAGCCCTTAGCAGACTGTACATTCAGCTGGTTAGCAGTCGGTGTTTTCCTGTCTGCAATTGCCTGTAGACTACTGCTCCAGTGAGAAACATTATGGAGACACTAGCCTAATAAGGTAGCTTTATGCTGAGGTGTTTGAAATAGGATATTGCAGCGACAGTCCTGGTTGGTTACTATCAAGAGGCCTGTTAAATCAGCAATTTTGGGTTTAAAAGTCCTTTCATCAATTATTCAACGTTTGATTACTACAAGTTGATCGCAATGGTCCCCAATGTACCCTGAATGTTAAGTGTGGTCGCAGGGGTGGGGAGTTTCTGATTGTTCAGCAGGTTTTGGAGTGAATAAAGTCTGATTGGAGTGCTTGCTTGTCTTCCCTGCTGTGGTCTGGGGGTGTAGAGAGAGAGAGAGAGTGAGAATCTGAGAGAATCAATACGGATGATGAGAGAAACACAGATGACTTACACTAGGTTTCTCAACCCAAACAGAAGTGATGAAGGTTAATACAGGTCAACACCAGCACCATGGCTGAATCTGACAGCGTGGCTTTTTGCCCTGGAGTTTGAGGGAACGAGACAAAGAGAGGGGAGGCTTAGCCCCTCTTCATCCTCCTGGTTCCTTTCATCTCTCTTGTTTCTATTCCAATCTGGGCTAGCTGTGTGCTTTTTTTTTTAGGGGAGGAGGACTGAGTGACACCCTCAGCCAGACACAAACTGGGGCTTTTTACAGAGGCCTGAGTACAGCCATGCTGGAGTGTTACATGCACCCTACAGGAACACTGTTGTATGTGTCTAACCAATAAGTGCTAGGTAACGCTGCACTCCTGACACATACATGCATAATGATTATTCAGCCTACTGATTTTCTAAGGTGTTTCTTATCTTTCACCGCATGGGAACCCTCATTTTGACTATTGTGTATAATTTAGGTGGAAAATGGGTTAATCTATCTGCAGGAAATTTGAGAAATGATTTACCTGGGGTAGCTACAGGGGTAAATGTTAATTTGATTCAATCCATAGCTATTCAGAGTGGACAATGGAGGATGTGCGGCCAATTGCAGAGGATCTCTTCAGGACCAAGGACAGCAGCACTCAGAGCCTTACAGAACAATACTGTCAGAGAGCAAAATAAACTCGCTGGGGCTGGCCATCTTGACCGTACTGTCAGAACTCTTGCCAGTTGACAAATTGGTCAATATTTTGAAGCAAACAACCCTGGCTTTTTGTGCCTTCCTCTTTAATCATGAATGGCTAATTTTGAAGTGGTGTCATGGATGCATAATTTATCACCCGGTCCAAAGAAGAGACCTTGAAGCATTTCCCAGATGCATTGTGCTCAAAAGGTTATTTTTTTCACCCCCTCTTTCCTGCCCACTTGATGCAGTCATTATTAAAACATGGTGTTAAAAAACGAGGTTAGTTAGCTGTGATTGATGGTTTCCCAGAAAGTTTGTAACAGCAAGACTCATAAAACAGTAGTAGAGAGCAAGGAGTGTCAGGGCACAAGCTATATCCTCTATTCTTACATAACTAGAGAATAAGAACGATCGGATTTTGTACATTTTATTACAAAATGAATGAATTGCACCGTACTGTAATCATAAACATCATACTGACAATGATGCAACTATGAACTAATTTGTCTCTTCTCAGAAAGAAGCTAATCTTATTTAGTTTCTGAATTAATATTGCCAATGCAGAGTTGCACATATGTTATTTATTAACTTCCTCTGTAATGTTCTTAGTTTGCTTTTGTCTTTTGGTGAGGGTTGGTTCTGTTGTAAGACCTGTAATTAGGTCTACATGTAGAGGAATCTGGGTCAGAGCGCTGGCGCTGTGTAGGCTTACTAGGCTATTTGCTGCTGTTTGAAGTGTGTGGGAAAATATCTATAGGCTACTGCTCAAGTCCTTAGTCCATTTCTACCAGTCATTTATATTATTTTATTCGCTCTAATTTCTCTGTGCCTCTCATTTCGTCTCACTTGCTCTGGCTCTGGCTTCCTGCTCCTCTCTTTCTGTGTGTGTATCTCAGTGCACCTGGCTGAGACAGATGTGCAGCATGGCACAGAGGAACATGCAGGGCATATGTTGAGGATTAGCTGGGATTGTTTTGCCTAGTGATCACACCGTTTTCTGCTCTGTGTTTTGGCCTGATTAGTGCTCACAGAAGAAGGGACTCAGTGTGGCGGTATTGAGTGTTCTAAGCCATTTGATTTGAGACTGACCACAAAATGACCTCCCAGCCTTCCAAGACCATTTGCACTTGAGCTGTGTGTTTGCATGTCCAGGCACTTTGCCCTATATCTCGGTCCCTAGTGTTATGTATCATGCAGATGGTCTTCTTGACCATTTTGTCATTTTAACAGCAATCTCTCGCCCCCTCCCTCTTGTTTTTTCCATTTCTCGCCCCCTCTTATTTTGTTCCTGCACAGACCAACATCCCCTTCCTCCAGAACGTTCTGAGTAACGATCAGTTCCTGTACGGCACCGTTGACACCCAGTTCATAGATGAGAACCAGGAACTCTTCAACCTCAAGCCGGTCCAGAACCGAGCACAGAAGCTGCTGCATTACCTGGGTAAAATGTCTTCAACTCACTGAAATTAGATTTGTTATTTCATAAACTGTGCTTCTTGTGCTCAATTTTAAATAATTTGTTTCGTAATCTGTCTCTCTTTGTTGGTATAAATTATTTGATCTTTAGACACCACTTACTCAGTCATCTGATGTGTAGCTAATGATTGTCTTGATTCGTTGAACAATTGAAGCTTCCCTCCCTAGATCAAGTGGTGAGTTGGTTGAATTCATACCTGGCTGGAATTAAAGCCGGTTTACGGCACAACTGTTTTTTTGGAGGGGTTTTAAATTTATTTTTTTAGGGGGTGGATCAGCTTTAATACTACGGATAGATTGTTGCTTCCATCAATGTAATTGTCTGAAATTTCCAATCCCCCATATATTTTGGGGATAAATATAAAAACTCAGCAAAAAAAGAAATGTCCTCTCACTGTCAACTGCGTTTATTTTCAGCAAACTTAACGTGTAAATATTTGTATGAACTTAACAAGATTCAACAACTGAGACATAAACTGAACAAGTTCCACAGACATGTGACTAACAGAAATGGAATAATGTGTCCCTGAACAAAGAGGGGGGTCAAAATGAAAAGTAAGTCAGTATCTGGTGTGGCCACCAGCTGCATTAAGTACTGCAGTGCATCTCCTCATGGACTGCACCAGATTTGCCAGTTCTTGCTGTGAGATGTTACCCCACTCTTCCACCAAGGCACCTGCAAGTTCCCGGACATTTCATGCGGGGAATGGCCCTAGCCCTCACCCTCCAATCCAACAGGTCCCAGACGTGCTCAATGGGATTGAGATCCGGGCTCTTCGCTGGCCATGGCAGAACATTGACATTCCTGTCTTGCAGGAAATCACGCACAGAACGAGCAGTATGGCTGGTGGCATTGTCAGGATGAGCCTGCAGGAAGGGTACCACATGAGGGAGGAGGATGTCTTCCCTGTAACGCACAGCGTTGAGATTGCCTGCAATGATAACAAGCTCAGTCCGATGATACTGTGACACACCGCCCCAGAGCATGACGGACCCTCCACCTCCAAATCGATCCCGCTCCAGAGCTATTTAACTTGAATATACAGTGTGTTCAGAAAGTATTCAGACCGCTTTCTCCACATTTTGTTACGTTGCAGCCATATTCAAAACAAAATAAAAAAGATTTTTATTCCCTCATCAATCTACACACAATAATGACAACGGGAAAAAAATATTAAAAATAATTATTGCAAATGTATTAAAAATAAACAAATACCTTATATACATAAGTATTCAGACCCTTTGCTATGAGACTGGAACTTGAGCTTAGGTACATCCTGTTTCCATTGATCATCCTTGAGATGTTTTTACAACTTGATTGGAGTCCACCTGTGATAAATACAATTGATTGGACATGATTTGGAAAGACACACACCTGTCTATATAAGGTCCCACAGTTGACCGTGCATGTTAGCAATAATCCAAGCCATAAGGTTGAAGGAATTGTCCTTTGAGCTCTGAGACAGGATTGTGTCTGGACAGATCTAGGGAATAGTACAAAAAGTATTCTGTAGCATGAAGGTCCACAAGAACACAGTGGCCTCCATTCATAAATGGAAGGAGTTTGGAACCACTAAGACTGTTCCTAGTGCTGGCCGCCCAGCCAAACTGACCAATTGGGGAAGAAGGACCTTGGTCATGGAGATGACACTGGTCACACTGACAGAGCTCCGGAGTTCCTCTGTGGAGATAGGAGAACCTTCCAGAAGGACAACCATACCTGCAGCACTCCACCAATTAGGCCGTTATGGTAGTGGCCAGGTGGAAGCCACTCCTGAGTAAGTGGCACATGACAGCCTGCTTGGAGTTTGCCAAAAGGCACCTGAAGGACTCAGACTATGAGAAACAAGATTCTCTGTTCTGATGAAACCAAGATTGAGCTCTTTGGCCTGAATGCCAAGCGTCACGTCTGAAGGAAATCTGGCACCATCCCTACGGTGAAGCATGGGGGTGGCGACATCATGCTGTGGGGATGTTTTTCTGCGGCAGGGACTGGGAGACTAGTCGGGATCGAGGGAAAGATGAACGGAGCGAAGTACGTAGAGCATTGATGAAAACCTGCTCCAGAGCACTCAGGACCTCAGACTGGGGCGAAGGATCACGTTCCAACAGGACAACGGTCCTAAGCACACAGCCAAGACAAAGCAGGAGTGGCTTCGGGACAAGTCTCTGAATGTCCTTTAGTGGCCCAGCCAGAGCCCGGACTTGAACCCGATCGAACATCTCTAGAGAGACCTGAAAATAGCTGTGCAAGTGACGCTTCCCATCAAACCTGACAGAGTTTGAGTGGATCTGCAGAGAAGAATGGGAGAAACTCCCCAAATACAGGTGTGCGAAGCTTGTAGCGTCATACCCAAGAAGACACGAGGCTGTAATCGCTGCCAAAGGTGCTTCAACAAAGGGTCTGAATACTTATGTAAATGTGATATTTCAGTTTATTTGTAAGAAATGTGCAAAAATGTCTCAACACAGTTTTTGCATAGTCATTATGGGGTATTATGTGTAGATTGATGAGGGGGGATAAACATTTTAATCAATTTTAGAATAAGGCTGTAACGTATAAACATTTGGAAAGTCAAGGGGTCTGAATAGTTTCCGAATGCACTGTACGCTATCTGGAGTGATTTAGTATGCTTTTCTCCCATGTAATGTAGCGCTGGGCGTTGCCAGGGACCTCACGATACAATATTATCACAATAATTAGAGCCGATATGTATTGCGGTTCTCATGACTATATGTATTCTGAATGCGATTCGGTAATGCTTTTTGATTCCAAACTTATTGCTCACTATATTTCTGCTGCAGAGGGAGAAGAGAGAATTTTGTGGAAATGTTAATGAATATAGGAGAATATAACACAGATCTGGTAAAAGATAATACAAAGAAAAAACCAAACGTTCTTTTTTTTTTTTTTTGTACCGTCTTTGAAATGCAAGAGAAAGGCCATAATGTATTATTCCAGCCTAGGTGCAATTTAGATTTTGGCCACTCAATTGCAGCAGTGCATGAGCAACGTTTTAGACTGATCCAATGAAACATTACATTTCTGTTCAAAATGTTGTCAAGAGTGCTCAAATGTGCCTAATTTGTTAATAACTTTTCATGTTCAAAACTGTGCACTCTCCTCAAACAATTAGCATGGTATTATTTCACTGTAATAGCTACGGTAAATTGGACAGTGCAGTTAGATTAACAAGAATTTAAGCTTTCAGCCAATATCAGATATGTCTATGTCCTGGGAAATTTTCTTGTTACTTACAACCTCATGCTTATCGCATTACCCTACATTAGCCCAATCGTCCCGTGTATGGGACATTGATCCCGAAGAGCTTTTAAAAGAAGATGGAGAACAAGCTATAGGATGAAAAACACCATAGTTTTGGCACAGGTATAGCTGATTAGCGCCAGCTAATGCAACTAGCAAACAAAATCGATACTTTGAATCAAAGTTAAAATGTAATATCCAAATAATATTGCGATTATGTAACTATGGACCCCCCCCCCCATCAATAATACAATGTATTGGTAGGTTTTAAATGCCTACGACGATGGCCAACTCAGGTTTTCTGATGCTCTCCTGCTGTCCTGTTTCAGGTCATGTGATGGTAAACGGACCCACCACTCCCATACCAGTGAAGGCCAAGCCCTCATCTATCGATCCTGTGATCCCACCCGTTCCTCTGGGTGAGATTGCAAACTACAAAACCTACCAGCTTTCTGTGAAATCTCGTTTTGTTTTTTCTTGTAGCATCCCATTTTGTTTTAATCCAGTCAGTACAACATAGTAAAAACAATGTATTGATGTGGATTAGGTGAGCCTCCGGTTGGGTTCCGTGATGTCCTATTGAGGGAGGGTCCAGAGGGCTTTGCCAAGGCAGTGCGTGCCCACAAGGGTCTGCTGCTCATGGACACCACCTTCAGAGATGCCCACCAGTCTCTCCTGGCCACCCGTGTCCGCACCCACGACCTCAAACAGATCGCCCCCTTCGTAGCCCACAACTTCAACAACCTCTTCAGCGTGGAGAACTGGGGAGGTGAGGAGTTGTTTACCACCAGTGCTCACACTCAATTTTTGAATGTATTTTCTACTACCACACGTTTTCCGATCTCAATCTGCACTTTCTGCTTTTCTCTGGGCCGATTTTGCCGCCTGCCTATGATTCAGTGGCCTCATTATAAACATGATGTTTTCAAAGATCCCAGTTTGAGTTGAAAGGTCAAATATAATTAACTGCTAGGGTAAATTTAAAATGTGACACCGCTTCAGGCCTGAGTTCACATCATTGAGCAGAGCAAGTTAGTGTACTGTATCTGGGTTATTCGGGGGGGTGTTCTCCTCTCATGTCTCTGAAGAAAAAGGACAGCACACTTTTGAGGTTGATATGGATAGACTGACAGTATGTTTCTAAATAGAGACTGAAGAAAGGCTCGGTCTCATCTGTAGCAAAGTGATGTATGAAAATACATGTTTTATTTGGATAGCTCTTTTTAGAAAATAAGCTACTACTGTGACTGTGTCCAAAAACATTTTGATGTTGAGGGATCTGGACATCAGACTATGGAGATAGTCCTTCCTTCTCTGGATGAATAGGAGAGATTCATAGTCTTTTCAGGAAATCTGTCCATTTACTGTCTAGTAGATACATAAGCAGTCCAAAGGCTGAGGTTTATGGAGTCTGTTGCTATGGCAGTTATTGATCATTCCTCTTCTGTGCAGGTGCCACCTTTGATGTGGCGATGCGTTTCCTGTGTGAGTGTCCATGGAAACGGCTGCAGGAGCTGAGGGCTCTGCTGCCCAACGTGCCCTTCCAGATGCTGCTCAGAGGAGCCAACGCTGTGGGCTACACCAATTACCCCGACAACGCCGTGTTCAAGTCAGTACCTCTGCCCTGAATCATGCACCCCTTAATCCTTATTCCAACCAGAGCACGTATAGTGTCAACCCAGCCCTCACGGTTTATGAGGGTTATGCATGGTATTTTTAGAAAGCAACACCCTTGAACCCAAGGTCTCTTCACTTGTACTCATCCATCTTTTAATTGTTCTGACCAGATTCTGTGAGGTGGCCAAGGAGAACGGCATGGACATCTTCCGTGTGTTTGACTCTCTGAACTACCTTCCCAACCTGATGCTGGGTATGGAGGCTGCTGGGGCTGCCGGGGGCGTGGTGGAGGCCTCCATCTCCTACACAGGGGATGTGTCTGACCCAATGAGGCAAAAGTACTCTCTGGAGTACTACCTGAAGCTGGCTGATGAGCTGGTCAGAGCTGGAACACACATACTGAACGTCAAGGTACTTTAGGGTGGCTCTGAACCAAACCCACTGATGTGGTTTATCTCAACCACTTACATGTTCTAGTTATATTGCGCTATATATAAATTTTTTGATTAGTGACTCGTTCATAAATAACTAACAAGAAAGGAGTCTGTCATGTTGTTAACCCCTCTATCCTTCTGCAGGACATGGCAGGGCTGCTGAAGCCTGAGTCCAGCCGCATGTTGATTGGTGCTCTGAGGGACCGTTTCCCAGACATGCCCATCCACGTCCACACCCACGACACGGCAGGCGCCGGCGTGGCTGCCATGCTGGCGTGTGCCGAGGCCGGGGCCGACATCGTAGACGTCGCTGTGGACTCCATGGCTGGGATGACATCGCAGCCCAGCATGGGAGCTATTGTCGCCTGCACCAAGGGAACCAATCTCAGCACAGGTGAGCTGCCAGCCAGTGGAGGGCAAATAAAGTGAGCTGCCAGACAATTTTTATTTGACCTTTTATTGAACTAGGCAAGTCAGTTAATAACAAATTATTATTTACAATGACGTCCTAGGAACAGCGGGTTAACTGCCTTGAGCAGGGGCAGAAAGACCGATTTTTACCTTGTCAGCTCTGGAATTCGATCTAGCAACATTTTGGTTACTGGCCCAACGCTCTAACCACTAGACTACCTGCCGCCCCTCTGAATGGAGGGAAAATAAAGTGAGCTGCCAGCCAATCAAGAACAAATATAAAAAGCTGCGAGCCAAGGTCTTCTATTGCAAACCGGTTGTATACAGACAGAGGGGGAGCAGTGAACCATTTTTTTTCTTTGTTATGTCGAAGCATTTAAAAAGGCCCCATGAAAGGATGCTACAGTCAACAAGGGCAAGGAAAAGCAACAGAGAATATATATATTTATTTATTTATTTAATTTTTTTAATTTTAACCTTTTATTTAACTAGGCAAGTCAGTTAAGAACAAATTATTATTTACAATGACAGCCTACCAAAAGGCAAAAGAACTCCTGCGGGGACGGTGGCTGGGATTAAAAATAAATAACACATAACTATAGGACAAAACACACATCACGACGAGAGACAACACACCACTACATAAAGACAGACCTAAGACAACAACATAGCAAGGCAGCAACACATGACCACATTATGCAGTCATGAAAATGTAGCTACTGACTCGAGCTGTTTATGGCTGTAGAAATGGGTAGTTAATTGGCATTTTTGCCGCCTCGATGTGCATATGACATCCTCAAGTGTTTTTTTTAAAGATACATTTTCTGTTTGTGACGGAGGTTACTCTGCCTAGATGGCTCTGAATAACACTTCAAAATGTGTTTGGAGAACCGACTGCAACAGCTAGTGACAATTTAATTATGCTGATGCTTAGTGCATATTTACACTGCGGTTGAGTTAAACAAACTGTCTTAATGGATATAACCCAGAGAACATGGTACACATGGGAGGTGATGCTGTACATGTGTAGACGGTAATGTAGAAAGGGCCAAATTAAGCATGATTGTTGCAGGGAAGCGGAGAGGGAACTAGAGGCGAAGGCAGGGGGTGAGTGGCAGAAAGGGCAGAAGGAAGTTCACCACACAACCGTCATTTCGCAGCTCACATACAACCCTGCGACCTTCAGTTAATTGAGACATTACAGCAGCAGGAAAGTCTTAACCCGCTGTAATGACCTTGGCCTGCAAGCATCCGTGAAGCTCTGTCTCTGCGTGGGAACAGGAGTGTGGTCAGAACCAAGTTCCCCTGGCTGCAGCCAGCCATGTTGTTGCTAGGGGAACGGTGGTGAGACCAGATCATTGCCCTTGTGTTATTCAGGAGGGAATCTGTCAGCTGCAGGCTAGTGTTGCCTGTTATCACGCTGCCACCAGCCGTGACTGACGGTTACCGTGTGCTTTGATTCATCAACGATGGTGGACAAGGTGAAAGGCTGTTCTTTCATTCATATTGTTTCGATGAACAAAGAGCAGCAGGTGAAATGGCAAATATTCTTACAATTGATGAACATTTAATCTAATCCTGCCATATGATACAAGGGTTTAATAACTACATATTTTGTTCGCAATGAATCAGGCTTTGATTAGCTGCTTGTAAACCCTTAATTACTGAAATAAAGTGGCTGAAAATAAAAAATGGAGTTGCTGTTTGTTTTGAATTGAACAACACTTGAGAATATAATGAATTTGTCATGAGGAGGATGGAGGTAGCAGCTGTTCTGAAATGACTTGACCATATACTGGTGTACTGTTGGGGAATACTACGCTACCTGAGCACAAGTGAGCACTTAACAGCTAGTTCATTGTTTCTCATTCTAATCCAGTTTATCTAAATGTCCTCTTTAGAAAATGAAACGTGGCAGGACAGAATTAGAAGACAAATGGGTAGTTTGGGTAGTTTTTTAAAATGATATAACACAGACATTGTTTTGTTGGATGCGAGTCGTTGAAACCGTCGACAGCCGAGAGGTGCAATTTAGCATCTTTCTTTTGCTGGTTCCAATGTTCCATTTCAGGACTCGTGCATTTAATATACACTGCTCAAAAAAATAAAGGGAACACTTAAACAACACAATATAACTCCAAGTCAATCACACTTCTGTGAAATAAAACTGTCCACTTAGGAAGCAATAGTGATTGACAATAAATTTCACATGCTGTTGTGCAAATGGAATAGACAAAAGGTGGAAATTATAGGCAATTAGCAAGACACCCCCAAAAAAGGAGTGGTTCTGCAGGTGGTTACCACAGACCACTTCTCAGTTCCTATGCTTCCTGGCTGATGTTTCGGTCACTTTTGAATGCTGGCGGTGCTTTCACTCTAGTGGTAGCATGAGACGGAGTCTACAACCCACACAAGTGGCTCAGGTAGTGCAGCTCATCCAAGATGGCACATCAATGTGAGCTGTGGCAAGAAGGTTTGCTGTCTGTCAGCGTAGTGTCCAGAGCATGGAGGCGCTACCAGGAGACAGGCCAGTACATCAGGAGATGTGGAGGAGGCCGTAGGAGGGCAACAACCCAGCAGCAGGACCGCTACCTCCGCCTTTGTGCAAGGAGGAGCACTGCCAGAGCCTTGCAAAATGACCTCCAGCAGGCCACAAATGTGCATGTGTCTGCTCAAACGGTCAGAAACAGACACCATGAGGGTGGTTTGACGGCCCGCGTCCACAGAGGTGGGGGTTGTGCTTACAGCCCAACACCGTGCAGGACGTTTGGCATTTGCCAGAGAACACCAAGATTGGCAAATTCGCCACTGGCGCCCTGTGCTCTTCACAGATGAAAGCAGGTTCACACTGAGCACATGTGACAGACGTGACAGAGTCTGGAGACGCCGTGGAGAACGTTCTGCTGCCTGCAACATCCTCCAGCATGACCGGTTTGGCGGTGGGTCAGTCGTGGGGTGGCATTTCTTTGGGGGGCCGCACAGCCCTCCATGTGCTCGCCAGAGGTAGCCTGACTGCCATTAGGTACCAAGATGAGATCCTCAGACTCCTTGTGAGACCATATGCTGACACATGCACATTTGTGGCCTGCTGGAGGTCATTTTGCAGGGCTCTGGCAGTGCTCCTCCTTGCAAAAAGGCGGAGGTAGCGGTCCTGCTGCTGGGTTGTTGCCCTCCTACGGCCTCCTCCACGTCTCCTGATGTACTGGCCTGTCTCCTGGTAGCGCCGCCATGCTCTGGACACTACAGCAAACCTTCCTGCCACAGCTCACATTGATGTGCCATCCTGGATGAGCTGCACTACCTGAGCCACTTGTGTGGGTTGTAGACTCCGTCTCATGCTACCACTAGAGTGAAAGCACCGCCAGCATTCAAAAGTGACCGAAACATCAGCCAGGAAGCATAGGAACTGAGAAGTGGTCTGTGGTCACCACCTGCAGAACCACTCCTTTATTGGGGGTGTCTTGCTAATTGCCTATAATTTCCACCTTTTGTCTATTCCATTTGCACAACAGCATGTGAAATTTATTGTCAATCAGTGTTGCTTCCTAAGTGGACAGTTTTATTTCACAGAAGGGTGATTGACTTGGAGTTACATTGTGTTGTTTAAGTGTTCCCTTTATTTTTTTGAGCAGTGTATATATAAAAAAAAATATTGTACCTTTTATTTAACTAGGCAAGTCAGTTAAGAACAAATTCTATTTTACAATGATGGCCTACTGGGGAACAGTGGGTTAACTGCCTTGTTCAGGGGCAGAATGACAGATTTTTACCTTGTCAGTTCTGGGATTCGATCCAGCAACCTTTTGGTTACTGGCCCAACACTCTAACCACTAGACTACCTGCCGCCCCATCTATGGTCTCCAAATGCCCTTATTCAGGTAATTACTGTTCAAGGTCAAAAAACATAACTAGAAGATGTCCTGTGTGTGTGTGTGTGATTGCAGTCAGAATCCCATCAGAATGCTCACATTCAGGGGGAAAATAAGTGTTCTTTTAGTTTATTTCTCATTAGTCTCCCCCTCCTGCTCCTTTTCACTGAGTACAAGGCTGCCTTGGTAATTGAAATGTCAGGCGGGTGTCATTTGCCCAAGAAAATTGGGTGTCTAGTTACAATTCCCTTCTCTTTGCAATGTTGCGCTTTAGTGCCATATATGCCATACAATTTTTATCGATTTATTGTAAAATAACTTCCAAATTCATTCCAAATAAGCTACTATTTGGGCATTCATGCATGAGATAGGATGACAAGACTGCTCTAATTCATAGTTCTTCCCACTCATACCCTCGCTTACTTGTAAAAGCACTCTCTGACCTACTACTGCCTTGGTCATATTTATTATCAGCTGTCTGAGCAGCTTACCGATTCGCTGCAGCTGTACACAGCTCATCTGCAAATAGCCCATCCAACTACCTACCTCATCCCCATATTGTTTTTATTTACTTTTTTTGCTCTTTTGCACACCAGTATTTCTACTTGCACATCTATCACTCCAGTGTTAATTTGCTAAACTGTAATTACTTTGCAACCATGGCCTATTTATTGCCTTACCTCCTTACTCCATTTGCACACACTGTACATAGACTTTTCTATTGTGTTATTGACTGTACGTTTGTTTATCCCATGTGTAACTCTGTTTGTGTCGCACTGCTTTGCTTTATCTTGGCCAGATCGCAGTTGTAAATGAGAACTTGTTCTCAACTGGCCTACCTGGTTAAATAAAGGTGAAATAAAACAATTAAAAATTGAAAGTACTTATTGGTACTTGTTTGCTGAAAATCCTCAAGTGCCTCATTTAATCTTGCTCTTTCACCTTTCTTCTTTTCCATGGTCCCATCTTCTCATTCACATGCTTTTGCTCATAAATTACTTCTGAGCTCTTCACTCCTATAATCTCTACATCCATATTTGATCTCTGCATCATGAGCTCTCCTCTGGCAAAAGTCCATTGTTCTCTCCCGTGATGCTTATAAATCATCTTTAAGCCGGCTCTAGTCCTCTGAGGGACAGGAACTGTGGTCAGTATTGCGCTCTCGCGTTTGCTCTCTTGCTTTCTCGTTCCTTTGCTTTTCTCTTTTCTTTTTCCTCCTCTGCTGATGTTTACACATCTATATACCAATAGATGTGTATGGATGGAGTGGGAAGCTTGATGCTAATATCCATGCTTAAAATTCTGTTGTCTCTGAGATGGATAGGATAGGGAGAATGTGTGTGGGGGCGGGGGTCTGTTTGACTTATGTGTTGTCAGCTGAAGCATGGAGCTAATTGTCATTACCGCAATTTCATAGGTCTTCTGGGTAAATTAGCATTCGCAGTGTATTGGCAGCATTGATTGACTGACTGATGTTCCTGCTTTGGAAGCCAGTGAACGCCTAAGTGGCGGGCACCACACTGATATACTTTAATGCACAGGTGTCAAACTCATTCCACGGAGGGCCGAGTGTCTGCGGGTTTTCGCTCCTCCCTTGTACTTGATTGATGAATTAACATCACTAATTAGTTAGGAACTCCCCACACCTGGTTGACTAGGTCTTTATTGAAAGGAAAAACCAAAAACCTGCAGACACTAGGCCCTCCGTGGAATGAGTTTGACACCCCTGCTTTAATGTATTCTCTGGCATGTCTCCCACATACAATATGTTTAACAAGAATGTTTCATTGTATTTGTGCTACCAGCATCTATAGATGCATATATACTGCTCAAAAAAATAAAGGGAACACTAAAATAACATATCCTAGATCTGAATGAATGAAATTTTCTTATTAAATACTTTTTTCTTTACATAGTTGAATGTGCTGACAACAAAATCACACAATTTATCAATGGAAATCAAATTTATCAACCCATGGAGGTCTGTATTTGGAGTCACGCTCAAAATTAAAGTGGAAAACCACACTACAGGCTGATCCAACTTTGATGTAATGTCCTTAAAACAAGTCAAAATGAGGCTCAGTAGTGTGTGTGGCCTCCACGTGCCTGTATGACCTCCCTACAACGCCTGGGCATGCTCCTGATGATGTGGCGGATGGTCTCCTGAGGGATCTCCTCCCAGACCTGGACTAAAGCATCCGCCAACTCCTGGACAGTCTGTGGTGCAACGTGGCATTGGTGGATGGAGCGAGACATGATGTGCTCAATTGGATTCAGGTCTGGGGAACGGGCGGGCCAGTCCATAGCATCAATGCCTTCCTCTTGCAGGAACTGCTGACACACTCCAGCCACATGAGGTCTAGCATTGTCTTGCATTAGGAGGAAGCCAGGGCCAACCGCACCAGCATATGGTCTCACAAGGGGTCTGAGGATCTCATCTTGGTACCTAATGGCAGTCAGGCTACCTCTGGCGAGCACATGGAGGGCTGTGCGGCCCCCCAAAGAAATGCCACCCCACACCATGACTGACCCACCGCCAAACCGGTCATGCTGGAGGATGTTGCAGGCAGCAGAACGTTCTCCACGGCGTCTCCAGACTCTGTCACGTCTGTCACGTGCTCAGTGTGAACCTGCTTTCATCTGTGAAGAGCACAGGGCGCCAGTGGCGAATTTGCCAATCTTGGTGTTCTCTGGCAAATGCCAAACGTCCTGCACGGTGTTGGGCTGTAAGCACAACCCCCACCTGTGGACGTCGGGCCCTCATACCACCCTCATGGAGTCTGTTTCTGACCGTTTGAGCAGACACATGCACATTTGTGGCCTGCTGGAGGTCATTTTGCAGGGCTCTGGCAGTGCTCCTTCTGCTCCTCCTTGCACAAAGGCGGAGGTAGCGGTCCTGCTGCTGGGTTGTTGCCCTCCTACGGCCTCCTCCACGTCTCCTGATGTACTGGCCTGTCTCCTGGTAGCGCCTCCATGCTCTGGACACTACGCTGACAGACACAGCAAACCTTCTTGCCACAGCTCGCATTGATGTGCCATCCTGGATGAGCTGCACTACCTGAGCCACTTGTGTGGGTTGTAGACTCCGTCTCATGCTACCACTAGAATGAAAGCACCGCCAGCATTCAAAAGTGACAAACATCAGCCAGGAAGCATAGGAACTGAGAAGTGGTCTGTGGTCACCACCTGCAGAACCAGTCCTTTATTGGGGGGTGTCTTGCTATAATTTCCACTGTTGTCTATTCCATTTGCACAACAGCATGTGAAATGTATTGTCAATCAGTGTTGCTTCCTAAGTGGACAGTTTAATTTCACAGAAGTGTGATTGACTTGGAGTTACATTGTGTTGTTTAAGTGTTCCCTTTATTTTTTGGAGCAGTGTATATATACATACAGTGGGGAGAATAAGTTTTTGATACACTGCCGATTTGGCAGGTTTTCCTACTTACAAAGCATGTAGATGTCTGTAATTTGTATCATAGGTACACTTCAGCTGTGAGAGAAGGAATCTAAAACAAAAATCCAGAAAATCACATTGTATGATTTTTAAGTAAATAATTTGCATTTTATTGCATGACATTAGTATTTGATACATCAGAAAAGCAGAACTTAATATTTGGTACAGAAACCTTTGTTTGCAATTACAGAGATCATACGTTTCCTGTAGTTCTTGACCAGGTTTGCACACACTGCAGCAGGGATTTTGGCCCAGCAGGGGTTTCGGGGCTGTCGCTGGGCAATACGGACTTTCAGCTCCCTCCAAAGATTTTCTATTGGGTTCAGGTCTGGAGACTGGCTAGGCCACTCCAGGACCTTGAGATGCTTCTTACGGAGCCACTCCTTAGTTGCCCTGGCTGTGTGTTTCGGGTCATGCTGTAAGACCCAGCCACGACCCATCTTCAATGCTCTTCAATGCTCACTTGAGTAATTTGTTGGCCAAGATCTTGCGATACATGGCCCCATCCATCCTCTCCTCCAATACGGTGCAGTCGTCCTGTCCCCTTTGCAGAAAAGCATCCCCAAAGAATGATGTTTCCACCTCCATGCTTCACGGTTGGGATGGTGTTCTTGGGGTTGTACTCATCCTTCTTCCTCCAAACACGGCGAGTGGAGTTTAGACCAAAAAGCTCTATTTTAGTCTCATCAGACCACATGATCTTCTCCCATTCCTCCTCTGGATCATCCAGATGGTCATTGGCAAACTTCAGACGGGCCTGGACATGCGCTGGCTTGAGCAGGGGGACCTTGCGTGCGCTGCAGGATTTTAATCCATGACGGCGTAGTGTGTTACTAATGGTTCTTTGAGACTGTGGTCCCAGCTCTCTTCAGGTCATTGACCAGGTTCTGCCGTGTAGTTCTGGGCTGATCCCTCACCTTCCTCATGATCATTGATGCCCCACGAGGTGAGATCTTGCATGGAGCCCCAAACCGAGGATGATTGACCGTCATCTTGAACTTCTTCCATTTTCTAATAATTGCGCCAACAGTTGTTGCCTTCTCACCAAGCTGCTTGCCTATTGTCCTGTAGCCCATCCCAGCTTTGTGCAGGTCTACAATTTTATCCCTGATGTCCTTACGCAGCTCTCTGGTCTTGGCTGTTGTGGAGAGGTTGGAATATGTTTGATTGAGTGTGTGGACAGGTGTCTTTTATACAGGTAACGAGTTCAAACAGGTGCAGTTAATACAGATAATGAGTGGAGAACAGGAGGGCTTCTTAAAGAAAAACTAGCAGGTCTGTGAGACGGAATTCTTACTGGTTGGTAGGTGATCAAATACTTATGTCATGCAAATTAATTACTTAAAACATACAATGTGGTTTTCTGGATTTTTTTAGATTCCGTCTCTCACAGTTGAAGTGTACCTATGATAAAAATTTAAAAAAGTAGGAAAACCTGCAAAATCGGCAGTGTATCAAATACTTGTTCTCCCCACTGTATATACTGAACATAAATATAAAGGCAACATGTAAAGTGTTGTTTCATGAGCTGAAATAAAAGCTCCTGTAAATTTTTCATATGCACAAAAAGCTTATTTCTCTCAAATTTGTATACATCTTTGTTAGTGAACATTTCTTCTTTGCCAAGATAATCCATCCACCTGACAAGTGTGGCATATCAAAAAGCTGATTAAATGGCATGATTATTACACAGGTGCACCTTGTGCTGGGGACAATAAAAGGCCACTAAAATGTGCAGTTTTGTCACTATGCCACAGATGTCTCAAGTTGAGGGAGTGTGCATTTGGCATGCTGACTGCAGGAATGTTCACAAGCTGTTACCAGATAATTTAATGTTAATTTCTCTACCATAAGCCGCCTCCAACTATGTTTTTGAGAATTTGGTAGTACATCCAACCGGCCTAACAATCGCAGACCACGTGTAACCACGCCAGCCCATGTCCTCCACATCCGGCTTCTTCACCTGCGGATCGTCTGAGACCAGCCACCCAGACAGCTGATGAAACTGGGGGTTTGCACAACCAAAGAATTTCTGCACAAACTGTCAGAAACCATCTCAGGGATGCTCGTCATCCTCACCAGGGTCTTGACCTGATTGCAGTTTGGCATCTGCCTGCATGAGGCAAATGGTGGTCACACCAGATACTCACTGAATGATTTTCTGATCCACACCCCTACTTTTTTGGGGGGGGGGGGTCTGTGACCAACAGATGCATATCTGTATTCCCAGTCATTTGAAACCTATAGATTAGGGTCTAATGAAATTATTTAAAGTTACTGATTTCCTTATAAGAATGAACTAACTCAGTAAAATCATTGAAATTGTTAAATGTTGCGTTTTTTTATATTTTTGTTCAGTGTATTTATCCCTGATACCTCTGTCATTATTCTCTGTCCTGCCCTCTCTTTGACAGGGATATCCCTGGAGAATGTTTATGACTACAGTGAGTACTGGGAGGTTGCTCGCGGGCTCTATGCACCCTTTGACTGTACAGCCACTATGAAGTCTGGCAATGCTGACGTGTATGAGAACGAGATCCCTGGAGGCCAGTACACCAACCTGCACTTCCAGGCTCACAGCATGGGCCTGGGACACAAGTTCAAGGAGGTGAAGAAGTCCTACACAGAGGCCAACAAGCTGCTGGGTGACCTCATCAAGGTGAGGCGACCGGCCACCTATTCAAATTAAGTGATCAAACACCTTTGTAATTCTCTCTCTGAAAGGGGATTTTTAAAAGTATTCTGATTTGTGGAGGAAAGTCTGTTTGAACTGCTGAATGAATTGCCCACTTAATTCCTTCACTCACCATCCTCCTTTCACTCTCTCTCAACGGTGTGTGTGTGTGTGTGTGAGGGAGGCTCTACTGTCTCAAAAACAAAATAAAACAAAATGGGAATACGTTTGCAGAAAGGAGAGCCGTTGATCTCACCGCAGCCTAAAGTCAGATTAACCAAGGCGCTTTGAGCAAGCTTATCTGTTATGTTCTGCAAGCTTCTGTCTGATCTCTCCAATCAATGGCATCTTTTAGCGTTTAGTCTCGCCTTGCTGGTTTTCATTTCCTAGGGCTTAATGAAATGATCAGCGATAGTTGACTTTCTGTTCTTGTCCTCCATTTCCTTTGTTTCTGTCTAATATTGTCCATAAAACAGGCACAGTGAATCAGTCTGAGTGTCTGTTCAATAGCAGACACGCTTACTTTGCTTTCATTATGCCTGTCTCTCTCTAATTTGCTCCTCTCTGCTACCCCTTGTCTTGTCGTCTTAGCTGCAAAAAAATCATTTCTCAAACAATTGCCCCTTCTACTACCACTACCACACTTCTGTTCACTTATTTTGCTCTCGCTCTGTTTATCTCATTCTTTCTTTCATTCTCTCTCTCTCCTGACTTACCTCACTTCTGTTCACCTCCGTCTCCTCTCCTTACTACCTCACTTCTGTTCACCCTTCACTCCTCTCCTGACTACCTCACTTCTGTTCACCTCCGTCTCCTCTCCTGACTACCTCACTTCTGTTCACCTCCGTCTCCTCTCCTGACTACCTCACTTCTGTTCACTTCCAATTTGCACACCAGCCTGGAAGTTACTAGGGTGAAATACCATTGTCTATGACAGATGGGCTGTAGCACCAGTAATGTTGTGGATAACATCTCTCTCTCCACCTCTCCCCGCATGCAGGTGACCCCCTCCTCGAAGATTGTGGGTGACCTGGCCCAGTTCATGGTGCAGAACTCTCTAACAAGGGCAGAGGTGGAGGAGAGGGCTGATGAGCTCTCCTTCCCCCTCTCAGTGGTGGAGTTCCTGCAGGGTCACATTGGCATCCCACACGGAGGCTTCCCTGAGCCCTTCAGGTCCAAGGTAACACGCACACCACACCCACTTCACAAATTCCCAATAGGTCGTAGTTCAAGGCCCTATTTATTTATTTATTTTCAGCATCCAACAACATTGTTCTTTTTAACACACTGATGGGCTAATGCTTTCAATTGAGAACAGTCGGTACATCACAATCTGCATCTCTCATTGGGCAGCTGCACTTACAGTAATCAATAGCTTGCCCTTGGGAATGAGGTATGGAGTGTATATGGAAACATGTAACTATTCTATATATGCCATTTCAATGCCAACCATAATGGCAGGATTTGTATTCCCACATTCTGTATTAAAGGATTATTAGGTTTTTGTACTCTATGGATTTAACATTGAGAGTACATTATACTCCACTTAAATTGCAGTATTTTTTTCTTCTTCTATAGAGCAGAAAAGGCCTTTTTAATAGGGCACATCCCCTTAAGTCATAGAAATACTTGAAGTTTGCCTGTTTTTGTCTCCACTGTCGCTGGATCTCTATCACACACATGTTTCTGTTTGAAATTTGAAGAAATATAATTTATTTCCCCATCTCTAAGAGAACCACAATTACCCAGAAGCATTTCTCTGGAAGATCAATTATTTTCTAGGACACATTTGTGCCTCACATCACCAGTGCACAATGCAGTTCCCCTTCTTGTTTTGTTTTCCATTGGATGCACAGTGGCACTTGAGTAATTTATTTTTCAGTTCATAAATAAATAGGCCATCTGCTTAGCATACGTCATGTATAACAAAGGAATGGTACAACCATTATGGAGCAGCTATTTCTCATTTCCAACAGATGCCTAGCATTATCCTTATTCATTATTACACTCATGTTTACTTGTGATGTTCAAACGTTGCTTGTAGCCTGCCTAGCTCCCTTTGGCCCGTTAGTGGCTGATTTATTTTATTTATTTTTTATTTATTTTTTTTATCCCCTTTTCTCCCCAATTTTCGTGGTATCCAATCGCTAGTAATTACTATCTTGTCTCATCGCTACAACTCCCGTACGGGCTCGGGAGAGACGAAGGTCGAAAGTCATGCGTCCTCCGAAGCACAACCCAACCAAGCCGCACTGCTTCTTTAACACAGCGCGCCTCCAACCCGGAAGCCAGCCGCACCAATGTGTCGGAGGAAACACCGTGCACCTGGCCCCCTTGGTTAGCACGCACTGCGCCCAGCCCGCCACAGGAGTCGCTGGAGCGCGATGAGACAAGGAAATCCCTACCGGCCAAACCCTCCCTTACCCGGACGACGCTAGCCCAATTGTGCGTCGCCAAACGGACCTCCCGGTCGCGGCCGGCTGCGACAGAGCCTGGGGGCGAACCCAGAGACTCTGGTGGCGCAGTTAGCACTGCGATACAGTGCTCTAGACCACTGCGCCACCCGGGAGGCCAGTGGCTGATTTCTAACCTCACCCACAGGTGCTGAAGAATATGCCACGTGTAGAGGGCCGCCCGGGTGCCTCTCTGCCCGCCATGGACTTCCAGGCCCTAGAGAAACAACTGCGAGAGACGCACGGAGATGACATCACTCCTGAGGATGTGATGTCAGCAGCCATGTACCCCAAGGTGTTCCAGGAGTTCAAGGAGTTCACCCATCAGTTTGGCCCTGTAGACTGCCTCAACACACGCCTGTTCCTCGATGGACCCAAGATCGCTGAGGAGTTTGAGGTCAGTCTGAACATTTGTGTGGATGAGAAGTGATTCATTTGACATGAACTGACTGATTACAATATATTTGCTTATGTTCTGTTTTCCTCGGATCACACTTCCTGTGTCTGTCAGGTGGAGTTGGAGCGAGGGAAGACCCTCCACATCAAAGCTCTGGCCCTGGGAGATCTCAACAAGGCTGGCCAGAGGGAGGTGTTCTTTGAGCTGAACGGAGCACTCAGATCTGTCCTGGTCAAGGATACAGTGGCCATGAAGGTACAGTACATAGTTACATGTTTAAAATGCATAATGACAAAACACATTTTAAGCTATTCTCACTGCTTTATAAGTTGTTTAACCTCCCCGTTAGATATCTCAATCGACACATTGGTGTTCCTGCAAACTCACAAAGTGTACTCTCTCTCTGCCCCTCTCTCCAGGAGATGCACTTCCACCCCAAGGCACTGAAGGATGTGCGTGGCCAGGTTGGGGCTCCCATGCCGGGTAAGGTTGTGGAAGTGAAGGTGAAGCAGGGCCAGACGGTGGAGAAGGGCCAGCCTCTGTGTGTGCTCAGCGCCATGAAGATGGAAACAGTGGTCAACTCTCCCCTCTCTGGCACCGTGGTCAAGATCTACGTCAACGCCGACAGCAGCCTGGAGGGAGACGACCTCATCCTGGAGATCACCGAGTAGGACAGGAACCATTCATTTGAGCACAACCTTAACCCCTTCAGTCGCACACGCTAAAGTACAATTCCAACTGTTGAAAAGAGGCAGGCAGGAGAAAAGAGGCAGGCAGGATAGAAGTGTATCTATTTTTGAAATTCTGGAAAAAATATATATAGTATGATTGTAATCAATTAATGAACTAATGATTGTTTATTGGAGCGCTTCCTGTGGTGATTGCACTTGTGATATGTACGGTAATCCACTGTCACTTTAGAAACTGAAAAGTACAATCATTAACCATTAATCATGACTTGGAAGGGAATTAAATCTAGGAGTTTTCATATTAATATATTCATGTTAATCAATATACTTCATTCTCTAACGCTTTCCTGAAGAGTTATATTGCTGAGGCTAAGCCAATATGAAGATGACTGATGCAATAAATAAGTGTAAAGCAATTGATAAGTCGTTGACATTCTGGGATTTAGTGTAATATAAACTCTTAATCTTGGCTAATCAAGTTTTAAATTGTACAGTACCCTTTAGGCCATCCCTGTACGAGCATCACCTCCATGAGTGTCATCATCTGATATGTTTAAATAGAAAAATGAAAGTTAACATCAATAAACCCAGGGTCGTTACAGTAATAATATAGGTGTTCAAACATAAAAAGTGTTTCCATCCTGTCCTCTCACTCACTCTTCCCTCCATCTCACTATATTGACTGGGTAAAGATGTTCTAAGCATCTGCTCTCATCACTGATCACGGATCACTGCATTACTTTCATTCATTTTCCCCAACCCATTATAAAGAAAAAATAAAGCCTTTACTGTAGATTTCCTTTGCATCTGAAAGTGGATAGCCTATGAATTTTTGAAGCACAAGTGACTCAGTTGACCAAAACTCTTCTTTTAGACACTGAACCTAAAATAAACAATGTTTTGACCAACTACCTTGCTTTGTACATGAACGCAAATATACTTGATATTCTGATACAAGCTTGATATTTTGGCAACTTGCTGTGACTTTTTAAAATATAAATAAATCCTACTTAACTGGACATATGTAGTTATTCTGGTACTCATTGGGACTGACTGGACTCTAGTGAGATTTACAGGTTGTAGGGGGTAGTTTCATGTTCTCAATCTGTGGTAATAGATTACTAAGGGGCCCTAGTATTTAGAATACATATGTTTACTGTGCAACTTTCTTGCCGCAAGCGTTTTGTTGTTTTGCTTATTAGTCACCACCCCCCCCCCCCCCCCCCCCCCCTAATTGTAAACTTTGCTTGTTAAGAACTTGACCCAAATAACCGATGACAAAATAATTGGTCTATGTTTTCAGTGTAGAGATTAAAAGTAGTTGAATGTTACTTCTGTACATGGTGTGTCCTTGCAGTACATGAGGCTACTGTCTGAGTGCTAGTGGGTGTTAATTGTTTTGTCAACTGTCATGGTAACCACTTTGTGTGACTGTTTACATCTGGGGTGTTGATAATCATGAGCACACTAGGCATTGTCATATAATGCAGTATTTGTAGTGCAAAGGGAAATGTTATTGATTTTTTTTTTTTTTACATGAAAAATCATAGCCTTGTCATGATTAAGTAACATCTATGAAATTACAAATCATCTCTTGAGAATTGTTTAACAAAACCTGTTGTATCAAGCCATAGTAATCAGATGTTTCTTACTCTTATAACTCCTGTATGTGAAACATGGGACCTAAGCCCAGTAATGCAACAATTAAAGAATGCGACATTGGTACTGTGCGTAAAATATAATTTTTGCGTGCAGTACGCACAGTTATCTAAGTCAAGTAGGAGACTTCTACATAGGAAAAACAGATGTTTTAATGAGCTTTATACGTAGATGTCTTGTAAGCGTTAACATTACTACCGATATGTTGAATAGCAATGTCATTTGTATTGTAGAATCTTGCTGGGGATCTGTGGCATTTGTCATCCTTCCATCATTCTCATGTCTGTTAGTTTTGATGATCAGTTTTAAAATATGCAAATACTAATTCTGTGTAACCTCATGTTCTTTTCAATGTGACAGAACTTTGAAAGAAATTAAAAGAGCATTACAGAGTTGTCTCACTGTCATTTTAATGTTTTGATAATAGTGTGTGCAATGGTGCATCTAAGACTTAGTGTGCGGCTCTGTTCAAGTGCTCTATTCTTATGAAGAGTAGCGTGAAAAATGAATCAAAATGGCAGACAAATGTTTCTACAAACAATTCAATAATTGTGACAATTTGAGAGTGGACACTCGATAGGTATAAATAATGTACATATTCAGTTGCAGGGGTGTAAAAGCCAGATGATCGATAGTTGATAAGGCCCACTCTAATGGAAATTGACAGGAATGGCCCTAAACTACCCAATCAGTTGGGTGCACAGTGATTGGATGCCAATAGTGTAATCCCCTAATGGATACAAATTGATAGATATGAGGACAACTCGTGTGTCCATTCGTTCACATGCCACACTGTTAATAATTTTGACATTTTGAGTCAATAGTAACTCAGTTACATCTCTTCTAAAGCCTGCAATCTATGCATTTGCACAGCCTCACAGTTTAGATACTGAGTAGTGTACTATTCTGTAGCATTACTGCACTGATGGATGATGGGCCTCAGAGCTGTCATATGCTTGTTTAGATGAGAAGTGGGGGTGTGTTTCCAGGCGTTGATTAATTGCTCTGTATGCAGCAGGGTAGTTTACCTGTAGGTGCTGAACATGGCCATGTGATAGGTTGATGTAGCTGAATGACTAGAGAAGAGACTGGGAGCCCGTATTGCTCACTGAGTTGTAGATGGGTTGTAAAGTGCATATTTTAAATGGCTATGTTTCAAATGTTCTATTTTTTAAGGAGGGCGTTAACCCCGGAGATAATCATACCTCATGAGTGTGCTTCCTTGCTATTAGAAATGTGCCTGTGTGGCAGTCTGTCATAATTGTTTGATTCAGTGTCCCTGCCCTCCTCCCATTCAGACCTAATGTATCTGACATCTCTCATCTCTGGCTCCTCTCCATCACCTAGGCTCTCTGCTCTCCTCCCACAAGTAAACGGTGTAGCCACTTTTGCAGAACATTTCAGCAACATAATTAGTTTATACAGGTGTGGCTCAGGCTTTCTCCCAGTAACAAAGCTAAAGATCGCTGGTCCTCTCCCCTCAGTTTTTTACTCCCTCATAATCCCCTTAATTTGGGATGTTTGGTGAGCTTGCTGTGACGAGGGGGTTCACCGTAGGTTAGTGTATGCTCCCAGCATGACAGAACACGAGAGGGAGGAGAACACTGAAGTTCCCACAGAATGAGGTCAAGTACTTAACTGGCATTAGTATTCTTCATGATTTTAATATCAATCCATTAGCCTAATACCTTAGTGTTAAGTCTTGTTGTTAATTAAATGAAGCCCAGGTTTCTTTAGAGAAGAAAAATGCCACCTTGGTGCAGAGAGCTGAGATTTGTCCATTAGTACGATCATGTTTGTGGTCTAATGAGAGGAGTGGGAGTGTTAGGAGTGTTTTTCAGGCCAAATTGGTACGATTGGAGCATGGCTTTGATACACAGAACTTTGCAATAGGATATGTTAGAATATAGAAATATAGGACCTTTATCAGACTTTGTAAACATTGGCATTGTAAATATTCCACTTTGTGCAATTGCCTAAAGATTTTTTTTAAACATGCATGACTCTCGATTAACTATATCACCTACAACCCTATTTCAGACTTTCAAACAGCCCTCAAATCCCAGACTCATAATTAGTCACCAGGGAAGTTATTAATAAAGCTTAACTACCATCATAAATTCCCAGCTTCTTTTTTATTTAAGAAAATGGATAAATACCACAACAGGCTGATAGATATTGGAGATTACTGGCTCTTATGTCTTGCTACCATTGAATACTGAGTCAATTCTATCTGTGAACTTAATGAATAGTTCTTAATATAACATAATTATGTTTGAAGTACATTTTATAAAGCTATACATACTGATATGATATAATCCCTCAAGGTCTGTGGGATACTTGCAGCTTTCCTATTACGTGACCTGTTTGATGGGATTTGTCTTGCCACTGTGCCTTACAATACTCTGTGTGGCAGCATTAAACATAGTCCAATAAGTCTGTGTTTACAACTGAGGTGTGCTTGTTTCCTGGATACGGTTTCTAATAATCCTCTGATTTAGAAATGAAGACGTTACTCTGGATTCCCCCGGGGAAGCCTGAAGTCAAGTCTATGAATTACTCCTCTAATGTCAGCTCTCTGCGCTCATGCAAAAACAGAAGCCACAAACACACCAACAATATGAATAATGCAAGTATCCCAGCTGTCAAAACAAGGCTCTTAAGATTCTGACATAGGGTTGAGGACTGAATTTGTTTTGGTGGTGGAAAGGGCTTGTTTAAGTTTTTAAGTATATGTCAGGCTACCTACAAACTGTAATTTCTAAATGAAAGCAGTTCGCTGCACATTACGAATGGCAGTGGAGGACATGCATATAAAATGCATGTTATCAGTCATTTATTTTCCTGTTGTTTTAGGTCAAATGTTTGTATATATTAATAAGTAATGATAGACATAAAGAAACATTGAGAAGCGAGAGGGGGAGATCAACATAGAGAGCAAATTGGTAACGCGTAGAAATGGAGTCCGAATACCGAGGTAAAGACAGTTGGATATTCGACGGATATTCACACTTTCAAACCTCAATAGCTTTCAAACTCCAAATAAGTGTCACGATGTTGGAAAAATTGCGCACAACATTGCACAGGTCTTATTTTCACGATTTGGACATTAATTCACTTTCCAAAGCTAATAAACGTGGAAATGTGAGCAGCATTTTGGATTCCGAGTTGAATTAGTTAGGGAGCGTAAACAAAGTACTAACTTTTTTACATTCAAATTTCAATAGCTCCTTGCTCATGTGACCTACTGACTTCAAACAAGGTTCAGAATGTACACTCAGTGGGCCTACACATTGCACACCCTTTAGTTTGTCCATTTTCATCTCACACGTTTTTTACATTAATTTTTCTAAATTTTACATTTCAATAGCTCCTTGGTCATGTGACCTACTGACTTCAAACAAAGTTCAGAATGTTCACTGACTACCCTTCTATATTGCACACCCATTAGTTTGTCCATTTTCATCAAACACGTTTTTACATTAAATTTGTAAACTTTCAAATTTCAATAGCTCCTTGGTCATGTTACCTACTGACCTCAAACTACTTTCAGAATGTCCACGGACTGGCGGAGACGGGTGCCGCGAGGCATCCAGTGCGGTAACGCGACCGATCCTGGAGAAGCTGGCGGGAGCCCCGGGGAGAGTTCTCTTTTCTTTGTGATGGGCAGGGCGCCCTGGAATGGGTTCGCCCCGAGAGAGGGGCCCAAGCCCTGGAAAGCGTTGCAGTTTCGGTATTGTGAGCTATCCCTGGCCCTTGAAAATCTGGGGGAGAGTGTGTAAATCTCACACCAGGCCGTACCCGTATCCACAGCAGGTCTCCAAGGCGAACAGCCTCTGGCATGTTATAATAATGTAGGTAAGGGAAGTTGGCAAAAAAGAGACGGAACTTCGGGATAAGGATTGGCTCTAAGGGCTGGGTCGGTTGGGCTGGGGTGCAAAGCGGGGCTGGGCTCGAGCTGCAGCTTGGGGAGCAGTCGCTCCATCGCCCTCCTCTCGCCACTATTGGAAGTTCGTTGTGCGGCTCATCTCGCGGTCTCTCGTTCGTGGTCTCGCAAGGGGCTGTGTGCGGGGGTTTGTCGGAGAGGTGTCCGTCGGCGGGCCGAAGGCGGACCGGTGGGGAGGTTAGGTCCGGTGGTTGGCGGCGGCAACTCTGGACGTGCGCCGGGCCCTTCTCTTGGATCTCCCCAGCTACAGCGCTCACCAGCCCCACACATTGTAGGTGGGGTGGTCTCCTTAAAGCTCACTAGACTTGAGGCGGAGAATAAACCCATTGGCCCCGCATGGATCTGGCTCATGCCCTACAAAGTGGGGAGAGGTACACATCTGATGTGGGTAGTACCATCCACGCCCATTGGTTTGCTGCGGAACCATAAAATGGACAGAAGAAGTCTAGGTTCCCACTGGGCACGGATCACTGAATGTCCACTTGATGAAATTCAAAGGAGCATAGCCACCTGTCGCGGTCGCACTCAAATCACCCGTGGGGTGACTGTGACCACCTCATGTCAAGGTGCTGGTAAAGGTGGCTCCTATGGCTCTGTCCCGGAGGGCTGACTAGGTAAGCAAATTATTAAAAGGGGATGATTATTTTCTGTTGCTTCTTCTGAACACCCGGTTGATGGTGCCGCTAGATACAGCGAGGGGTATTTGGTTCTCAAGCCTATAAGTATTGTGCTGGCACCTGATGTCGATTGGGTGTAAAAACCCAGTTAAAGTCTGCTGAAGGTTAGTCGCGGGCAACTGATGTCCAGTTTGTAAGACAGAAAAGCCTCTGATGATACCACCGGATGTGACTCGAATAGATGTCAATTTGATGATATCTGACTGTAGCATGCTACCCTTCGCCGTCGCACTCAAACCACCTTTGGGGTGGCTGTGACCCCCTCATGTCAAGTGAGGAAATTCTATGAAGCGGAGATAAACGGCGGGACATAATTAAGAGTCTCTTGAGGTAGCCAAGTGCCTCGTCATCTAATTAGTGACGCGCATGAATGGATGAACAAGAAACGTGTGAGATGAAAAGGGACAAACTAAAGGGTGTGCAATATAGAAGGGTAGTCATTGGACATTCTGAACCTTGTTTGAAGTCGGTAGGTCACATGACCAAGGAGCTATTGAAATTCAAAAATTTGAATAAATAATTTAAAATAGTGCGAGATGTAAATCGACAAAAAAAAGTGTGTGCGATGTGTGTCTATGCCATCGGGTTAGCTAGAACCAGTTTATTAAAGTTTTAGGAGTAATGGTTAAAGAGCTTTTGAAATTAGAAAAATTTGATTTGTCACTATGTTGACGGTCCCTAGCTGCCTTTGGTGGACGTAAGGAAAACTACAGGCGAATATCCAACCTGAAAGTGTCTTTACCTCAGTAGTCTGAATGTAGAGCGAGAATGAGGCAGGCTGTATATATTTGGTGTGCATGGCAACGATAACCTTTATAATGGTTTCTCTCTCTGTTTTTCTGTTTCTCACACACACAAACTGTCATATGAACCCTAATGGAAAACCTTGTTGGAAAATAATGCCGTAATTACGGTTCAATCGAGTACAGGCTCGATTGGTGGGAAGGCGGGTAGTTGTTGAAGACAACTTAGTAAAAAGGGTTCCAAAAGGGTTCTAAGGCTGTCCCCATTGGAGAACCCTTTTGGGTTCCAGGTAGAACCCTCTGTGGAGCTGTTCTACATAGAACCCAAATGGGTACTACCTGGAACCAAACGGGTTCTACCTAGAACCAAAAAAGGGTTCTTCAAAGAGTTATCTATGGGGACAGCCAAATAACCCTTTAAGGTTCTAGAAAGCACCTTTTTTTCCTAAGAGTGTAAGTTAAATGGCAAGCTTGAGGAATGTGCATTATTTTGCCGTGCTAATAGTCTATAAGGTAAATAGGTGATTGACATTCCACTAATAGGAAAGAGGAGAAGGTACAAGGTGCTATGCTGATGATGATACGCGTGTATTCATTCCCATTATGCCTGTAGAATAGGAAACAAAAGTGAATTATGTTATTCTTACTGGATTAAGTTAAATTGGCATTCAGACCAACCTCCTTGATTGAACTTCTGTAAACTACATTACAATGGATGGCTCTCATCTGAAAGGAGACTAAAAGTGTCCAGGAGGACTTCCAGTCAATATACTGCTATAGATCATACACAGGTAATCACATTCCTGCATAGCTGCATTTTGTGTGTGTGCACAACAGGGTGGTGGGAGAAGCTATAGGAGGACGAACTCATTGTAATGGGTGGAATGGAACAGTGTCAAACATGTGGTTTCCATGTTTGATACAGTTCCATTCCAGCCATTACAATGAGCCCATCCTCCTATTGCTCCTCCCACCAGCCTCCTCTGGTGTGCACGCATGAGTGTGTGTGTGATGATAAGTGTGTGTCAAATGGTAATTCAAAATATTGTGCTGCTGTTTGTTGTTGTCAATATAATGTAGCTACAACATACCGGTCTGCTTTAGTGCTTTTATTCCATCATATACTTTGGCACCACCTGCCGAACAGTTCAAGATTAGCTATTTTCTCTGCTAGCTCTGAGAACGGACCAATAGCAGGACAGAAAATCATTGCGTAGACATATCTGGGACATTCATTCAATCACTCGGCTTCGGAGAATTTGGAAGCACACCGACCATCTTTTGTGTTTTATTAAATTAAAACGCTGGTAAGCTTCTTGAGAAATTATTAGTGACTAGCTTTTTGAAACGCATGAAGGCTCAATACAGTTTTTGAGGAACCTAGCTAAAGTAATTGGCATAACGGATATCAGATACTGGCACAACAGATACTAGCTAGCTAACGTTAGCTAGCTAACGTTAAGTAAACTAGTTTGCCCCAATCGTCAGGGTTCAGGCTTATAGTTCTGTGTAGCCATATAACTATTAAACATATGTTTATGTTTTGATAATGACATTTACACACATATGCTCCCATTTATGATTGAATCACAAATAGATTTATAGATGTAGTTAGTTCAGCTACACAGCTTCCATTTTATTTTTCCTATCATGCGCCCATTGATGATGACGTGTAGTAAGTTTATAAACTACGTTAGGTAGCCAGATGGAAGCCTATGAGATTTGCGTTTACTTTGTCTTACATTAACTCTCTCATGTGTACCCAAGAAATGAGGCTTTGTCTGCTGTTTGTGGTCACTCTGGTGTCCCTGGCTCCGGCAGTTCGCGGGGGCGACAAAAAGAAGCTCCAAATTGGTATTAAGAAAAGAGTTGACAACTGCCCCATCAAATCACGTAAAGGAGATGTGCTGAACATGCACTACACCGTGAGTAAAAATTGAGATTCTTCTCTATTTAGACACTGAATGAAAAACATGTCCTAAAACTGTATATATTTTCATTTTAGGCCAAGATGTACTGTTAAGGAGTGTAGGCTAGCTTTACTAGCCTACCTCTTTGACGTCTAAGACCCCATTATATGTAGGGCTGACTCTGGCTGCCAAAACAGTCAAAAAACAGCCAAATACTTCATTTTAACGTGAATTGATTCTCAATTGTTATACGGTTCTAGAAACATAAAGCCCTTTACTTTCATATCACATCAAAATAATTGTACAAATGCTAAATATACACTTACTGTGTAGTGGCGGTCAGTGCTGTTTAAGATCCAATTAAACAAATTTAAAAAATCATGCCCTTTTTTCTATTACAGCATATTGGATGACTCATTCATATTCATTTCACCTAGTTCAATTTAACAGCAATAGGTTTAGGCTACTACTTGATACTTGATTTTCCATATACCCATCATGAAGTTACTACAACCTAGCCTACGAATGCAAGTTTACAATGTAGGTACATACAGGTCTAGAGAGAAAATTCAGGTGACAAACAAACACATGGACAGACAGTGACACATTCAATACTGCCTTGCACACTCTTGCCTGCATCTAGCTGATATAAGGTGTAATCAAAAGTCCAACAGTTGCAAACGAGAGTTTCTATAGGACAAATTCAGGTATGTTTATCCCAGTTTTGTTCCGTTTAAGAAAAGCTTTTCAACAGAATTGGTGGAATGAATACACCCCTGATCACGCATAAATTTATATACACAGTTATATTTCATAACAGCCATGTTGTATTCCTTTTCATATCTAAGCATTCTCCTCCTTTCACCTTTTACTTTTGCTTGTCGACTTCAATGCACAACACATCAGATGTATGTATACAGAAGAAAAACCTTTTCAAACCATATCATAACCGCTACACAGCCTACATCGTTGTTACCATATTAGCTAAAGTAATGTCATAGTCAACATAGCTAATAGAACTAACGTGTCAGTAAACTCGCTACAATCATGCAGTAACGTTAGTGTACAGTCAGTAAGCAGTTTAGCCCTTACACCGGCGGCTTACCCTGACTTGGAAGAGTTCCAGTGTTGTGTTGGATAGCCATAGCCAGCTAGCTAACGTAGCATCCCTCTGTTTGAGTAGGGTGTTTGAGTAAGAAAAGCTAGCTAGCTGCATTTGCTAGCTAAGTAAGTGAAACTGAAAGTTAAAAAAAAAAATGGGCAGATTCGACAGATTTCCACCTAGCCCGGCTTGAGGATTCGAACCAGCGACATTTTGGTTACTGGTCCAACGCTCTTAGCCGCTAGGCTATCTGTTAAACTATTGTCTTGCTCTCTTTTGGAGTCAACTACTTACCACATGTTATGCACTGCAGTTCTAGCTAGCTGTAGCTTATGATTTTAGTACTAGATTAATTCTCTGATCCTTTGATTGGGTGGACAATGTGTGTTTAGTCAATAACTGTTTGTCTGCAGGGAAAGCTGGAGGATGGAACAGAGTTTGACAGCAGCATTCCAAGGAACCAGCCCTTCACCTTTACTCTGGGAACCGGACAAGTCATCAAAGGCTGGGACCAGGGCCTGCTCGGGTTGGTGCCTGTTTTTTACTTTCCCCCTGTTGACTACTAGTGTCCTCATGCATTGGATGACTTGTGAGGACTTACATTTGCAGACAGTGTAAAAACTATAGAGTGATGTTCTTTTGGATATAAAAAAAACATTGTTTTCTGACGTCTGCATGCAAGGTTCTTAATCCATCAATCCCACTTTCTCTCTTTAGAATGTGTGAGGGAGAGAAGAGGAAACTGGTCATCCCCTCAGAGCTCGGTGAGTTTGCCCACTGATACTTCACATTTCACCGCCCCAATGACCACTGATACTTCACATTTCACCGCCCCAATGACCACTGATACTTCACATTTCACCGTCCCAATGACCACTGATACTTCACATTTCACCGTCCCAATGACCACTGATACTTCACATTTCACCGTCCCAATGACCACTGGTACTTCACAGGCTTCACCACATTACTGCTGACTGAATTTAGGTCATTTTATATTTTATTGCACCTGCTTAGATTTAGGCAAGATAAAAGTCCTGCCTTGTAGTCCATTTTCCTACACTCCCACTGTTCTGACCTCTCCATTCACATTCCTTCTTTTGTAGGATACGGAGACAGAGGAGCACCTCCTAAGATTCCAGGTATTTTGGATATTTCTCTAGATCTACCACTGGCTTGCTCTACAAGTCAGTCTCTGAGGTAACCATGTCTTTATTGTGAATATCTTTCCACCATATTAGTTTGTAACTACCCTGTGTCTCCAACAGGTGGTGCCACTCTCATTTTTGAAGTGGAACTACTCGGCATCGAGAGGAGGTCGGACTTATAGTGAACATTAACTTAAAACAAAATAAGCTGCCTGTTAGTGCTGTTTTTAAGTCACTGTGCCTGCCCTACCATAACTTCTTCCTTAACTCCTACTTACCCAAGACAAGTTTCTCTTTACCATTAGTCGTTGCACTGAAATACTGTATAGTGCTAAAAGCTGTTGAAGATCCTACATAATATAGATACTATTCAACTATAGCTAACATCATATGTAACTGTGGTACTCCCTGGTGAATTTGAACTCCAATGCCTTAAACATAACATTTTTGCAAGCAAATAATAATTTTTAGTTTCGCATTCAAAGTTGCCCCTTCATCATTCCAGTGTTATGGTTTTCTGAATGTGAGACCAACTAGCTCTTTGACTTAAATTAATCGTCATTTTTGAGTAATTTACTAGCCTGATAAGTGTGACTTACAGGGTACGTATCATGCCGAGGGAACTGGTCGAACAACACACATGCAATATGGTAGCACAAGATAAGCGATAGTGCACTGTTCAATGGGTTTTTAGGCTTTATTGAATGGAGTATTTGTAAATTAATTTTAATTTTGGAATTCCAATTTCACTTCATTGGTATGTAAAACTAGACCAATGTTCATGTTTCAGTTTTTTTTAAATTGATTAAAGATATTTGGATTTTCAAAGTGTGACTGCTAGTGTTTTTTTCCTGCAAGATATTTAGCTACAGTACATTACAATAACATCTAAAGTGCACGCAAGTCAGAGTAGGTAAAACACGTATTGAATTTTTATTAAAATGTAACAAATTGTTAAACAGCACCATTAAGTATTGCTACATTACGTCACTACAGTTTTGCAATCACATCTTAAACACACACACCACAGATTATGCAGTCACCTACTGTACCTCCAGCACTCTAAATTAACGCAGTAACCCAGTTCATGATTTGATTCAGTCTTCAATGTGATGCAGGTTCTAGGAGATACACTGCGAATCTGGTAGTTAAAAGCCTGCCCAAAATAACATCTCAATGGGGGTCCAAAAGATTAAGGAATTATAGTAATGAGGTGTACACACGCGGGCGCAGCGAAATGCAGGACCAATTGTCATACATTTCAAAGACATTGCTTAATCCACAATAGTCGATACAATCATTGCCATAGTCTTCTAAGGCCGCAGTGCTTACTGTATGGTTAATGACTAAGTTTTTTGGGTTTGAGAAACAAGTAGAAAGGCCTTTGCTTTATATATCTTTTTATCTACTTGGGTCAGGTCTGAGAAACAGACCCACCCCGTCACTCTCAGGCACCAGGGTGGAGGATATGGAGGAGAAAACAGTTGAACCATATGTTATAGTAGGACTCAAAAGCATTCACTGTAGTGACAGTTCATGTCATGGATTTAAATGGGCCCTAACACTAATTTGCAAATGTTTTCTAGAGTCAGTCATGCATTACTCCCATAATGTCTATTTAACAATGTGCACAATGAAAACACGTAGGCTACTGATGTTATTACACTACCTTGTGTGGCATGCTGGTGTTTGTCTTCGATAACTGTCCACACTTGCTCATGTCAAAGGTATAACAAAGAAAAGCACTGTAGTCCAGTGTGAAATCTTGAAAAGCCCTTCATGCTTCCCTTTCAAAAAATATATTAGACAGATGACAGTGCTCGGCTTGAAATCATTAAACAGACTTAACTACCATTTCCCCAAATAAACCATTCTCGAGTAACACTTTGCTTCTCTATAAATCCTAGTTAAAATGGCATCGTAAAAATGACATGGCTCCAACTATTACCAACCAATGACAGTTCACTATTTCTAGCTGTTACTATACATACAGTGATGTTGACTAATCAACTAACCAATGAGTTACATTTGTTAGACCGCATAAAGTTGCATCTGTCATGACTCACTATGAGCTGTCATGAGGTTTATGTACTTGTCATGCTTTGCTGGTGACTTATAGCTCAAGTTAAATGTTGTCATGTTCTTCCTCCATGTCATCAGTTTATCAATGCTGTACTATATTCTGATATTTGAACACGCATCACTTACTACTGTATATGTATAACATGATTATAAATCCACAACAAGTTTAAACAAAGACAGAGACATAGTAATCCCTGCTGCAGAGATTTGATTGGTCGATCTTCTTCCCTCTACCAATCCTGCTGATTGAAGGATTCTAGGTGCTGAGGGTTTCTAGCTGGGTGTCCCTGTGTAGAACTGAGTTGTAATCGGTTGGGGTTGTTCTGAGGCTAAGGAGAAGATTTTTCATTCTTTTTGGGCGGAGTGCTGAGTTTCTGCAGACCTTTAACCTTCTCTAGGAGAGCCGTGACAAAGTCCTGCAGTAAATGAACAATGGAGGGTGATGTGAGACTGAACAACTTATCATACATGTTACTGTATTACTCATTTATTTGAGAAACTCAGTCAAAACGGAGTTGGTTCCAGACAGTTATTTTCAGTTGATCAGTCACTCTAATGCTGGGTTTAAAGCTTAACAGGAGCAGATAATAATCTTATTCTAATTTTGAACTTACATCTGTAGGTTTGTAACAGTCAACCAGCAAACCCTGCAAAACAGTACGAAGTGAAAGAGGAAATTAACTCCATTAGAAGAGCCGAATCCTAACTTGAAATCCACATGGGTAACTGTTGTAAATGCATGTAATGATATGGGAGATTTCCCATCAAATTTTGAGATTGACCTAAAGTAAGGATTCAGCCCTCGATACAAATGAACAATAATGGATTTGTATTCAATATAGAATAGGGTTTAGCGGTCACCTTGACCCTGGATGCCCGGTCTCCATCAGTGGGCATATCCAACAGCTCATCCACATCAATTTCCAACTCTGGAATCTCCTCCTCCTGAGAGAGGCAAAGGCAGTGAGAGAGACAGTGATGGTGATAGACACAGACAATATAGAGAAAACAACAGAGAGGGGAGAGTAGAAAAAACTGTAATGAATATATCAGACAGCCTAAGGATCAAACAAAATATTTTTGCACAACAGTCTCACCTCTGAACATCCTCCATAGGTCCCCAATGTCCCTAGCTTCCTCCCTCTGCTTCTCAACACAACAGGATGGGCTGAACCCCCTATGTAGTGTGTACTGATAATACACACAGACTTCCTGACTGCTGTCTACTCAATTGAACATGACTGTTTAGAAGTAGCCATCCCTATAGAAATACAACATTACAATACAATCTCCAGTTAGTACATTGTATTGCTGTTTACATGCCTATAATCTACAGCCCAAGGACCTAGTCAGGAGGTCAAATAGTAGTTACAAGAGCACACACTCATATAACATAGGCCAATCAGAAAACACTCAGCATCTCCTCTGACCCTGGCACAACCCTGAGGACCAGAGTTGCCTAAATCAAAACACTGATAAATCACATTCATATCTCCCACTATATGTCACCCTCTGCTCCAGCCAAGGTCATTATTAGTCCAATTAGCACTTTGCTAGTCCAGTTGGTCTCTCTGAGGACCATTTGACATACGTAATGGTCAATGTCATTACAGTCCAATAATGCGTAATGTGCCGGTGCTGCATGTTTCTTCTCTACCTATAATGTTAACCATGTTATTCCCAACTTATCTGATGCATAGGTGCTGCTGCAACACTTTTATGTGAATAGTTCATGTGTTATTGTGTGTCAAACACCTGATCAATTCAGTGGTCAAGACCAGTGGTTCCCAACTCTGGTTCTCTAGTACCCCCAACAGTACACATTTTTATTGTAGCCCACTGACAAGCACACCTGATTAAACTAGTCAACTAATCATCAGGCACTCAATGAGTTGAATCAGGCATGTTTGTCCAGGGCTACAACATAAATGTGTACTGTCGGGGATACTCGAGGACTGGAGCCAATGGACTCTAGACATGTCTAAGGGGTGCTGTAAAAAATATGTTTACAGGGATCATTCATGTAGATGATCACCTCATACTTGTTCATGCAGAATACATCACAAACATGTCATGCTGTGCACTGTCATTCAGTGTGTGCCAACGCATTTCCATGGAGAAGTAGAGAGGGTGGGGTGGGATATCTATCCATAATCAATTCCATTTCCTTTGTTAAAGACAATCAGGCATTGCCATTATGTAACATTTGAAGTGGTCATCACATGCTAATCCAACAGAGTAGACAGGCTGTACTGTAATTGCTTTGCAGGTGCAGTGGCCATAGTACTCAGTGCCAACCGGCCTATCATCCTACTTATCAATATATTTTATTGAAACAGCACATTCTGTCCCTCGCTACCTGAGCAGACACCTAATTTATTCAATTGTTTAGTACAGTATTACAATTATGTGGCCACGCCCTACATTGTGTCTGTAATTCCCACTCATATTTGTTTATATTATTGTAGCCCCTAGGTTTTAATATTACTGCAATCCTATTGCCTACATCAATCCCAATCAAGGTAGAGATAATTGAAAACAAAAAACGAATGGGGAAAATTCTACTGTAAACAAATAATAGATTCTGTCATTGCCTACCTCACAGTCGTATAAATCCGTTAACTGCTCAATTATCCACTCCTCCAAATTGAGTCGCTTCCTCAGCTCTTTTCTATCGTATTTCACGGTTACCCGGCCTTGCTTCTGGACGAGTTCTGAATCCTCGGTACCGGGAGGCGTTTGGAAATAAACCCGCGCTTGAGCGGTTGAGTCCTGGCTTGTTAACGTCGCCATTGTCCTATGCCCGTCTAGATAAGACCGGTTCGAAATTAGATGCGGTTATTCGACGTTTATTTCTTATCAGCAGTTTAAATACTGGGTATGCAATACGCTATTGTTCTCTCTGACCGAAGTTGCATTGTATTTTCCAAAATTATTGAGCTTCTCATTAAAATAATTTAGGCTAGAATACTCACGCAAATACTTCAAACAGATTAAATTATAAATTATCGATTACAAAAGATGACAGGCAGGTAAAAAATAAGTGAGCATACAGCACATTCACCTCCTTCAGCTGTAGGCCTACAGTCCTATACTGCTATAGGCAAAATTGTTGCACAGTCCAAATCCGGTATTAGGCCCTGCCACTTGGTATATTCTAACACATCGTTATAAATATTAAATGCATTTAATTGTACCTGTAGCCGAAAAAAATCTTATAGATAAATCACATGGAAATAACTCTTACGTAATGCATCATTGTAGACTCACAATCGCTATATTTCTATTTTGTACCAAATGTCAATGATTATGAATCATGCACCTTTACTTCAGCTTTTTATGGTAGGCCACCCCATTGTGACCTATATTGCATTCGGAAAGTATTCAGACCCCTTGACTTTTTTCACATTTTGTTAGTTACAGCCTTATTCTAAAATTGATTACATCGTTTTTTTCTCTCCATCAATCTACACACAATACACCATAATGACAAAGCAAAAATAGGTTTTTAGAAAGTTTGGCAAATGTATAGAAACAAGAAACCTGAAATATCACATTTACTTAAGTATTCACACCCTTTACTCTTTACTCAGTACTTTGTTGAAGCACCTCGAGCACCAGCCTCGAGTCTTCTTGGGTATGATGCTACAAGCTTGGCACCTGTATTTGGGGAGTTTCTCCCATTCTTCTCTGCAGACCCTCTCAAACTCTGTCAGGTTGGATGGGGAGAGTCGCTGAACAGCTATTTCCAGGTCTCTCCAGAGATGTTCGATCATGTTCAAGTCCGGGCTCTGGCTGGGCCACTCAAGGACATTCAGAGACTTGTCCCGAAGCCACTCTTGCTTTGTCTTGGCTGTGTGCTTAGGACCGTTGTCCTGTTGGAAGGTGATCCTTCGCCCCAGTCTGAGTTCCTGAGTGCTCTTGAGCAGGTTTTCATCAAGGATCCTGACTAGTCTACTAGTACCTGCAGCTGAAAACATCACCACAGCATGATGCTGCCACCACAATGCTTCCCCGTAGGGATGGTGCCAGGTTTCCTTCAGATGTGAGGCGCTTGGCATTCAGGTCAAAGAGTTCAATCTTGGTTTCATCAGACCAGAGAATCTTGTTTCTCAGGGTCTGAGATCCTTTAGGTGACTTTTGGCAAATTCCAAGCTGACTATCATGGGCCTTTCACTGAGGAGGGGCTTCCGTCTGGTCACTCTACCATAAAGGCCTGATTGGTGGAGTGCTGCAGAGATGGTTGTCCTTCTGGAAGGTTCCCCCATCTCCACGGAGGAACTCTAGAACTCTGTCAGAGTGACCATCGGGTTCTTGGTCACCTACCTGACCAAGGCCTTTCTCCCCTGATTGCTCAGTTTGGTGGGAGGCCAGCTCTAGGAAGAGTCTTGATGGTTCCAAACTTCTTCCATTTAAGAACGATGGAGGCCACTGTGTTCTTGCGGCCTTCAATGCAAAAAAAATTTGGTACCCTTCCCCAGATCTGTGCCTTGACACAAACCTGTCCTTCGACCTCATGGCTTGGTTTTTACTTTGACATTCAATGTCAACTGTGGGACCTTATATAGACAGGTGTGTGCCTTTCCAAATCATGGCCAATCAATTGAATTTACCACAGGTGGACTTCAATCAAGTTGTAGAAATATCTGAGTTGTCAACTAATGTGAATTCAACATGAAACCAACCAAACAGTTCAACCTGTCATTGGATTTAGGGGTGGATTGAAATTTACATAATGGTTACCTGAAGGAAATTGGGGAAGGGTCATGCTTTTTCAATTTCAGTCAAGGAGAGGGTTTAGTATTTTTTTGTATCTAGTCCAGGGGAGGGTCATGTAATTTGTAATTGATGAAATTTCAATATTTGTCAGTGTTTTTGAATGAGTTGCTTATTAGGCTGTATCGATGTGTGCCCAATTCCGCCCCTCATCTCTGATTCTCAGCTGGGGATATATCAAGTGCGCCTATAGGCTATTTAGTGTGGTCTCAATCAAATGATCCATAGCCTATATGCTATGAAGTGCATTCTCGGAGAAGCACAGAGCAAAGTTATATTTCTAAGAGAGCTGCTGGGATGGAGTAAATATATCTAGGCTGCATTACACACTGCAAGGGATATTCCCACCCTGAGCCCCGGCCTGCTCTGCTGTTGCTGATCAAAAACATTTTTGTGTTCTGCCTAACCAATGGTTGTACTGTGTAGGCCTAAGATGTCAGTTCAGGAGGAAAGTCAAAGGCTTCTTCCAAAATGTTGTATTTATTTGGCATAGTCCAAAAAATCTTGCCCGTGGACTGACCTTTAGTGACCTATGTTCTGTTCAGTTTGAAAAGGAGAGCGCAAAGATGAGGAGGACCGGAGGTCAACTTTGATATCTTGCTACTACTATAATTGATTTTATGAAATGTCTTAATTTTAAATAGACTTTACTGATAACACGAGGGCTTTGTGTTGGAGCCTATTCCTATTTAAGAAATAAGAGGTAGGCCTACCTGTTTGACAGAAGAAATTAGGCTGCTGCTATATCAATACATTTGTCAGTCAATGACTCCACTCTTTAAATAGCCTGTCATTGAAGGGCTGTTAAGTTCAAACCAAGACTTGAATTTAGAGGGTATGCCATATGTCTACTTTTTCTTAAAGAAAATGGCAACTAGCACAGGCCTAACCCTAGTTAGCTTAAGATTTTGAAGAAAATAAAACGTATCTGATTATGTAAAGTGATCTATAACAGTGCTTTGGTCCACAATGCTTTATGCTAGAAATAAACTGTAAAATACCTGGAAAAGACGTGATTCCGATGCATATTAGGATATCATTGTTTTGTTTCTTTGACATTCAGAGGCTGAGCTACATACAACCTTCTATAGCTGAGGAGACAAAACATTTACTTTGCCTGGGAAGTAATCTAATTCTGTCACCATCAATTGATTAAGCTATTCACTTTCTGTACAATATAAGAGGTTTTAACACAGACAGCTTCTAGGGAAACACTTAAGACATTCTCTCATTGGGTTAAGTCACGGAGGAAGAGTAGTCAGCCGTTAACCTTCCATTTTTCTGCATCATAATCTGTCTGGAGTGGAAAGGTAGACCTAACTTTTGAAAGGACTATGCCCAGATTCCTAATGATGTCTCAAATTTATTTATTTGCAATCAGGGACAGTTTTGTTGCAAACAAAACACACTGATTTGGCATTGGAGAAATATGATAAGATGAACTCTCTGTCCGTTCTTAGCCTGTAATTTCAGTAATTTATGTGGTATTATTTAGGCTGGGTTTCTGTAGAGCACTTTGTGACTTCTGCTGATGTGAAAAGGGCTTTATAAATACACTGATTGATTAAAAAACATTCTGCTTTTATGTAAAATCATGTAGAATTGCGTGAAATGTTTACAAAAATAAAAAAATTCTCGGACCTGCAAATACAATGATAGATTCATGCAATGCTTTTACTATAAAGTAGATAATCCCACTTCTGCTCAACCTTCTGTCACGCAGCCCTGTGCACTATCAAAATCCCTGCGTTGCCATGTAATGCTTACAGGACGGTTTCTAACAGTGCACATCTAAGGCTCTGGTCTGTCCAGGAAATGAGGATAAACAGTATACATGGTCTCTGCTATCCACTTTATGTTTTAATTATTATTTGGGTTATAGGAGAGGGTCACTTTTTTTTCAAGCGTTCATGGAGGGTTTAGGTCAAATCTATTTGTCTGAAGGGAGGGGCATCCGTTTTCATTTCAGAGGCCCGATTTTCTCCAAGTAGCCCTTATTATCAATAACGTTCACTCCCTTAGGTTAAATTGATTACTTTTTGCAAATCCAATCAGTTTTCCACGTTGACGCAATGTCATCACATGTACTTTTTTGGTTGAAATTATGTGGAAACAACGTTGATTCAACTTGTTTTTTCCCAGTGGATATTTACACAATTGTAATGTGAAATCAACACTATGAAGAAAACAAGATAAGTGAGAAAGGTCATTGTGAAAAAGGTAGGCCTACCACCAGAGGTCAGACAGCAACCATTATTCCTATCTGCAGTACCTGGGAAGCAATGCCTCATCCTTACCATTGTTGACAGTGTTGTCATTCCACCACTGGAGGGCCAGAACAGTGGCATGAATGATACTGTATCTATGAACACAGAGGCCATGGGGATAAGGCTGGCTGATATTGAAAGAATATTAAGACTCAGATTAAATGGAAGTGGTGAGGGAAGCAGGGGTGAAGATCAACCGAAGCAGGGGATTTGGTCATGCTTGGAGCTTGGTGAAGGGCAACTGTAATGTTTGATAAGATGAAAACACTTCTCTGGAAATGTGGTTCCAAACCACGTCCTCTATCATCATACCATATCAATATGACATGGTCCCAACGGTTACTGAGATACAGTCTGGCCAAGAAACACCTACCTTGTTGAGCCTTCAGATGGCATCTTTTCTTTCCAGCCGGGCTGATGGTTGACAGTGGAGCCAGTGGAGTATCCCAGCTGTACAATATCCTGGCTGAGAATGTGCCTGAGCAGGACCTGCAAATTCTATCTGTTTATTGCAGTCTGGGGGGATTTCAGAGTTTGTGTACCTCATCCCTTCATCCCTAATGCAGCATGTCATTGGCTCAGTGGCCATGTGTATCAGTGATCTAGATTAGAGCAGTATGGTCCTCCATGGCACAGATTCCTCCTCCCTCCTCATTCTCTGTGAATGCTCTTTGTCAAGTGAAGATTGCACTGTCCTACAAAAAGCCAATAAAAAATACATGAGGATTTCACAGGAGTGGCTCGGTTGTTTAAAAGTTAATCAGCAAAATGTAGCAAAGTGTAAAAGCTCTTCCTTAAGTGTGTGGAGGGGGTTGAGGGTCAAATCTACCATAACAGAAAGCCTTTTAGCTTTAATATTTTCTCTCTCTCACAAGTTAAAAAAAATACACACAAACATGAACTTTCTAAGCAGAATATCAATTCCATTTTCAACAATCTGACAGCTGTGGTGTCTTACTGTTCAAGGGTTATGCTGGTACTGATGTGATTATCATTAAGTGTGTGGAACTCTAGCAGGGCATTTTCACTTGATTTAGGCACCAGACATTTGGGAGAATGGGGATGGATTTAATCCGTAGGGCTGAAGTTCAGTGTTACAGTGTGATTGAAATTTAAAGGCAATGTTCCGGCGCTATTGGAGACTGCATTCACGGTAAACACTGCATATGTCGGCTCAATATGAAATTTCGATCGCACAGTCTTTAATGCTTCAGCGAGCCTCCCCATGACATTGTTTCTCATCTTACCTGAATTATTTGTGCTCTATTGCAGCACAAATAAAAAACACTGGATCAAGTGGTGCTACATACAGTAGCATAGCTGTGTATCAGAGTAAATCAAGTGGGATAACATTAGCCATGTCTTTGGGTTGCTTTTCTCTGGGTCGTTGTCCTGTTGGAAGATGAACCTTCACCCCCAGTCTGAAGTCCTGAGCACTCTGGAGCAGGTTTTCATCAAGGATTTCTCTGTACTTTGCTCCGTTCATCTTTCCCTCGATCCTGATTAGTCTCCCAGTCCCTGCCGCTGAAAAACATCCCCACAGCATGATGCTGCCACCACCATGCTTCACCGTAGGGATGGTATTGGCCAGGTGATGAACGGTGTCTGGTTTCCTCCAGATGTGGGGTGTCATGTGCCTTTTACTGAGGTGTGGCTTCCGTCTGGCCACTACCATAAAGGCCTGATTGGTGGAGTGCTGCAGAGAGAGTTGTCCTTCTGCAATGTCAGTGACCATTGGGTTCTTGGTCACCTCCCTGACCAAGGCCCTTCTCCCCCGACTGCTCAGTTTGGGTGGGCGACCAGCTCTAGGAAGAGTCTTGGTGGTTCCAAACTTCTTCCATTTAAGAATGATGGAGGCTACTGTGTTCGTGGGGACCTTCGATGCTGCAGACATGTTTTGGTAGATCTGTGCCTCGCCACAATCCTGTCTCAGAGCTCTAAGGACAATTCCTTCGACCTCATGGCATGGTTTTTGCTCTGTCATGCATTGTCAAATGTGGGACCTTATATAGGCAGGTGTGGCCTTTCCAGATCATGTCCAATCAATTGAATTTACCACAGGTGGACTCCAATCAAGTTTTAGAAACATCTCAAGGATGATCAATGGAAACAAGATACACCTGAGCTCAATTTCGAGTCTTCGAGTCTCGAGTCTCGAGTCTCATTATAAGGTATTGTGTGTATAAAAAAAATATTGAATCCATTTTAGTATGAGGCTGTAAAGCCACAAAATGTGAAAAAAGTGAATTGGTCTGAATACTTTCCGAATGCACTGTATAGTGTAATTCAAAGGCTCTGTGCATCTACTCACATCCACTTTTGATGTAGAATAATATGTGATGAGTAATAGACAGATATATTACTGTACTATTTGATATTTAAATTACTGTATGTGCTGGGTACATGCTATTCGATATGTGCTGGGTACATGCTATTTTTTACAAAACAACTCAAACTCATGTCCCCACAGCAATATCCATGTTCCAATTGCATAAGTCATTATATTAAATTGTTTTCATTTGTGACACTGAACAAAATTATGTCACTGAGCAAAAGGTGTGTGCTTCATGTGTCAGATGACCAACACCTTCAGTTTAGATACATGACAAGCATAATTGAACAGAATGGAATCAATTTCCAATAACAACTATGTGCAATTGATCCACTGACCATTAAGCTGAGTCATGCATGAATTGCTAACATGGCAACTGCGATGTGTGATGGATGACAGTGAATTACAGTGGAGGAAGTTGTTACTGCGGTGCACAGGAAAATACAGCTGGCAATAACAAAGTCTGGCTCAGGTCACTGTATCAAAAAAACTATGTATCAATGTTTTCATCTTATTTAGCACCCTCTGGCAGCCATCATCAGGCTCTGAGTCGCAAGGTTCTGTTACTTTAACTGATTAAGCTCAACAAAGCACAGACATACGGTACACATAATGACATCCCGCTGGGCACACACTGGTTGAGTCAACGTTGCTTCCACGTCATCTCAATGAAATTATGTGGAACCAACTTGAAATAGACATTGAATTGATATCTGTGCCCACATTTCTCCAAGCACATCCCTTAGCTTTTTACAAAAACAGAGGCGGGGTGTCCACCTTGTTATTTTTTCAACTGCGGATTGGCACTTTCAAGACAGCTATATACCCAGATGGAGGGCCACATTAAACAGTTACAACTAAGAGCAGATGTATGTAACAAATCCTCACGGAATCCATTCAAACTACAGGCGAGAACCAGAAAGTTTCACTTGAGGTAGAATCCTTCTCTCAGGATGAGAGGCTTGTGGCAGGTGCGGAGGAGGTTTTCCCCCAGACTTTTTTCAACGACAAAAATAAAGTGTTGCATAACAATACTAATCCTAAACACAAATCCTGGGATACATTTATGTGGATTAGGTGCGCCAGTGTTGGGGAGGGGTACACTGCACGCTCAGAGAGGGAGGAAGGATGGGCAATCTCCCATGCAGAGTCAGCCGCAGGGTTTTAGACACATTTGACAGTCCAAAGACGCTTAGCCCTCACTGAGAAAATGCTGCTTTTCCTTTGGGTGAAGCCGAACATTATTATGCAGAGAATGTGATTCAGCTCAAATGCATTATTAACTACCAGCCCTACATCTATGTTCAAACTTGTCCAGCTCTGGTATTTGATGTGCCTGAGCTCGCGATCATCCCATCAGTATGAATATATACACTATATATACAAAAGTAGGTGGACGCTTTCAAATTAGTGGATTTGGCTATTTCAGCCACACCCGTTGCTGACAGGTGTATAAAATTGAGCACACACCAATGCAATCTCCATAGACAAATATTGGCAGTAGAATGGCCTTACTGAAGAGCTCAGTGACTTTCAACGTGGCACCGTCACAGGATTCTACCTTTACAACTAGTCAGTTTGTAAAATTTCTGCCATGCTAGAGCTGCTCTGGTCAGTTATAAGTGCTGTTTTTGTGAAGTGGAAACGTCTAGGAGCAACAACGGCTCAGCCGCGAAGTGGTAGGCCACACAAGCTCACAGAACGGGACCGCCGAGTGCTGAAGCGTGTAGCCCGTACAAATCGTCTGTCATCGCAACACTCACTACAGAGTTCTAAACTGCCTCTGGAAGCAACGTCAGCACAAGAACTGTTCGTCAGGAGTGTCATGAAATCGGTTTCCATGGCCGAACAGCCGCACACAAGCCTAAGATCACCATGCGCAATGCCAAGCGTCGGCTGGAGTGGTGTAAAACTCGCCGCCATTGCACTCTGGAGCAGTGTAAACGCATTCTCTGGAGTGATGAATCACGCTTCACCATCTGGCAGTCCGATGGACAAATCTGGGTTCGGCAGATGCCAGGAGAACGCTACCTGCTCCAATGCATAGTGCCAACAATTATTTTGCTTTTATTCCCTTATCATCCTGGCCCAGTCATATTGCTTTAGAGTCCCTGCTTTAGTGTCTCTGCTGCAGTTTTTTAAAGTAATTGAATTATTAAGGGTATTTACGGCAGCTCTATCTGTTTTCCCTGTGAGGCCTTAATTCTCTGTTTTCTTTGTCTTTCTGCACTTCAGATTTTTTTGTTCTTCCTTGGCTCTCCCTTTCTCTCTTTAATGACTGTTTTGCACTGCTGTGCAGTTCTCCTGTCTTTGGGGGAATATGTCTGGGTCGGGAACCATCTGTCAGACATTCTGGTGTCGTGACGTTGTAACACCAGATCTTAGAAAGCAATGTCTCTCCCCGTGAACGCATTTATTTGATTTTCATTAAAACTTAGTTTCTGCCATTTTGGAGCTTGAAAGATGAATGTTCATTTTCAAAATGAAGAAATTGTGAAATTCAATTAAGAAACGTAATGCATTAGAGAACAGCAAAACAAAAAAAGTATTACAAAAAATTCTCCCTCATTTCAACATGACTGTGCAATTGGAATATAAGAATGCTTGGAAAGTAATACTCTCTTTCATGTACTCTCGCGCTCACTCATTCACTCACTCATTCACTCACTCAAACACTCACTCACGCACTCATGCACTCACACACTCTTTGTTGGGAAGTATACGCAACCATAGACCAGAATACAAGACAATAATACTGTAGAACAATTACTGAATTTTTAGATGAGTGCAGTAGGTGTTGGGTCGTTCCACCAATTTGGTACCTTTTTAGATGTGTAACTTGGTTTAAAAAAACAAACATTTGATTTCATCAAATTCTGTCATAAAGAGAATTTAATAAAAAAACTTGTTTTCCCATCTCAAGAGGTAAATGAATAAAAGAGTATAGTAAGTGCCAAATACAATAACACAGTTGACCGTAACACAGTTGACCGTAACACAGTTGACCGTAACACAGTTGACCGTAACACAGTTGACGATTTCATCTTAAATCAGCCATAAATCCTCTTGTGACAGGGGAAATGTAAGTTTGTGTGCAACAGGGAGAGGGGCAATTGGCTGCAAGCTTCACACAAAAAAGAAATTTTTTAAAATAATGTAGCCCGTCTATCTATTGGTAACAGTACTGACGTGTTAGGCTCGACCTGCTCAGTTTTCCACCACAAAACACCAAAAATCGTAGATCCAGCTCACCTGCTTTTACACTATGATTTGACTATTAGTTGTTCAATGTTTATTTTGATTACATTTTTTAAAATTATAATAGTTTCGTCATATTAAAACGAGAGTTCAGTTGACGTAACAGGGTTGACCTTAAAATGAGGGAGGGTGTACTGAGGGACATGTCAAAATGCAGAATTTTGTAACTTTAGCAAGTCTTTATTTATATTCATTATCAGATTTATTGAATTCTCTATGTGGTTTATATTAAAGGGAACTTCACTAAATATAACAGGCTTTTCAAATTCTAAATTGGGGGACAGTTTCTAATTAAAATATCAAAGGGACACAAAAGGCACTCATTTCGTGGAACAACCCAGATATTTCTATCAAATAGTATTTAATTTAAAACCAATCACAGATTGTCGAAGGATTGCTGAAAATACAAACTGGCCAGTGTAATGCATCAACTGAGAGACAGTTTAAATCACAGCACCGTACAAACATCATGCAGAACACAACTCAAACAGTGCATCTCTCAAAATACTTTTTACATAGGAAGTTGAATCATATAAATACATACGCCAACGTATCATATAGTAGTTGTGTTGCTAAACTTTCCTCATGGCGTGGGGGCTCTATCATGACGCATTATCCTAGGGTATGCCCGCTAGTCTTTTCCTGAGTGCGCTCTCTCTGTTTCTCTCTCTGTTTCTTTCTCTCTCTGTTTCTTTCTCTCTCTGTTTCTTTCTCTCTCTCTCTCTCTCTGTTTCTTTCTCTCTCTCTTTCTCTCTCTCTGTTTCTTTCTCTCTCTTTCTCTCTCTCTCTCTCTCTCTCTCTCTCTCTCTCTCTCTCTCTCTCTCTCTCTCTCTCTCTCTCTCTCTCTCTCTCTCTCTCTCTCTGTTTCTCTCTCTCTCTCTGTTTCTCTCTCTCTCTATATATATATAAGATTAACTCTTTCACAATAGTTAATTTACTTTATAGTGAGTCAGAGAGACGAGGAGAATGACCTTAAATGGAAATTACAATCAACACGCTCACCTAACTGCAACAACAACAGACAACACAATGACAGAAAGACAATGACTCTTTGAGAGGTCGCCTAGCAACAAGAAACACAAAAAATACATGCAGAGGTGCACACTTTATCTTGCCTCTATTGGCTACAAGTATATTAATAAATGTATTAAACACACTTCAAAATATGAGCACATGAACTTTTGTTACAGCCCAAGGACCAGAGAAATCCCTTTGAAGCTGCAAAGCAGAAACTTCCCTCCCAGGGGTGCTCATACCTGAAAAACATTCCTTTCCTATTTCTGGTGATTTCGCAAAAAAAAAAAAATCTGATTAAGGACAATATCAACAACAAGGATGTACAGTACTGTGATTTATGTTTAATGTTCAATAGACCAGAATGAATAATACATAGTATATTATAGAAAATTGATTGTTCATATTGACTATACAAGCCCTGAAATTGAATTGTGATCTTTACCCTCCTGTGCTATGCTTGGTATCAAACCAACTCTTGATACTGAAAACTGTCTGGAATAACAATTGAGCTGTGACATTTGACATCTGGCAAGGCTTACGACAGGTCAAGCGTTTAAATTATTTAAATTCATTGCTACTCTCATAGATAACAGATCAGAAAATTGCTTTCTACTGCTGAAACACTACAGTAACCAGCCTCAACTGGGTAATAGGAGAAAAGTTCAACTGATAAAGAGGGGATTGGGGGAAGAGGGAATGCCTGGTTCTGCAGGGTACAAGGGTGGCATGGTTTCACTCCAACAGAGTCATAATTGCACAATTTGAAGTGTTCTGTGGCTTGATTCATATAACCTTGACTTTGGATTGCTCTTTAAAGCAAGCCTGGTCCCTGGCCGTACAGGAACTGGTATGAGATACACAGGCATTCAGTAGAGGCAGACCTTCTACCAGAGTCCTCAACTCTGGTAGAAAGTCAGACTTAGTCACACCTAAGGGCTCTTTTCAATCCGTATCCCGGAAGGTCAGCGTTACAGCTGTGTATATAACCAGCTTCTCATGCTCCAGCTGTGTGCTTCATTCTAGAGGTCGACCAATTAATCTCTACTCTACTCAGCAAACTGGATGCAGTTTATCACAGTGCCATCCGTTTTGTTACTAAAGCACCTTATACGACCCACCACTGCGACCTGTATGCCCTAGTCGGCTGGCCCTCGCTACATGTTCGTCGTCAGACCCACTGGCTCCAGGTCATCTACAAGGCTATGCTAGGTAAAGTGCCGCCTTATCTCAGTTCACTGGTCACGATGGCTACACCCACCCGTAGCACGCGCTCCAGCAGGTGTATCTCACTGATCATCCCTAAAGCCAAAACCTCATTTGGACGCCTTTCCTTCCAGTTCTCTGCTGCCTGCGACTGGAACGAATTGCAAAAATCTCTGAAGTTGGAGACTTTTATCTCCCTCAACAACTTTAAAAATCTGCTATCCGAGCAGCTAACCGATCGCTGCAGCTGTACATAGTCCATCTGTAAACTACCCACCCAATTTACCTACCTCACCCCCATACTGCTTTTATTTATTTACTTTTCTGCTCTTTTGCACACCAGTATCTCTTCTTGCACATGATCATCTGATGATTTATCACTCCAGTGTTAATCTGCTAAATTGTAATTATTCGATTTATTGCCTACCTCATGCCTTTTGCACTCTTTTTTTCTACCATGTTATTGACTTGTTTATTGTTTACTCCATGTGTAACTCTGTGTTGTTGTCTGTTCACACTGCTACGCTTTATCTTGGCCAGGTCGCAGTTGCAAATGAGAACTTGTTCTCAACTAGCCTACCTGGTTAAATAAAGGTGAAATAAATTTATTTTATTTTTTTAAATCGGAATGGCCGATTAATTAAGCCGATTTCAAGTTTTCATAACAATCGGTAATCGGCATTACTGCGTGGCAGGAGACTGCGTGGCAGGCTGACTACCTGTTATGCGAGTGCAGCAAGGAGCCAAGGTAAGGTGCTAGCTAGCATTAAACTTATCTTATAAAAAACAATCAATTTTAACATAATCACTAGTTAATTACACATGGTTGATGATATTACTAGTTTATCTAGCTTGTCCTGCGTTGCTTATAATCGATGTGGTGCCTGTTAATTTATCATTGAATCACAGCCTACTTCGCCAAACGGGTGATTTAACAAGAGCATTTGCGAAAAAAGCACTGTCGTTGCACCAATGTGTACCTAACCATAAACATCAACGCCTTCCTTAAAATCAAAACACAAGTATATATTTTTAAACCTGCATATTTTGTTAATATTTCCTGCTAACATTAATTTATTTTAACTAGGGAAATTGTGTCACTTCTCTTGCGTTCTGTGCAACAGAGTCAGGGTATATGCAGCAGTTTGGGCCGCCTGGCTTATTGCGAACTGTGTGAAGACCATTTCTTCCTAACAAAGACAGCAAAGTTTGCCAAACGGGGGATGATTTAACAAAAGCGCATTTGCGAAAAAAGCACAATCATTGCACGAATGTACCTAACCATAAACATCAATACCTTTCTTAAAATCAATACACAGAAGTATAGTTTTTCAACCTGCATATTTAGTTAAAAGAAATTCATGTTAGCAGGCAATACTAAACTAGGGAAATTGTGTCACTTCTCTTTCGTTCATTGCACGCAGAGTCAGGGTATATGCAACAGTTTGGGCCGCCTGGCTCGTTGCGAACTAATTTGCCAGAATTTTACGTAATTATGACATAACATTGAAGGTTGTGCAATGTAACAGCAATATTTAGACTTATGGATGCAACCCATTAGATAAAATACGGAGCGGTTCCGTATTTCACTGAAAGAATAAACGTTTTGTTTTCTAAATGATAGTTTCCGGATTTGACCATATTAATGACCTAAGGCTCGTATTTCTGTGTGTTATTATATTATAATTATGTCTATGATTTGATAGAGCAGTCTGACTGAGTGGTGGTAGGCAGCAGCAGGCTCGTAAGCATTCATTCAAACAGCACTTTCCTGCGTTTGCCAGCAGCTCTTCGCAATGCTTCAAGCATTGCGCTGTTTATGACTTCAAGCCTATCAACTCCCGAGATTAGGCTGGTAATACTAAAGTACCTATTAGAACATCCAATAGTAAAGGTATTTGAAATACAAATGGTATAGAGAGAAATAGTCCTATAATAACTACAACCTAAAACGTCATACCTGGGAATATTGAAGACTCATGTTAAAAGGAACCATCAGCTTTCATATGTTCTCATGTTCTGAGCAAGGAACTTAAAAGTTAGCTTTTTTACATGGCACATATTGCACTTTTACTTTCTTCTCCAACACTTTGTTTTTGCATAATTTAAACCAAATTGAACATGTTTCATTATTTATTTGAGACTAAATTGATTTTATTGATGTATTATATTAAGTTAAAATAAAAGTGTTCATTGTTCATTCAGTATTGTTGTAATTGTCATTATTACAAATATATATATAAAAATAGGCCGATTAATCGGTATCTGCTTTTTTTGAAAAATCATAATCGGTCGACCTCTACTTCATTCTATATCTAGAGGACTCCTGATATCTCCAGGAGTGATAAGAATAATTTTTGTCTAAATCTGTTGTTGTCTAGTATGGTGTTTTTGCTAGCTAGGGCTGTCTACTTTAAGTGCTTCCTGTCTTCCCAGTAGACTATTTGGTGTGTGAACTGCTGACTGCTCATAACTTGCAGATGATTGTTGACACATCAACCAGGATTAAGGGGCAGGGCAATTTGCGACTTGTTTTGGTAATCAGTGGCTGTATTGGAGGGGGAGGGGTTTCGCCTCTCTTAGGCAATCAGCAATTAGTACCGGGAGGTGTGCTCTTCACCTCCGCAAGGCAATTTGCAATTATTGTTAGTGCTTTACTCTCAGCGGTGGTCGTGTTAGCGGCGGTTTCGGCGCTTAAACTAAAACCGCTGCTGTAACAAAGACGGTTCTGCAGAGTTGTTTGAGGAAGGAAAGAGAGGAAGGCTCCACACCACTCTCTCACTTGATTATCTTACATGGTAATTTATGATGATCTAATTTTGCTCTTTTGTAGCTTTGACAATTGTGTGTTTTCTGTACCTGTTTGCTATTCTCCCTGTAGGCTTTAGATGCTCCCCACCCCTTGGTTTCAACCTTTCTAATTTAGTGTCTGATCTCTGGCAGCGTAGTTCCTCTCAGCCTATGCTGCCCTTCCATCCCTTGACTTTTTGGCCCTGACGGAGACATGGATCACCCCAGAGAACACTGCTACTCCAGCTGCTCTCTCTCTTCATCTGATTACGTTTCCTCTCATAGTCAGAGAGTATCTGGCCGTTGCAGTGGTGGCACAAGGCTACACATTTCTCTATCAATTGTCTATCTCCTCATTGAAATTCCACGCTGTCACTTGTCCACTCAAGCTTAGCATTGCTGTCATGTATTGCCCACCATGTGCCCTTAAAGAGTTCCTCAATGAACTTCAGACCTTTCCTGATGATGGCTCACCGCTCTTCATACTTGGCGACTTCAATGGCAGGTAGCCTAGCGGTTAGAGTGGTTACCCAGCAGTTAGAGGGTTGCCAGTTTGAATCCCGGGTCCGAAGGGAAAAATCTGTCAGAAAGTGAGCTGGCAACCGTGGTGCCGTTGAGCAAGGCACTTAATCCCCCACAACAACAGCTCCCCGGGCACCCAGTGTGGCAGCCCCCCGCACCTCTCCAAAACATATATGTGTCTCTTTCGGAGGGGTTGGGTTAAAAGCGAAAGTCAAATTTTGTTCGGACCTTGTGTGCAATTGACCAATAAAGTAATCTTAATCAAACTCCCCAACGTCTGCCTTTGATTCATTTCTTTCCAACTCTTTCTTTCCCCTCCTTACCACTCAATCCCTACCCAGATGGTTATGCATGTTGCAATTTTCGCTTGCTCTCTCCCAATACTCTCTCCTCTTCTGTCCTATCATCTCTCCCTTCTGCTAAATCCGTATCCCTCCTGTCTCCTGATTCTGCCTCTTCAACCCTACTCTCTTCCATTTCCATATCCGTAGGTGAATCCTGTTTCCATTGATCATCCTTGATATGTTTCAACACCTTGATTGGAGTCCACCTGTGGTAAACTCAATTGACTAGACATTTATTTGGAAAGGGGCACACCTGTCTATATACAGTGCATTCAGAAATTATTCAGACCCCTTGACTTTTCCACATTTTGTTATGTCACAGCTGTATTCTAAATGGATTAAATAGTGTTTTCCCCTCATCAATCTATACACAATACACTACAATGACAAAGCAAAAGCTGGTATTTAGAAATGTTTGCAAATGTATAAAAAAATAAAACTGATATGACATTGACAAGGGTATTCAGACCCTTTACTCAGTACTTTGTTGAAGCACCTTTGGCATCAATTACAGCCTTGGGTCTTCTTGGGCATGACGCTACAAGCACTCCTGCGGTGTCTTGGCTGTGTGCTGAGGGTCGTTGTCCTGTTGAAAGTTGAACCTTCGCCCCAGTCTGAAGTCCTGAGAGCTCTGGAGCAGGTTTTCATCAAGGATCTCTCTGTACTTCGCTCCGTTCATCTTTCCCTCGATCCTGACTAGTTTCTCAGTCCCTGCCACTGAAAAACATCCCCACAGCATGATGCTGCCACCATGCTTCACCGTAGGGATGGTGCCAGAGTTCAATCTTGGTTTCATCAGAACAGAGAATCTTGTTTCTCATGGTCTGTGAGTCCTTTAGGTTCCTTTTGGCAAACTCCATGCAGGCTGTCATGTGCCTTTTACTGAGGAGTGGCTTCCGTCTGGCCACTCTACCATAAAGGCCTGATTAGTGGAGTTCTGCAGAGATGCGTTTGGCCGGGCGGCCAGCTCTAGGAAGAGTCTTGGTGGTTCCAAACTTTTTTTCATTTAAGAATGATGGAGGCCACTGTGTTCTTGGGGACCTTCAATGCTGCAGAAATGTTTTGGTATCCTTTCCCAGATCTGTGCCTCGACACAATCCTGTCTCGGAGCTATACGGACAATTATTTCGACTTCATGGCTTGGTTTTTGCTCTGACATGCACTGTCAACAGAGATTTTGTTGTTGTTGCATTGTATGTGTCCCAATCCACCGCATCTGCCGATGTTGCATTTCCTCATCTGCGGTGAGTGGCAGAGCTACAGCGGTGTTTGACAGACCTTGAGACATCCAGAAAATCGGTCTTCTCACGAATACCTCAGGAGGCTAAAGAAATTTGGCTTGTCACCTAAAACCCTCACAAACTTTTACAGACGCACAATTGAAAGCATCCTGTCGGGCTGTATCGCCTCCTGGTACGGCAACTGCAAGGCTCTCCAGAGGGTGGTGCAGTCTGCCCAACGCATTACCAGGGGCAAACTACCCGCCCTCCAGGACACCTACAGCACCCGATGTCATAGGAAGGCCAAAAAGATCATCAAGGACATCAACCATCCGAGCCACTGCCTGTTCACCCCGCTATCATCCAGAAGGCAAGGTCAGTACAGGTGCATCAAAGCTGGGACGGAGAGACTGATTAACAGCTTCTATCTCAAGGACATCAGACTGTTAAACAGCCATCACTAGCACATTAGAGGCTGCCACTTTAAGGAATGGAACACTAGTCACTGTAATAATCTTTACATATCTGGCATTACTCATCTCATATGTATATAGGTTATTCTATACTATTCTACAGTATCTCATTCACTTAATGTTTACATATCTTGCATTACTCATCTCATATGTGTATATACTGTATTCTATACGTTTCTACTGTATCTTAGTCTGTTCCATCTATATGTATATAGTCTTAATTCCTTCCTACTTAGATGTGTGTGTATTGGGTATATGTTGTGTAATTTGTTAGATATTACTTGTTAGATATTGCTGCACTGTCGGAGCTAGAAGCACAAGCATTTGAGAACAAAAGTTATAAATTCCCTGCTTGTGGTGTGTGATCCATTGAGATGCCAAACAACAAGCATCATGAAAACTTCCTGAAGCATATGTCCCAGGTTGATCAGAGCAGATGGAGGACGAGGAAAGGAGGGCACAGAGACTACGCTTAATGATTATGTAATGTAAGAAAAGTTATTTATGGAGACTTTTACACTGAACAAAAAGTAAACAGTGAGAGAGTAATGAATGTGCAGTGATGGGTCAGGTGTGGCAGTAACTGGAATACTGAATCACAGTAACCAGGGTCTGTCGAGCACATTGTTTTACACTGACAAATGCAGTTCATATTCAATAAAACAATGTTTACCCGTGTGAATCAATAAAAAACAGCATACTGATACAAACATGCGTTCTCGCTGCATGGGAAGAATTACATTTTTTATATATCCTGTAAAATCAGCCACCAGTTATGATTAAAAAGGGCTCCAAGTCCTGATTAAGGACTAAATAAAACTCAATTTTGAACAATAATAAATAAACAACTTTTATTTCCACTGATCATACATTAAGCGTGCATATTAATCCAAATAAAAGCAGCAATGATCATATAATTATAAATACATCTAGAAATAATAACAATGGATCTGAGGATCCTAAATTTCAAAAACAAAGTCTACACACTATCCTTATGCAAATTATAGTAAGGTTTGGCAATCATTTGGTTTTTGTCTTTTTTTCATTACAGTATCATCATAGTTTTGTTTATTTGTTGCCATTTCAAAAACTGTACACAGTATGTGCTATGTTTAGGAAATAAACTAACCGTCAGGTTTTAAAACCTTTTTTTCTCCTCTATGCAGTGCTTTGACATAGTCATGTAGATGAAATATGTTCAAAGCCTGAATGTGACAGAGAATAATGCAAAAAGATTTGTGAGGACTCAGAAGTGTAGACATTTCATCATTAAAATCCATACCCCCATGTTGAGTAAACATTTAGGATGGAATAAAGCAATGCCTTTCATCAAACTCTGAAGACAAGGAGTACATATACATTGAATTATGATTCACATCCACACGCTCACACACTCATACAAAACCCTTGGAAAAAATGTGCTTCTACAGTACATCGTCTCAAATTAAAATTGTAAAGCACACTTTAAATAAGCTGGAAATCTCTGGCAGAGATTGTCTCACGTAGATTAGTGTCCTGTATAAAAAATATCTTGGAAGAAGTCCTTATGAGACTGAGGTTGTCCTCAGACAGAGTGTGGATCAGGGAACCAGGCAGTGATATATTCACATGTTACTGTGTTCAGCTTGGATTCACATCTAGACTTTCACTCATGAGGATAGCCGTATTAAAACGTTACATACAATACTTCAAAATGTTTCTATCATACAATTATTCTTCACTCAATACAACAAAACACATTCACGCTCTCACATGTACACACCTAGTAGTAATATTATTCTTTGACATGATATACAACAAATAGTTTGAGATAAATATTAATATTAATCTTATTAACAAACACAACAGCTTTTCAACTGATCACCATTTCCTGAATAACATCTGACATTATGTTTTGGCCTCAGTGGTTACTAATTCTAATGCAGTACTGTGCCAACTGTAGTTATCCCATTAACTCCTATCACAAGTTATTTTTAGACCCTGTTCAAAGAGAATATGGCACTGTTTTATCTACAAACGCTTACATTGTTCAAACATCTTGACTATCTTGACTTTTCAAAAACGAAAATCGATTTTGAAAATGTCCACAACACAAGCGCACAACGTTGTTGAAAAAGAAGAGGGTTAGGATGGGCTGAGGGTAGTAGTCAATGTTCAGGGCAGAGGCTGAGAACCTTCATGGGAATGACAGTGCTTGTGGGGCTTCAGGGGTTACATAGTTGGTCAACCAGGAACCATGTTCACACATGGGGAGAAGGAGGATCTGGGTCAGCTCTTCTGAGTCAGTGTGCTATCATCTCCAAGAAATTGACTGATTGATTAGGGTCATCCTCTATCTGAATGGAGAGATGCAGGAGACGATCAGTGGGGCTAAAAGAGCTAAGTGTTCAGGATAGACTATAAACAAAATAGGAGCATTCTCAGAAGAGTCAAAGGTCATTTCATTTCCCTCGTTTTGTGCAGACAGCCTATTTAGATAAAGCTATGCCTCAAGGCATAAGTCATCTCAAAACATACACCAAGTCATTAACTGGTGCCAGTACGCTTCCAACAGAATGGCTAAGGCTGCCATCCATGCCATTGTTAATGGGGTAAAAGTCTTCAGAGTCAAGCATCCACAGTAGCAATAATAATAAACAATATAAATACCTTAAAACACTCAGAAAAGTACACAAAAAGGAGAGGGATAGACATGTAAACAATAGGAGACAAGCTCTCTCCTCTCTCTCAGAAGCCTGGCACGTGGCAGTAAGCCTCCAGGGAGGCCAGCAGGATGTAGAGGAACCAGAGGGAGAAGAAGAAGAGGGAGGTGAGGAGTTTCGCGGTCCGCGGGCCCCCCAGTTCTCCCCCTGCCACGCCGGCCCGGCGGCGGTACATCAGCACCAGGACACACACAAACGCCATGATGGTGAACAGGGTGACGGAGAATGCCAGCGAACCAGGCTCTACAAGAAACTTCTTGCCCTTGGTCTTCCAGTAGACGGCCGCAATGGTCCATGCCACGCCGATGCCCAGGAACACGTTCACTGCATTACTGCCCGTTACGTTGCCGATGGAGGCGTCAGCGTACTGGTCCTGGATGGCCGCCACTTTACTGGCAAATGTGTCTTTGTGAACATAAAGTAAGCAGAAATAGATGGTTAGAAATAGGTAACTAATTCTGACACGGACAAGAGACGGATACAGCCCAGAGAAAGAGTGACAGACAGAGAGAGTAGGCTACATAGAGACAGGCACCCACCTGGAACGGAAGTCCCCAGGGCCACAAATACTACGGCAGTGACAGAGTCCTTAAGCCCCACTGTGCAGCCGAAATGAGAGGCCAGGTCCCCGGTCACAGCCGTCAGAACACCAATCAGGGAGATGGACACAAAAAAGCAGGCCCAGCCATTCCAGTACTCTGTGGGCGGGACAAAGGCGAACAGAACCTTCCAGAACACTGTGAGGAAGTGCATGATGTAGTCAAAACAGGACGGGAGGCGCTCCTCCCCACTCTCCTCCTCATCATCATCCCCTGGGGGAGAGAACGAGAGGTGTTTACACATATAGTACAAATCATTCTGATGAGATGCAGCGTTTTATTCAACTTTTACGTGGTACAAAATTACAGTTACATTTTACATTTGAGTAATTTAGCAAGCAGACACTCTTATCCAGAGTGACTTACAGTTAGTGCATTTATCTTAAGATAGCTAGGTGAGACAACCACAAATCACATATTGAGGACATTTTTCCTCAATAAGGTACAGCAATTATCAACAAAGTCAGCGCTAGTAGGGAAATAAAAGTTTCACCTTTATTGCTTTGCTTGGGATAAAGTTGAACTTGACACTGCTTCTTGCATCTATACATTTTCAAACAGCAACTTTGTGTGTCTGTGATTTCATTACTGCTACCTCCCAAAGTAGAGGGTGTGATTTCTCTGCCCTGAACACCACTCCTCTGACTCTCCGTTAATGCAAGAGCATGCAGCGTTAGTGAGTCTGTCCAAGAGATTTAGGAGTGAAGGAGAGAGAGGCACTCACCTGCACTGACAGTGACAGCATTGACAAACTGCTCTCTCCAACTACTGCTGCCCACCACCAGAGCAAGGTTAGTCTTCTTAATCAGCTTATCTACTGTGTTCTAAACAAACAAACAAAAAAAACACAATCAGATTTCAGCCTAGACTAGAGTTTTCAATACATAGAATGGATAGAAGTGTCATATTTAGAGTGGAAGGGGTAAGGGTTGGTTTGATGTTTCCAATTTGTGTGGTAAACAATGTAATCTCGCCCAGTTTGTTCTTCATTTGTTAGAGGGCAATGACCCATCCCTCTTTTTCAGTTGCTCCACTGAGCGGGTGCCCTGGCTGGCCTCTGTCCAGACAGTCTCCTCACAGGAAGAGGGAGGGCAGATCTCGACAGGAGTAACAAGACAGTGACCTCTCTCACTGGCGAAAGACATGCTTATAATAAATGTGACCCGTTTCAGGAACTAGGCGTATGTTAAGATGGCCCCGACAGATATGGAAGCTCTGCTTCTAGCTCCTAAGCAACTTTGTAGTATTTTGTTTTTTTGTGTCTTATATTATTAGCCCAGAAAGTTTTTTGCATTATTACTTTTGGATATCAGAGCGGCGGTAACTCACCAGCATTACGACCAGGAATATGACTTTCCCGATTTGTATCCTTTGTTCGTACCCCCCAGGGCAATTAAACTTATCCCAGAGGCTGCTCCAAGATACAGAGAAAAGGTTTTCGGAGTGGACTTCTAGTCCGAATCAGGAGGCGTGCACACCATTCACCGCTTCTGAGTATATTACTTGCTAATGTTCAGTCTCTGGACAATAAAGTAGACGAGCTCAGGGTGAGGATCTCCTTCCAGAGAGACATCAGGGACTGTAACATACTCTGTTTCATTTCTCTCCGGATATACTGTCCCTGTTCATACAGCCAGCTGGGTTCTCAGTACATCATGCAGACAGGAATAAAGAACTCTCCGAGAAGAAGAAAGGCGGTGGAGTATGTTCATGATTAACTACTCATGGTGTGATTGTGATAACGTACAGAAACTAATTGGTTTAGCTACGGAAATGACAGGAACCTTCCCGCTAGCCATGATTGACTGAGATAATGGATGGGCTGGACATGCCAAGAGATAAGTTTGTATTGGTCTGCCATGTAGCATGTAGATAATCCTTGCTAATCAGCTTTTTCAAAAGATATAAAGTTAGCCATGGAGAACTGCAAAAGTGTTGCTACTGCTCTCATCAACATTGCTGCCCTGAATTTGGCAGGCACTATCGACAAAGATCAGTGGGAAAAGTTGCTTTCTGCACACGGTCAGTACAAACCGGAGTGACTTGAAACAATGTGGGGCAAACAAGCTTTACAAACAAAACAGAGTTAAAGGGGTTCCAGTCTGCTGTGAAGCGTTCATCCATGTATATGTCTAGCTACATTTTCAGCTATTATACATTTCTAATTTAGTCAGGAAGTCATTTTCATTCAAAGTTAAAGGGTAGCTAGTGAACGTTAGCTTGCTAGCTAATGTAACATGTATGATCTTTGTAGTAATATTATTTGTATTTCAGAACCCCATTGGCATTGCTAGTTATAGCATAATGTTAGCTAGCTAGCTAACATTGAACCTAGTAGGTTAGGTTTAGCTACCTGCAGATTCATATTCATATTAATGCCTTCTTTCACCCATCCATTTAGACAAGTGTCTGGGTAATCATCATCTAATAATTATAAAATATTTATAAAATATTTTAATCAGGACACTGTCTATTTATATATTGCTACTATGCAAATATGCAAGTAACTACTTCACTGTACCATTTACACCTTCTGTATGTGACAAATACATTATTTCATTTGATATATTGTTTGTTTACCAGAGACAGTAATGTGAAGAACAACAGGACCTGCACCAAAGTCAGATTAGGATATAGGCCAAGGACTATATAACGTGTATTTTTATCTGGAGATTTTCCTTATTATAGGCTACTACTTTCACCACTTTTTGTCTTATTCTTTGGTTGTTTACAACACTACCTTACTCACTCTGTTTAGCACATGGCCTCACAGAGGGTGTTAAGAGGGTGTGGAGAAAAAACACAATTTCAAATTTTGCAACATAAGACCGAATCTAGGTGGTCGGTCACAAATATGATGCTGCAGGGACAGAGGGAGACAGAGGAGACAGGGGGGGATAGAGAAGAGAGGAGGACAGGGTGGGACAGAGGAGACAGGGGGGGATAGAGAAGAGAGGAGGACAGGGTGGGACAGAGGAGACAGAGGAGACAGGGGGGGATAGAGAAGAGAGGAGGACAGGGTGGGACAGAGGAGACAGGGGGGGATAGAGAAGAGAGGAGGACAGGGTGGGACAGAGGAGACAGGGGGGGATAGAGAAGAGAGGAGGACAGGGTGGGACAGAGGAGACAGAGGAGACAGGGGGGGATAGAGAAGAGAGGAGGACAGGGTGGGACAGAGGAGACAGGGGGGGATAGAGAAGAGAGGAGGACAGGGTGGGACAGAGGAGACAGGGGGGGATAGAGAAGAGAGGAGGACAGGGTGGGACAGAGGAGACAGGGGGGGATAGAGAAGAGAGGAGGACAGGGTGGGACAGAGGAGACAGGGGGGGATAGAGAAGAGAGGAGGACAGGGTGGGACAGAGGAGACAGAGGAGACAGGGGGGGATAGAGAAGAGAGGAGGACAGGGTGGGACAGAGGAGACAGGGGGGGATAGAGAAGAGAGGAGGACAGGGTGGGACAGAGGAGACAGGGGGGGATAGAGAAGAGAAGAGGACAGGGTGGGACAGAGGAGACAGGGGGGGATAGAGAAGAGAGGAGGACAGGGTGGGACAGAGGAGACAGGGGGGGATAGAGAAGAGAGGAGGACAGGGTGGGACAGAGGAGACAGGGGGGGATAGAGAAGAGAGGAGGACAGGGTGGGACAGAGGAGACAGGGGGGATAGAGAAGAGAGGAGGACAGGGTGGGACAGAGGAGAAAGGGGCACATATGAGAGAGGGGTGTGTCTGTGGGGGTTTGTTTGTTTTTGTGGGTTACCTTAAACTCGTACGATTCCTCTATCACCACCTCCAGCTTGGTGTGTTCTCCCAGGCTGGGACAGCCCATCTTGGACATCTCCTCCTCATCGTTGGCTGGTTTGTTCTCATTGGAGTCTCCTGTGAAGCAGAGAGGAGCACTTCAATGTCAAATATCATACCCCCCCCAAAAAAATGCTAACCTCCCCTGTTATTGTAATATTGAGAGGTTACCATGTCTTGGGGTATGATAAAAAATGCTAACCTCCCCTGTTATTGTAATATTGAGAGGTTACCATGTCTTGGGGTATGATCAAAAATGCTAAACTCCCCTGTTATTGTAATATTGAGAGGTTACCATGTCTTGGGGTATGATAAAAAATGCTAACCTCCCCTGTTATTGTAATATTGAGAGGTTACCATGTCTTGGGGTATGATAAAAAATGCTAAACTCCCCTGTTATTGTAATATTGAGAGGTTACCATGTCTTGGGGTATGATAAAAAATGCTAAACTCCCCTGTTATTGTAATATTGAGAGGTTACCATGTCTTGGGGTATGATCAAAAATGCTAACCTCCCTTGTTATTGTAATATTGAGAGGTTAGCATGTCTTGGGGGTATGATATAAAATGCTTACCTCCCCTGTTATTGTAATATTGAGAGGTTAGCATGTCTTGGGGGTATGATATAAAATGCTTACCTCCCCTGTTATTGTAACATTGAGAGGTTAGCATGTCTTGGGGTATGATATAAAATGCTTACCTCCCCTGTTATTGTAAAATTGAGAGGTTAGCATGTCTTGGGGTATGATATAAAATGCTTACCTCCCCTGTTATTGTAATATTGAGAGGTTAGCATGTCTTGGGGGTATGATATTTGTGCATCTGTATTCACGATTCATTTAGGATTATCCGTAATCATGGTAGCATCCACATTAATGTAGAATTGTTTCTTATTTACAATAAAAGTGACTCCAAAATTACACAATACATTATTTACCATTCATTTCTATTGGGCACAAAATAATCTGAAACACAACCAAAGCAAACAGTAAATGCATCCAGCGAATTTATAGAGTCACAAGCTTGATGTAGTCATTGCTTGCTACGAATATGCTATCAAATACTAAACTTTCTACTACTTTAATAGACATATAAGTGAATTTGTCCCAATACTTTTGGTCCCCTAAAATGTGGGGACTATGTACAAAAGTGGTGTAATTTCTAAACGGTTCACCCGATGTGGATGAAAATACGCTCAAATTAAAGCTGACAGTCTGCACTTGAACCTCATAGTTCGTGTCATTTTAAATCCAACATGCTGGATTACAGTGCCAAAACAACCAAAAATGTATCACTGTCCCAAAACATTTGAAGCTCACTGTATACAAAAACGCAATGTCATTTATTTATCAAATTAATTCTCTGTGAATAAACTGTATACCAATGTATCAATACACAGAGTTTTGTGAGGGCGTAAATTAAAAAAAAAATCTCATGCGTATCAGCAATGCAGGAATAATTGAAATGCACCAAAAACATTACATTCGTGTAAAATACTATAATGAATGTGCAGTGAGAAGAATAGCCTGAGAAACAGCACTAACATGGACCAACCACTCTCAGTCTTGATGAAATCCCCGCAAGTCACTAATGTTAATTAATGTGCAACTACAGTATAACCATTTGTACACTCAGGGACATATCCTGGCCATAAAATACATTTTAGTGATGTATTTGTTTTTCAATATATATTTCTTAATGTTACCAATCCCCACTATTGGGTTTATGAAAGCAACATACCACCTATATTTGGAATGAAATAAATGACAGGTTAAGGATGTCATGTGTTGTAATTCTATGTGCCGTAACCTCATCACTTACAACATGGATCTGCCAGGGGCAACAACAAAAAACTACAGCACTTCCACAATTACCATTCCATCCTTCATATACAGATGTTGTGTATAACTGATCTGTGAAATACAACATTTAAGACTGTTAAATCTGACAGCGATAACATGAGGCTGCTACAGTAAATGGCAGCTTTGCACCCGCAGGGCTCTGCACTGACCATGTTTCCGTCCAATCTCCAGCAGCACAGGCTCCCCCAGCTGGATGATGAAGGTCTTGTTCTTCTCATACTCCTCGTCATCAATGACCTTCACCTCCAACAGCTTCCTGCAGATGGGGAAAAACATACATGTTGGGTCAGAGACATAGAACCAGATAGCTCTTTAGAAGGATACATAGACGGAGACAAAGAGAGAAGCTCTTCAGAAGGAGAGAGAGATTGGGACAGAGAAGAGAGAAGCTCTTCAGAAGGAGAGAGAGATTGGGACAGAGAAGAGAGAAGCTCTTCAGAAGGAGAGAGAGATGGGGACAGAGAAGAGAGAAGCTCTTCAGAAGGAGAGAGAGATGGGGACAGAGAAGAGAGAAGCTCTTCAGAAGGAGAGAGAGATGGGACAGAGAAGAGAGAAGCTCTTCAGAAGGAGAGAGAGATTGGGACAGAGAAGAGAGAAGCTCTTCAGAAGGAGAGAGAGATGGGGACAGAGAAGAGAGAAGCTCTTCAGAAGGAGAGAGAGATGGGACAGAGAAGAGAGAAGCTCTTCAGAAGGAGAGAGAGATTGGGACAGAGAAGAGAGAAGCTCTTCAGAAGGAGAGAGAGATGGGGACAGAGAAGAGAGAAGCTCTTCAGAAGGAGAGAGAGATGGGGACAGAGAAGAGAGAAGCTCTTCAGAAGGAGAGAGAGATGGGACAGAGAAGAGAGAAGCTCTTCAGAAGGAGAGAGAGATGGGACAGAGAAGAGAGAAGCTCTTCAGACGGAGAGAGAGATGGGGACAGAGAAGAGAGAAGCTCTTCAGAAGGAGAGAGAGATGGGACAGAGAAGAGAGAAGCTCTTCAGAAGGAGAGAGAGATGGGACAGAGAAGAGAGAAGCTCTTCAGAAGGAGAGAGAGATTGGGACAGAGAAGAGAGAAGCTCTTCAGAAGGAGAGAGAGATGGGGACAGAGAAGAGAGAAGCTCTTCAGAAGGAGAGAGAGATGGGGACAGAGAAGAGAGAAGCTCTTCAGAAGGAGAGAGAGATGGGACAGAGAAGAGAGAAGCTCTTCAGAAGGAGAGAGAGATTGGGACAGAGAAGAGAGAAGCTCTTCAGAAGGAGAGAGAGATGGGACAGAGAAGAGAGAAGCTCTTCAGAAGGAGAGAGAGATGGGGACAGAGAAGAGAGAAGCTCTTCAGAAGGAGAGAGAGATGGGACAGAGAAGAGAGAAGCTCTTCAGAAGGAGAGAGAGATGGGACAGAGAAGAGAGAAGCTCTTCAGACGGAGAGAGAGATGGGGACAGAGAAGAGAGAAGCTCTTCAGGAGAGAGAGATGGGACAGAGAAGAGAGAAGCTCTTCAGAAGGAGAGAGAGATGGGACAGAGAAGAGAGAAGCTCTTCAGAAGGAGAGAGAGATGGGGACAGAGAAGAGAGAAGCTCTTCAGAAGGAGAGAGTGATGGAGACAGAGAAGAGAGAAGCTCTTCAGAAGAAGAGAGAGATTGGACAGAGAAGAGAGAAGCTCTTCAGAAGGAGAGAGAGATGGGGACAGAGAAGGGTGAAGAGACAGAGGTGAGGATAAGGGGTGATGAATATCAGCATGGAAAGATGGAGAGAAAACAGCTCGCTATCTCTTTTTATTTTCTTCCATTGGCTGGATGAGAAAGTGAGAGTGATAGAAAGAGGAAGGCAGGGTGGGAGGCACAGAGCGCAGGTAATTAGGGTTCATGACTAATGAAGAAAGGCACTAAGGCAGGCAGGGACAGAGACATTTCTGGGAACAAACAATTAAGCGGTTAAGCCATATACATTACGGCCATGATGCACACATGCACTCACGCACGCACGCACGCACTCACGCACGCACGCACGCACGCACGCACGCACACACACACACACACACAGCCCCTAATTTCCTCCAACCTTATCACTAGATACCTTTTTAGTTCATGTGTCGTGTCTATGAGTTATCACTTAAATGTAATTCACTATCTTATTGTCCTTTGCATCTTGCCCTGCAACCCAAATTTTCTGCGTAAGCCCTCACAGAGTAAGGAAATCTTCTTTATTGGATGGCACAGTGTTAATCACATGATTTCTCCATACGCCTCACCACATCTCTCTGTCCTCTTGACTAGGTTCCAGTGACCCAGAAAGCCTGTCCAAGTGGTGCCTCATATCAGTGTAAATGTGTCTAAAGCAGCCTTGTCGTTCGATGGACTATTCCCATGGGTGGCTGAACTCTAAGCTCCACAGCAGCCGAGCCAAACTTCCGAGCCAAACAGACAGCGGTGGACAGCTATCCGATAGGCCTATGTTCAGACTGCAGGGCTGTCTCCAGCAGATGGGCCTAGCCAGACAGTGTACAGATAAGAATAGTCCCGGATCCATCGTGCTCCTATGCCCAGCAGACCTCTGCCTCACACAAACAGACACCCTCTGGCAGACAGGCTCTGGTACACACAGATGAGTGGAGAGGTCCCAGGTGTCAACTCCCCCTGTCTACACATTCCCCACGCAGACTGACGGGCCGTCCCGGAAGACAGGAAGAGGTGCACACGGCCTGATGGAGACGGATGATGGCAACAGGAGGAAGAGGAGGAAACGCGAGCAAGCAGGAAAACTGCATTTGTGCATTTATCTCTTTCAGCACGAGGCCTTAATTCCACACTGTGGCCTTCAGGTATTGAATGGCACTGTTACTCACTGGAGCAAAACCTCAAAACAAACACACATCACACACACACACACACACAGTAAGTAGGCCTAAAATAACCACTCCACACAGATACAAATTGACTTACTCCCCTGGGTACACCCCAACAGCACGCTTGCGTCGAGCAGTGCAGTGAATGAAATACCAAGTATGAGACTTTGCATAGTGTTTAAAACTTCTTATGGCTGCAATCCCGGTAACGGGATCGATATGACAACAGCCAGTGAAAGTGCAGGGCGCCAAATTCAAACAACAGAAATCTCATAATTAAAATTCCTCAAACATACATGTGTCTTATATCCTTTTAAAGGTAATCTTGTTGTTAATCCCACCAAAGTGTCCGATTTCAAATATGCTTTTCAGCGAAAGCACCACAAACGATTATGTTAGGTCACCACCAAACCACAATAAGCACAGGCATTTTTCCAGCGAAGGATAGCAGTCACAAAAATCAGAAATAGAGATAAAATTAATCACTAACCTTTGATGATCTTCATCAGATGACACTCATGGGACTTCATGTTACACAATACATGCATGTTTTGTTTGATCAAGTTCATATTTATATAAAAAAAACTGAGTTTACATTGGCGCGTTACATTCACTAGTTCCAAAAACATCAAGTGATTTTGCATAGCCACATCGTTTCAACAGAAATACTCATCATAAATGTAGAAGATAATACAAGTTATACATATGGAATTATAGATATACCTCTCCTTAATGCAACCGCTGTGTCAGATTTCAAAAAAACTTTACGGAAAAAGCTAACCATGCAATAATCTGAGACGGCGCTCAGAACAATAGCCAAATTAGCCGCCATGTTGGAGTCAACAGAAACCAGAAAATACATGATAAATGTTTCCTTACCTTTGATGAACTTCATCAGAATGCAGTCCTAGGAATCCCAGGTCCACAATAAATGCTTGATTTGTTCGATAATGTCCGTTATTTATGTCCAATTAGCTACTTTGGTTAGCGCGTTTGGTAAACAATTCCAAAGTCACAAAGCGTGTCCACTATAACGTGACGAAATGTCCAAAAGTTCCGTAACAGTCAGTAGAAACATGTCAAACTATGTATTGAATCAGTCTTAAGAATGTTGTTAACATACATCTTGAATAACGTTCCAACCGGAGAATTACATTGACTTCAGTTGAGCTATGGAACGGAGCTGCCTCCCACGTGAACGCGCATGGTCAAAGCGTGGTCACCTCATGGCTTTGGTTACTCATTCCTGTCTCCTTCGGCCCCCCTTCACAGCAGAGTCATTAGACAAAGTTCTATTGACTGTTGACATCTAGTCGAAGCCGTAGGAAGTGAAAACTCATCCATATCTCGCTGTAATTTCAATGAGAGCTTGGTTGAAAAACTACCAGCCTCAGAAAAATTCCAAACAGGAAGTGGAACTTCTCAGGTTTTTGCCTGCCATATGAGTTCTGTTATACTCACAGACATAATTCAAACAGTTTTAGAAACTTCAGAGTGTTTTCTATCCATTACCAATAATAATATGCAAATATTAGCAACTATGACTGAGGAGCAGGCTGTTTACTCTGGGCACCTCTGTGTACCTTTCATCCAAGCTACTCAATACTGCCCCTGCAGCCATAAGAAGTTTAACGAACCTACTCACATCTGACATGTTTTGAATGTTGATAGCTACATAATATTGTTCCATTAACTGGGAGTGTGAAATATATGTTGATTTGAATTTTAATGTGCATGCAGATAGTATCCCAGGCTAGACTGTGTGAAAAAGTGCAGCCACAGACTGAATTATGTTCTATTTCTTCAGCAGAGACGCTATTTGTTTTTATACAACTAAAAGTACATTTATGTTGATTTAGAGTCTGGCCTCTTCTCAGATCTGTATGCCTGCGATAAATCAAACAATAAGAGAACAAACTCTCCCATTGCATTTGACTGCAGCAGTCATGATTAAGGTACAGTACCAGTCAAAAGTTTGGACACACCTACTCATTCAAGGGTTTTTCTATATTTTTTACTATTTTCTACATTGTAGAACAATAGCGAAGATATCAAAACTATGAAATAACATATACTGTATGGAATCATGTAGTAACCAAAAAAGTGTTAAACAAATCAAAATATATTTTATATTTGAGATTCTTTAAAGTAGCCACCCTTTGCCTTGAGGACAATTTTGCACACTCTTGGCATTTTCTCAACCAGATTCATGAGGTAGTCACTTCCCACATATGCTGAGCACTTGTTGGCTGCTTTTCCTTCACTCTGCGGTCCAACTCATCCCAAACCATATCAATTGGGTTGAGGTCGGGTGATTGTGAGGGCCAGGTCATCTAATGCAGCACTCCATCACTCTCCTTCTTGGTCAAATAGCTCTTACACAGCCTGGAGGTGTGTTTTGGGTCATTGTCCTGTTGAAAAACAAATTATTCTAAATAAATCACTGACAGTGTCACCAGCAAAGCACCCCCACACCATCACACCTCCTCCTCCATGCTTCATGGTGGGAAATACACATGCGGAGATCATCCATTCACCTAATCTGCGTCTCACAAAGAAATGAAAAATCTCAAATTTGGACTCACCAGACCAAAGGACAGATTTCCACCGGTCCAATGTCAATTGCTCATGTTTCTTGGCCCAAGCAAGTCTCTTCTTATTATTGGTGTCCTTTAGTCGTGGTTTCTTTGCATCAATTCGACCATGAAGGCCTGATTCACACAGTTTCCTCTGAACAGTTGATGTCTGTTCCTTTAACTCTGTGAGGCATTTATTTGGGCTGCAATCTGAGGTGCAGTTAAATGCTGATTTCTGAGGCTGGTAACTCTAATGAACTTATCCTCGGCAGCAGAGGAAACTCTGGGTCTTCCATTCCTGTGGCGGTCCTCATGAGAGCCAGTTTCATCATAGCGCTTGATGGTTTTTGTGACTGCTCTTGAAGAAACTTTAAATGTTCTTGAATTGTTCCGTATTGACTGACCTTCATGTCTTAAAGTAATGATGGACTGTTGTTTCTCTATGCTTATTTGAGCTGTTCTTGCCATAATATGGACTTGGTCTTTTACCAATTAGGGCTATATTCTGTATACCAACCCTACCTTTTCACAACACAAGTGGTTGGTTCAAGAAGGAAAGAAATTCCAGAAATGTACTTTTAACAAGGCACACCTGTTAATTGAAATGCATTCCAGGTGACTACCTCATGAAGCTGGTTGAGCGAATGCCAATAGTGTGTCATAAAGGCAAAGGGTGGCTACTTTGAAGAATCTCAAATATGAAATATATTTTGATTTGTTTAACACTTTTTTGGTTACTACATGATTTCATGTGTTATTTCATAGTTTCAATGTCTTCACTATTTTTCTACAATGTAGAAAGTGAAAATAAAGAAAAACCCTTGAATGAGTAGGTGTTTCCAAACTTTTGACTGGTACTGTAGTTACAAGATAATGTGACGAATAAACAGAAATGCACTACTCAGAATATTAAAACACCAGAGCAATAAGGCAGGCATTTTCCAAATGTCCAATACATTACAGATGAGTGTGTGGGTGGGTGGGGGCCCTGAATTGCCTGGAGCCCTCCAGCTTTGTGTGGGTTACAGTGTGCCTCTGGTACACCAATATATGGGAGGGGAACACTGAAAATGAATTACAGACTGACCAGGATGCCTTTCTCTCTGGTGAGAGAACATGGACAGATAAAACATAAGGCAAAACATAAATGAGTTAAGTTATATTGCCTACAGTCCCACAGGTGAGTGTGCAGAATATTAACGTCAACACTAACACATTAGAGCTGTCAAATTATGGTTTTGCACATGCAGCTGTGGGTGCGGTGTATGAAACACAAATTCATGGGGTTGGCATGGCAACAGGTAGCAATAGTGTATGTTCTGTTAAAAAGTCATGGCCTTCGGCAAGATATCTGTAGTCAGAGCGTGGAAAAGGAAGCAGGAGAGACTAGTAAAAGAAAAAAAGACCTCTCGTATTTCGCTCTCTATTTTTCTGTTGTAATCCATCTCATATATTTTAATTGGTATATGAGACAAGTGCTTCAATTTCAATTTCACTGCACAAGTACAGTGAAATGCCTTTTTTGCAAGCTCTAAACACAACAATGCAGTAATCAGTGTCAATATAGTTAAACATAACATAAGGTAGAACAAAAATAAGAAATAACAAGAACACAAGAACTAAGTAAGCTACAGTAAATACAGGGCCAGTTCCAAAACAATATTATGGCAATTAATACCAGTCTATGGCTTGGGTAGCTGGAGTCTAACGATTCTCCAGGCATTCCTTTCACACCGCCTGATATAGAGGTCCTGGATGGCAGGGAGCTCGGCCCCAGTGATGTACTGGGCTGTTGCCATACCAAGCAGTGATGCAGCCAGTCAAAATACTTTCAATGTTTGAGCTGTATAACTCTTTGAGGATTTGAGTATGGCATGCTAAACCTTTTCAACCTCCTTAGTGATTTGGACACCGAGGAACTTGAAGTTCTTGACCTGCTCCACTCCACTGCTCCTATGTGGACGGGGGCGCGCTTGCCCCCTGTTTCCTGTAGCCCAGTGGCCACCAGCAAGTCAATCTTGAACCTAGTCGATCACCAAACATTTCTGGGGAAAGCCAACAAAGTTTTGCGCTCCATTTTTTATTGGTATTGCGCTGCTCGTGATAGGTGCACTTCATTTAGAAGCCCTGTGCACCATGTAGGCAGTGTTACCATTTTGAACCATTTGATTTGCCTGAAAAGACTCTGCCTACCTGGTAGACCCTGTGGCTAAATTGTGTGCACCTACTGCTCTGTCCAATCGGATAGCTCAAATCATGGTGCCTACAGCTTCCACGATGAGTAACTTTTAAAACAATGACTAGAGAGAGACTGTCAATGAATACAGCAAAGAGCTGCTGTTATTATGAAGCACTGTCAACACTGTTTTAATTCAACACTACTACAAAACATAAAACGCGCTTCTCCCTACTTCCACTCGCGCTACAGCTGCAATGAATGAGTAGCCAGGTGTATCGATAGCCCTGCGTTTTTATTATTACTAGCAGCTCTTCGTGTCTATTTTAATATCAAGGAATATTTCACTTTCTCTGGTAATAGGAACAACATGAATTTATGCATGAGGCAGATGCGGTGCGACTCGAGTTTCGCCATCAGGTGGAAGACTGTGTCCTCTCTCTCTGGTCAGTCTCACCGGATGAAAGGAAGGAGAGAGCAGGGACTGTGAGAGGCGGACCCTCTGCTGCTCTCTCCCTCCCTCCGCTGAGACTAATGCCTTGTTCAAAACAACTGGGAACTCTGAAATCTCTGACTTCCGACTTCAGTGCATTCAAGACAACTGGGAATTCGGAAATAAATGAGATCCGACTGTGAAAAATTGTTTTAAACTGTCATCCAACTCGGAATTCCAAGTCGGCATCTTTTTAGAGCTCCGACCTGAAGATCACTGACGTCATGACTTGACCGTGTCTTGAAAGCACCATGACCATCAAATGCAAGTACCATCAGTCCAGTAAAATAAAAAAGCTAATTATTTGCAAATTATTTCAATTTATGCTCAGCTGTGCCTTGCAAGTGCTACACCAACTGATCTATTTTGTAATCAAAGCTTGAGTTTGGAAATATAATATGGTCTGATAAGAACAATATAGGTATGCCAAGGCTATAGCCAATCTGCTGTGATAATGTATTAAGCCTACTGCACAAACCTCATTCCTGCAGAACTGTTTTTATTAGGTTCATGTCAAATAAATGTAAGTCATGTTTAAAAAAATCTGAGCAGTAGATCTCTGCTTGCTTTTTGTCTGCGAAAGTGATCTTGACTCAGAAAAGGTTGGTGACCACTGCTGTAGTCCATGATCAGCTCCTTGGTCTTACTGACGTTGACGGAGAGGTTGTTGTCCTGGGCACCACACTGCCAGGCCACTAGTCTCATCGTCGCCGGTGATCAGGCCTACCACCGTCGCATCATCAACAAACTTGATGATGGTGTTGGAGTAGTGCGTGGCCATGCAGTCGTGGGTGCCTGGGACTGAACACCTCCCTCTGCAACTGGATCCTGGACTTCCTGATGAGCCACCTCCAGCTGGTGACACATCTGCCACGTTGACCTTCAACACGGGGGTCCCTCAGTATTGCGTGCTCAGTCCCCTCCTGTACACCCTGTTCACCCACCACCGCTTGGCCGCACACGACTTCAACACCATCATTAAGTTATCCTGACAACACGATGGTGGTAGGCCTGATCATCAGTGCTTAATTTGTAAATCTGTAGGTGCCGGAACAAAAAGTGAGCCGAGGGGGAGGTGACCTGGGGAGTTCTGAGGTACCAAAACACATGAGAGAAAAAAACTTTTGAATAAAGCATTGCATATATATCATCGCATTTGCATAGTGACATAGAGCAGTAGAGTAGAGGCGCTTACAGAAGTTGCAGATAAAAAAAATTGTAGCCTAGGGTCCGGGAAAAATGTGGCCTTTTATACATGCATTTCATGCAATTCTACATCATTTTGCATGACTGGAGACTTTGGCAGAATATTTTTTAATACCGCATTAATGATCGAAATGGCAGGCTACTTTGACACTGACAAACTGATCAAAAACAACCTTGTCTTGAATCCATCAATAGCCTAGGCCAGGTGTGTGGAGACATATTGTAGGCTACAATATGAGGAGGAAATTATAGTCCTAAAAATATTTTTCAGTTTCACTGACTCACCCAGTGATGCACAACTCACTCGCTAGTGATGGCCGCTGGCTCCTGACAAAATCCCCTCTCTCTCTCTCTCTCTCTCTCTTGTAAAACAACATTTGGAAGTTGATCAAATATTTTGGTAGCCTACAGCATAATAGTCTCTTCTCAGCAGGAGCCATTTGCGTCCCAACCTGTGTTTTCCCTTGATTTTATTTTAAATATTGCGAAAGGCCTGTTTTGCCTGTGTGCTGTTCTTTCATCGGCAGATTTGCGGCACGTTCCCGACTGTAGGCTATTCCTTGTTATTGGGCTACAATCCACAGCTAGGCTTTTTTAAAAGAAGCTATTGATCCTCTGTGGATAAATTATGGGCCTTCATATGGTGTAGTAGGCTATTCTGAATTATTTTATTTATTTCTGAACATACAGCAATAATTCTATAAATATGGCAAATGTATTTAAATTCATCAGGGGTGCTGCAGTTCCTTCAGAACCCTTCACGAGGCTATTGATTCTATAAGGAAATTTATGATGAAGTGCAACGCTGGAGAGATGAGAGTTGCAGGCTCATGTCTATCAGAGCAGAGAGATGGAGAGAGATCATAGAAAGTGAATTTCATTCTAGTTACAGTATGTGAGAGATACTGGCACGTTCTCACACGGCCACGCGTTGGTCTCAAACATAGGTTACAATGTTGGCAAACGATAAACCCGGGACGGCTCAACCCAAATCAATGTTAGGCCCGGGCTGAAAATCAAGTTTTTCACATACATTTGTTTTGGAGTGGCATGAGAATTAACGAATATGCAAGTTGAATGAACTTTGATTGCTTTAATTATAATTTTCCATGTCACGAGAGGTACCTGATCTGGCCAAATAGGTTCCGGAACAAAACACTCCAAAACGGAGAGGTGCCGGATAGTGTTCCGGCAGTATCCAGCTCAAATGAAGCACTGCTGATCACCGACGACAATGAGACAGCCTATAGGGAGGAGGTCAAAGACCTGGCAGTGTGGTGCCAAGACAACAACCTCAAAGTCAGCAAGACAAAGGAGCTTATCACGGATTACAGGAAAAAGAGAGCCGAACACGCCCCCATTCACATCGACAGGGCTGCAGTGGAGCGGGTCGAGAGCTTCAAGTTCCTCGGTGTCCACATCACTAAGGACCTATCATGGTCCAAACACACCAACACAGTTGTGAAGAGTGCATGACAATGCCTCTTCCCCCTCAGGCAACTGCTCGGCATCTGACCGCAAGGCGCTATAGAGGGTAGTCCGTATGGTCCAGTACATCACTGGGGCCGAACTACCTGCCATCCAGGAACTCTATACCAGGCGGTGTCAGGGGAGGCCCTAAAAATGGTCAAATACGCCAGCCACTCAAGTCATAGATTGTTCTCTCTGCTACCGCACGGCAAGCCGTACTGGAGTACCAGGTCTGGGACCAAAAGGCTCCTGAACAGCTTCTACCCTCAAGCCGTTAGACTGCTGAACAGTTATTAACATTGACCCCTTTTGTTATTTATTTTTTATCTTTATTGTATCTCTTGCACCGGCTTGATGCACACTCAGAAGACTCTACCCACACACTGACAGTCCAACACACACGCTCACACACACAAATGCATATTGGCACCACACACACACACACACACACACATACACTCACACACACACACTCACACACTTTCACACTCTTCACACTCGCTGCTGCTACTCTGTTAATTATACAGTGCATTCGGAAAGTATTCAGACCCCTTGACTTTTTCCACATTTTGTTAGTTACAGCCTTATTATAAAATTGATTATATTGTTATTTCTCTCATCAATCTACACACAATACCCCATAATCACAAAGCAAAAACAGGTTTTTAGACGTTTTTGCAAATGTATTAAAAACAGATCACTGCTGGGTCTTCCTTTGTAATCTGTAATGGACTGGAGCCCCTGACACATGTGGCACCATGTTAAAGACTGATGACAAACAGCAACCATTTTGGTGTGAGACAGATCAAAAAGGAGCATCTTTTTTTTTTCTTTTTTTTTTTTTACAGTTAACTGAAGTTGGCTTGCTAACTAGCAAGTGACAAGAATGTTATCCAGCCTGCATAGCAACCATTTTGTTTATAACGGACAACGAGTCCTTTTGCATAGCAACTATGCAAAAATAATTAGCGTCTTGGTCACATCTGTAGCAAGATGGCCAAAATAACTAACAACCAGATTTTTGTCCGGACTACATCTTCTGGTGGAAGAATGAAATTGTATGAATTTACTTATCAAAGTAAGGTTAATGAAAATATGTAATTCATTGTTATTTTAATATGTTGGTAACAGTTTGTTTGATGAATTATTGTCTCATCAAACCAGAGCCATTGTGTCTGTGGATTTGTGTCCCTGAGGAAGGGTTGTGAGTGACGAGCTGCAGTATGGGTTCACCTGCAGCCCACGGCATCTGAATCCCTTTCTCAATGTGCTTCTGGATGGCTGATGAAAAGGAGCTCCCGAATCCCAGAGGAGTGATGATTAGAGAGAACAAAAGGAAAGCTGGCCCCCTTTTCCTGTACGTAGGTACACGTACTCTGGTGAGTCTGACTGGGAACCCTCTGAGTCCCATTACCCAAACTCCTTTTATGTGAGCTTGCTGTGGGGAGACCAGTCTAAGTCTCTCCAGGTGCTTACTGACTCTGGGGCAGTTGAGAGTTTCATGGACGCTACCCTGGTATCAGAACTCAGCATCCCTACTCAACTCCTCTCTGTTCCCATGGATGCCAGGGCACTAGACGGACACTCCATTGGTAGAGTCACACACAGCACAGTTCTCATTAATATGTGGGTATCTGGAAATCACAGTGAGTCAATTCAGCTCCTCATTGAGTCCCCTCACATACCTGTTGTTTTGGGTTTTTCTTGGCTCCAGAAGCACAACCCACATATTGACTGTACTACGGGTCCCATCCTGGGTTGGAGCTCGTGCTTCCATTCACACCGCCTAAAGGCGGCACAGCCTTCTCCGAAACGTCTGCCTCCAGGGTTAAGTACGGTCTCGGATCTCTCTGACATGCCCGCAGAGTATCATGACCTCCTGGAGGTTTTTCAGCAAGGCTCGTGCTACCTCCCTTCCTCCACATCATCCTTACGATTGTGCTATTGACCTCCTTCCGGGCACCACACCGCCTCGAGACCGGCTATATTCTCTGTCTGATCCAGACACCAAGGCCATGGAGGAGTACATCGAGGACTCACTGGCTGTTGGGAGCATTCACCCTCCGGCCTCTCCTGCCAGCGCAGAATTCTTCTTTGTGGGGAAGAAGGACAAGACCCTGCGTCCATGTATTGATTAACGGGGCCTCAATGACATTACGATTAAAAATCGGTACCCTCTACCACTCCTCTCTTCAGCTTTTGAACCTCTCCAGGGGGCTACTATCTTTTCCAAACTGGACCTTCGAAATGCTTACCACCTTGTGCGGATAAGCGAAGGAGATGAGTGGAAGACAGCTTTCAACAATGCCAGTGGACACTATGAGTACCTGGTTATGCCGTTTGGACCGCTGTCTTCCAGGCCCTGGTCAACGATATGCTCCGGGACATCTTGAATTGTTTTGTTTTTGTCTACCTCGACAACATCCTGGTTTTCTCTCATTCTGCCCAGGAACACATTCTCCATGTTCGACAGGTCCTTCAGCGCCTCCTGGAGAATCAGTTGTTTGTAAAGGCTGAGAAGTGTGAGTTCCATCGCTCCATTATCTCCTTTTTAGGATACATTATTGCTGACGGGAATGTTCAGATGGATCCGGAGAAGGTGAGAGCGGTGGTGGATTGGCCCCAGCCCACATCCAGGGTGCAGCTACAACGGTTTCTGGGATTTGGGGCTACAGCAACGTGCGGCTCCCCTCTCTGCACTCACCTCTCCCAAGGTACCGTTCACATGGTCTCCAGCAGCGGACAAGGCTTTTGGGGATCTAAAGCAGCGATTTACGACTGCTCCCATTCTCATCTATCCGGACCCGACTCGTCAGTTTGTGGTTGAGGTTAATGCTTCCGACGTTTGAGTAGGGGCCGTTCTTTCCCAGCGATCCGTCCAGGAACATGTCCCATCGTCTTAACTCTGCGGAGAGAAACTATTATGTTGGGAACCGGAAACTCCTAGCTATTAAGATGGCTCTGGAGGAGTGGAGACATTGGCTGGAAGGGGCGGAACATCAATTTCTGGTATGAACGGATCATAAGAATTTAGAATACCTCCGCACTGCCAAGCACCTCAACCCAAGGCAAGCTCGTTGGGCTCTGTTATTTACCTAGTTCAATTTCACCATCTCCTACCGCCCAGGGTCAAAAAACAAGAAACCGAACGCTCTATCCCGTCCGTACAGTTCCACTGCCACTCCCTCTGAATCTGAGACCATCCTCCCTGCCTCTTGTTTGGCAGCTTCTGTTGTTTGGGGAATTGAGGCTCTGGTCCATAAGGCAAATCATTCCCAGTCGAACCCTGGGGGAGCCAGGCTAACCGGCTGTTTGTTCCTGATTCGGTCTGGTCTCAGGTCCTGGAATCGGCTCACTCCTCCAGGCTTACCTGTCATCGTGGTACTCATCGAACCCTGGCTTTCCTCCGTCAACGCTTCTGGCCTGCCCACCATGGTTCCTGATGTCTCGGCCTTCGTCGCTTCATACATGGTGTGCGCGCAAAGCAAGACTCTGCGGCAAGCTCTGTCTGGCCTCCTACAGCCACTCCCTGTCCCTCATCGCCCCTGGGCCCATATTTCCCTGGATTTTGGCACTGGGTTTCCTCCGTTAGATGGCAACACCATCATCTTGACGGTGGGTGACAGATTCTCCAAGGGCGCCCATTTCATCCCTCTTCCAAAGTTACCTTCAGCCAAGGAGACGGCCCAGCTTATGGTGCAGCACGTCTTCCGAATCCATGGACTCCCGGTTAACATTGTCTTGGACCGGGGTCCTCAGTTCTCATCCCATTTCTGGAAGGCGTTCTGCGCTCTTATCGGGTCATCAGCCAGCCTGTCCTCTGGGTTTCATCCTCAATCTAACGGCCAGTCGGAGTGAGCCAATCAAAATATGGAGACGGCACTCCGGTGTCTTGTTGCCAGTAACCCCACCACCTGGAGTCAGCAACTGGGCTGGGTGGAATATGCCAGGAACACTCTCCCCTGCTCGACTGCTGGACTATCCCCCTTTGAATGCTCCATTGGGTATCAGCCCCCGCTCTTCCCAGAGCAAGAAGTGGAGGTCAACATACCTTCAGCCCAGCTCGTCCGCCGCTGTCGGCGTACCTGGAAAAGATCTCGGGTGGCTTTTCTCAAGACCACCTCCAGGTATCGTTGACAAGCGGACCGCCACCGGACTCTGGCTCCTCGCTATCGGGTCAGGCAGAGGGTATGGTTGTCCACTCGGGACCTACCCCTCCGGGTAGAATCCCGTAAACTTTCCCCCCGTTTCATTGGTCCTTTCCCCATTTCTAGAGTCATTAGTCCCACTGCTGTCCGTCTGCTGTTGCCCCGTACCCTCCGTGTTCACCCTACTTTTCATGTGTCCATGATTAAGCCCTTGTCTCACAGTCCTCTGTCTTCTATTTCTAGGCCCATCCCTCCCCCCGTGTCATCGATGGCCAGCCAGCATATACGGTGAGACGCCTCCTGAGGGTTCGACCACGGGGCAGGGGTTTACAGTACCTGGTTGACTGGGAGGGTTATGTCCCGGAGGAGAAGTGCTGGGTTCCTGCTAAAGACATCCTGGAACCGGCCCTCATCGCCGATTTTCACCACCGACACCCCCGGTCAGCCAGGTATGCGCCAGGTGGCGTCCCTAGAGGGGGGGATACTGTCACGCTTGATCTGTTTTACCTGTCCTTGTGATTGTCTCCACCCCCTCCAGGTGTCGCTTATTTTCCCCATGGTATTTATTACTGTGTTTCCTGTCTCTCTGTGCCAGTTCGTCTTGTATGTTTTCAAGTCAACCAGTGTGTTTTTCCCGTGCTCCTGATTTTTCTATTCTCTTTTGCTAGTCCTCCCGGTTTTGACCCTTGCCCGTTTCGGGACTCTGTACCCGCCTGTCTGACCATTCTGCCTGCCTGCCACTCTGTACCTCCTGGACTCTGAACTGGTTTTGACCTTTTGCTTGTCCATGCCCATTCTCTTGCCTAACTTTTTGGATTATAATAAATATCAAAGACTAAAACCATCTGCCTCCTGTGTCTGTCCACGACCATTCTCTTGCCTAACTTTTTGGATTATAATAAATATCAAAGACTAAAACCATCTGCCTCCTGTGTCTGCATTTGGGTCTCGCCTTGTGCCCTTATACTTCTCATGAACCATTAGTCCAAATACTGTTACACCAGATTCGGTATGTAGGCCCATGATACATCTCTTAACTTAGTTTGAGAAAAGATGGTTAAGAGATGGCTGAGTTATGGATAAATCCGAAAAACTGATTTTAGGTAACAAATGTAATTAAATCCTTTGTAAATCCGCTCCACAAGGGTCTATCAACTTGGAAGTTCTGCAATCTTCTTCTCCTCTGTCATGTTGGTAACAATGATTCGGGAGACAGACACAGGAATACATAATAGTTTTTTTTATTACGCCCCAAATTACAGCGTGCCATGTAAAGGCACGGGGACGAAGACCAAACAAACATGTACACAAAACACAAGGTTGAAACCCAAACAAAAGAGCGAGGAGAACCTCAAATAAATACACACGCGCACAATGATTAAGACACGGAACGAGACCCGTAATCATCTGCGCAATCCACAAGGGCACAAAAGCCCAAAACACACAGCACAGGTACTCACACACACCAACAAACATTGTAACAATAAGGGCACATATATACAAATACAATCAGTGGGAATAGGGGCCAGGTGTGCATAACGAAAGTTCCAGAGGGATTCATGACATCCTCATGAATCTTATGTCAGATTCCCTTCATATTTTGTATTTAGAGTCATTTTTTAGACTCATTTAATGGCTTTGAGAGATATATTTTTTTACTTCATTCAAATTAGTCCACACTGTACCCATAGATGCACATTTGCAAATGCTAAAAATACTTTACAAATATTCTTCACATGAACCATAAGTCAAATTGACTACAGATTTGGTATATAGACTCAATGAATAAGTCTCTAATGAATTTGTGTCACGGCATTCAAGAGAAGAAGATGAGGACTAAGGTGCAGCGTGGTACGTGTTCATATTTCCTTTAATAGCAACCGAACACTAAATACGAAAATTACAAAAAGAATAACCGAAACAGTTCTGTCTGGTACAGATACGAAACAAAAATTAACTACCCACTAACACTGATTGGAACAGGGTACCTAAGTATAGCTCCCAATCAGAGACAACGATAAACAGCTGCCTCTGATTGGGAACCACACCAGGCCAAACACATAGAAACACAACAACATAGAAAAAAGAACATAGACTGCCCACCCTAGTCACACCCTGGAGATAGACTGGAGATAGAACCTGGAGGGAGGAGACGGAGAGACAGCCTGGTGCGTGGGGCTGCAACAGGACCCACCAGACTGGGGAGACCCACAGGAGGCCTGGTGCGTGGAGGAGGCACCGGATGGACCAGGCTGTGGGGGAGCACTGGAGCTCTGGTGAGCAGCCTTGGCACCACTCCTCCAGGCTGGATGACCACTTTAGCCCGGACTCTCCAGAGTGCAGGCACAGGTTGAACCGGGCTGTGGGGGAGCACTGGAGATCTGGTGCATACCACATGCACCTCTCCCTTAGGCTCAATGCCCACATTTGCCCGGCATGGGCGGAGCGCAGGCATAGGGCGAACTGCACCCTCCCAACGCCCTGGAGACACAGTACGCCGCGCCGGTGCAGGATACCTTGGACCGAAACAGCGCACCGGAGACCAAACGCGCTGCGCAGGCACAATCCGCCCTGGCTGGATGCCCACTCTCGCATGGCACTTGCGGGGGGCTGGCATATAGCACTCCGGGCTATGAGCGTGCACTGGCGACACCGTGCGCTTCATCGCATAACACGGTGTCTGACCAGTGCCACGCTGCTTCCGGTAAGCACGGGGAGTTAGCTCAGGTCTCTCGCCTGACTCCGCCAATCACCCCGTGTGCCCCCCAAAAAACATATTTTGGGGCTGCCTCTCGTGCCTGTTGCGCTGCCGTGCTAACTCCTCATAGTGTCTCCGCTCAGCCTTAGCTGCCTCCAATTCCTCCTGCGGACGGCGATACTCCCCAGCCTGTGCCCAGGGTCCCTTTCGGTCTAAAATCTCCCCCCATGTCCATGAGTCCAGATAACGCTGCTGCTCCTCACCACGCTGCTTGGTCCGTTTGTGGTGGGTGGTGCTGTCACGGCATTCAAGAGAAGAAGATGAGGACCAAGGTGCAGCGTGGTGCGTGTTCATATTTCCTTTAATAGCAACCGAACACTAAATACGAAAATTACAAAAAGAATAACCGAAACAGTTCTGTCTGGTACAGATACGAAACAAAAAACAACTACCCACTAACACTGATTGGAACAGGGTACCTAAGTATAGCTCCCAATCAGAGACAACGATAGACAGCTGCCTCTGATTGGGAACCACACCAGGCCAAACACATAGAAACACAACAACATAGAAAAAAGAACATAGACTGCCCACCCTAGTCACACCCTGGCCTAACCAAAATAGAGAATAAAAAGCCTCTCTATAGCCAGGGCGTGACAATTTGAGATTCCTCGTCTCCTGTCTGACAGGTTGAGCCCTGGAGTGGGCCAACGCAGTGTGGAATGGCCCAGACTCGGCGAGGGATCACTACCCCGTGAACGGTTGTTTCACCTGCGACAGGAGACGAGGAGCGCGCAGGACTTTGCGCTAGAGTTCCGGACCTTGGCCGCCGGGGCGAGGTGGAACGACAGGGCCTTGATGGACCACCATCGCTGTAGCCTACGGGAAGACGTCCGCAGGGAGCTAGCTTGTCAGGACACCAGCCTCTCCCTCGACGAACTGATGATTGACATGTCCATCCGACTGGACAACCTGCTGGCTGCCCGCGGGCGTCCAGAACGGGCCCTGTTGATTCCACCTCCAGGCCCTCCCGCTCCAATCCCTATGGATTTAGGGGGGGCCGCATCGAGGGGAAACGGAGGAGGAGGCTCCTCCTGCACCAGGTGTGGTTGGAGAGGACACACTGCCGATCGGTGCTGGAGGAGCTCGTCTGGGAGTCGGGATGGCAGGCAGAGCACTCCTCGTTCACCCCAGGTGAGTCAGCACCAGACCCACCCAGAGCTCCCTGTTGGCCATATGTTCTTATAAAAAAAAAAGGGGGTTTCTCCCTCTCTACAGCATAAGGCGCTAGTCGATTCAGGCGCAGCTGGGAACTTTATGAATCATGGGCTCACGTTAAGGCTAGGGATTCCCCTGGTGTCGTTAGACCAACCTTTCCCCGTGCACTCCTTAGATAGCCAACCATTAGGGTCAGGGCTGGGCAGGGAGGCCACGGTTCCACTGAACATGGTAACACAGGGGAATCATAAGGAGCGGATTAGTCTCTTCCTTATTGATTCACCTGCTTTTCCAGTGTTGCTGGAAATTCCCTGGCTGGCTAATCACAATTTGGAGATTTCATGGAGACAGGGGGCTCTCCGATGGTGGTCAGAGGAGTGTTCAGGCAGGTGCATAGGAGTTTCTATCGGGGCGACGACTGTGGAGAGTCCAGACCAGGTTTCCACTGTGCGCATTCCCTCTGAATATGCAGATTTGGCTATCGCCTTCTCTCCCAGGAGTCACGTGTACCCGTTGTCCCAGGAGGAGACAGTGGCTATGGAGACATACGTCACTGAATCTCTGCGACAGGGGTACATTCGGCCCTCCACGTCACCCGTCTCCTCGAGTTTCTTTTTTGTGAAGAAGAAGGAGGGATGCATTGATTATAGAGGTCTAAATTCCATCACAGTGAGGTTTAGTTACCCGCTACCTCTCATCGCCACGGCGGTGGAATCATTTCACGGGGCGCGTTTCTTCACAAAACTGGACCTTAGGAGTGCGTATAATCTGGTGCGTATCCGGGAGAGAGATGAGTGGAAGACCGCGTTTAGTACCACATCTGGCCATTATGAGTACCTTGTCATGCCGTATGGGTTGAAGAATGCTCCAGCCGTTTTCCAATCTTTCGTAGACGAGATTCTCAGAGACCTGCACGGGCAGGGGGTGGTAGTGTATATCGATGACATACTGATCTATTCTGCCACACGCGCCGCGCACGTGTCTCTGGTGCGTAAGGTACTTGGGCGACTGCTGGAGCATGACCTGTACGTCAAGGCTGAGAAATTAGTGTTCTCCAAACAAGCCGTTTCCTTCCTTGGTTATCGCATTTCCACCTCTGGGGTGGTGATGGAGTGTGACCGCGTTACAGCCATGCGTAATTGGCCGACTCCGACCACGGTAAACGAGGTGCAGCGGTGTTTAGGGTTTGCCAATTACTACCGGAGGTTTATCCGGGGTTTTGGTCAGGTGGCTGCTCCCATTTTTTTTTATTTTTTTTTTTATTATTATTTTTTTTTTACCGTTATTTTACCAGGTAAGTTGACTGAGAACACGTTCTCATTTGCAGCAACGACCTGGGGAATAGTTACAGGGGAGAGGAGGGGGATGAATGAGCCAATTGTAAACTGGGGATTATTAGGTGACCATGATGGTTTGAGGGCCAGATTGGGAATTTAGCCAGGACACCGGGGTTAACACCCCTACTCTTACGATAAGTGCCATGGGATCTTTAATGACCTCAGAGAGTCAGGACACCCGTTTAACGTCCCATCCGAAAGACGGCACCCTACACAGGGCAGTGTCCCCAATCACTGCCCTGGGGCATTGGGATATTTTTTAGACCAGAGGAAAGAGTGCCTCCTACTGGCCCTCCAACACCACTTCCAGCAGCATCTGGTCTCCCATCCAGGGACTGACCAGGACCAACCATTACCTCACTGCTGAAGGGGGGGCCGGCGCGCTTGCGCTGGTCAGCAGAGGCGGGCAAAGCTTTCAGTCGCCTGAAGGAGCTGTTCACCGACGCTCCTGTGCTGGCTCATCCGGACCCCACTTTGGCGTTCATAGTGGAGGAGGACACGTCCGAGGCTGGGGTGGGAGCCGTGCTATCACAGCGCTCGGGCACGCCACCAAAGCTCCGCCCCTGCGCTTTTTTCCCCGAAGAAGCTCGGTCCGGCGGAGCGGAACTATGACGTGGGGGACCGGGAGTTGTTAGCTGTAGTCAAGGCTCTGAATGTGTGGAATCATTGGCTTGAGGGGGCCAAGTACCCTTTCCTCATCTGGACTGACCATCGTAATCTCGAGTATATCCGGGCAGGGAGGAGATTGAATCCGCGTCAGGCCAGGTGGGCCATGTTCTTTACCCATTTTCGTTTTACGATTTCATATCGGCCAGGCTCCCAAAAAACGACGCGCTGTCCCGCCTCTATGACATCAAGGAGCGGCCCATCGAGCTGACTCCCATTCTCCCAGCTTCATGTCTGATGGCACCGGTGGTATGGGAGGTGGACGCGGAGATTGAGCGGGCGTTACAGTTGGAACCTGCACCCCCTCAGTGTCCAGTAGGTGTTCAATACGTGCCGCTTGGTGTCCGTGATTAGTTGATTCGATGGGCCCAATACACTACCCTATTCGGGTCATCCTGGGATCGAGAGGACAGTGTGGAGTCTTAGGGGGAGGTACTGGTGGCCCACGTTGGTAAAGGACGTGAGGTTTTATGTCTCCTCCTGCTCGGTGTGCACTCAGAGCAAGGCTCCTCGACACCTGCCTAGAAAGAAGTTACAGCCCCTCCCCGTTCCACAACGGCCGTGGTCGCACTTGTCGGTGGACTTTCTCACCGACCTTCCCCCGTCTCAGGGTAACACCATGATCCTGGTCGTTGTGGATCGGTTTTCTAAGTCCTGCCGTCTCATCCCATTGCCCGGTCTCCCTACGGCCCTACAGACTGCGGAGGCTCTGCTCACCCATGTCTTCCGGCACTACGGGGTGCCTGAGGACATCGTTTCTGATCGGGGGCCCCAGTTCACGTCCAGAGTTTGGAGGGCGTTCATGGAACGGCTGGGGGTCTCGGTCAGCCTGACCTCGGGTTTTCACCCCGAGAGTAATGGGCAGGTGGACAGAGTAAACCAGGATGTGGGTAGGTTTCTGCGGTCGTATTGCCGGGACCGGCCTGGTGAGTGGGCGAGGTACGTCCCATGGGCGGAGCTAGCCCAGAACTTCCTCCGCCACTCCTCTACTAACATGTCTCCGTTCCAGTGCGTGTTGGGCTACCAGCCAGTCCTGGCTCCATGGCATCAGAGCCAGACCGAGACTCCTGCGGTGGAGGAATGGGTGCAGCGCTCGAGGGACCCCTGGAGAGCTGTCCAGGAATCATTAAAACAGGCTAGTGGACGGCAGAAGAGGAGCGCTGACCAGCACCGCAGTGAGGCCCCCGTGTTCGCACTGGGGGACCGGGTCTGGCTCTCGACCCGAAACCTGCCCCTCCGCCTGCCCTGCCGGAAGCTGAGGCCGCAGTGTGTGGGGCCATTTAAAGTCCTGAGGAGGCTAAACGAGGTGTGTTACAGCTTCCTACTTACTATCGTATTAACCCCTCGTTTCATGTGTCTCTCCTCAGGCCGGTGGTGGCTGGTCCCCTGCAGGAAGGTGAGGTGTCGGAGGTCCCTCCGCCCCCTCTGGACATCGAGGGGTCCCCGGCGTACATAGTACGTGCTATTCTGGACTCGAGACACCGGGTGAGGGGCCTACAGTACCTTGTGGACTGGGAGGGGTACGGTCCGGAGGAGAGGTGCTGGGTACCGGTGGGGGACATTTTGGACCCTTCACTACTGAGGGACTTCCACCGCCTCCATCCGGATGACCCAGGAGCCGCGCGTCAGGGGGGGGGGGGGGGGGGTACTGTCACGACTCCTAAACAGGTAATCAAATGGCTACCTGACGACCGCCGGTCTACTAGCCGCCACCGATCCCGCCACCGATCCCAAAGTAAGGCTGAAAATATTTCACAAATCTTAACATAAACCATTAGTAAAATTTATCCCATAATTGGTATACACTGAGTGTACAAAACATTAAGGACACCTGCTCTTTCCATGACATAGACTGACCAGGTGAATCCAGGTGAAAGCTATGATCCCTTATTGATGTCACTTGTTAAATCCACTTCAATCAGTGTAGATGAAGGGGAGGAGACAGATTAAAGGAGGATTAAGGACTGCAACGCTGTTTTTCACACTCAACAGTTTCCCATGTGTATTATTAAGAATGGTCCACCACCCAAAAGACATCCAGCCAACTTCACACAACTGTGGGAATCATTGAAGTCAACATGGGCCAGCATCTCTGTGGAATGCTTTCGACATAAACGCAATACATTAAATAATGACTTTAGGAATGATTACCTGCTGCATTCAGAGGTAACCAACCTACAGCACTAGACTAAACTTCACTTGCGTCATTCTTGTGGTATTGAAACTGATTGCACAGAAAGAAAGATAGATCAAATCAAATCAAAGTTAATTTGTCACGTGCGCCGAATACAACAGGTGTAGTAGACCTTACAGTGAAATGCTTACTTACAGGCTCTAACCAATAGTGCAAAAATGTGTTAGGTGAACAATAGGTAAGTAAAGAAATAAAACAACAGTAAAAAGACAGGCTATATACAGTAGCGAGGCTACATACAGACACCGGTTAGTCAGGCTGATTGAGGTAGTATGTACATGTAGATTAGGTTAAAGTGACTATGCATATATGATGAACAGAGAGTAGCAGTAGCATAAAAGAGGGGTTGGCGGGTGGTGGGTGGCGGGACGCAATGCAGATAGCCCGGTTTGCCAATGTGCGGGAGAACTGGTTGGTCGGCCCAATTGAGGTACTATGTACATGAATGTATAGTTAAAGTGACTATGCATATATGATAAACCGAGAGTAGCAGCAGCGTAAAAAGAGGATTTGGGGGGGGCTTTGAGGGGAGCACACAGTGCAAATAGTCCGGGTAGCCATTTGATTACCTGTTCAGGAATCTTATGGCTTGGGGGTAAAAACTGTTGAGAAGCCTTTTTGTTCTAGACTTGGCACTCCGGTACCGCTTGCCATGCGGTAGTAGAGAGAACAGTCTATGACTGGGGTGGCTGGGGTCTTGGACAATTTTTAGGGCCTTCCGCTGACACCGCCTGGTGTAGAGGTCATGGATGGCAGGCAGCTTAGCCCCAGTGATGTACTGGGCCGTACGCACTACCCTCTGTAGTGCCTTGCGGTCAGAGGCCGAGCAATTGCCCTACCAAGCAGTGATGCAACCAGTCAGGATGCTCTTGATGTTGCAGCTGTAGAACCTTTTGAGGATCTCAGGACACATGCCAAATCCTTTTAGGAATAGGCTTTGTCGTGCCCTCTTCACGACTGTCTTGGTGTGTTTTGACCATTCTAGTTTGTTGTTGATGTGGACACCGAGGAACTTGAAGCTCTCAACTTGCTCCACTACAGCCCCGTCGATGAGAATGGGGGCGTGCTCGATCCTCCTTTTCCTGTAGTCCACAATCATATCCTTTGTCTTGATTACATTGAGGGATAGGTTGCTGTCCTGGCACCACATGGCCAGGTCTCTGACCTCCTCCCTATAGGCTATCTCGTCGTTGTCTGTGATCAGGCCTACCACTGTTGTGTCGTCTGCAAACTTAATGATGGTGTTGGAGTCGAGTCTGGCCATGCAGTCGTGGGTGAACAGGGAGTACAGGAGGAGACTGACCGTGCACCCCTGTGGAGCTCCTGTGTTGAGGATCAGCGTGGCAGATGTGCTGCTACCTACCCTCACCACCTGGGGGCGGCCCGTCAGGAAGTCCAGGATCCAGTTGCAGAGGGAGGTGTTTAGTCCCAGGATCCTTAGCTTAGTGATGAGCATTGAGGGTACTATGGTGTTGAACGCTGAGCTGTAGTCAATGAATAAGTGTTCCTTTTGTCCAGGTGGGAAAAGGCAGTGTGGAGTGCAATAGAGATTGCATCATCTGTGGATCTGTTTGGGCGGTATGAAAATTGGAGTGGGTCTAGGGTTTCTGGGATAATGGTGATGATGTGAGCCATTGCCAACCTTTCAAAGCACGTAATGGCTACGGACGTGAGTGCTACGGGTCTGTAGTCATTTAGGCAGGTTGCTTTTGTGTTCTTGGGCACAGGGACTATGGTGTTCTGCTTGAAACATGTTGGTATTACAGACTCAATCAGGGACATGTTGAAAATGTCAGTGAAGACACCTGCCAGTTGGTCAGCACATGCCCGGAGCACACGTCCTGGTAATCCGTCTGGCCCCGCAGCCTTGTGTATGTTGACCTGTTTAAAGATCTTACTCATGTCGGCTACGGAGAGCGTGATCACACAGTCGTTCGGAACAGCTGATGCTCTCATGCATGCCTCAATGTTGCTTGCCTCGAAGCGAGCATAGAAGTGATTTAGTTCGTCTGGTAGGCTCGTGTCACTCTGCAGCTTGCAGCTGTGCTTCCCTTTGTAGTCTGTAATAGTTTGCAAGCCCTGCCACATAAGACGAGTGTCGGAGCCGGTGTAGTATGATTCAATCTTAGCCTTGTATTGACGCTTTGGCTGTTTGATGGTTCGTCGCAGGGCATAGCAGGATTTCTTGTAAGCTTCCGGGTTCAAGTCCCGCACCTTGAAAGTGGCAACTCTACCCTTTAGCTCAGTGCGAATTTTGCCTGTAATCCATGGCTTCTGGTTGGGGTATGTACGTACAGTCACTGTTGGGACGACGTCCTCGATGCACTTATTGATAAAGCCAGTGACTGATGTGGTGTACTCCTCAATGCCATCGGAAGAATCCCGGAACATGTTCCAGTCTGTGATAGCAAAACAGTCCTGTAGTTTAGCATCTGCTTCATCTGACCGCCTTTTTATAGACTGAGTCACTGGTGCTTCCTGCTTTAATTTTTGCTTGTAAGCAGGAATCAGAAGGATAGAGTTGTGTTCGGATTTACCAAATGGAGGGCGAGGGAGAGCTTTGTACGCGTCTCTGTGTGTGGAGTACAGGTGATCTAGAATGTTTTTCCCTCTGGTTGCACATTTAACAGAAATTTGGTAGAACTGATTTAAGATTCCCTGCATTAAAGTCTCAGGCCACTAGGAGCGCCGCCTCTGGGTGAGTGGTTTCCTGTTTGCTTATTTCCTTATACAGCTGACTGAGTGCGGTCTTAGTGCCAGCATCTGACTGTGGTGGTAAATAAACAGCCACGAAAAGTATAGTTGAAAACTCTCTAGGCAAGTAGTGTGACCTGCAATTTATCACAATATACTCTACTTCAGGCGAGCAAAATCTAGAGACTTCCTTAGATTTCGGGCACCAGCTGTTGTTTACAAATATGCACAGACCGCCCCTCCTCGTCTTACCGGAGTGTGCAGTTCTATCTTGCCAGTGCAGCGTATATCCCGCTAGCTGAATATCCATGTCATCATTCAGCCACGATTCCGTGAAACATAGGATATTACAGTTTTTGATGTCCCGTTGGTAGGATATTCGTAATCGTACCTCGTCTAATTTATTGTCCAATGATTGCACGTTGGCGAGTAGTATTGATGGTAATGGCAGCTTTCCCAGTCGCCTTCTCCGGGTCCTGACCAGGCATCCGGCTCTTTGTCCTCTGTACCTGCGTCACTTCCTCTTGCAAATAACGGGGATGTCGGTCCTGTGGGGTGTTTGGAGAATGTCTTGTGCGTCGTCTTTGTTGTAGCAAAAATCTTTGTCTAATCCGAGGTGAGTGATCGCTGTTCTGATATCCAGAAGCTCTTTTCAGTCATAAGAGACAGTGGCAGAAACATTATGTACAAATAAGTTACAAATAATGCAAAAACCCCCACATAATAGCACAATTGGTTGGGCGCCCGTATAACTGCTGCCATTTCTTCTGGCGCCATTTTACATGATAGAGTGCTTACTTTGTTATCTAACATATCTTGTGTCCTTTCTGTCATCCTGTGAACACCTGTTCATTGCTGCCCGCAGCAATATTTATTACTGTTATTATTATTAAATTTTTTATTATTATTATTAATCTAAAGGAGCACAACTGATGCTTCTCTTGGTACTCTGTGAAATGTTCTTCTTTGTATTGCATCACCTCACTGGGCTCTTTTCAAATCAAAGCTTATATATATATTTATCTATTTCACTAATGCAGAGTTAGTGAAGCATCACATCTGGGTTTATAGTATTAATGTGGCTTTAGCATTGAAAGGTTGAGATAGTGCTGAGGCCATTCTACTGTTCTGTGGGCATGAGGCTAGTGCATTGTAGTGGCAGGGCTGGAAAACATTTTACCTTTCCAAGGAGGAGGCTGCTCTGGCACTGGGAGCGAGGAGAAAGTGTATATTAGGAGAAAGTGTATATTAGGCAATAAATTCTCATTTTTATCTCTGTACTTCTCCATTTAAAAATGAATGTAAATCTCTTGCGTAGTCCTATGAGCGGTGCTTGTTCCCAATAGGCTGTCTGTGTCAGCCATACTCAATGGCCAAGATCGATGATAAATCTCCCACTAGCTCCTCTTTTCTCTGTCCCTGTTCTCTTCCCACACTTTCTTTAGAAAGCTCTCTCCTTTTCTTTAGCGTTTATATTCTCTCCCACATTGTCTGCCCTGTTTGCCTGATGCTGACAGTGTAAAAGCCATACCTTTATTAAGGGTAGATGCAACTGCTTTTCTTTCAACAATTAACTGTTTCTATACAGCAAAAACCATTCTAAAATGTTAGTCATACATCAGAAGCCCTGTTTTATCAATACTTTTTTATTTTTCATAGATGAAGACAGAATGATAGAGCAAGCGAGGAGCTGCTGAGGCAAAGAGAAAGAACCTCATGGAAGAGATGAGAGGAGGGATTTAGGGAACAACTCTGAAACAGAGCCACCTCATAATTACTGTGAGAGAGAGCGAGAGACCGAGGGAGAGACAGAGAGAGAGAAACCGATCTGAGGTATGACATAAGATGAAGAACGTAATTAATCTTTACCCAGTTCTCTTCCCTGGTGTAGGAATTATAACCCTCTGTAGTCCCTAATTGTTTAACGTATACTGTGGGGGCGAGTGGCTGGGGGAGACAGAGATGAGGAGAGAGAGAGAGGGAGAGAGAGAGGACGGCTAGGGAAAAGGTGATCATGTTAAGGGAGCTATCTCTCCATCTATCAGCAGCCTGTCTTCTCTCTTTCTGCAGTGAAATAGAAAATACACCTCTCATCACATACATCTGCTGCTGAGATATAAACTATAAATTCTCAACTCAGTGAATCTGAGGGGGTGGTAAAGACACAAGTATAGAGAGATAGTGTTGGGACAGTAACCAAAAGGTCGCTGGTTTGAATCAACGAGCCGACTAGGTGACAAATCTGTCAATGTGCCCATGAGAAAGGCACTTAATGCTAATTTCTCCTGTAAGTTGCTCTGGATAAGAGTGTCTGCTAAGTGACAAAAAAAAGTTGAAGTAAGCTCAGTGAAATTGAAATGTGTCATTTCCCTTGTAACATCGCCGCTCAATGCCAAACTGATTTCAAAGCAACAACACACAGAACTCTCTTTTACCACCATTAAAATATCTATACAATTATGTAAATGCAGTTCTGTTTATGAGTCCTAACAGCAGACAGCAGATACTGCTGATAGTATTGTGGTAGCAGTATTAACCTGGTACAGTAGCTGCAGTGGTAGCAACAATCTCCATGGTAAAGTAGCATAGTAACGGTAGCTTTGGCAGCACAATCCTGTGACGGAGATGAAGTCCCTAGTCCCTAATTACAAGCTCTCGTGAACTGCGACAGAGCATCCAACGTTGTGTTTGAGTTCCATGCCACATACTTGTGTATGCAGTGTTAATGGCCAAGGGGGAAACGTAAATAAGCCAGAATTTTTTTTTGCAATTGGGTGTGAAATGTACTGTATACGAGGGATGTTCAGTTTCATGCAGAAAAACAGTTGTGGTGTAGAACTGTAGAACCAGTACACTGCTGCATTGGCAATATTCCCATTAGTGTGTGGTAACAGAGTTTTGTGGGTACATGTGTGTTGTTTAAGTGATACTATGTATGTGTGTTTTTTGTAGCATATTACACTCACTGACGTACAAAAGGCATGGAAGCACCCAGTCAGAGTCAGACACACACAGTAAATGTAGTCTGACAGTGGAAATGTTCGGCTGCTGTGGTGTGCTCTTTAGTAGGTCTCAGTGGGAGCCCAAGTGTTTGCATCAGCCTTCCACACTCTCAAATTAAGTCTGTTTCTATCGCTCTCCCTCCATCTCCCTAACGATATGTGGGCGGCTGTCTATTTTTGTCCACACACACAAACACAAGCTGGGACACACACAGGCAGTGGTTTGGCTAGCAAAAAAAAAGCTTTTACAGAAGAGTCAGTGAGACGTCACACACACCCTGTGTGTGATGACTGAATAGAGCATGCCAGTAAGAGAACACTAAACTGCTGCACTAAGGAGGGGTAATGAGAGATAAGCTACAGACTGTGACGTTACTGTACACAGATATTATTTGGATCCTCTCCTAAAACACACAGGCAAGAAAAAGAACAGGACAGAGACAGGAACGTCACAGAGACACAGTCAACAGATCCACATCAGATCTCTCTACACGGTCCTGAAGGCTGAAGTGAGTAAGTGAGGGAGTGATGGAGGGAGGCAAGGAGCAGCTGCTATGGTGTGTCAGAGGACCCTGGTGGGTAGCAGGTGAGGAGCTGGAGGTGCAAGTCACCCAACACTGCCTGCTGAGCATGGCCAGGTCTTCAATAACCACATAGACACAGGGCAGGGGTGCAGGGGAGACTTGAGAACATGACCCAGTTTTCGACAAACAGTGATTGACTACATGGTAACTCAGAATACTGTATTTTTCTTATGATTTAATTGTTTAATTGTATTTGTTTCCTGCTCTACTTATGCAGGAGTCGTGTGAAATAGTACACACCCTTTAACATTTCGCCATGGCCCAAAACATTCACAATGGAAATAAAATGAAAATACAACAAATAAATAAAATAATCTGACTCCTCTTTTCCTGATTTGTGACACCTGATACATTTCCAATGTAATGATGCTTTTGGTTTTGGCAGATATAGATTTGCTCATCACTGCACCTTATGGCGTAAGGATTAGAGGCGATTATGTTTCTGTGCTTTGGCAAAAGACAGCGTGTGTTTGTGATCTGAGCGGCCATTTGATCAAACGGATGAAAAAAATAATCACACCGAAAAAGACAATACACTATAAATACTCATCAAAGCTGCCACCATTATGGGGAAAACATTTCCCCAGTCAATCTGTAATTCCCTTCATAATGAAAAATAATACAAGAGTTTTGTCTTCATTAGAGATGCCAGAATAATACTTGTTTCATGTGAGATATCCCCTCCCACTGGTGGGGTAATATCATCTGTCAATTAACACAACACGGTGTGTGTATGTGTCTGTACGTACATTACTAAATGTGTATGTTCATGTGTGTGTGTGTGTGTGTGTGTGTGTGTGTGTGTGTGTGTGTGTGTGTGTGTGTGTGTGTGTGTGTGTGTGTGTGTGTGTGTGTGTGTGTGTGTGTGTGTGTGTGTGTGTGTGTGTGTGTGTGTGTGTGTATTTCAGTCTTTTGGATGAATCCAGGGTAGAGGATTTGGTTAACACATCAAATAGACCAGCTAAAATGAGGCAAGATGATTATGTGGATAAGAACTCTGAATGTATTAAACACTATAGCTGCAGTATCTACAGTATGTTATTCCCCAGACAGTGAGTGTCCTAACTCATTTAAGTATCTGGAGTGTAATAGAGTGTAATTGCTATTCCAAATGACTGACAGATGAGAGGCATGGGGGAAATATATGAGTTAGTACAGAATAAGAAATAGCGACAGTGAGCAGAGGAACAGAGAGAGATGAAAAGGGAGAAGACAGAAAGAAACCTTTAAGACATCTACTGTAAAAATTCGGTTCTTTTCACCTCTCCCAAAGATATGGATTACTTAACAAGCCAGTGTGTTATTTTGCCGTTTGCAAATAACATCTTCAAAGTTCAGAGCTTTTTGTAACCTCTTTTAAAAACCCCTCTGGTGAAATTCAAACAGACTAATTTGTGTTCAAATAACTACTATAAACCGGGTAATTTGGGACCTGGATTTTGATTGGGTAAACAGCATTCCAACTGTGTGTATATCAGACATATACCATGGGTATGAAGAAAAACTACTTGTTTACTGTTATTTTTATGTTGATATCCTGTTTATAATAGCAATAAGGCACCTTGTGGGTTTGTGGTATGTGCCCAATATACCACTGCTACGGGCTGTATCCAGGCACTCCGCTTCTCTTAAAAAAGAGAAATAATAGAAAAATAACAACACGAGGAATAAACGCACAATCAGTAAATAATAACTTGTCTATATACACAGGGTACCAGTAGGCAGGCCTTATTGCTTCTTGTCAATAGGGGGGCGCTGTTTTCACTTTGGAAAAAATCGTGCCCAAATTAAACGGCCTCGTACTCTGTTCTAGATCATACAATATGCATATTATTATTACTATTGGATAGAAAACACTGTGAAGTTTCTAAAACTGTTTGAATTATATCTGTGAGTAAAACAGAACTCATTTGGCAGCAAACTTCCACACAGGAAGTGAAAAATCTGAAAACGAGGCTCTCTTTCAGGGCCTGCCTATTCAACTGGCTTTTATTTATCGATATGTATGCACTTCATACGCCTTCCTCTAGATGTCAACAGGTAGTGGAAGGTTGAATGGGGTGTCTAGCTTGATCTGAGGCCGAATAAGAGCTTTTGGAGTGACAGGTCCGGTATTTTGTTTGTTTTCGACGACGCGCGGGGGACCTCGACATTGTTTTCTGAAAAGCGTTCGGTATACACGGCGAATATCTCCGGCTCTGATTTTATTTGATACATATGAGAAAAACATCATAAAGTAGGATTTTTCAACCGAGTTTTATCAGTTTATTCAACGTTTATTGGGACTTTTGGAATTTTCCGTTCTTTGTGCCAAGAGAGGATGGGAATGTTCGCGCCACAATGCTAGCCAAGGTTGCTAATTCGACAGAAGAAATGGACATTCTAAAACCAAACAACGATTTATTCTGGAAATAGGACTCCTTGCACAACATTCTGATGGAAGCTCAGCAAAAGTAAGACAACATTTATGATGTTATTTCATATTTCTGTGTAATATTTTGACTCCTATTCTCCGCCGTGTTGGTGAGCGCTGTCTCACAATAACCCAAGCTGTATGTTGTGGTAAAGTTATTTTTTTAAATCTAACACAGCGGTTGCATTAAGAACCAGTGTATCTTTCATTTGCCATACAACAAGTATTTTTATGTAAAGTTTATGATGTGTTATTTGGTCAGATTTAGGTGAGTGTCCAAAATATCTCCGGACATTCTCGCGAATTGTTGCTACGTATTCACAATGTATAACCACGATTTGCAGCTCTAAATATGCACATTTTCGAACAAAACATAAATGTATTGTATAACATGATGTTATAAGACTGTCATCTGATGAAGTTGTTCAAGGTTAGTGATTAATTTTATCTCTTTTCTGTCAGTTTTGTGCAAGCTATTTTGGCGGGGAGTAAATTGCGTTGTGTGTTTGGCTACTGTAGTGAGCTAATAGAAATATATATTGTGTTTTCGCTGTAAAACACTTAAAAAAATCTGAAATATTGGCTGGATTCACAAGATGTTTATCTTTCATTTGCTGTACACCATGTATTTTTCATAAATGTTTTATGATGAGTATTTATGTATTTCACGTTGCTCTCTGTAATTATTCTGGCTGCTTTGGTGCTATTTGTGATGTTGGCTGCAATGTAAAACCAGGATTTGTAGCTATAAATATGCACATTTTCGAACAAAACATAAATGTATTGTATAACATGATGTTATAAGACTGTCATCTGATGAAGTTGTTCTAGGTTAGTGATTAATTTTATCTCTATTTGTGGGTTTTGTGAAGGCTACCTATGCGGTGGAAACATGGTGAAAATATGCCGTTGTGTGTTTGGCTATTGTGGTTAGCTAATATAAATACATATTGTGTTTTCGCTGTAAAACATTTTAAAAATCGGAAATGATGGCTGGATTCACAAGATGTTTATCTTTCATTTGCTGTATTGGACTTGTGATTTCATGAAATGATATTATATGATATCCCTGTCCCGTTAGGCTAGGCTATGCTAGTCAGCTTTTTTGATGAGGATGCTCCCGGATCCGGGATGGGTATGAAGTAAAGGTTACTAGCCCCTGACCCTGCAACTCTGGAGCAAGTGTGAGTGTATGTGAGTGTGAGTGCGAGTGCGAGTGCGTGTAAGTGTGCGTGTGCGTGTGCGCGCGTGTGTGTGTGTGTAAGTGTGTGTGCGTTTGTGTCAGAATGCTCAGGTGGTTATTGATCAGTGAAGTCAGTGAAGTCATAGACTCAGGGTAGTGAGGAATATGCATGCATTGATTGCCCGTATAGAGCCTGTCTCTCTCCCAGCTCATCTGGTTATATAACTGGCCCCTTTCCCTGTTTCCTTTTCTGTTTCATTGCATTGTTTTATGCTTATTTTTCCCTCTCGGGCCTCAAATAGCAGAATAAACAACACAAGAGTGCAGTCAGTGCTCTACACACTCTGAAGAGCAGACAAAAACAAACAGACACACACAAACAAACATAGAAAAATAGAAAGGGGGTTTATGGAAACACTAATCCACAAATCTAGATAATTTTTTAGGATGGGAGGTTTGTCTGCAAATCCCAGTGTATTTAATGGAGCTCAGAACTGGAAGGGAAACACATGCTTCAATTTTAAGCTCATTAGTTTGCCTATTAAAGTTGGCCTCCTTTCCTACTCCTCTACTCCCACCGTCAAGCGCACACACACACACACACGCGCACGCACGCACGCACGCACGCACGCGCACGCACACACACACACACACACACACACACACACACACACACACACACACACACACACACACACACACACACACACACACACGCACACACACACACACCTCAGATGAAGCCAACACATGCACCTGTCCCTCCACCCACTCATCTAACATGTATACACACCACTCTTTTCCCAGGCATTCTTACCAGCGCTTTTCCCAGGCATTCTTACCAGCGCTTTTCCCAGGCATTCTTACCAGCGCTTTTCCCAGGCATTCTTACCAGCGCTTTTCCCAGGCATTCTTACCAGCGCTTTTCCCAGGCATTCTTACCAGCGCTTTTCCCAGGCATTCTTACCAGCGCTTTTCCCAGGCATTCTTACCAGCGCTTTTCACAGGCATTCTTACCAGCGCTTTTCCCAGGCATGATTACCAGCGCTTTTCACAGGCATGATTACCAGCGCTTTTCACAGGCATTATTACCAGCGCTTTCACAGGCATGATTACCAGCGCTTTTCACAGGAATGATTACCAGCGCTTTTCTCGTCACACATTTCAGGGTCGTTCCATGTCATTTTAGCAAACAATGACACCCACCATCTCAAATTGTTCTGAAATATTGTCTGCAGTTAGAAACAGATAAGATAAGCATTTTCCTAGGTGAAAAAAAGTGTAAATTCCCCCCCAAATTACAAAATTACATGTTGGTTTCCTTACCCTGTAAGCAGTCTATTGACAGTAATCATGCTTTGGTTTTGTTTACCTGGTGACTGTTGTAACATTTATGGTACAAATCCAATGCAAGTCAATAACCATGTTTCCATCCACAGATTTTATTTGAGGAAAGTCATACAGTATAATTTTTTAAAATCACGACAGCTGTGATGGAAACAGGAAGTGACGGTACAATTTGTTAATTCGATATGGTGGGATCTTTTTGTGTCTATAAAACTAATTATGTGACAAATTGCAGCTGAAACAATTTCTTGCGCAATTGTTGATAGAATAACCATCATGTCAAGGTAAATTTGCAGTCAGGCGATGCTATGTCGTGTGGTCCTCCCACTACAACTTGAAAAATCATGTCGAACTAAGAAAGGATATAGCCCTTGGTTCACCCCAGACTTGACTGCCCTTGACCAGCACAAAAACATCCTGTGGCGTTCTGCATTAGCATAGAATAGTCCCCGCGATATGTAACTTTTCAGGGAAGTCAGGAACCAATATACACAGTCAGTTAGGAAAGCTAAGCCTAGCTTTTTCAAACAGAAATTAGCATCCTGCAGCACTAATTCCAAAAAGTTCTGGGACACTGTAAAGTCCATGGAGAATAAGAGCACATCCTCCCAGCTGCCCACTGCACTGAGGCTAGAAAACACTGTCACAACCGATAAATCTACGATAAACGATTATTTTAATAAGCATTTTTCTATGACTGGCCATGCTTTCCACCTGGCTACCACTACCCCGGCCAACAGCTCTGCACGCCCTGCAGCAACTTGCCCAAGCCCCCTCCCCCCTTCTCCTTTACCCAAATCCAGACAGCTGATGTTCTGAAAGAGCTGCAAAATCTGGATCCCTACAAATCAGCTGGGCTAGACAATCTGGACCCTCTCTTCCTAAAATTATCTGCCAAAATTGTTGCAACCCCTATTACTAGCCTATTCAACCTCTCTTTTGTATCGTCTGAGATCCCCAAAGATTGGAAAGCTGCCGCGGTCATCCCCCTCTTCAAAGGTGGAGACACTCTAGACCCAAACTGTTATAGACCTATATCCATCCTGCCCTGCCTTTCTAAAATCTTCGAAAGCCAAGTTAATAAACAGATCACCGACCATTTTGAATCCCACCATACCTTCTCCACTATGCAATCTGGTTTCTGAGCTGGTCATGGGTGCACCTCAGCCACGCTCAAGGTCCTAAACGATATCATAACCGCCATCGATAAAAGATAGTACTGTGCAGCCGTCTTCATCGACCTGGCCAAGGCTTTCGACTCTGTCAATCACTGCATTCTTATCGGCAGACTCAATAGCCTTGGCTTCTCAAATGACTGCCTCGCCTGCTTTACCAACTACTTCTCTGATAGAGTTCAGTGTGTCAAATCGGAGGGCCAGTTTTCCGGACCTCTGGCAGTCTCTATGGGGGTGCCACAGGGTTCAATTCTTGGGCTGACTCTTTTCTCTGTATATATCAATGATGTCGCTCTTTCTGCTGGTGATTCTCTGATCCACCTCTACGCTGCGACACCATTCTGTATACATCTGGCCCTTCTTTGGATACTGTGTTAATAACAAACCTCCAAACAAGCTTCAATGCCATACAACACTCATTCCATAGCCTACAACTGCTTTTAAATGCTAGTAAAACTAAATGTATGCTCTTCAACCGATTGCTGCCTGGCCCCGCCCGCCCGACTAGCATCACTACTCTGGACGGTTGTGACTTAGAATATGTGGACAACTACAAATACCTAGGTGTCTGGTTAGACTGTAAACTCACCTTCCAGACTCACATTAAGCATCTCCAATCCAAAATTTAATCTAGAATCGGCCTATTTCGCAACAAAGACTCCTTCACTCATGCTGCCAAACATATCCTTATAAAACTGACTATCCTACCGATCCTTGCCTTTGGCGATGTCATTTACAAAATAGCCTCCAACATTCTACTCAGCAAACTGGATGTAGTCTATCACAGTGCCATCCATTTGTCACCAAAGCCCCATATACTACCCACCACTGCGACCGGTATGCTGTCGTTGGCTGGCCCTCCCCCTCAAACCCACTAGCTCCAGGTCTTTGCTAGGTAAAACAATGCCTGGGCCTCCCGGGTGGCGCAGTGGTCTAGAGCACTGCATCGCAGTGCTAGCTGCGCCACCAGAGTCTCTGGGTTCGCGCTCTGTCGCAGCCGGCCATGACCGGGAGGTCCGTGGGGCCACGCACAATTGGCATAGCGTCGTCCGGGTTAGGGAGGGTTTGGCCGGTAGGGATATCCTTGTCTCATCGCGCTCCAGCGACTCCTGTGGCGGGCCGGGCGCAGTGCGCACTAACCGAGGGGGGCGGGTGCACAGTGTTTCCTCCGACACATTGGTGCGGCTGGCTTCCGGTTTGGAGGCGCGCTGTGTTAAGAAGCAGTACGGCTTGGTTGGGTTGTGCTTCGGAGGACGCATGGCTTTCAACCTTCGTCTCTCCCGAGCCCGTACGGGAGTTGTAGCGATGAGACAAGATAGTAATTACTAGCGATTGGATACCACGAAAATTGGGGAGAAAAGGGGATAAAATTAAAAAAACAAAAAAACAATGCCTTATCTCAGCTCAATGGTCACCATAGCAACACCCTACATGGCACACGCTCCAGCAGGTATATTTCACTGGTCATCCCCAAAGCCAACACCTACTTTGGCCTTTCCTTCCAGTTCTCTGCGGCCAATGACTGGAACGAATTGCAAAAATCACTGACTTATATCTCTCTCTCTAACTTTAAGCATCAGCTGCAGAGCAGCTTACCAATCACTGTACCTGTACACAGCCAATCTGTAAATAGCACACCCAACTACCTCATCCCCATATTGTTATTTATCTATTTGCTCTATTGCACCCCAGTATCTCCACTTGCACATCATCATCTGCACATCTATCACTCCAGTGTTAATTCTAAATTGTAATTATTTTGCCTCTATGGCCTATTTATTGCCTTACCTCCCTAATCTTCTACATTTGCACACACTGTAAATCGATTTTTCTATTGTGTTATTGACTGTACGTTTGTATATGTGTAACTTTGTGTTGTTGTTTTTGTCGCACTGCTTTGCTTTATCTTGGCCAGGTCACAGTTGTAAATGAGAACTTGTTCACAACTGGCCTACCTGGTTAAATGAAGGTTAAATAAAAAATCATTTTTTTTTTTAAATGCACTGTTTTTTGGCTGTCAGTACTTCACCACCCTGTGAAGTTATGATGAACTTCCCAGGGTGGTGAAAGTGCACGGGCGAGGAGCTTGATACCCTTTTCCAATAAATATTGAGGGTCTTAATTTGTATGCTAGTGACATCACAGGAGGTTGGTGGCACCTTAATTGGGGAGGACAGGTTCTTGAGAATGGCTGGTGCGGAATGGGTGGAAGGGTATCAACTGCATCAAACACATGGTTTCCATGTGTTTGATGCCATTCCCTTTGCTCCATTCCAGCCATTATTATGAGCAGTCTTCCCCTCAGCAGCCTACACTGAGTGACATGATGATTGGTGCTTAGCTGCCAATTAACAAATAAGAATGATCTTGCTCTTATCCACCTCATCATATAACCTGACTTGTCCTGTCCACTTTATCAGCGCACTGTTGTCTAGAGAGCAAGTGCAAATTGGGTTTGTGTGACAAAATCATCGATAAAGTAGAAAATGCAATGGAAACACATTGGACTTGTGTTCATTTGGTACAACTTTAATGCAAAAGTGATTGTAATGTGCACTACATCATCCCGCACAGCCTTTTATCCGCAACAAGCCAGTTTTAATGGAAACAACCTGGTGAGAATCTTTTAAATTTTTTAAAATAATATTCGCATGAAAATGTTCACAAATTGGATGGAAATCTAGCTACTGGTACTTTTATTAGCATAATAAGTAACTGCCAACTAGCTCTCACAGTCTCACGTAAGAATTGGACGTTCATCCATGTTTCTCAAACATTACATTTAGAAGTGTTTAAGGTTACGTTTAGGCATTAACTCTGAATTTTGAAATTTAGGGTTAAGTTTATGCATTAGCTCAGAAATGTTAAGGTTAGATATTAACTCAGAATGGTTAACCTGTTGAGGCTGGGGGCGCTGTTGTCACTATTTATGGTAATCGTGTAATTTTTGAAACGGCTTCCTACAAAATTCTTGATCGTACAATATGCATATTATTATTATTATTGGATAGAAAACAGTCTATAGTTTCTATAGGAGTTGAAATTTTGTCTCTAAGTGGAACAGAACCCATTCTACAGCAATTTCCCCGACATGGAGTCAGATTTCAGAAATTTTGTCCACTGTTCTGGAGTCAGTTTTAAAGCCAATGTTATTCCTATGAGTATACGGACACTGCTTGCGTCTTCCCCTGGATGCCTTTACGTGATGACGATTTGAATGGGGTCGATTGCGCGTTCACAGGCACTATAAATTAAAAAACCCTGTAGCTAGTCACTCTTTTGGAGCTGCGTCATGCGCCTGGAGGACACCGACCCGCACCTGTTCCAAGCATTAGTGTTGGGAGTAATCTTTCTCCGGTCATGTTAAGACTCGTTATAGGAGTTAAAAACATCATAAGGTAGTTAATTTAAAGCGTTTTATAGCAATTTATATCCGTTTAGTGCGATTTTGGGACATTTATTTCTGAAACGCTGTGAATCGCTGGGCACGCTTCCAGTTCATGCTGAACGCAGTTGGCATTTCCACATGGCAAGAGGACAGCTTTCCACCAAAAGACGATTAGACCCAAGAAAGGATCCTTTGCCCAAGATACTGATGGAAGAACAGCTCAAAGTAGGAAATTTTTATTATGATAAATCGTGTTTCTGTCGAAAAATGTTAGTGGCTTAGGACGCCATGTTTTTTGACGTAGCTTCGCTTGGCGCAAACTGTATTGAAAAGTAAGGATAATTTAAAAAATGTAATTCCGCGATTGTATTAAGAATTAAATTGTCTATCAATCGCTGTCCACCCTATATTTTTTAGTCACGTTTATGAGTATTTATGTATACGAGTAGATCACTGTCTAATATGGCGCACGGACATTTTCTCACCAGCTGGGCTACTTTCCCCATTGTCTAACCATGATTTTGGTGGCTAAATATGCACATTTTCGAACAAACTGTATATGCATGTTGTAATGTGATGTTACAGGGGTGTCATCTGAAGAATTCTGAGAAGGTTAGTGAAAAAAATAATATATTTTGGCGATGTTTACGTTATCGCTCACTTTGGCTAGAATTAATGCTGGGGTAATGTTTGCACATGTGCTATGCTAATATAACGATTTATTGTGTTTTCGCTGTAAGACACTTAGAAAATCTGAAATATTGTCTGTATTCACAGGATCTGTGTCTTTCGATTAGTGTATGCTGTGTATTTTTACGAAATGTTTGATGATTAGTAAGTAGGTAAACACGTTGCTCTATGTAGTTATTCTAGTCCATTTGTGACGGTGGGTGCAATTGTAACCTATGCCATCTACCTGAAATATGCACATTTTTCTAACAAAACCTATCCCATACCATAAATATGTTATCAGACTGTCATCTGATGAGTTTTTTTCTTGGTTAGGGGCTATAAATATCTTAGTTTAGCCGAATTGGTGATAGCTACTGGTGTTGGTGGACAAATAAAAGATGGTGGATTATGCTAATGTGTTTTTAGGTAATAGATTTACATCTTTACATATTGTGTCTTCCCTGTAAAACATTTTAAAAATCGGACATGTTGGCTGGATTCACAAGATCTGTGTCTTTCATTAGCTGTATTGGACTTTAATGTGTGAAAGTTAAATATTTTAAAAAAATATTTTTTTTGAATTTCGCGGCTCTGCCTTTTCAGTGGGGGTGGGGGGGGAGTGCCGCTAGCGGCACGCTCATCCTAGACAGGTTAAAACCTCTTAGATGTAAAGTCCCCTGTTTAGGGGATCTGCATAGTTCTGGTACCGGTTCTGACCGACATTTTCGCTTATAAATTGATCTGTGGACACTGTAGATCAGCGCTCACTGTTGCCCCTAGTGGCCGGTTTCAAAGTCATCTCGCAACGTCCTCAGCAATGGATGGATGTCGAATACTGACTGAATACTGTATCACTGGTGACCTTCATTGATTTACACAAGAAAAAAAATTATACTTTAGGATGATTTTGACATGAAGCATGAAAATGCTCATATAGGTACCATTGACTTGCATGGGATTTGTGCCACAAATATATCAGGATGTAGGATGGGACATAAACTGAACAACTTCAATTACTAATTTCTCTGAACAGGGGAAAATAACCATCACCAAATTCGCTCAGAATACATTACATAGTATGAAGAGACAATACTCCAAGCCACAGCTCCATACTACTTCTCAGACATAGAGAACTGATACTGTATACTGGTTATTAGGGTGGGATTGGTGTGGGGTGTGGTGGGTCCGTGGGTGGCTTTAGAATTTGTTTTAATTTAGGTGCAATCAATTAGTTTAATTTCTCAGAGATCAAATCATATTTCAACAAAATAATGATGCAGCAGGACTGCTAATCTTATCTGTTTCTAACTACAGAAACGATTTCAGAGCAATCGTAGATGGTGGATGCCAAAATCCTCTTTCTTGTGCTTTTTGAGGTGGAACAACCTTCCATGAAGCACAAACACACACGCCCACACACCACTCTCTAAGCTCTCTTCCTTATCCGTCAGCCAACCCTGCCTACAATGAGAGACAAATGTTAAAACACACCGCTTTACACTCTCATCCCCTCTCTACTTCTCCTTACGCCCTCTTACCTCCTCTCTCCCTCGAAATCTATCACATTTTTCTATAGTCTAAATCATCACTGAAATCATCACTATCAGACAAACCGGTTCCATTTTCTAAACCCACTGCTTTTCCCTTTTCTCTCTCAGTCCCCTATTCTTTATTTCTCATCCTTTACATACTTGGCCACTATCTTTTTCTAGCAATATTAATTTAGTTTCATCCTCTCTCTTTTACTAGTCTCTTCTTCATGTCTCTATATTACCTTCTCTCTATGAAAATTGTGAAATCCCAAATGCCAACCATTACTTACCCATTACAATTAATGAACTCCCATAGAAAGTATAGGGTTCTAATATAGCTATGTGCATTTACCCCTTTCATCACTACCAATTCCTCTATCTCTGTCCTCCACACTGCATCCCCACTGTTAGATCTCCTGCTGTTTATCTCCTCTCCAATCCTTTTTAAAATATGTCCCATCTATGCCATAAAAATGGCCCATAGAATACTATGCTGAAATGTAACACACAAGCCATCAAGAGCAGCAGAGCAGTGGACAGGACAGGAAGTGGTGTTACTCACATGGTCTCGTCGTTCTGGAACTCCAGTTTCCCGGCCACCTCCTCGTAGTCCTCCTCAGCTTTGGCGGTGCCCTCCAGGGTGTGGTAAGGGATGGCCACTTTACCCCTGGCCCCAGACATCCGGTGCACCTTCACCTGCATGATGCCCACGCTCTCACTCACCCTCATCGAATCTACTTCAAACGTGAAGATGCCTGCGTGGTCATCGTCATAGATGGTTACCGTGGCGGTGTGGGCATTGCCGAGGGCGGCTTTGGGGGACAAGTGGGGGGAGAGGTTGCGCATGCTGCTGGTGGTGGTGATGGTGCTGGGCTCCAGGATAGCCACCTCGGCACGGTGCACAATGCGAGGGTTGCTGAGGTGCACGTAGAAGTGCTCATCCTCTTCAAAGATGTCGTCATCAATAACCCCCACGGTCAGCTCCTTCAGCGTCTCACCGGGTTTGAAGACCAGCGTGCCCTCGGCAAACTCATAGTCTGAGCCGGCATTGGCTGTGCCGTCCTCGGTCCGGTAGTCCACCTGCGTTGACCCAGGAACAAAACCAACTCAATGCCGATTTAATTTATTCATTAGACAGAAATAATTAAAATGTCCCCATGGCTAGATCCTTATCTCATCTAAAAACCTTTCCCATTATTACATGTGGCTTGAGTGATTGATTTTTAACATAATAATCTTTCCATTATACAGTATAATTAGTATCAAAGACAAATACGAGTTGCTTGTCCCCACTGACCTTGACTGTGCAGCCGCTTTCACCCCCATGGCGCCCAACAGACAGTTTGAGCGAGCCACAGTTCTCGAAGCACTGGTAGTGGGAGGGTTCAAACTGCAGGTAAATCGTGTGGGGATCCTCCTCCTGTCCACTGGCCTCATGGCAGCTCACCACCTTCCTGGCCTGGTCGGCAGCATGCTTCTTCAGGATGTTCCCAGCACCGATCATCATGCGTGTGGCCTGGATGCGGTAGAAGGCCCTGCTCTTCTGCTGCTGGACCAGAACCTGGTAGTTGGCCATCTCAATCAGCTGCTCCGTGTCCTTGTCTGGGTGCCTCTGTTTCAGCTCCTTCAGAGTACGGGCCATGTCCCTCCGAGCTTCATCCTCCTCTGAGCCCATCCCCCCGCCCTCCTCCACCCCCTCCAGCATGCCGTCCAGCACCTCCTTGGGGTGGGGGTGGGAGTTGCCCCCCTGGCCATCCATCTCCATGTCCATCTTGGTGAACATGCCGTCTCCCTCCGTCTCGATGATGATGCCGCGGGCCTTGTCGACACGGTAACGCTTGTGGATGTACTTGTAGAAGAGCAGGCGTCGGTCTGCGACCCAGGCCTGAACCACACAAATGGGGAAGAACATGAATGTGAGCACGGCCTCCCACACCTCCACCTCCCCCGGGGAGATGACTGCCAGGATCAGGTAGAGCCAGATGTAGGCGAAGATGCTCCAGGTTGCCGTGACAAAGAATACCCTCAGGTGCTTGATCCTGCGTGTCTCGTTCTCTGGCACCACGTACACACAGAGGGCGATGATGACGAACATGTTGAAGGCCGCGCTACCCACAATGGTGCTGGGGCCCAGGGAGCCTGCCTCAAACGAGTGGCCACACACCTCGATGACAGACAGTAGGATCTCTGGGGCAGATGAGCCTAGGGCCATCAGGGTCAGGTTGGATACTGTCTCGTTCCAGATGCGTACGGTGGCTGTGGTGGTCTCTCCGTTGGGCTTCTTGATGGTGATCTCTTTCTCCTGAGAGGTGATGACCTCAATAGAAGACATGAAGCGGTCAGCGATAATGGACATGCCCAAGAACATGTAGATGAGAGCCACAAAGTAGACGATGGCCCGCGCCACCTTGTCGCCCACTGACGGGTTCTGAGGGTTCCACATGGGCAGGACCACGCCCTCAGAGCAGGGGTCTCCATCAGAGCAGTTGCTGGGAGGGTTGCTGGGTGCTGCTTGGTCTGAGCCAGCCTGGGAGAGGTGGGTGAGCTCCAGGAGGAAGAGGAGGAAGAGGGACGTGGAGAGGCAGGAGGCGGTGAAGGGGTGGACAAGGCTCAGAATGCGGGTGTGTAACATGCCGGCGTCCGGACATTCGAGTCAGCTGGCTCCAGAGATCAGCCCACTTCACATCCAACGTCTTAACAGACACCCCTGGAAGACACAAGGGAAGAAGTGTAATGAGTTACAAGAAAGACTAGCACAAGCAGAATATTGATTGTTAGCTGCTGCAGATAGATCATTGTAAGGTCCGCATGTCCTCGTCTTTCCCTAAGGCTAGGTGCTCTAGTGGTCAATCACAATGTGATGGGAGAGTTAGTTACAGTGATAGTTTATTCCATCCCATATATCAGGTTCATTAATTGAGGCCTGGATGACAGTGAAAACCAGCAGACCAAGTGAGTAGATCTCCAGAACCTGAATTATCGACTGCTGTTTTAGATGTTTTTTTTATTTAACTTTTATTTAACCAGGAAAGCCCATTGAGACCCAGGGTCTCTTTTTCAAGGCAGACCTGGCCAAGAAGACAGCAACAAACAATACATTAGAGAATTAAAACATACAACAATACAACAACATGATCCAGTCTAAAAAGAAAGCATTTACACTCCTCTGTAACAGAGTCTCCCATCAATATTTTATGTTCATTCAGTGGCACTAACATATCTAGATGAAGCATGTATTGTAGATTATTCCATGCGTCTGGTGCCAAAGAAGAGAAGGCAGTCTGGCCTAATACTGTGAATGTCCAGCGGACTTTAAATAGCAACCACCTAGCAGACCGGGTATGGTAACTGTGGGTGCTGAAGGAGACCAGACTACCAGAGGTAAAGAGTGAGTTTACCCAAAAGGGCTTTGTAGATGAACACATACAAATGTATCTTTCTGCGCATATGAAGTGAGGCCAGCACAGTACAGATGAGCACCACTGTTGTTTACCAACCTGAGTAAATCTCCTCTTTGGCAAATAAAGCGCCACAGCCAAATGCATTTACCGTAACCCTGTTTCTGTTGTTATTGGCGTTACAATAGCAATTGCTGCTGCTGTAGCTGATGCTGTCAACCACTACTTTAATACTTTAATTCTCTGAATATCACATTCAACAGCTCCTGTTTCACCCCTTCTCTGTTGTGTGACTGACTTCCTATTGTGCTGCCATGTCAATGTTAACTCTGTAATAGATCAAGCACAGTGAGTGTTCACTTTGTAATACACTTTTTTGAAAACACTAATCCTCACTCTTCTAAATGTTTCTGTCTAAGGAGCTTAACAAATGTGTTAAACCGTGGCCCAGAGTCAGTGGTAACAATAACAGCGTAATGGGTCATATTCGCAAAAACAGAACGTGTTTTTTTCCCTTCTCATCCCTGAAACGTCCTGGCTGAGGCGTGTTTATTAAGAGCCTGTATCACGCACGGAGGACTAATGATGCCTCTGCTTCCTTAGCCTCTCTTTCTCTACAAACAGCACAGTACAGTCACATCAGCAGCTCCTGTCCCTCCAAGCCGTACAATGGTCCACAATCTCTCACCTCCTAGTGCCAGCCTCCCCTCCCCTTTCCATGTGAACACCTCACCAGTCGCCCACCTCTTTGGTTGATCATAACCCTATAAGCAACACTTCAGGACTGCTTTGTTTCCAAACAATGATCACCGACAGCTATTGTACCACCAATAAAAACAGAAACAGCCTCTCTGGGTAAGTGGGTAAGTGCATTTGTCCATAGCGTCTTACGAGCTAAAGAAGAGATTGCTCAGAGGTGGGTGAACAGAACAGCATCCCTGATCTGTGGAGGGGATCTAGTCCTCTATTCACAGTTCACATTTTCTTCCGCCTGCCTGTACGCTCCAATGGCTCTCCCTGGAACTTGAACTACTTGGAGGGGAATTATGGTGTTTTTTCTTGCCTTCCATTTTCCTATGGAAAATTCCTGCAGCCACTATAAGCAGTTCAACACACTGCTGTGCGATATATGATGCATTGTTGGCCCTATACAGATGTTGGACCTTAATTTGACCAGTAATGTCACAACATAATAATACTGCAGCAACAGGATTTCAATGTTAAGTCCATAATGTTGCTTGATTGGTGGTTGGGCTATTAGCTGGCCAAAATTAGGCTACATGAAAAGTGCAATACTGTTAATATAACCGTGAGTTATTGCAGGTTTTTAGTGAATTTATGTAAATCATGAAGCCCATCTGCATTTCCTGAGTTGAAGGACATTTCTGTATATACTACCATAAGGAGAGGATTCCGGCAGCCACGGCAGAGATGTTGCCAGTCAACAGTCAGAGTTGCTACCTCGCCTTGTCAGGCCGACACTTTATTAGTCCTGGGTGATGTAGCCAGCTAGCAAATTATCTTAACTTACCACGCAACATAGCCCAACGTAGTGTGAGACTGGAGAGTAGCTGTAGTTCCCCAATGGTCGACAGGCTAAAACACTCTGTGGACATGGCACGCACATGTATGCACCCTAACTATTAATTTAATGTTTAGGAACAGGGATCTGGAAAACAGTGAGCAACCATGTACGGTCAGCTAGGGACAAAATGTCTGCGTCACATCGAAAGGAGATAGAAGCCTCTGAGCACCTTTACATTGGTTTGGTTCATTGATTTGCACCCTTAAAACGCCAAGCGTCTTCAAGCATCTAAACCTTTAGCAAATGAGGCACACTGTTGAGGGATCAAAGATTAAATTGTTGCATCTCAAAAACATTGTCATTCAGAGCTAGGAGGATTATATAACATTACAAGATGCCAAGAAGAAGAACACTACATGAATATTGAGAAGGAGATGTGTTATGGATTAAGACAGGATTATAGTTGGATTAAATGAGAGGAGTAAAAATACAGATTTTCTGTAGGGAGCTCCCTTTGCTCTCTTGGAGGTGAGTCAGGTGCTAAAATAGACTGACAGACACACTTGGCCTTAGAAACACAGAATCATCTCAACCAGGGGGGAAGTCAGGACCGAATCTCAGGAGACCCAGATCAGGCATACAGTATAGAGACTATGACAAGACCATCAGCAGAGACATCAGGTGCAAAGATCCAGATTCCAGACACCACCAATACGGTTGGGTTCAGACACAAACCAGACCGAGAACTGGACATCAGCTATGTGTGTGGTAGAGAATTAATCAGTGGTCCAATCAGCTAGTCGTCTCTCTCTGCCTCCACTGAGAATTCTGCCATCAGTGACCAAACCCAACAGGCCAGAAACAACAAATAGAGTTTGAAATAACATGAGCAAACCATATCCACCATAAATTTGGTGCCATTTCAGATTTTTCTTGAGCAGAATATGCTTGTACAACTTGATTCAATTTCCCTTCAAGTTTCACTATGTCTAGACTGGGTACCGCACTCCATCTCAATTTCTATTTGACATTTGTAATTTTATTGTTACCCACGTAGACTTGATGGTATACATACCCATGGATTTCCCTTAGCATTAATGCAAAGGGCTGTAGAAATAACACAAAGGCCATACACATTCTATATATTTCTTTATCATTGTTGTCTTGTATGAGTCTACGAACACTGCACAACTATACCAAACCATCTATATATATCAGACCTGTTTTACTTGTGCAGATTCCATGTGGTAGGGTGTTTGGTTTGGGGACCAAAAGCAGTCAATACTGTATTTACACCATATCTGCCTCACTCTGCCCCTTCAGTCTAGCCTAGTCAATATTGCGCACACCTCCCCTCTGTCTTCATCTACCTCCTGACAGCAACCCCCTCCACTCTGCTGAGCAATGCTACACAGATCATGTAAATCCTATAATACAGTAACTGATCATAGATATGCCTATACTCTTTTAACAGTTTTCATTGTGGCCCAGAGACCGTAAAATCAATTCAGTGCTAATTTTACATTTACATTTAAGTCATTTAGCAGACGCTCTTATCCAGAGCGACTTACAAATTGGTGCATTCACCTAATGACATCCAGTGGAACAGCCACTTTACAATAGTGCATCTACATCTTTTAAGGGGGGGGGGGGGGGGCAGAAGGATTGCTTTATCCTATCCTAGGTATTCCTTGAAGAGGTGGGGTTTCAGGTGTCTCCGGAAGGTGGTGATTGACTCCGCTGTCCTGGCGTCGTGAGGGAGTTTGTTCCACCATTGGGGTGCCAGAGCAGCGAACAGTTTTGACTGGGCTGAGCGGGAACTGTACTTCCTCAGTGGTAGGGAGGCGAGCAGGCCAGAGGTGGATGAACGCAGTGCCCTTGTTTGGGTGTAGGGCCTGATCAGAGCCTGAAGGTACTGAGGTGCCGTTCCCCTCACAGCTCCGTAGGCAAGCACCATGGTCTTGTAGCGGATGCGAGCTTCAACTGGAAGCCAGTGGAGAGAGCGGAGGAGCGGGGTGACGTGAGAGAACTTGGGAAGGTTGAACACCAGACGGGCTGCGGCGTTCTGGATGAGTTGTAGGGGTTTGATGGCACAGGCAGGGAGCCCAGCCAACAGCGAGTTGCAGTAATCCAGACGGGAGATGACAAGTGCCTGGATTAGGACCTGTGCCGCTTCCTGTGTGAGGCAGGGTCGTACTCTGCGGATGTTGTAGAGCATGAACCTACAGGAACGGGCCACCGCCTTGATGTTAGTTGAGAACGACAGGGTGTTGTCCAGGATCACGCCAAGGTTCTTAGCGCTCTGGGAGGAGCGCTCTTAGCGCTCTAATACTGAATATACGTTCTAATACTGAGACTAACCATGAAGGCAATCTCTTCGAGGCCATGTAACGTAACTGCCTCATTAATGTCAGCTGATGATGTAATATACAAACATCGTTCTTTCTCCAAGTTAGACCACGGGGCTGCTCACTGCTAGCGCATAGCAAGGGGAATGAGAGCAGAGCAGCACACTAATGAAGGGACCAATAGAGAGGAGCTAGAGAACACCTGCAGGTCACCCCTGCTGTTCTCACACTACTGAAGCATGTGTTCCATATCGTTAACGACACACAGTCAGACACCCTGTCAGGGTTTGACCACACGGCTCTCCTTTTGCTCTCTGTCTGGTGCCTGATGTGCAATGGGAGAGCTTATTTAACGTATGTACGCGGGGAGTCAGGAAGAAGGTGCAGAAGGTACGCTTAATGATAAGAAAAGGCAGATAAACAAAACAAGAGAAGCGTACTGAATGTGAACAAAGCCATTACTGCCTGATGACTGAGGCTACTGAGGGCTAAATAAAGAGAGTGATCAAGGCGATGATGAGGTCCAGGTGTGCGTAATGATGGGGAGCAGGTGTGCATAATGATGATTGCCAGGACCTGTGGTTAGTAGACCGGCAACATTGACTGCCAGAGCCAGGGAGCGGGAGTAGGTGGAGAGCCAGACGTGATCACCAGGATGGAACACGGGAGCCTCACTGCGGTGGCGGTCCGCCTGCTCCTTCTGGAAGCAGATGGCGTGCTGGAGCCTCATGGTGGCAGCGTTCCAAACCTCCTCTGCGCGCCAGAACCATTCATCCACCGCAGGGGCTTTGGTCTGGCTCGGGGTCCATGGGGCCAAGGCCGGCTGATATCCCAGGATGCACTGGAAGGGAGCCCAGTGGAGGAATGACAAAATTAGTTCTGGGCGTACTCTGCCCAGGGAAGGAAACGGGCCCACTCCCCTTGCCGGGCAGTGACTCCTAAGGAACCTCCCCAGCCCCTGGTTGGTCCTTTCCACCAGCTCGTTTGACTGAGGCCGGCACCCCGATGTGAGGCTGGCCGTGGCACCCAGCTTCTCCATGAAGGCTCTCCATTCCCGCGATGTGAATTGGGGGCCATGGTCGGAGATGATGTTCTGCAGAAGGCCATAGTGCCTGAAGACCTGCTGGAATAGTGCATCAGTAGCCTGGAGAGCGGTAGGGAGACCAGAGAGAGGGATAAAACAGGAGGATTTGGAGAATCTGTCCACCACAACCATAACAGTGGTCAAACCATCAGAAGGGGGAAGATCAGTAACGCAATCTATGGACAGATGAGATGGAGGCCGCAGAGGCACGGGAAGGAGAAGGAGTTTCCCTACTGAAGCGCGCCGGGGTGATTTGGTTTGGGCACATATGGAGCAGGAGTTGATGTAGCGTGCGAGATCCTGCACCAAGGTGGGCCTTAAGTACTTTGCGGACATGGATTGAATGGTGCGAGTGATACGTGGGTGTCCAGCGGCAAGGGATGTATGCGCCCAGGTCAGCAGCCAATCCCTTACCTCCGTGGGGACGCAGGTGTGCTCCGGAGGGCAGGCAGCAGGCGCGGGTTCCCCCTCCAGAGCCTGGCGGATGCCCACGTCTACGTCCCAAAGCACGGGGGAAATGATTCGGGAGGGCTGAACGATGGGCGCACTCAGAACAGGAAAGGGCCCACCTTGCTTGGCACGGATTCAGCCGCCTCGCTGTCCGTATGTAGGTTCCGATGGTCGGTGAGGATGAGAAATGGGTCCTTGGCGCCCTCCAGCCAGTGTCTCCACTCTTTTAATTCCAACTTCACCACCAGGAGCTCCCGGTGGCCGACATCATAGTTCCTCTATGCAGCAGAGTAGTATGCACATGGATACAATTTCTGTGGGTTACCTTGGCGTTGGGACATGACAGCCCCCACGCCCAATTATGAGGCATCCACCTCCACCACAAAGGGCAGCGTAGGATCAGCAACAGGGCTGAGTTGAAATGACCTCTCAGTAGGCGCAAGGCCTCATCGGTTGCAAGACTCCACACCAACTTACTGGGACCGCCCTTGAGGAGAGAGTTGAGAGGAGAGGCGATGGAGCTGAAGTTTATAATGAAGCGGCGGTAGAAGTTGAAAAACTCAAAAAAACGTTTACGGTGGTTGGGACTGCCTCGACCTTCCTCTCAACCATCACCACTCCCGAGGTCTGATCCGGTATCCCAAGAAGGAGACAGCCACCTGATAGAACTGGCACTCCTCCTCCGCTACCCGGATGTGGGTAATATAATCCTCCAAGGTGGCCGAGTAGACCAGGATTTCGTCGATATACACGACCACCTGGCGCACAAGCATGTTCCGGAACACCTCATTCACAAATGCCTGCAACACCATGGAGCATTAGCTAACCCATAAGGCATTATCAAATACTCGTAGTGCCCAGACATCGTGCTGAAGGCTGTTTTCCATTCATCCCCCTCCCGGATGCGGATCAGATTGTAGGCACTCCGCAAGTGCAGTTTAGTAAAACAAACGGGCCCCGCGGAGATGTTCGATGGAGTCCAGGAGAGGGTAGCGGTACTTGGTGGTGATGGAATTGAGGCCTCTGTAATCAATGCACGGACGTAGACCTCTGTCCTTCTTGGCCACAAAGAAGAAGACTGCCAATGCAGTGGAGGTGGATGAGCGGAAAAACCCCTGCTGGAGAGCCTCCTGGATGTACTCCTCCATGGCCTCGGTTTCAGCCACCGACTGAGGGTAGACGCGACTGCGCGGAGGTGCAGAGTCTGAAAGCAGGTCGATAGCACAATCCCAGGGGAGATGAGGAGGGAAACAGGTGGCGCGGGTCTTGGAGAAAACCTCCTAGAGATCTTGTTAAACATCCAGGATGTCGGGCTGGACGACAACCACAGGACGAGTGGAAATACGGGGTAACGGAAAGCAGGTCTTCCGACATCCGGGAGCCCAGGCAGTGATTTTTTATCCTCGACCAAGAGATGGTGGGGTTATGACGTTGGAGCCACGGGAGGCTGAGGATGACTGTGTACTGGTGCGTTGATGAGGAAGGGAAGGATTTCTTGGTGCAGGAGTCCCACGGTCAGGGTGAGTGGTGCTGTGATGTGTGTGACTCCGGTCTGGACCTCCTTGCTCAGTCCTCCACGGAATAGGGTGCAGAGTGCCGGGTCATTCCATCTGCTGGAGGCTGCCACGGTACGGAAGGTGAAGGCGTACTCAGCAGCAGTCTGGGCACCTTGCCGGAGTTGGAGTAGTCACTCTCCTCCGTCTCTGCTCTCTGGTGGATCGTCGAAGACTGCCCTGAACAGAGCCATAAAACATCTCGTAGGAACCTAGCTCCTCCTCTCCTCTCTCCCTGACGGCCGTAGCCCACTCCCACGCCTCTCTGGTCAGCAGGGAAATGACCGTGGAAACCTTGGACCTCTCGGTGGTGGGGGCTCCCGTGTGATGGGCAAAATAGAGGGAGCACTGGGGAAAGAAGCCACGGCATTGGGATGGAGTCCCGTCATACTTGTCCGTGAGGGACTGTCGGTCATCGCTGACCTGGGCGGTCTGCTGGGTAGGCTGGGGGGCTGGCTTGCTGGGACGACTCATGGTATGAGGCCAACCGCTAGTTGGAGGTGAATCTTCTTGGGTGGTGTCGAGGCAGTGGATGATGTGGAGGACCCCTTCCACAGCCGCACACAGTTGCACTAGGTGATCGTGGTGTTGGCAGAGTAGGTGTCCTTGTTTCCACGACCTTCTGGGAGATGTCTTCCTCTTCAGATTCTTCCATAATACAGTGCCTTCGGAAAGTATTCAGACCTCTTGACTTTTTCCACATTTTGTTACGTTACAGCCTTATTCTAAAATGGATTAAACAGTTTTTCCCCCTCATCAATCTACTCACAATACCCCATAATGACAAAGCAAAAACAGGTTTTTAGACATTTTTGCTAATTTATCAAAAATAAAAAACTGAAATAATACATTTACATAAGTATTCAGACACTGTACTCAGTACTTTGTTAAAGCACCTTTTGCAGCGATTACAGCCTCTAGTTTTCTTGGGTATGACGCTACAAGCTTAAAGTCTCTCCAGAGATGTTCGACCAAGGCCCTTCTCCCCGTATTGCTCAGTTTGGCCGGGCGGCCAAGCTTTAGGAAAAGTATTTGTGGTTCCAAACTTCTCCATTTAAGAATGATGGAGGCCACTCTGTTCTTGTGGACCTTCAATGCTGCAGAAATATTTTGGTACCCTTCCCCAGATCTGAGCCTTAACACAATCCTGTCTCGGAGCTCTACGCAGAATTCCTTCCACCTCATGGCTTGGTTTTTGCTCTGACATGCATTGTCAACTGTGGGACCTTACATAGACAGGTGTGTGTCTTTCCAAATCTTGTCCAATCAATTGAATTTACCACAGGTGGACTCGAATCAAGTTGTAGAAACATCTCAAGGATGATCAATGGAAACAGAATGCACCTGAGCTCAATTTAGAGTTTCATAGGAAATACTTATGTCTGAATACTTATGTAATTAAGGTTTTTCTGTTTTTGCAAAAATGTCTAAAAACTTGTTTTTTCCGTTTTTGTTTTGTTATTATGGGGTATTCTGTGTAGATTGCTGAGGATGTAATTTTTTTTTTGAATCAATTTTAGAATAAAGCTGTAATGTAACAAAATGTGGAAAAAGTCAAGGGGTCTGAATACTTTCTGAAGGCATTGTAGATTAATTGGTTGTAAAGATGGGGAGAGGTCTGTCCATAATAAAGAGATACTCTGCTTTTTTGACACCACACTCCGCAAAGCAAGTCCTGCAGGCTCTAGTTTTATCTTATCTTGATTATTGTCCTATCATACGGTCAAGTGCTGCAAAGAAAGACCTAGTTAAGCTGCAGCTAAACCTGAAAAGAGCCTCACTTCTTGCTCTTCATTGTAATCAGAGGGCTAATATTAATACTGTGCTTGGCCAAGAGTTGAGGAAAGACTGACTGAGTCACTTCCTGTTTTTATTTTAAAAAACAATGTGTTGGAAATTCCAAATAGTTTGCATAGTCAACTTACACATAGCACTGACACACATAACACAGCTGACATGCCACCAGAGGTCTTTTCAGTCCCAGGTCCAGAACAAATTCAAGGAAATGTACAGTACTATACAGAGCCATAAGTGCATGGAACGTCCTTCCATGTTATACAGCACAAGTGAAAAGCAAACCTGGTTTAAAAAACGAATAAAGCAAAACCTCATGGCACAACGCCTCTCCCCATGTGACCTACTTGATGTGAGTATGTACTGACATGTTTGTGTAACTAATAGATGCACACACACACACTACATGTTCATGTTTTTAATTGTATGTCAATTGTAGTCTTTTGTCTGTAATGTCTTTTTCGTTATGTGTCGGACCCCAGTAAGACTAGCTGTCGTCATTGGCGTCGGATAATGGGGATCCTATTAAATCAAATGAAATCCCCAGCAGAGTCTACAAGTGTCAAGAAGTTCATGGATGCTCCTTCCGTTTCTCACCCTTTAAGCGTTTGCTTCCTTTATTTTCTGTCTCTCCTTTTCCCCCTTTCACACTCTACTAAAATATAAAATAATCACTATTATAACAAAAGCCCAAAGATAATTCCTCAGACAAAATGAGAACCGTGCTCAAGTGATTGTTTCCTTTCACTGTTTGGCGTAATTTCTGTTAATACAATCCCCACCACCACCACACACAATGAGATAACAACAGACAGGCAAGATTGTTTACTTCAAATATATGAGGTTTTCCCTTTATGGAAGTGACAGAGCTGAGATTAAAATCTTCTCTTCCTCATCGGCTAATTTAAAATTGTTCTCTATTGTCTACAACAAGCACATTCGAATAACAGGGGACAAAGGAAGAAAGATAACACTGCAATGAGAGAGAATATTTTTAAATCCCATTCCTGAGGGGAGTTAGGGCTTGAAGACTTGGCTTTGATGTCGTGGATGGGGAAAGGTATGGTGCAGGGAACTGAAAGCACATGTATGGCAGCAGTAATGTGGAGAATTGCATACATGCCTAAACACACACGTTGCTCACACACACCACACACAAAATTAAATAAAAAATCTTATATTTTTTGCATAATAGTAGGTACACATGTGAGGTATCCAACTGACAGATAGACACAGAGATGCCAACTCATAAATAAATACTACTGCACTGGGATATTTTTCTCAACAATGATACAATATTCAAGGAATTCCAATTTTAAAACTGCCATGACAGTCACATTACACAATCAAATAGGCATAAGGTCCCAATTCTATGACATAAGAGCCATGGTTTGGATTGACATTTCATTGAGTTGATACACATAGTAGAGTACCTAATCTGTAAGGCATCAAACGTGTGGGAAAAAAATCATATTTTAAATGAGTCAACAGCATTCCCCTTGAGCTGTAAAAACATGAAGGCTATCCCAGCCCAGCTTCCTGCATATTCAGAGCTGTCATTTTCCCTTTTTCAATATGCTGCACACATGTCCACACACACATTGATATTCACGGCATATGCAACACATTACCATTCAGACCGTCCTAATCCCAAACAGGAGCAGAATGAAATTGTTTCATGCTGATCTCTCCTGATGTGAACATGCTTTTCATTTCATCGCCCGCTCCACTAGAAGACTCCACAATTTAAACAAACACAATCAATCACACATAGAATTGTTGTGCCTCTAAAGAACTAATCTAGACCTTAACCTTAGAGTTTTTCAAAAGTTATCTATTCGGATTTCACCTATCGGATAGGATTAAAATTAGAATGAATAGAATGAATTAGAATGAATAGAACGGGAGTCCCCATTCAAGTCAATGAATTGTCAGTTCTATTCATGATATTGCCATGTTTTTAATCCTATCCAATAAGTGAAATCCAGATAACTGGGCCCAGGGAAGTAAATGTGTAACAAGCAACCAGGCCAATGCAAATGAACTATACTCTTCTACTAACTCCATCCTCTTATCTAAGACCATGTTCAATCAACCGGTTATCAGGTTTCCAGGATAATTCATGCATTCTTGCAGCAAGAAAGAAAATCATGTTTCTGACCCTGACCTCACAGGATCACCAATATAAGTTGTTAATGAAGCAAGCCAGTAATATTAATTCAAATTCACAACTGTT